>NC_087099.1:9405000-10030000 GCF_963855985.1 Ostrinia nubilalis | reverse complement strand
TTTTCTTGGAAGCGGGAAAAACGGCCAGTAACAATCTTGCGTTGCACTCCTATTGTGTGCACCAAATATCGACCTCATCTAATACCTTACATCTAACGCATTTACAAACAAGGGGGTGGCGTACGCATGCGTGGTGCGAGTGTGTGCTCTTATAAATATGGCGTCCCGACGCCCGACGGCGGTTATGCAACAGCGCTTGATCTAGAAACATCCTAATAAATCTTTCAGATCCTCTCTCTGAACTCCAAATTGAGGAAATGGTGGACTCGGCTAAGCATGAATTAATATTTATTTGCAGACATTTACTGATGTAAGATCACTCGAAGCTCTGTTATAAATTAAATAAATTCAACTTTAAAAAAATTACATTTTGGAAATAACCGTAAATTGGCTGAAGAAAATATTGCATCGAATTAATCTAATAAGAATTTCAAAACAAATAAAATCCATCAGCACTAAATATTATAGTCGCAAAATTTATAATCTCAAAATCGAAAATTGCATTCAAGACATTACAACCTGAGCATTTGTTCTAGTTTATTTTAAAATTATACAGAAATCCGCTTCACAATCAGCGAGATAAGCAAATTCGGATGTCTCGATCCAAATTCGTATTCAAATTTATTCAAACCGAATTCTTATCGGACCACCTACCAACAGAGATTTACAATTATTTGCATGTTTTCCCAAAAAAGGTTAGGTGTAATCGCTTCTTTTGCAAAAAAAAAACTAAGAAATGCGGTTTAGGGAATCGGCCCTACTTGGCGGGAAAAGGGAACGCGCCATTATAAGCGCCTAACGCCATCTATCCGAAATCCTTGGAGGCTTTTCCAAACTCCACCGAATGCTACGGGACGTTGCTGAATTTAATAAATATTTTTGTTGACACTTTTTTACGAAAATTGTTTTTCCGAAAATCTATTGATTTGTTATTGTGATAAAAATGTTTGTTTGAACAGTATAATATGTAAACAAAGTCAATAATTTGTTAATGACTTCGTGAAATAGGTGGTACTTAGTAATAATAAAGTCAAAATATTAAACTTTTCTTACATGAATTTGGCTTAATTCTTAAAACAATCGACCTATATTTCAGTATAATCATCAATTAAAGCTATTTTTAGTAAAAATTTAAAACGAACTTTTTGTTTTTTAAATGTTTTAATGAATTACAATTACTTATTTCCATTAATTGCTATAATTATGATTTGAATTATGTGTAAACAAACTTAAAAATGTAGTCATTTGTAATTTGAAACCTATTTTTGCGAAGAAATTAGGCACAAAAAGTATATGTTGTAAATGCCAATATTTAATTGCAAGTTTAAAAACTACATTAGTGTGAATAATTATTCGTCATTTTAGAGTTTGATCAAAAATGTTAAGAAAAAACCACAATTAATTAATTCACCAAAACCAATCAACGTCCCGAAGCATTCGCTCCAAACCAGTTTTCCTGGTAAAGCCTTATTAAGGCCGTAGCAGCCTACTTTCTATCTGTCTCTTTTTATGACTGCCAACTAAGCCACATTGGAGCGAGATAGCGAGTTTATCGAATAAGCGCGTTGCCCGGGCCCTTTTAACTTCTTACATAAATTATAAAGTCGATGATTATTTAAAAGATAAAAATGTTTGGGATACTTTACTGCCTAGCTCGCATAAATATTTATAACTTTGTACATTTTAAAGCATGTAAACCTTTGAAAAAGAGGCTGACAATAGTGACTGAGTTTCTTGCGCTGCTTCTTCTCAGCACTGGCCCATTTATTGTCCTGAAGCAGTGGTAGGGTTAATACTGGGACGTGTAAAAGTGCTTTTTTTAAGCCTATTTACAGAAATAAATGAGTTTTATTGAGTTTTTTTTTTATTTATGTATTGAATATTGATAGGAAATTCATTAATTATTTTGGGATCTGTCGGTATCGATACAATAAGAATGGAAAAAGGTTTGTGAATTAATAATAAGATTCTTTGGCGTCTCTACATAAGTGTATGTATGTTGTAGGCTTGACTATCAGCACATAAATTTATTTAATGTCGAGCCTATGTAGCAGTAAAGGTAGATTCTTTATTGGGAGATTAAAATGGCCCGTACTAATAAACGGGACGCTAGTATGATTTTGTACTCAAGAGAAAATTAAGACTGGGATTGATCTAGGTTGATTGAAAATTGAAATTTGCTTAATTTTAAACCTAACTTTGTTTTTGGGAGTTTGGGTAATTACCCACAATTGTGAAAATGAAAATGTGAAAATTTTCACCTAACTTTCTTAATATCGTGAAAACATTTTTTTTTTTAGTTTATTTTATTTTACTTTTCTTAGCACCTTCCAGTTTTCCCAAATGTGTTTTTTTTAGATAAGTATACATTTTCCTTAAAAACTTGTACCGTTAATTAAATTTTATCATAATTAACTTGCCAATCCTGTTTTTATCATTTCTTGAAAATGCATTCAGGTTTTCAGTTTGTACAAAGCGTACTGTAAAACTAGCCATGTTGAGCTTTATTCCGTTACCTCAAGGTCTGTATTATTTCTGAATGGAAACACAATGGCACAAGCTATCATTGTTGAAACCGGATTACTAATGGGGTTTGTTGCATTATTTACTTGTAAAAGCTTATATCCACATAAGTATTTTTTTTATTACCTTAAAAAAATTGTAACTTTTTCAAAACTTTTATACATACCTACCTCTTTGGACTATACTTTTATATCAAGCACTTTAAAAAAGGTTGAAGGTTAATACAAGCAAATGAGGAAGGTCATCGTACATTTTGAACTTAATAATTAATCAAAATTCTATAGATTTGACGCTAAATACAAATATTAAATTTTAAGGACGAATAGTCAGATTTATCATATTTTTATGTATTTATTCATTAAATATTATAAATAAATAATTTTTATTAAAAAATATAAATGACATCAAAAATCAAGTTTTTATTCAAGTTTATATTTCAAAATATTTCTTCATTGAAATTTATATCTACTTAATTAATATTGATTGCATTCATTATTGCCTACAGCCTTACGTTTCCAATTTATTAATAACTACATCAATAAATCACTACAAACATACATTACTTATTACTTTAATATATGTAGAGTCGAACCAGACACTCGCGCGATATCATAAAGTATACTTTATATCGATACAAAGTCTCTACCTACTCTATTATGTCATACTAAATTTCAAGTTTCAGAGACGTTCCAATCAATTTACAACCTACCGTGAAAACTAATTAGTGACAATTTAAGTTTTGGCAAAATTGAGTAGGTAGCAAACACGTAGCGCTACTATTCCGCCTCGAAGACAAACGGCTATCGAAAAACAAGAGACGAGCGATTTATGAATTCGCCGACATAAACACGACAATTTACGTCGGCGAATTCATAAATCTGGACTTTTAACTTTCGGCTAATACACCGACGTTTATTTATCGACCTTCAAAAGTTCAAGCGGTGGCTGACTAAACGCCCATCGTGGCCACCTGCTACCACGAGACGCACCCGACAACTCGCTAAGCGATCTACGCGTCCCTCGCACACTCTATTAACTCGGTAGAGACGGCAACACAACCGCGAGCCCCTCAACTACGAAACGTCAATGAACTTCATAATCTGGCTGCAATACATATTTCCGTCCTTGGTCGCCGTAATTTCGGATTCGCAACGCATCTCCGATTCGATGGAAATAAATGCAGAATTAAAAACAGAAGTTTGAAGGTTAAGTCGTCTCGGCGGCGTCTAATCGATGTCATGTCTATCAATGGACATAACATCGTGTTAATGATTGTTGCCATGTAAAAATCAATTGCCGTTTTTATTTGTATGATGTAGGTCTTCTTAGATTGTTGTAATTGGAACAAATATTTTGAGACGTTTAGACTGACAACTACTGAAGTATTTTGGGACTTCGTTGCGACTAAAAAATATTATTTTTATAAGTAGTTTGCAAAGCCCGTAATGTGTGTCAACACGAACGTAATTTACCTCCTACTATTAAGGTCATTATTCCAGTCACAAAAAAACGTATCAATTATCTTTTTACGCCCAATTAGAGCTGAGTGATTAATGACAATTTAGCTCTCTAACCAGTTTTAGTTGCCAAATATTTTTTTCATTTTATTTTAATTACCATTTCCGAGACTATTTATGTTAAGTTAATTAGACAAACGCCACTTGTAATCTCGGTTTGATCTTGACACGAGACGTTGATTATAATATTAATACAACGAACGATCCTAATATAAATTAGGTTCAATTCACGCAAGCAACTCTGATAAAGTAGTTCATATTCGTTGACGGTTCCCAAGAAAAAGGTTGTACCTGAACTTCTGTTACTATTTACGCGACTGCAGAAAGAAGGATAAGTTGTTTTACTGTTACAAGTCAAATCAATATCTATATTGTGTGAGTAGGATTTTATTAAAAAGCTTATCTATGTTTGTGATACTAATTTTGTCTGTCTGTTACATTTTTACTCCAAAACTATTTTCATGATGTTTTGTAAATAAATAAAAATAACAAAGTTTTATGAGCGTCGGCTACCTTTTGTCACAGAAAAAAATGTTAAAAAGTGAAGAAATTTGTTTTTATGAAAAATCATAAATCCCCCTCTCTAAGAGTTTATCAAAATGTTCTTGCTTTTGGAAAAGATTTATCACGTGATCATTTTATTAAAACTGTTTATAGCTCTCTCTAACTCTTTAAAAAAAAATTTGTTTTATAAGTAAAAGTGGTTTTTAAAAATTTTTGAATTGCAAAATAAATTACTTAATTTGAGCTTTTTTTATAAAAGTAAACTTGAAAGTTTATAAAAAGAAGAAATTTAAAGTTAACATCTTAAAAAACATTGAATAAAAAAATATTTCGATAGAATTTTTGCTTTTATGTTCGTTTTTAATGTGTTAGAATATTTTTTTAACTTTTACTAACATCTGAGCATTTTCTTTATTGTAAGCACACAAATTACAGTGAAATATAACATCTATAAATTAAAATGATTGTTCTAAAAGAAACTATTTATGAAAACTCATTTCCATTTTAAACAAATACTGTAATTTTTTTTAATGATTATTAGCAATTTGTATTACCCAAATTAAATACAATTTTCATGCCTTTATGAAGTCATGAAGAAAACAATCACGTTTTCTTCATACCTGCCTAACATTGTTCACCAAACTACACTCAGCGGCACGGAATTTGGCCCAAGCCTAAACAACCAGATATGAGGCCAAATAGGTGTTGTATACCTAAGTTTCGTGTGACATGTTAACAAAACATTTGTTTTTGTTAATTTACGAGGCTAGATTAATAAAAAAATGCGTCTGTTTAACTTTTTTGACTCTAGAAACGCATTTCGTTGTTGGAGCGTAAAGAGTACGGGTAAGTTTAAATTCGATATTAAATGTTGTAAGGGTTTGGCGTTTTGTGTTTTGTTTTTAAATTAATCTTAGGGTTATTCTCGTTTCCATAATTTGAGAATAATGTCCATTACTTCAGCTCAAGTTGCTCAAATAGTGTTGCTTAGAAGTCAAGGGTGTATTCAGCGGGAGATGGCTGAAACTTTCAATTTATAGCATACAAAATTAAGATACACGTTAAAAAGGCATGACCATACCGCCTTTTACACAAGAAGACCAAGAAGTGGGGAATTAAGGAGTAAATCAGCTCGCGATGACCCGATAATCGTGCTTGCAATATCAAGAAATCGGGTTCTCACTACATTTGAGATACGCCAGCGTTTACAAACAGCAAGCCCAGTGAATGTTAGTGAGCACACAATAAGAAGAAGGATGGAGGATCATAACCTGCATACTCGAAGACCAGCTCGAGGACCATAACTTCTCCGATACCTCCGCGAAGTGCGACTTACGTTTTCTAGAGAACATGCAAATTGGGCGCAAGGCTAATGGAGTAAAGTTCTATGGATCGATGATTGCAGAGTCACCTTAAGAGCTCCAGACGGCCGTGGAAGTGTATAGAGAAGTGCGGAGAAGAGTTTCTACGCAAACAGACAGTTTTCATAAAGAGTTTACTCCATTAGTCTAACGTACAATTTGCATGTTATCTAGAAAACGTAAGTCGCACTTCGCGAAGGTATCGGAGAAGTTCTGGTCCTCGAGCTGGTCTTCGAGTATGCAGGTTATGATCCTCCATCCTTCTTCTTATTGTGTACTCACTGACATTCACTAGGCTTGTTGTTTGTAAACGCTGGCGTATCTCAAACGTAGTGAGAACACGATTTCTTGATATTGCAAGCACGATAATCGGGTCATCGCGCGCTGATTTACACCTTAATTCCCCACTTCTTGGTCTTCTTGTGTAAAAGGCGGTATGATCATGCCTTTTTAACGTGTATCTTAAGTTTGTACGCCATAAATTGAAAGTTTCAGCCATCTCCTGCTGCATACGCCCTTGACTTCTAAGCAGCACTATTTGAGCAACTTGAGCTGAAGTAATGGACATTATTCTCAAATTGTGGAAACGAGAATAACCCTAAGATTAATTTAAAAACAAAAAACAAAACGCCATACCCTTACAACATTTAATATCGAATTTAAACTTACCCGTACTCTTTACGCTCCAACAACGAAATGCGTTTCTAGAGTCAAAAAAGTTAAACAGACGCATATTTTTATTAATCTAGCCTCTTGAATTAACAAAAACAAATGTTCTGTTAACATGTCACACGAAACTTAGGTATACAACACCTATTTGGCCTCATATCTGGGTGTTTAGGCTTGGGCCAAATTCCATGCCGCTGAGTGTACTTGAGAATAATTAAAAACATTTAAAAAGATGAACTTGTTCCCGGGAGCTTACTTATCACCACAACAATCATAATTTACACCACACACAAAATATTAAAAAAAATATATAAAATCTGTTATTTTCATCTTTAAATTCTACACATTTTCCTATTAGAAAACTCACTTTCGACTTTCTCTGCGAGCAGCGAAACCTTTTCGTTCCGAGGTTTCATACTAGATGGCGCTACTGGTAGCATCGTTGAGAAGAAAGTTTTCATCCATGTGCAGACGAGTCACTCACCCAAACACGGCTCACTCACACTAACAAGAAGGGTACTCGCGTACGTAGTGTAAACACGAGGGGCGCACACATTGAAAGCTCACCGACTTGTTTTGATACGTACGACGAGAATAAACGTAACGAAATCTGTGATTGTGTGTGTGGAAACGTGTTTACGTAATACGATAGGAGTATTCGAATACACACAAACAAAGTTGTATGTATAATATGTTTTGGACTCACAGTGCAATAGATGGCGCTTGTGTTTCTTGTTTTTGTAGAGTTGGAAACATTTGAGATTCGTAGTAATGTAGCAGTAATGGTAGGCGTACTTAATTTTTTCACGTGCTTTTTCACTGAAATGACGAAAGTTTTCTTTAAAGATACTCCAGTATAAATATAATGTTGGTTAAATAATGAATCCATGGCTCTACATTGTTTGCTATTAGTAAAGAAACCAGTCTTTCAAATGTTTGTAATTAGAATAATACACAATCTAAGCAACTTGTTTGTTAGATAAAACTGTAAAGAGTTTTATTGTAAAGTTACATTTTATTGGAGGTAAGAAAATCATTTTCAAATGTAGAGGTATCTTTTAGTTTAGAACTTTACTAGTTTGTGTAATTCTCAGCTTTGTTATCAAATAATTAGTTTATTTTGTTATTTATAATTTTTTCAGGTAGTTTTAAAAATAGATTTTAGTTTTATTAGGTCACATATTTTTATGTTAAGGCAACAGATAGGTAGGTACAATCTCAATGAAGAATATAGTACATACTATAATATGATATTTTGTATGATGGTCATTGACATTGTAGTTCCACGGCTAAAATTTCTGTGCAAAGTCTTAACCCATCTGTTTTTAAACGTCTTTCAGTCTGCCCTTACAAAATAAGATTTTAAATTCAAATTCGTCGATGAAAGTTCAATGCACCGAAGACTATCGGGGATCTTGAATAAAACAAATGACTATCACAAAACTGCCGAGCGTCATGATTTACGCCCGTATTCACAAACATTACTATGAGGTCTCACAGTGCTTGTGGATGCACAGGGTGACACATGAACCAATCGCAGAGGACTTAGTGAGAGTTTACATCAAACGTCGTCACTAGCGAGCGCGTCAAAAAAATCTATGAAGATTTTAGTTCTTGAAAGTATCCGCTAATATTATTATCTGTCATACATTTAATGTATTTTTTTTACGCAGACGCTAGTGATGACGTTTGATGTAAGCTCACACTAAGCCCCCTGAGCTCTATTCGACGCTGTGCTTTCGATTTGCTGCTTCACTTAAGCAAGCATCGTTTGTGAATACGGGTGGAATGATGCCGACAGTGGGTACCGTGTATCGATTGAGCCTATTATACCTCTAGTGGGTTCTCTGACTTCTAAAGACGATTTGCTTTCACGTCATGCTTCTGTCTCAGACTCGTGTTATGACGGTTTTTACGTTTCATTCAAATTTTATTGACTGAGAACCGAACTAATTTACTCGTAACAAAATGGAGTTTAATTCACGATTTGAGCATGTAATTATCTGTCTTGTAAAAAGACCTTCAAGACGCTCTTAGGTAAATTTTTTACTCTAGATTTTTATAAAGTATGATAACTATTGACGTAAAATGTAGAGCTCAATTTTGTTGCTACTGAGGTACAAACAAGAACGCTACATAATTTTTACAATGTTTGTACTTGTATTTATTGTTAATCATACAGATATGACTAACAATAAATTAATACAAGTACAAAAATTGTTAAGAATATGAGTTTATTATGCTAAAAATATAGAGTGTATTGCAAAACAGCTTAAATACTTAAGCTAAAATGTTTACTAACAAAAATTGCATTTCTAACTTTGTATCAAATAAGTATTTTAGTTTTTACTTAGTAGATTAATTATGGAAAAAATACTTTTAATCAAAACACTAAAACAAACAAATTACAATCTTAACTGTCCCGTGCTAGGTATATCAGCTGCGACCGTGAGTAAAAGAGATAGCACATTCAATATTTCTATCACTGTCACCGCTTTCAATGCTACAAAAACTAAAAATATCAAAAACTACGCCGGCCATTTTGTGAAACCGTATCGATTGGCGGGAAAAAATCTATTGTCAAAAAATAACCATAGCCCATTGGCCCAGTTTTTACATGAGGGTGGCACAATGGAGCCCGCTTTCCCCATTTTTTGCTACTGGGACCCTTTTAAATATAAATCCTTTGTGTTAAATCGCCCAGAGTGGATCTGTCGTTTCTGTTACGAAGTATCTCGTTACCGTTGTAAAAATTAAATCCAAAGAGTTTCTTACATTATCGAAGAAAAAGGTATGTATGTTTTTTTTTAATTTTTTTTAGTTAACCTTCTATTAACGCGATTATTTAAAGTTTTATCTTGTAGGTAAAAAAGCAAGGCAATTACCGGGCTTGTTCCTACCTCTAAAAATATCAATTTGGTTCATTAGCCAAACCCTAAAAATAAAAGCGTCATAAATAAAACGTAACACAAGGGGTTAACTGTAAAATGTTTTAACATCTCATTTGTCACTCCTCGTTTAGTTACAAGCTTTTAAAATAGCGTCTCAATTACTCATACAATATCCTTTGATGTAGCACATGTTTTAACACTGGCCACTGTCGAGACAGCCGTCATTGGACAGTGCAGCGGTATGTAGACATGTCTGTATTAATTGTCTAGCTCTCCAGACGACTATCTACAGTTATGTTAAAACGTTGTAAGTGAAGATACGCCGTATTACACCGGAATTTTAATTAATTTCACTCTCGCTTGATGAAAGCGTAACTGTCTTTAATTTAATAGTATCTTTTTGTAGACTCGACCTTGCTGTCAGTTTATTTTTTACACTAATCAATTTGATGCGCGCTAAGTAAATTATGCATGAAGAATCTTAGAACAAGTTTTTTAAGATCCTTTACAAAAAATAAGAATAAATGGGCACAAAGTGGTTGTCTCAATGAAGTAGCAGATGATAATTTTGCTATTCAATATTCCATTAACTCAAACTTTTTGTTTGTCATCTTCATTATGTAGCAGGTGTTTTTATCGAATTCCCTTCTACCAATAACCTATGTCTGATCATGCATCGCTCTATATCTGAACGGTCTCTCTAAGGAGCACTTAAGCATTGCACTAATGGCATATCTAGTGCAGTATAGACGCTAAGAGCTGAGCACTCAGCGTTGCTTGCCATAACCGGAATACCTAAGACACACGAGTAAGACCTTATATTGAGAAAGGGGGACTTCTTACTATTGAACTATACTGATAGCTACATGTAACATGCAACTAGCAGCTAGCTAGTCTTTTAACAATTTTCATCTTTGGAAAGCGTAGTTTATACTTTGATATCTTAATTAATTATATGAATTTACTGCTGAGAAAATATTATGACTAAAAGTGTTTTCTCACAAAATTGTAGAGACAGATTTGCTAACTTTTTTTCTGTTTAGCCGAAGCTATTTAGCAGAATAATTATTTATAAGGAATAACTTTAAACTTTATTTAATGTGAAATTAATTAAAAGGTTATGGTTTTGTTTGAGTTAAATATTAAAAAAAAAAGATTTATTGAAAGTAGGTACATTAATAAAGTTACAGGTACGATACGACATTGTCAAGCACATACAACACGGAAAAATATTCAAGATGGAACAAAAATTACTTCTTCAAACATTAAAAACAAAAGAAGATTCGATATAATATAAATACTTTTTGTCAACCCTAACTCTACATCATACAGACTGCAACATTTCGTTATTTATCAGAACACAGCGTCCCCACGGCCGGCTGCACTTAAGAAACAATGTGGTATCGGTCGTCCAGGGGTCGCCTTACTGTTATTTGGGATGCCATTACGACAAATAGTTCAGTAACACATTCTTGGCGTGTGTAGAGTGATGATAATGCAACGGTGTGGAAATAAATTTGAAATTTGAACTTTTTTAGAATGACCCAATCACGGGCGTGCATTAGTTTTTAAGCTAGTAGTTTTTCTTAGAGGCAATTTGTAGGCTAGTCATATTTAAAAATATAAATACCCTTTTCTGGGTAGGCACTAGTCTTACACATGTGGCTTGACATAATAATAAAAACCGTTTGTTTTATTTATTGATGCTTATTAACTCCACTCTTAGAAACCACTTGCAAAGAACTGGAGTCGATAATTTTACAACTGACGGAGCATGCAAACAACTATTTTACATTTGAAAAAATAAATGTTCTTGCTTGAATTATTTTACGTTTAACAAAAATAGTTTCAGTTGGCATAAATTTTTTCGCTTATACCTATGTCCATGGCGTTTACAATAAATTATTTGTACTTTACATAACGAGACATTAAACCTATTTTATTGAAGGAAAAAAAATGTTTTTTAATACATGCATGATCTAGTACTATAAAATACTTCACGCGTCAAATCCGACATTATTTTCGAGTTAATTAACCGTATTGTGTTAAGCCCCACATATCTGGTTGAACGACTACCATGATATCGCGCACGGCTTATTAAACGTGAGTGAGAAGGCTCCAGTCTGAGAATCACCCAGATGCGAGCCGCGTTACCTATGTACGGTTTAATCCCCACGGTTTGAACAAAGCTTAGTCGAGGAGATACGAAAGAGGTTGGAAAAGGTTTAATAAAAAAGATTCTTGATGCAAAATAACCTTAATCTTTATATACTTATCTTTTACCTATGTAATTAAGGTTTTATTTAATACTTTTTTTTTAAACCTAAGTCTCTCTTTTTTCGATTTCCAATCATGGCAATTCTGTACTTTTTTGTTTTCGTTTTTACTTTGGAAATGCATCATTAATCCTTAAGCTCCGCGAATCTAGACACAATAGATGGGTATTTCTCATCGCCACGGTTCTCATCGTCACCTTCGTGGCGAATTTTATTTCTAACTTATTTCAACTTTTTTTAAACAAAAATTGTAGCGCTTGATGTGAAGATTGTATTCTCAGTAAATCAGTCAAATAGTGAGTCTCGTTTGGAAGCTTTAACGTTTTGAATTTTTTGATGCCACGAAAGTGATTCTGTACTTCACAGCAATATTTTTTTCAAACTTTACTTTTTTGTCTTATTTTCATAGATAAATAGCAATAACATAATATAAATAGGTACCTACTTAATTACAAGATAAAATTTTACCGATTACGTCACCTACTAAGTTACAAGATTCTACGCAATTGGTTTTAAGGGTGACACTGGTGGCATTCTGAAATGCTAAAGAAGTAAAAAACGGATTATCAGTACCTCAATAAAAAAGAACTCTAACTGATTATCAGTCCCTCAACAAAAATATATTTTTTATTTAGGCCAGAGGGCCTCGTATTTTTGTTGTACAACTTTTAACTCGAGCTTCAGATTAAAACACAATGCCGGAAATTGGCGTCTTTTTTTTTCGCGCGGCCATCGACCAAACTTTGTTTTTTGATTACAAAATAGTGTAATAAACCAAACTTACTATGACATGTATACCTCTAAACTCAGTCTGAACTGAGTTACGAGCATTAGAAGTTTGATGATTTTCATACTAGATTTGCTTTTTGCGCGCAAAGTTTTGTAAGAAATTGCAACAAAATAGTGAGATTGTATGTGTTAACAAACAATACCATCCATTAAAGGCTCCAGTATGGAGCAGAATCAGCGCAATAAAAAAATAGCGCAATATTTTGTTGCAATTTCTTACAAAACTTGCGCACAAAAAGCAAATCTTGTATGAAAATCATCAAACTCCTAATGCTCGTAACTCAGTTCAGACTGAGTTTAGAGGTATACATGCCGTAGTAAGTTTGGTTTATTACACTATTTTGTAATCAAAAAACAAAGTTTGGTCGATGGCCGCGCGAAAAAAAAAAGACGCCACTTTCCATACAAAATTTGGCATTGCCATTTATCTTACAAACAGATACACAATCACATATACAGACAAACATACAGTCATACAGACAGACAACAAAAATACGAGGCCCTTATTTATTTATTGATGTACTGATCTCTACTTACCACGTATAATTTATTAGTTATTAAAATATTGTAAAAACATAAACACCAAATCAAATCAAATCAAATCAAAATTATTTATTTGCATAAAACATGGTACATTTCAGTTATTATCTTGCTACGAGAACAACATGTTTCATCGACATAGCGATATGCAAACATTTAGTCGTCATGCAGTTTTATTATTAAATTATTAATAGTCATTATTAATATTACATGATCTACCTCCAATAGAATTTAAATGTCAAAAATATTTATTACAATGCAATTACAATATGAATTAAAACAATTAGGTAATTCAGGTAAGGATTAAAATTTAGGATGTCACATAAATTATAATAAATTAAACAATTTTATGATCACAATAAAATGTGAGAATACAATGTCAGTATCAAAATTACAAGAATGTCATAAATTAGCAATTCGCATATGGTTACCACGGCAGAATTTTATAAATTCATCTATGTCATAAAAACAGTCACTATATTTTAAAATAAACCAAAGCAAGAAATCACTTTCGTGGCCTAAAATCACCTTCGTGTATAAAATACCACGAAGGTGATGCCACGAAGGTGACGAAAATTTTAGTTTTTTATGAATTATTCTTAAATTTGAATTTAACGGTTCAAGTCGAATGCTACACAAATAAGTCTAACATGTTAAGTTTTCAATGGCAAAGTTTCAATTAAATTGTTTAAATTTTAGAGGTAGAAAATATTGTTCAAGCAAGCGACGGTATGTCTATGGATAATCACAAAAAGTTACATATTTTTTTCGCGAAGCGACAATCGACCTATCTCACCTCCCCAATGGTCGAAGCGCGACTGACGTTAACGGAATAGAACGCTGTGATTGGTTGCTGGTGTTCGGTTTAACGGCAATCTTGTATTATTACTCAAAATTTTAGGTACCTAAAATCGTGTGACCAACGTATTTCGCTTTCTCAATTCAAATTAATTATAAGAAGATATTTTTTTGATTATTGTGTGGAAAGTATATTTAATTACGATGATTTTAGTATATGCTACACACAAATTGAATGAAAATTGTGAATGCAGTAACCAAATGTTTCATTGCAACCGAAGGTGTGACACGATGAGAACGCGAAAAATGACCCCGTTTTTTATCGTTTCATGTGATTTTTTCGTATTATTTTTGCTTCTATTACGATAAAATTTATTTTGTATGTAGCTAAATAGATATTTTATCATCTGATTTCAAAGTTATTGTTCTAACTTATACCGTTTATGAACTATTATTGTGTGACCATCAAATTTGAGTGTAAATGAGAAGTACCCAGATAATCAATTGTTATGACATTAATTAATGTCGTCTGGGACTCAATCGGTTAATAAGGCTCATCAAAAACTTTATCATTATTTGACGATGATTGTATTAATGCTTAACCGGTTAAAAATGTTACACGTTTTTTTATTTTTCAAATTAATTGTGAGTATGTGAGTCCCTGGTGACCTGTAATACAGGCTCACAATACGGGTATATAATAAGCCGTGTGGTGACGGCAGAGTAGAATACATTTGTCACCAACCCCTACTCTTCCCGCGGGTGTCGTAAGAGGCGACTTAGGGACTACACATCAAACAGAGAATGGGCAGCAGCGCTCTCTGAAAAACATCAATCTTTTAAACTGCGATCTCCAACCCGCCTGCCTAGCGTGGAGATTATGGCAAAACCCTCCACTATAGTGGAGGAGGCTCATAGTCCAGCAGTGGACTGTAAAGGGCTGTTGATGATGATGATGATACGGGTATATGCCAGGCCAATGCACCGATTAGCACACTAGTAAATAATGTATCACAGAATGACAAACTATTGTATCTTTCCTATGTGCTGTCGTGTGTACCTAATATCTTATCAAATATTGTCTCAATACCTAAGCCCATTGTGAAGAAAATAAATATTTTTATTATTATTATATTAATTATGTATCACGCAAAAGGCAAACGCAACGGATTCTTTTCAGTTCAAAAATGTTCAGAGTATTTTTTCTCAATAAATAAACAATTTTAGTTTAAACAGAACGCTAAATAGAGCTACTGTTTTCCTCGTATTTCTCTGCAGAAAATAACGAAGCAATAGAAAATGTATCTGCGTTTTCTTGGCTCCATGTCTTAAAACGCGGCGGCTTTTAACCAGTGAGTAATCAAGGAGGCAAAAGTTTGCCGCAAGTTCTTGAACCCGAGTCTCTCGAGCTTTAGTGGGCTTTGGGTAATGTACTGCGCAACTGATTAGATGTTCGTAAATTGGATTTGGAAATGGAAAAGTCTGGATTCTTTATTTGAATTTGTATTTTTTTTAAATTTAGAACAGAGGTTTGACTCAATCTCATCTGATGGTGATAGGATTATAGATCTAAAATTGAGAAAATTTAATATAGAAATCTACCTACATTACCTATGTAGTACATATTCATGCGAGAATTAAGGACACCCAGGTTATAGGAGAGCGGGAAGACATTGTTAGTCAGTTCCATTCGCAGATCCTGTCATAATCGTAGAAGCAAATTGGTTCGTCCGTTCGTAGTACATCGTTTCAGCCATAGTACATTTTCGTATTCTATCTAGAATGTTAGAATAAAAATAACCTTATAAAAAAAATCTGAAAATGTACATTTTAAGGCATTTATCTCAACAAGATCTTTTCTACCTCCTTCTTACGTAGCAACTTCAAGTGGTAGACATTCGCGAGGATCACGGGAGCATTTCTTAGGCGCACGTTAAGCTTCTATTATCCTGTAACATTTGCTCAAATGAAACCCCCCAAAACAACGGAATGAGAATTACCCGGCCTTCAGATAAGCGTACCTTATAACGTGTTCGCGGAACAAACAAAGGACCGTATGCCGTAAATAACAAAGTCTTCTTTTGTGTGAAGGAATTGTATGTATAAATTGTATTGTCGATTGGCTCAACATACGTTGATTTATATTATGAACCAAGCATATTTTTGTTTTACTTTGTAAGTGGAGGTGTAATTTAGAGTGATTGCATCAGGATTGAAAATAAATAGTGACATTTTGATATGGAAAATTACATATTATAAGTTGTTTGTTACATATTGAAACAAAAAAAGAACACGAAATTCTAGGTCGTCTGAAATCTGATAAAAGTCAAGTCAAGTCGGGTCAAGTATGACACATGGATACAATTTTATTTACATTTCTCCTTGTGCTCCTTTTCGCTTGCGTAATAACAGTATAGGTACTTACCAAGATAACAAAATACACCTAGTCTAGGCAAGAAATCAGAAACTAAATCAAGTGGGTGATGTGTGACCAATTATAGTGACCCACTAGTGACCCACTCGTGTGTTTATTATCTCGTTGAGTTAAATTGGACGTGATCGTGGGTTCTATTGCTAATATCCTACAATCAGTAACCTGTGAAAATGCCCTTGCTGGCCAATCGGGAGAGGCCAGTGCAGCCTACGTGACAATTCACATTATTTTACATGCATAATTTGAAATGGCAGCAGTTGCCGAATCGTCTCTACTATTTTTGGTCTTATTTTGCTAGACTTAGTTTGGTATTGAAATACGGTTTGTAGGCAGAAGAAAAATAAGCGTTATACATCCAAAGCTTTTTAAAGTCCGGCAAAAATAACATTGCATTTTCATAGTTACGAGTAAGTCACGAGCTAATCGCAATAACACACAAAGATTCTGACAAAGTCACAAATCAATTTTCAGATCCAATCCCATTATTACTGATCCCTAAAAGCTAAGCTTTATATACAGTATAGTAATAAGTAGTAAATAACGGAACGAAAATGGAATTTCACTACTTCCAGAACTCAATACAAACTTTCCTGGATTCGTTGTTCAGAAACTACTTTATTTGGAGAGCTTTTATTTGAAAGTTCCAACCCACCAAACGTCCCGGGTCTCTAATATTGGTGTATTGTTTCATAAGAGAAGACTTTATTTATTCTTTTATCTTTGTTGTATCTTACAGTCTTCCATTTTTATTTGCCACTTTTAGTTTCTTCAATCAAAAATTTTAACCATTACAATTCATAAAAATGGTTTAACCCATTCTGTAACATTATAATTTAAAAAATAATTGAGAATTTAATGAATGTAAAATTAAAAAATAAAACTTACAGCTTACTATAAACCAAAATGTCATCAACCCAAAGTTAAAACTTCAGTGAAAAGGACAAAGTTAAATAAGGTATGTTTCGTCAAGCCTATCCCAAAGTTGGCCGTAAACCGTAGAATTACGTTCAGAAGCGCCAACTTATTAAGCTTAGTGCAATGAGTTGGCACTTGTGAAATCCAATTTCACAAGATTGCCGTTGGCCGACGTCGATGCATGTTTGCAAAAAAGCGATGCTCCCCGATGTGACCGTTTAAACTTCAAGTGGACATAAATAAGGGCCACAGTATTCGGCGGGCTCGCTTCGGCGGGCGGTGTGCTCTCAATTCCTACCTCCATCCAAAACTCTACCTTATCCAAAAGAAAAACGGCTGATTTCACTTTGAAGCTATATTAAAAACGTTTTTGCTTAAGTCCAAAGAATAAAGACTCTTTGGCCGGTAACAATAGAAGCTATTTTAGGGTGAACAAGCAAAAGGACACAGACAGGAATTTTCTTGCCAAAACTGTACGTCACAGTATCAGTTTTTGGAACAACATGGATTAAATAAATTCTTCGGGGCGTAATTTGTTTCAAATTATGCAATGACTTTCGGCGCTAATTTGAGAATGGAACGGACAAGCTTAAGTAACGTAATGTTTAATTTGACTGTTCTTGGGACTGAATAACATCAAAGGGCAGAGCGTAATTATATTTTAGTGATGTTTACAGCGTTATAAGCTAAATGTCAATGACGTTTTGGGTTCATTACCTCTTAATTATCCTTTTTCTTATTTTATCGAAACTATTTTCGTGCGAGAAAATGTAATTTATAAAACAACAACATTCGCGCACACACCTAGACACCAACGCCTAGGGACACTTTTCATTCCGTCAACATTCCCCTTTTATGTTTCCATCCGAGCATCGACTTTCAATTTCTGCGCCACGCTCCTCGCAATACGACAAAATAACCGAACCATTGTCGGCTTTACCCACCTTTGGGCCTTAATACAGCTCAAGAGATTTCGCCCTTGTCCGTCCCATATACGCGGATCACGTAACTGTAAGAATATCCTAGAGACACGATGGTTTTCCTTTCGGCTCCATTTGCCAGCCCAAGAGACTTATTATCCTGTGTCTACACGAGACACGAGAAATATTTTGTTCAAATATAATCAAGGATGCCAGTTTCGGCCAAACAATGCTTCGGTTTTATTCAGCGGTATGAAAGGATAGAGGACGGTATGACGAAATGCAAATGTTTACTTCATATTGGATCCGAGGGTCTCTGTGGTTTTCTTTATACAACGATGTTGGAATAAATGGTGGCATTGCATAACGCCAGCGAATATTGGACCGCGACGTAATACATATTAGATTTTTGTAGCTCAAATTTCGTCGAAATATAAAGTTTTCTTGATAAATTCCGATATATCTGACGCTGTGCATTGGAATTTCTTGCTGGAACGTTCTCGAATCAAAAACATGCCAATAACGCATAACTTATCTCGAAAGGGGAAGTGGATAAGTATAAATCAATGATCTAAAACGTTTTTTTTTAAATACTCATTCAAGCTGGAAAAGATAAATTTTCATTTACCTACATTTTTATGTTACTTAAACTTTCATTTCACAGAACATGCACCGCCCAATCCTTTTGTATTTAAATTTTCAAATCAGCCCGCACGCTCAACACGCGACACGTGTAGCATTCGTTCTAAAATCCGCACAGAATACGAATTCGCAAATTTCATTTTCAAAAAACTGCTGTACCAATCCCTGAATAACAATTTCTGCCGGTCGTGTGTGTGTAAACAAGGTAGATCCTCAATAATATAAAACATGAGCGCGCAGCCCCCGCGAATTCCCACCCCTGCACCCACCTGATATACCTCTAGTTCAGATAGTGGATGGAAATGCAAAAAATTTGGAGCTGTTTTCTATGGCAGGGACAGAGGACACCGTATTTACGTGGCTGATATTCACTATTTGGCGCTCACCCTATTTGGGATAGTAGAAAGCAAAAAAATGTAGAGCTGTATTTTTATGGAGTTTCTGGGAAAAATTGGTTGGCAGTTTTCATGGATTACTTTTTACGTTGACTACAAAATTAGGATTTGTACAAAATCAAAAATGATTCTAGGTTCGCTATCTTATTTTCGCGACAATTGAGTGGCCAGTATAATAATAATATAAGAAGCATCGTTACAAACCTTAATAAAACCAAAGAAAGAAGAACTTCATTATCACAGAATTCAAACGCTGATCATAGAGCAGAGCTTATTATTTTTTATGACTTTTGTTACCTACCAAACCCACATAAGTTAATGCACGTTCGTGGAAAAAGTCATAGTTTTCGGCAGCTACAAATCGACGGAACAAAGGTCACGTATTCAACCAATGGTCTTTATAACCGAAATGACGTTCCCCGTTAACTCGGATACTCGGGCATAGATTAGACAGCTTGCGAGATGAACTAATCAATAAATCGATATTAGAGCTAATATTGTTACCTAGATTGTACCTAAGTACGATCGTCTAGTTTTCGCTTGCCTATAACGAATTTTGTGAAATATTTACCAGTTTAAAATTATTTAATTTAAAACCTAAGAAAATTATTAGGGTGTTTGTTTTATAAAGTTGGCAATGCGTTACAGTTTCTTCCGTTAAAAATAATGTCTTTTATGTTTTTTTAACATACCAATTTTTAAAATAGAAACTGTATTCAATCTCCGATATGTGTCGACAAAAATTGATTTCTTTTCTGTAAAACAATAACTAATACTGTTTTATCCATATTTATATTCAATAGTTTCTACAAGCCAGTCTCATTATGTGCTAACAAGCCGCTCTGTCGTAAAGTTACTCTTTGACATAACCCTCGACACGTCTGCGGCCGATCGCGTATATACGGCTGGGCCGAACGCGCCCGGCCGATCGTTGATTTGATTGCATTTTGCTAATAGCAGGCTTTGCCGAACGCTGATTGGTGAATTTTAAATATGGTTACGTTGGCAGAAGACGTGTATCGATTTTTTTGCATTAGTAAAATTTATCTTGATACTCGTAGCTCTTGTAGGTGCAGAAAATATTCGGCAAAAAAGTGGAACAATATGGCTTAAAAAAATAACTCGAATTTGTGATTGTTATGCATTCAATAGTCAAAGATTAGCTTTTTTTTTATTGTTATTAGGTTTGTTTTTTCTTAAATACTTCTATTAACGAATTGTCGAATGGCATATAAAACGACTGTTTATGTTGCAAGTTTTACTAGCACACATACAACTCCGGATGCCAGAGAAAATAACACGGAAAATATTTTTCTTAATTTCTATTATGAACTCCGGCCAAACGGAGAGTAAGCCCGAAACTTTTTAAATTTATGTTCCAGACAAGAAATACGTTGGCAGCGGTGCAGAACATTTTGTCAAAGTAAGCAAAATCCTGACTTGAGTGTACCTAAGCGTTCGGGTCTCGTTCCCAGCAGAATGGGTTTTAGAGAAACCGACTTCATTTAACTCAAGGAAGAAAACTCGATTCGGAATAAACATTTCTCGATGCAATCTACGACTGGATCGTAGGTTCCATGTTATATTCACATTGTCAAAATATGCAAATATTTACCAACAAGCACACAAGGCCGCTTAAGTAGTCGTTTGTGTTCTTGACATTGAAACGCTCACAGCCGGCGTTATCGCCTCGGCGACGACATAAATTATCTCGTCTTACTATTATTGCGAAGAAGCCGCTGTCTTTTCCTATTTTAAGTTCAGTTACAGGCATCAAAGTGCATATTGATTGTTAATTTATTCAGTAATGTCATTGAAATACTTATTTTTAGGTCCGTTACTATAATCCATGCCTTCTCAATTCTGCTTAAAGAAGCCTTTCTCATCTTAATTGGAAAACAAAACACAAACATCACGATACACAGATAATGTAGGTATGGAATTCATTTAGTTGTCAGGTGAACCGCCATTGTGCCCGCATGCACCCCGCGCCCCGCCCGCCGCCATTGACATGCAAATGAAACGGGCCACGCTCGCGGACCGACGGTTATTTATCTCTGATTGGCTTCGTTTATTCCGCTTTGACAGACAGGTTCCAATTCCGAACGGAATACGTTTGTGTTTACGTAATTAGATATGCTAACGAATGCGTGCGGTTTCGTGAAATTCGATTTTTAAAATTGAATCCGCGAATCGAGCGTGCACGTGTTGTTGAACTTTGCGCGAGATTTTATTGGAACGCTCAGTACCTCTAGTACGAAAAACTTTCGAGTTCGTTTCGTTGCGTATTCAAAGTGTCATCGAAAAATTTTGTATGAAAAATTAAACAGCGCCCCCTAGGGCGGCTATAATATAGGGGGCGCTGTTTAATTTTTCATACAAAATTTTTCGATGACACTTTGAATACGCAACGAAACGAACTCGAAAGTTTTTCCTACTAGAGGTACAGATCGGATATTCGGTTCGTTTGATACATACCAATGTATTCCGAGAAAATTGAGTTGATACCTACTTATTATATCTGTGTTCGTTATAGTAGAGTTCTTAAGATCTTAATTAATTGAACACTTTCTTCTTTTTTAGTCGTTGAACTAATTTGTGACTCAATCAACTTAACTATCTAATTTTTCTTCGGACGTTAAGATACCAGTTCGATTCTCTCATCTAAAAGCTTCCTAATTTATAGACATATCTTACGTGAGCAACTTTCTCTAAGTAGGCCACTGACCTAAATTACAGAACTGGTCTTACTTAACTTAGACAGTTTGGTAAGTTCCCCGCTATTCTTGCAATCGATTGACATTTGCCGAGACTTTCTGGTGAACGTACTTCTGTTCATAGGTATAAGTAGAATATATAAACGGTTATGTGAATGGACATACCTACAGTCATATCACTAGGCATTTCGTATTCAGAGCTTTTAATAATTCTGCAAGAATTTTCTAACTTATGTTTTTTCTTATCTAAGCTTCATTTACCAATATTAAAATTTGCATAATGATATGTGTTCGAAAACAAAATTTGTGGAACGAAGCAATCCATCAACCCTCCAGCGATGTCATCGGTCCCAAGTACCCTTGGATTTAAGATATGGAAATTCGATGCCATGCATTGCAAAGTGTACCAGTCAATATTATTGGAAAGATTTTGCGAAAGCAAAAATGTTAGATAACAATATTTTGAACTTCTAAGAAAGAATTCAATGAATAAAAATCAAATCTAAATGACTAAGTACTAAACATTTAGTTGTTCAAAGTGGTCATTTTTCTATGCAAGACAATATCACATAATTATTGATTGGTGTATTTTAATTTTGGAATTCCGAAACCGGAATTAAAATAACTATATCAAATCATGAACCACAGGTTTTATTTCATTATTAATCTTGAAGAAATAAGTAGGCACAAAATAGCAAACATACACAATTAACATTTCCTTGGTCTATATGACCAAACTCATTTACAGGTTGACTATCGCCCCACAATCTCGTTACAAAATCGCGGTTTTTGCGGAATTGGCTCTATACGGGATAGCTTATGAGAATAAGTAATATACCTACTGGATCCATTGAACGCGTGTTGGGTGTACGAATCGGTGAGCCGGGGTTCAAATGACTATTTTTCGCAAGTCACGTCTCTTTCCAAGCTTATCTGGCGTTAGGTTTGATGATAATAAGTGATACCACAAAATATTGGGAGCGCAGATCTAAGGCACAACTAGATGCGCTGATTCTACTGATCATAGATTATGATATACCATAAAGATCATAGGGGCTTTTGGTTGGTGAATTTCAATAATTTTATGACTGAGAACTTTGAAAAGAAGAAAAAATGTTTGAAAAGTTCCATCAATAAAAATCTGTTGAAAAAGAGGCTGACAAAAATTAATGAAGTTCTTGAGTTTCTTCTCAGTTCAGGCCCAACTTAAAGGCCTATAAGCAGTGGTAGGGTTAAAATTATACTGGCATGTGTAAAAGCTCTTTTTAAAAGCCTGTTTACAAAACTTAAAACTTTTATAACTTTCTTGCCAGTTATTTGACAATAATGACCTCTAGCCTGAGCCTTTAGCATAGTTTCTGAACAAGGCAACTTTGTGTATTTAGGCCACTCTTCCAGTACCCTAAATCTTAGTCCAGGAGCATACACGAGGCGTCCTCTCCGAGTCAATATCAATAAATGGGAAGTTGGGAAATTGGATGTGTTGCGGTTCGTCGCGGCCGCGTAATAACATAGTAATGAGTCGATCGTAAAAATATGGACCGCCCTCCCGGTCTATGACTAAATATTTAACTAACTTGACACGTTCGATGGGGCGGACAGGTATAGTTTGTGTTTGAAAGAAAAGCGGGTTAGTAAGAAAATTGAACAATAAACTAGTTACATTGTAATGACCAAATTTTGGTCATTACAATGTAACTAGTTTATTGTTAATTATTATTAATGGAATAATATCCATTACAATAATTAATGTTGAAATGATATTATCTTCATCAATCAGAATCGGAAACAATGTGTAACATTTTTACGTACTTATTGTAAGAATCAAAAGTAGGTAGCATTAAGCAAATAAATAAGTACCTACTCCAACTTGTGGACTTAAAACATATTTTAGAAATAATTTTGAGAAATAATAATAACATAATAATGACTCGATAGTAAAAATATGGACCGCCCTCCCGGTCTATGACTAAATACTTATTTAACTAACTTGACACGTTCGGTGAGCAGCGGACAAGTATAAGTTTTTGTTTAGAAAAGTAGGTAAAGTTTTGTAAGATAAGAATATAATACATTAAAGATATAGAGGCTCTTCATTCAATAAAATGACACCCAGTAACAAACGTTGAAATATTCATCAATAAGGTTTAGAAACAATGTCCCTACCATGTTTACTTATATGAATTAAAGGAGGGTAGCTTACACAAGCAAATAAATACTCCTACTTGCGCATTTAAATTGTTGTTTATTTAAGATCCTTTTAAAAAATATTTTGAGAAAAATTTACTTGACAAAATGTATGTTGAATAACTGTAAACTGGCCATTATTTGTTAAAGTATTGATAGTAGCTTACCATTTCACTCAACTCCATCATCCCAGCCTCGCATCTGTAACAAGAGGATCGAACATAAATCAATTAGTCCAATCATAGATCATAGAATCATAGATCTAATTTGCTTCTATGACGCCAAACGGTTCGCTCCGTTGCATCAGCCTAAGGATTGATTTGACATTGGCAAGCCACGCATGCGTACTGTCCTAATTCTGTTTTAGAAGCCCCTCTGACAGAGACAGCCGCATTTGAATACGCCCGGGAGTAAAAGGGATAAACACAAGGACTCTACCCCGACCCAACAAGACGGTCCGCTAACATGGCCGCAAGTTATTGCAACTGCATGCATTTTCGAGGATATTGTGGATACGGGAGACTGTTTTCGGATATTGGTAGCGATAAGCGTAGGTGTTTTTTGCTGAATAACATCGTATTTTTGTAATGTTATGCGTTCAATTATTTCTGAACCTGTTTTGCGGGCTTACGTTTATAGAAGTGCATTGCATACGTATTCTGTAATCTTATTAAGAGATCCAATTTTTCATTACATATTAAAGTCCGCTTACTGATTGGCTATATTATGTCGGTTAATCGATTACTATAATCGTATTAATTGCAAGAGACCAACCTGCAGGAAAATAATTAACTTGTAGATTTGATGTGGACCGAAATGACAATTATTTATTCATTGGTTATGTCATGGTTTATTAATTTCAAATTAAACAAGGACTTGTAAAGGTCAACAAAACCTAACTAATCTATGTTGTCTTGTAACTTCGTCTCAGAGACACGAAGGCTAATCGGCCCAATTTGACGTAAGCAAAGTAAATAAAAGTTTAAACAGATTAAAGTAACGAGGGCCCGCGGGGCATGGGAGGGGGAGGCGCAATTATCTCGTCCTATTTTCCCTTCTAATTTCACGTTAGGTCCGCTTTGGGAGGTACGACGGGCGGGTAAAAAAACGCTCGCGTGTTTTTCCCGCAGGATTCGGCTAAATATTCGCACTGAAAAGGCACAATTTAAATTTCAAATAATGTAAGTGTAAAATGTTTTAATATGCAGATGATAAAAAGACTATAATAAATAAAAGGAGGCTCGTAAATAAAGAGGTTTATGGTAGCAATCCCGTAGATAACGATTCTAATAATAATAATAATAATTATGCAGATAGGAGTGGTTTTTCTCTCATGATTTACTTTAGGCTTAGCAGCTTCTGGTTGGGTCATGATTACGGAAGTATTATGATTCTTGAATATTAATAACTCATATTTATGTAAATCTCAAAACAAGGTGCTTTACAAAATGTTAATGAACAAAATTAATCAACTACTTATACTATGTATTAGACTACCTACGCAATGTGGGAAAAATATGTTTTAGAAGCCTTCTAAGAATTTGATAGCAGAGGCATTGTTAATTAATATGAATAAGATAAAGAAAAATGAGGAAAAAGAGAAACAATTTTATTGAGGAAAGAATTCGGTGATTATTCAGAAGGAAATTAGCACTATTACAAATCAAATTAGTGAAGTAAGTAAACTCTATCAATCCAACTGCCATAAATTTTGACATAGGTAGTCCAAATAAAATGTTATGAGATGAACTTAAAAGAATTCCAAGAATTCTTCTAAAAAGTTTGGTTAAGTCAACCTTGTCCCAATAATTGAGCGGTTGAAACACTCGTGTGTGCGGCCTCGGACGTCTAAATGGCTGTACCATGGAATTCGCTGGCTTAAAATTAGGCCGGCCCAAGTATTCCTGTTCTCCTTTCAAACTTAAACAAACCCTTGCTTAAAATATTCATAAATTACTATACTAATCATAGCGTTTCTTTTACATTTCCATTTTTAGAATTATACAAGTTTTGTATTGTTATTAAAATTTCTAAGCGTTAAGAGTCGCATCTCAAACTAAATATGTATAAATAACTTACGCAGTTCGATTATTTCAAATTATTTTTATGATAATTATAGCCTGTTGTTATTCTGATGTATAAACAATAATATTGTAAAATTAGTTTGATTGTTTTTGCGTGAAAGAGTGAAACTTTTGCGTTTATAATATTAAAAAGGATTGTATTCTTTTTGTAGTAATAAATTCATGTTGTCACATATCGTTTTAAATTTATAGCCTATTGTTATTTTACTATAAACAATAACACTATAAATTTTAATCAAAATCCGTTCCGTAGTTTTTGCGTGAAAGTGTAACAGACATCCATTCATAAATTTTTTGCGTTTATATTATTAGTGAGGATTGTATTCTGGCTGTAGTAATAAATCTACATAACAGGCCAAGGCTGAAGGCGCACAAGGAAACAGAATCAGAATATAGTTACTTTAGACGCTATGGTAATACCGCTTTTGTTGTGTCAGTTTGACGTTTTCCTTAACTTATTTGGGACAGGCCGATCAAAATGGCTGTTTTGGAGTAATTTGACTTTATTGAAAAATATTTTAATACACAAATGTTGTAAAATGGTAAATTATTCAGGATTTCTTTTTATCGTCATCATTTCAGCCAGTTGCATTGCAGCGCACTCTAGCAACTTTAATTAGCTTTCCCATAAAAAAACACCAAAAAGCACCATCCCTCATTTTTTTCAGTCTAGTCATAGCCTTTATTCTTTAGGCCGTCGGTCTATCGAGTTGAAAGGCTTCATTAAACTATCAGAATTTTTGGTCTTCACTTATTCACTCAAAATTTATGGTTGGTTGAATTTATTCATCTTATTATTTTAATAAAAAGTCATGACAAAAATTTACATTCTAAAAGACCTCATATTTTACCTAAGTCCACTTTAATTTGGAAGCAACTACAAGCACACAATACAAAACAGACGTTTGCTGCAATTAACATCAGAATACAAAACAACTGTGTACTTTTACGGCATGCAAATGATTATTAGAAAAGTCTGGAATTAATGCAGAAAGGGGGTGAAAAATCTCTTGATAAATCCCTCTCTTGATAATTCCGAGTCCAAGTCGAAATATTGCGATTTACAAGAGCAAGAGTTGTCGGATTAGCATCGAAATGGGTGGAGTTGACATCATGCTTTATTAAGGAAACCCTCCTAAACACCTCATACTTGAGATCTTCGCCAGTTTTGTTTTGCTCTCGTAAATACTAATTTTCGACATTCTGTTGTTTTATTTTCTTTTCCGTAGGTTAGGTACTTAGTTTGATGAAGGGTGAATAGACTTGGTATTTTTTTGTACAACCCTGGTTCTAATTACGCTACTGCTTTACTCATTTAACTCATGGGTAATTTATTTTACTTATGATATTATGAATTTACATTCTATTGATGACTGAGAATGTAAAGTCACCGTAGTAAAAACATCGATATCTATTTTCATCTATGACACTGTATTCAATAAGCTGAGAACAGAGGTTCCCAATCTTATTTGTATAGTGACTACTTTCACAGGTTTATTTCATTGCAGTGCCCCTTCTAAAATATTTTGGCATTGCACGTAGAAAATATAGTAGGCGGCGGTCTAGCGACGCCTCTACCATGAAATTGCAACGCCCCAGGGCCACTCTACTACAGTTTGGAAAACACCCAAATGTGTTATGGGGTTTTAAAACTGGCAAATAAAATTGACTTTGATAAAAACAAACATAACTTGATTCGATTCTACAAAGTGCTTAAATAAAACATTAGTATCGATATTTTAATGAAGTATTTTAGCTTGAATGTGCTGTGTTGTTTTAATAAAAATTCCCACCTGTTCTGAATAAATGACACTCATATTATCTTGCACCGTTTTACATACTAACGCGATAACTTATTAATAGTAGATACTTAATATGACAGCAACTAGCATGCTAAATGCATTTATAGAATTGATACTTTTTATGTAAAAGGTTACTTTGAGCGGGTATCGATTGTACATAAACCCTAGCGCACAACGAAAACAAAATAAAACTTTTTCGATTTATTCCAAGATATTCGAAATTTCGTAAATGAAACAACTGAAAGAAAACAAAAGAAGTTCAGACAACTCGAAGAATACAAATCGAAATATCAAATATGTTAATCGAATCAATCTCTTTGTTTCAGAGTCCGAACTCATACGAAAGTGCCGTCGTCAACGCTCCCACAACCCTCGTATTAACATGTTTCTGTAATCTCCCGAGTCTGTATTGGGTTCATCCGTGACTTGAATTAAGTTCTTGGGCCTATTAGCAATGGCCAAAAAGAAAAGCCAGGCCAGAGTGCCGAAAATGGAGATACAGAATAGTGCCAATACCATAAGAAGAATAAGTCTGAGAGCCTTTCTTCAGCATCAAGCAAGAAAAACCAGGACAGACTGACAAAAATGGAAACACAGAAGAGTGTCCACAACGTGACAAAAAAAATCCTACTTCTTAAAAACAAGTCAGAGCCAAGAGCCAGGCCGATCTATGAAAAATTGGACTGCAAACGCATTGACCTACAAACAAGGGAAGTAATCTTCTGGCAAGATGGAAGTGGTTATTCAATTTAGCAAATTCGTTGCAAGTCATTATGTTATGGTGTGGGTCGATAGTAGTAGCTATTCATAGCTTTTACTTAACATTGCCTACTGAAAGCGACTATCGTAGCCTACATAAATGTGGGTCGGGGCACAACATAGAGCGAGGTCATATTGCGATGGGTATCGCGATAGCATTGACATTGATGGCATTACTCGGTTCACGCTGTCCTTCAATGTTACCTACCTTTTCTATGAAGTACTCTTTGGTAAAACTGAAAATACGTTTATTTACAGAGTTATTTGTTTTCTTGTGCCTCCATCCAGCTAAAACTTCTTTCCCTATACAAATATTATTATGACAAAATCAAAAGGAAAATTTCCGGCTCTAGTATGTTAATAAAATAAAATACAGATAATTTTTAAATTTAAGGTTTATTTTTTCAACCACTGTGATATCTCAATCTGGCTGTTATCATAGGGCTGTGGCATATTAACTTCGACTGAATGCGGATTGTCTTCGCACAGATTAAAACGTACATTTACATAATGTGACAGACATACCGACGCCATTACTTTTTTTCTGATTTGTCGATAGTCGATGGAGTTCTCGCCATACGCTGTACGGATATGAGAATGTTTAATACTGTACTTTTAAGATCAAGAAATAATAGTATGGATTATTCATTTTAGAGGTAAACAATTGCTCACTTATGGGAAAAGGAATGAAAAAACATTCCGAAAGAAATCAACTGTAGAGAAGGCGACAAGTCGAGCAATCTTTTCACCGCAACTTATTTTAATAAATTTCATTTAAAATCTCACTCTTTTTCTGCAAACGCTATCATGACCCAAACCTTATTCCAATATACATATTAAGCGCGCTCGCAAAATAAAACAAATGTATTCAAAATAATACCCTCGAGCAAAGAAAACACCGTTAAATATCTACAACTGCATTCAAAGAGGAATTCGCCGGCGAACGTGCACGCTCGAAGCAAGGCGGTTTAAGTTTCAAGTGTTTCACCTGCAGCGGTAATTATCGCGGCTGACTGTACCTACATGTGGTCTGCTAACTAGTGTGTGATAGTGACGTGGGAACAGCGGGAGATGAAGCGGTAGCGACTAGCGGTTACACTTTGACTGATAGATAGGTAGATAGACTCACAGAACAAGAAAAAATAAATACACAAAAGAGACGCCACAGTTTTCTCGGTCTTATCGCTATGAAGTAATTTATCCAGATAACCTAGGGAGGACAGTTGTTTTAAAAAAGGAAAAGTTGTTGAAATCGTAGAATAAAATGAAGTAGATCGTCTAGTTTTAATGGATCATGGACATTTATTTGTTTATTTATTTCCTACTTTATTTTACATGTTTCCTCAGATAAAGGATATAAACTCCAGTGATTGATAAGTATTCCACGCAAAAATGTTAGGTATGGTTAGTTTTTGACACATTACCACATAATACGTTAACGTCGACTGATGTCATGTCAGTGATCTCTTGTTGCTTATAACCATGTCACGTACAAATCCATTGAATTATAGTGGAATCACCACTAATATCTAGTAACGACGCCTGTTCTTACTACGGCAATTCGTACTGTTTCTTTAAGCATTGGTAGAATAAAAAATTGGTAGAGTCACAAAATCGAACAACTTTACAAATTTTTATACACAAGAAGCATTGCATAGCTGTCTAATAATAACAAAAGAACAACCAAAACAAATGAAAACACCGCGTTAGTCTTACGCCGACAAGTACCAATAAAGACATAAAAAATATTCGTGACAAAACGATGCCCTTTTTACTTCCCATTATAAAAAGCGAAGGTAAGCTACTGTTTTGCCAAAACAATTGAAATTGTCCAAACTTTCGCTTTCAATAACGCCGTCGATTTCACTTTTAGTAAAAAGTTCAACCCTTTTATTGACAAACAGGTATTACTATTGTGCTAAGCATTGTCGTAGACAAACTATTGTGACTTCAACTACCGATCAGTTAGGCTGAGTTGCACAACCTAACTTTAAAAGTGACTAATAACGATAACCGGTTTTGTCTGGAGTTTGACAGATTTCTGACGTTTGTTTAAGTCAAAGTAAGATGATGCAACCCAGCCTTATACTCGTAGTTGTGGTGAAATCGTAAGTGACAGTCTAGACACACTCTTACTAACAATGCAACAATGCTTTTACTTAAAACGTATTTATTATGCTCACAGATTGTTTAAATACCTAGTGCTTACAAGGTCGCGTTTAAAAAATCGTGAGTTTTATCCTATATGATGCTCTATGATATCCGCCTAAAAGTAAATTTCATACTGTCATGAACTCGCCGATCCCCTGAACGTGTTACTACCCTAAAACCGCATTCCGCCATGTATCCCGGAGTTTTTAGTTGCCATTCGTCAAGTTGGCCCCCGGGATTAGAGACGACGAGTTAGGTCGGTCCAGCGCATTCGGGCGCCATTTACCTCGGACGAACAAGCGTATCTCTCTATGTTATTAAATTAACAAACTTATTTACTTGTCGAAGTTTTCGCTCGTTTGAACTTTCTGCAGTTCAGCTAGGATTCGTATAAGTTTGTGTAATGAAGATGAAGTTATTTTAAAGGAATACATGGAGGATAAACTTGTATAATGAAGACTCAAGATTTTCATGTCTTTTTGTAGAGTACACATAAAATTAAAAATATGATATTATGTCTAACTAAAATATATTCAAGAGTTCAAAACGAGATCAAATTTTTACACAGTGGTACATTAATAAGGCTGGGTTGCAACATCTTACTTGAACTTTGACAAACGTCAAAAATCTGTCAAAACTCCATACAAAACCACCGGTTACCGTTATAGTTACGGTCAAAGTTAGGTGGTGCAACTCAGCCTAAGGCGTCGTATCGTTATAGTTAAGGTCAAAGTTAGGTGATGCAACACAGCTTAAATTCATATAATAGCAAGAACTAACTTCAAAATTAAATAGGTACCTACATGGACCTATAAAAAAAGTCGGACGGATTCTCATCAACAAAATACTGTGACATTAGGATACACCAGCTTGCCTGTACGTATAGGCCGGCACGCACACATTCACACCCTGATACACCACTTCGAATGCAAACTTCACACAGTTGACTCATTTAAGCAGCGAAAAACAACACGAATACGACATGTCTTGTGTGACGAAATTGTGTAAAAACCGTTCTGTTCGAACAAACAAAAATTAAGGAATCACATTTCACAGGCAAAATAATAATCCAATCACTTATTTCCCGACATTAAAATATTGAAATTAATTGAAATCAAACGTCATTCACTCGAAAAAATAATACGTCAAAGACTAGTGTTCTCAGTTATTTACGTGGGAAAATTACCCGAAATATGGGAAATTAATAATAATTTTAGGACTTTTTAGTTATTTATTACGCATACTATGGAAATAAAATAATTTATCATAATAATTGTGTTTTAATGGGATATATTTTCATAGGCAAATTTGATCCTTCCCAAAAATGTGGAACTGCGAAATTCAAATTTTCTTACATTGATTGCAAGTCAGTGTCAGGTTGTATGTTAAAATCTATCAGAGATAATAATAATATATTGATGATGCATAAGCTTATGATTATAATGTACACAAGATTCGTAATTTGTAACTGCGTGAATCATTTTTGATCAAGATTATGTACATACCCTGACACACTGACTTGCAAACAATGTAAGAAAATTTGAACATTGAAAATTTCGCGCCTCAACCTCACCGCATTCACCTTTCATCCTTTTAAAATGGCACGGAATAATTCTGTCTACATTTCCAAGTAACATCTGCCGATCTATGTTTTTCTTAAAATAAATGGGTAAAATGTTTTGGCTAACATGGCATCCCTAAATTCACTCACACAATAGACAAACGCCAAAATTTTGCGTCACAGTTTTGTTGCAGCGCGAGTTCCGTCCGCCTTTTTTTATAGGTCCATGGGTACCTATTGACTCAAATCAAATAGAATCATTTATTCAGTAGGTACTTTAGGCCCTGTCTAGGGCGCATAAATACACTTTCTACTAGACTATGAATTTAAAGTTATAAATCGTTTCCACAGCTCTAGTTTTTGAATTCAGTACCCAAACAAACTTTCACAAGACGTCCATACGAAAACGGCTTAATAACAAACCCACGTTCATGCAAAATTCCTCGCTCCACGTCTCAGAGCCCCCTTACGGTACTTATTAACATAAAGAGTAGTTCCCGACCTAACGTCTTTCGAGGCCTCACCTAAATTATGTATCGGCGGCAAGCCGAAGGAGACCCGTCAAAAATAAAGCGAAGGATGGCGTGTCGCCGAACCATGAACTTGAGATAAAATATCGCCTAAGACACGGCATGACACACGACCTTTTTGGGCTCAGCTCACTGTTCAAAGTTTTCAGAGCAAGGTGAACCTAGATATTATTGCTCGTTTGCCTCCTATCACATAAAAAAAAAAAAAAAATTGACTATAGGTAGATATTATTTATTCAAAAATAAAATGAAGGATGGCGTGTCGCTGAACCATGAACTTGAGATAAAATATGGCGTGTGTCATGACACACGACCTTTTTGGGCTCAGTTCACTGTTCAAAAGTTTTCAGAGCAAATTGAACCTAGATATTATTGGGATAGTTCTTACTCGTAATTATCTATATTATTTATTTTTCAAAAATAAAGAGAAGGATGGCGTGTCACTGAACCATGAACTTGAGATAATAAGACACGACATGATACATGACTTTTTGGGCTCTAAGTTTTCATTCTAGAAACTAGGCATATTTTTGGCATGGCAGGTTATTCTCTTCACAATTTTCAAAAAATAAAAATTATTTTTATACCTAGGTTTAATGGGCTTATTATGAGGGGATATAAATGAATTTAAAGACTAATAAGTGTAACTGAAGTTAGTGCTAGTCTAAAACTAGATAAGCAAGAAAAAGTAGGTTTATATATTTCAAATTTCAAATTGTATTTTTGCTAACACCTGGTTTACATATAAATAAAACAAATGATATGCACCGGTACAGCTGCCAATTGCATTCATAAATTCTTTTTGAGTTCCAAAGTTAAAAATAACTGACAAAAATAGAGTTACCAACTTTTTCGTTTAAACTTGTAACTAGTAAAATTAAAAATAATAGAATCCTCCCAAAATAAGCTCATTGTAGCTGCCAACGAATTTACCGAAAGCATCGGAGTTCCCAAAGAAGTACGCTTCAAACTGTCTCCGAAAATTCACTCCTATACAATTTTCAAGAACTCTTAGGGTTGGCCCTCTCCTTTCGTACTTAGGGTTGATTTTAGACATGAAAATATTTGGTGAACAGTGCGTAAAATGACCTAAAAACTACCTACTACCAATTATTTTTAAAGTTACTTGAAACACAGATGGGTAGCTATAATATTTAGAGATAGGAATAAAACATTATACGCACATAACGATAGATTACAACTGCTAATAAAGTAAGTAATAACTGTTGACATGATAATAATTATCGAGAAGTTATATAATTAATACATAGTAATGAGGAATGAAGCATTTCAAGTTCTCTACAAAATGCCCAATATACTTTATTTACTTCTAACCTTTTTTTAAATTAAAATTCATCTTATTTACAATTTAAACATTTTTACAATTAATTTACGAACTTATTAAATAAAAACTATACACTTACATAAATAGATAATACGATATTTACAAAAAAAGAATAGAAAATAAAACCGACTCCAAAAAACCTACACTAAAACGTAGAAAAATAATTACTAATTAGGTACCTACTTATTTATTAGGACGAATTATTAATATTTATGTAGGTATACCATGATTGATACTACTGGAGTCGGTGCCAAGATTATGAAACATGTAAAGTTTGCCTGCACCGACTCCAAAAGTATCAATCATGGTATACCTACATAAATATTAATAATTCGTCCTAATAAATAAGTAGGTACCTAATTAGTAATTATTTTTCTACGTTTTAGTGTAGGTTTTTTGGAGTCGGTTTTATTTTTTTTAATAAAATTTTACTTATTTCTTGCTTTTTAGTTAACTAATTATTACCTTGATGTTACCACTGAAGGTAGGCAGTACACTGAGACCAAAAAAAATTGGTTCATAATCGGCGGAGATATTGCGTATAAAAAAGTTCATCCCCAATTTTCCACCTTTGGGGGTGAAATATTTTCTTCAAATTCGCATGAAACCACCCTTTTGATAATACCTATTCAACAAAAAAATAATCGTTCAAATTGGTTTATAATCGGCGGAGATATTGCGTATAAAAAAGTTCATCCCCAATTTTCCACCCTTGGGGGTGAAATATTTTCTTCAAATTCGCATGAAACCACCCTTTTGATAATACCTATTCAACAAAAAAATAATCGTTCAAATTGGTTTATAATCGGCGGAGATATTGCGTATAAAAAAGTTCATCCCCAATTTTCCACCCTTGGGGGTTGTTTTTTTTATTATTAAATTTAAATGGGACCACCCTTGAGGTATTACCTATACGCCGAAAAAAGATTTGTTCAAATCGGTTCATAATTGGCGGAGTTATCGCGTAACAAACATAGAAAAAAAAAAAAAAAAAAAAAAACATACGGGTCGAATTGAGAACCTCCTCCTTTTTTGAAGTCGGTTGAAAAGAAAAAGTCATACTGCATAGTATACCTAATCTTAAAAAGTATCCCCAGATCCGTCAGTGAGGTTAGCGGTGCCTAATACGCCTTATTTAGCTCCAGGAAAAACATTTACTCATTGTATCAACCCTAAGACCAAGGCAATATATTTTGCATGAAGCGACCGTGACGTCCCAAAACCGCGGAATGCGCCCTCTAGACGATACCTACTTACAACTGTTTTCATTTTTTGCAATTCTCTACCAAATATTTTGTTCTGACACGTAAAGTTTCTTATTAGCATTGTTTGAAAGCTATTACACAATTATGGGACCGAGTTTTAGTTTTAATTATGCAAAGTTTCTAGTAGTAACTTTATTTCGATGGAAAATTATTATCTTTAAATCAGTGAAGATTGAAAAAATCCTTGCATAGTACCTACACCCCACTCAAAATAAAATTAAAAAACTAGGCGATATACAATTAAAGCTAATAAAAATGCAATATAAACATTATATCGTGCCAATGAATAGCTTTTATTGTGTCCAACCAAATGTAAATCAAAGGACAGGTGATGAACTTAATTAAAATTATTTAATAAGCAAAACAAACCTATTAATGGACATTAGGTGTGGGCTTAATTGGGCTTTACGACACCTTTTCATTAAAATTATCATTTTATTTATTTGTATTAAAATATTAATTTAGTAGACAGCTAAGGCTGTCAAAAGTTTCATTTTGTGTAACTATACTATAGGTAGGTATTTCATATTTATTCTGCAGTTAAAAATATTTAAATTTATCATTACATTATTACAACTACACGTTGATAAAATCCTAACTGATATAAAGTCTGAAAACGAAATTTCGTTTAATACTTAGTAATGTGTCTTTTTAACCGACTGCAAAAAAGACGTGTTCTGAGATTTTAGAATTTTTAACTGACAAAGTTCTTCAATCAACTTTTCTATATCAAATCACGAACTTAACACGTCACTTGATTAGTGAACTGTCCACTGAACAGTATATCAGCCATCAAGACTGTACAATGTTGCTCAGCATGTAGTACCCGTTTATGTTCAGACATTTCATTTTACGCAGTTATGTGCAGAGTGGATTGGCTTAATTAAATTGAGCAGTTTATTGAAATCGTCGCTTGTATTTGGCAGTAGTGATGCGACGTTTGAGTTTTGCGTAGGTGTACTGTGTATGTATTTTCTCAGACAAATACATAATTCATTTTTCATTAAATAAATCAACCAAATATTAATTGATTCAAGTTGCTTAATTATGGTGACAAAGCAATATGTATAAAATATAAAAACATACAAAAGTATTATTTAGATTAATATAAAATGTGTTCTTGTAATCAAATAATAAGTACCTAGCTACTAGATATTTCTGTTGATATAAGACTGAGATTTTTGGGCCTCATACAGACAATTCTGTATCTACATTGCGCACCTATAAATTCACAATACAAAACAGGTCAATTATTTTAGGCATTTACAGTAATAATTACAAAATGTACTGGTACCAATATCCTCATTTGTTACATCACTATTTTGGCAAACGTTCTCTCAAAGATTTGAGAAAGCTTCTGACAAACTACTTGCATAATGTATTGATCATAAGTTAATATCTGATAACTTTGTATAATGTACGAGTAAAGGATACTAAACTTTTAATATTATTATTAAGTATATTATTTAGGATGAATCAGGATCTCCACATGTTTTGACAAAGTATAACACCAATCATTTTATTATTTAACTACCTATTTTGTTCAGAGTTAAGTTTGCCTTAGTTTAAAAAAAAATCTGATATTTTAAAAAAAAACTACCTAATTTATGTAAATATTCTCCAAATAACTTTTTTCTTTTTCAGATGCTGCCAGACGATACCTGCCCGAATTTTATTGATGAAAATGTTGCTGACATTTTACACGCTAAATGTATTGTTTTATTTCTAAATCAACCATTAAACGTGAAATTTTAATCTTGTAAGTAAAGGAATATACCAAGTAAGATCATATTTAATCTAAATAAGAAACTAATGCGTAGACACCTAGGTAACTACTACGTCAATCGTAAAAGATTGTACCTACAAAAGGAATAATACCAAGTGCACCTAATGATAACACAATCGGGTACCCGCGTGCAAAAAAATATGAATCACGAGTTACAATTACGACAACAAGACAACACGTCGACACATAGACATAACATATGTATAAATAGACATAGACACAAAAGTATAGACAGCACAAACAGTGTCAAGTCATCCGGCAACGAGTGTTGTTTTCTCACAAATTGGACGCCTCTATTCATATATTGGCTGATATTGCCTCGATGTGTGTCGTCATAAACAGGGCTGCCACTATCTGCTAAGATATTTTATTAAAAAATCTTTTTTCTTTCCAGACTATGCATGTTTGTTGACAAATAGCATTTATTGCAACTACATAACATATCACAGCTTTAAGCTTAATGTGCTGTCGTGTGTAAGCGGATTCGGATACTATCTATTTTCTATCTTTTAGATATGTTGGCGAAAAGAGAACAGCTTTCAAGTTACTTAAATCTACTACTCAATGAAAAACAAATTTTCTTTAATTGCTTTACATATTACTTGTAACATTAATATCAATGACACACTTAAGACCAAATCTGTGTCAGTGTTATATTTTTATTACATAATAAAATATTGGTGCTCCAATTTCACTATCGCTTGGTCATATTTTTGTATCCAAAACAAATTTGTTTACGTTAATTGCACTATCGTATGAGAATTCATTGACTCTTTTATCTACCTTAAATACGCATAAACAAAATTGTTTACGTTAAAACACGTCTGACTCAACTTTGGCTGTAGATAAGACAGAAAGTCAAACAGAGTTGAACGGTCGAAAGTGGAAATATTTTTATTTTTTGTAAACAAATCTATTTATATTCTGCCAATATGAAATATTGATATCAATTGCGAAATAATGCACGGTTGATAATAATGATTGTTGAGTAAATGGATTCCGTAAGCATAAATATTTCTGTATACAAATTATTGTAGAGTCATAAATAATTAAGTAGATATCCACAACGCTTTACTACACTTCAAAACATAAATATCTAGATAATATTTGTAAATTTAGCTATACAGAATGAAATCTAATGAATTGAAATACCTACATTGTTATGGAATAAAAAGGGCAGTGCTGCCCAGAATCTGGAACTGAATTAAAAAGTTTGCAGCCCTACGCGGTACAGCATGTATTTGAAGGTACATAGAGACAGACTCGTAGTAAATATTTGTGACGGAACTTTGTGTTGGCGTGGCAAAACACATGTTGTAGAGAAACTTTCATATTAAATGAAAGAGTTCCCTTTTGGGCTGGAGTTCTACTGGTATGGCGAATTGAATATTAAAGAGTTCTGTTTCTTGGATACAAAATGCACGGTTTTGTTTGTCAGATATTTTCCAGCTGGATATTTGTATGGAAATGTAAGATACATAAATGTCATAGACCTTAAGTAAAGTATAGTAAATAAATATAGAGTCATAAAATTATTGTTACTGTTAATAATAAATTGTACTATCTACATCTAATGTTGGCTATTTTATATTAATTAATAAACTGGAGAGTAACATTTTTAAAAATTACTAAGGCCATTTAAGTTTTTATGTTAATCAACATTAGGTATACCTATTTTTCGCTAACTGAAAAAATCTAGATAAGATAAATGCATATTTGTTGTTATAACAACTAATAAACACTTATTACTGTGTATTAAAATGGACTGTCATTATTAATAGATTTAATTAGTCACTAGGTTTATAAGTGATCATCACTTTATCTCAAACATCAAAACACGCCAATATTAGCGATCCCTTCCTTATACCCCAAAGCTTTCACGGCGAAATTAAGGCTAATTGCTGCACAAGAGTGCTACAGCGCTGTAATACAGCTGCAATATCGCTGTTTGCGTCTGTTCGCGAAATGGAACCGTTTCGTATGAAGCCCGATAAAAATAACGAAGGGACGTGCTCTGCAAGTGTTATAGAAAATGTTATAACGCAACGACTACAAAATACTGAAGTTTTCCAATAAAATAATGATTCTCGATAAAAAGGTTTAGTTGAGAGTGGTCTGGAAGCTTAAGTAAGTAATAGAATGCATGATTGATTTTATATCAGACGCTTGGAGCGAAGTATGTAATCCAATGTTTTTTATTTTATTTTTCTTAACTAAAACTGATTTGTTTTTGGCACAAGTTCTAATATTCTCATTTTTCTGGTTTACTTCGTGAAATGAATAAAAAATACCAACTTATCTTGTTTCCTTATGCTCCCATACCGTATTATGCTTTTTGGCTTTAGAGTTACAGAGTTAGGTACACCGTTGATTTTTAGTTGGCCGATAGTTGTGCCCGATTTTAATTTGTATGAAGAATCGGCTAAATCGAATCGGCGTAATGTGCGCACTCCCATACATGCCCATACTTGATCAACTGCCCGACTAAAAACTATCGGCCGACGAAAAATCAACGGTGTGCGCCTACTCTTAATCTAAAGAGAGGACCTACTTCTCTAACTACAGTATTATACAGGTGACATTGAAATTGTTGGCATCCTTTTAAACTAAGGCTACTCATGATACATGATACAAAAAAACTCATTGGCTTTGTCTCATACTCAGGGAATGTAGTATGTGCCATGAGTAGAGTCTTAGTTTAAATATCACCCTGTATAAACGAAGTACTTACGTCACAGCTAAATAAAAGGGATACCCATAATAAAGCAGGGTTACCATGAGTTGAAGAAGATACTAAATGAAGACATAATGACCGACCGCAATAAACTTAATATTCTGTTTAGTATTATTGACTTCTAATTGAATTTATGGCGATTATATGACCGGCCATATTTTATTCGCGGTGTAAAATCAAGTATTTAAATAATTTGATTGCATTGCTACTTGATTGATGGGTGTAAATAAAGTGATATGTTTTTTATTATCTGTAGGTTAGTAACAGGTTAAAAGTTTTAATTGATTTGATTTTTTACTTTTGGGTTTGTGCATAATTTTTCTTTTAGTAGAGCTTTATTACAAAGTGGACCGACGACCTGATAAAAGTAGCAGGAAGGCGCTGGATGCAGGCCGCTACCAACCGTGCGATGTGAAAGTCATTGGAGGAGGCCTGTGTTTAGCAGTGGACATCCTGTGGCTGAAATGATGATGATGATGAGAGCTTTATTTATTTATTTATAGAAACCAACAGCGATACATTGAAAATGTTAGTTTTAAGATTTAGACTGATTTATAATCCTTCTTATATTTTTTCATTAAAGTATCAAATATACGAGTATGTAGGTAGGTTTATTGGTACAAATAATCAATATGTCCTGGATTTTTTCACGACAAAAATAGAGCAGTCAGAATAGTCCCTACACCGCAAATAGAAATTACGATTAGCAATCACGTCCTTATTTGAGTAATAAAAATTAAATACGTTTCGAGGATATATTATTTTTTTGTACTTCACAAATAAAAGGAAAACTCCGCACAATACAACATATTGCGACAATCCAGCTTCGCACCAAATTAATATCCGAAATTGCGTACGCATACGTACGCCCCATACGGCAACGGAATCCATTTTATTGTGCCGAATCTCTCAATCTTCGTTGCGGTGGCATCCGCTTCAAATTTGAAATTGGAACGAACGGGTAATGACGTAAGTTAGATGAGGGGGAGGGACTCTATCGCCTCCGAGTCTCCGAACTCGAGCCCGAGTAGAGTTTAAAATGGGATGTATAAAAGATGACAGTCGAGATGATAGGTCGAGCTTCGTGGTTTGATGAAGTGACGGAATGCGTTGGAAAGATTTTGAATAACTTGTTGTGTTAAAAGATTTGTTGTTAAGTGAAAAGTGAAAAGATTTTGAATTGTTGTTTTAGTTTTCAAGACTAAATAGAGTAGTAAAAAATAGAAATAGGTAAAGCTACAAGTACCTAGTTTAAATGTCCCTTATTTACAGACGTAACCAATTTATTTATAGGTTCATTGTACATATTATATTGTTATTTTTAACAAGTGAATTAACTTAACAAACTGTTTAAAGCTTATTTTAAAACAGCCTAAAATGAAAAGTTACACTAAAACTGTGATAATGCAAAATTGTTTTATGAAATAAAGAGATGTAAAAAGATGACTGTATCGTTTCATTGATTTACTTTATCGTTGTCTGAAACTTTAAAAAACTCTTTACAAAATGGAAATAAAAATTATATCATTTTCATGTTATTTTTATTTGAACCACTTTCCTTTCTCTGCCTTTTATTGAAATATTTAGTAAAGCTCTAAAATGTAGGTAGATAGTAGGTAAGTAGAGTTGCATGCTTCGTAAAAAATGGCTATGAGCTTCATGAGCTGAAATGATTAAAAAACGTTTGAACCTATTACAAAGTATTTATCAGAAGTAGACTGATTTATGACATAACCAATTAAGGACAACTTAAAATTCCAATTTCTGCACGATATGAGGGGTTATTAGTTAAGTTAATGGTAATGACACCATAAACTTGCTCTGGATGATTTATGGTGTCGGAGATAGTTGAGTGTTAAGTCTACTTGTCAAAACCAAACCAGTTCTACTTAAACGTTGTAATAACTTTAGTATGAGACGACTAAAAAGGCTTCAATATTGTACTTAGATTAAAATAAACTGCTTCCATGTCACAATACAATGTACGATCTTAGATTTATGATTAGTAAGTTTCATGTTTTAATTGATTATTATTAAGATTTATTGATTGCAATAAGATAAGTACAGGCCGCTACCAACCGACCTTTATGGAAATCATTGGGGGAGGCCTATGTTCAGCAGTGGACGTCCTATGGCTGAAATGATGATGATGATGTTTTAATTATTAATAATTGGAAATAAATAAAAAATATATTAATTACACTACTCTCAGGAAATTATTTGTACGATGCATTCTAAGACTATTCGTTGCTTATTGTATACTCGTACCGAAATGTACGAGTATAAAGCAACGAATAGTCTTAGAATGCATCCAAAATTCCATTCCAAAGATTCAAGTCTTCCAAGCTACAATCTAATTAGAAAGATATCAAAAAGTTCACCCAAGCGAGGGATCCTATAAGAAAACTAATTTGAAACTTTGCCGCGGCTCAGTGGCGCCAAACGAGTAAACTTCGGATGAAGATACGAACCATTGAGTCAGCGCCACCCTGCGGCGAAGGGCTGAACTATTCGAATTGCCGTTTTACGACCGACACCCGCGCGCTGTGTGCGTAACCGGTCGCGCACACCAAGACAGCAATTTTGTGCGTGTGTGAAACTTTTTGAATGTTGTCACTTCATCCCATGTACAAAAAGGTTGTGCCATTGTCGGTCGTGACTTCCAGTTGTTATCTATTTGTCAGATAGATGGCACTGCGCGTCACGCTCGAAGCTTTTGTGCATCACTTACCGAGATACTGATGGGACGATTTTCTTGCATTTCGGTAGAGTCGCTACATTCTTGATGCGCGTGCATGTTCGAACAGAATTAGGCACTCGGACACAGTTTAATTGAAACCGTAAAGACGTGTTGGCCAGCGCGTGGTTTCCTCATAACTGTGATGAAAAGCGTGAATTTTGTTTCACGAAGAAAAAAACTTTCCGCGTGGAAATGTGGAGCGAAACTGCATCGGCCATTGTTTAGTTTGCCAATTTATACGGGTCGGTTACACTTGCGCCTTTTATTGATGCATTACCGATAAAAAGAGTCATAATACGTTTTATAGGTAGATTTTAATGGCGATATGTTAGCATAGATTTGCAGCTCTCTCAGTAGGCTACGAGAACACTATTTATGGTAATATTTATGAGCCAAACAAGCACTATTTATTCCAAACCAACAAGAAGTTTTAGTTAGGTATACATATTTTTATGATGACTTTTACTGCAACATAATTGCGCATTATTCTAAATGAATGAAGTGTTGACATTTGGACGTTTTTTCGTTATTTATTGTATCACATAAATAATGTAGTAGTAACGAGTAGCCGGTAGCCAAGTGTTTTTTTTTTTCATATTTGAAGCTGCACTAATGTAACATCCAGTTTTGCGATGAATATTAATGGGAAGAATAATATTATATTATCCCTGAATAATGCAAATAAAAAAGGTAGGTAATTCGCAGTTTGCAACTAATGCAACACTTAATAATCTCTTATTTTATTTTTCAAACACTTATCATGAATGCAATGGGTAAAAAAGTTTCATATTATGTTATGTAGATTATAATTGCAAACGACTTCATATATTCTCTATATTATCTTTTATTTCATTGCAAAGATGCAAATACTTGTTCTAAATGAAATGGAAGGGATGTTGTTAAAGACGTAGATTTTCTCATTTTTCTCTATAAGTAGGTAGGTACTATTTTTAAAAAGAACTGTGATAAATAAATAATGTAGAGTTCCGATTAAATATTGTAAACAAGCATTAAAGTATCAAATCATCTACAAAACAAAACAGAATCCAATAGACTCTATTGAATAGACCTTCAGTCCCTATCAACGACCTAAAATCTTGATACCTTTTCAATCGCGATCTTTTGATTAGCAATTTAAAGAACAATGCCTTATCAGTCCCTTATCGGTCTTAATGTCCGTGGAAAGCTGTTATCAGACTGTGCCATTTCGTTATCGGAGGCTCGAGAAATCGCATTGTGCGTAGTATATGGCCTGTGCAGAGGTTTATTTAAGTTTGTTTCATTCCTTTATGCAATGCAGGCTTTTGTCCTTTACAGCCTTCTGAGGTTATTGTTTGAGTTGTATAGAAAAAATGGTTTTGCATTTGAACGGGTTGGTTTTACTTGGTTAAAGATTGAGGGACTTCACGTATTTGAATGAAACTTTATACAACTCTTGGACTAAGATTGGAGAAGTAACTATAGCCATCAAGAATGCAAGAAAACATAGGAGTTTAGATATAAAATAAATAAGAAATTACATGTTTGTGTTGAACAAATGGCCTTATCAGGTAATAACTTCCCAGGAAATATTTAATTGTAAAGTAAGAGCTTAAACGATCCACAAGTAATTTAGTTAGATTACAAACTATCTAAATCTTTGTACACTCATAAAATCCTTGTATGTACACACAAAGATTTTACTAGAAATAATCGTATCGTAATTCGTAATACAAGCATGTTCAGTTCATAACGCTTTTACACAGTATATCCTGTCTTCAAGAAAAAAATCTGTTGATATCTTTAAAACCTATATGTACAGTCAGCATAACACAACTTTATACCAATTGTGACAAAGACATGTTTCAAATTTTTGGACTACTTTGGGTGTCACGAACTATTTGTCGCTGACTCTGCATACAAAGCGTAAGTACTGAAATATCTTTACAAACGTCTAAAGAGTATAAGTGCCCACTTGGCCGTCGCGCCTACACGAGGTCATCGGAACCTCAGCTGACGGCTGTAAAGCTGTAAACCTTTACGACTGTGACGTCACAGTTTTTTCTCAAATAATTTACAACACCCGCCAAACAACAGTACCAATTGTTAACAGTTAACCGCAGTTTAACTCAACCCTTTCTAGGTAACGGAGTTTTTGCTCCAGTTTCGTGATTTAAAACTGCTCTGGGAAGTCGTTAGTTATGCAATAATATGCAAAAAAGAACGTTTTTCGACAATGGATCTATTGTGCACTTATTTTGGATTTATTGAAACTTTTGTTAGATGCGTGCGCGTCGTCTGGCCGGTTTAAATGCGGTCATAAAATGCATAGTTTGTTCATGCAATCTGCACCGGACAATATCGGATAGAGCCAGTCTTAGTATGCATGTGCCGATGCAAAACAAAAACGACGAGCCTTTGAATCTATTAGCCTGTCTGGGTTTGAAATATTTTCTATGGTTTGCTATGTTGATAATACACGTATTGCCATGCCGTGTACAAGTGTTGCCAGTTCTGAATAAATTTTTCATATAAGTATGCTGTAAGGTACCTTTAATTATTATTGAAAAAAACGTCTTCATTTATCTCCGAAAAGCTAGAAAGCATGAATTCAACTAGCAGTTGCATTTCAGGTTATGGAAAATTATACGTTTTAAAAACTCTACATTTTCTTCAACCATCTAATAATATCCCAAATTGCGGATATATAACAATAGAACCCTAATTAGCAATAAAAGGTTACATAACTTATACAAAGAATCTATAAAAATATCAAACGACAACATAAAGAAAAATATATGCTGTATCCACAAATAACGAAGGAAACGGGAAGACCGAACGGGAGAGAGCCAAAAATAAAATACTCAATGATGTTCATACTAAAACACAAGGGACAATACAAAATTATGGCAAGGAAACCGTAGCTCAAGGAAACTATTATTATGTAATTGGCCATAAAACCTATAATTGGGGAGGTACAAAACCAGAATACTTGTACATGTTGTATTTCTTTTGGATCGAGATTGGAAACTGTTTTTTCATGTTGTAGAATATTTCACAAATATCACAACATAAAAAGTAGATTCTATAAGGGAATTAATTCCCACTGCAAATTATGGTAACACATTTATATTTATGTACTGCAATCACATTTAAGTAGGTATATTAAATGCAAAGGTATGCTCTGATATTTAGACTACCGTACCTACAATATTTTGGGCTTATTAATAATTGTGTAGTATTCAGTCCTAAGTTATATTTTTTATCGTTTACAAAGTACAAATAGCAAGATAGAAATTACATTTATATTGACAAAATATCAAATATTCTGCTTTCTTTTTACATTCGTATACAAGCAAACGAAATGTATTGAAAATATTTTATACCCAAAATAAAAGCAGATCCTTCCATCGTTACATCGGATCTTATTTGCTCTGAACCATTGTATCTATAGCGGTCTAAGGCGGCTATAGTCTTAAGCATATTTTTCGATGCTCTAAATATATAAAATATGTGTAGCTCTGGACATAAATCATGAACTCGTTTCGATTTATGAGCACGCTCGGGCAAAGCACCGCGATTGAAGCTTTAATTTTAGGCTCGGATTTTGTGGATAAGAATAGCGGCACTGTGTGTATATTGTTTAGGTTTATTTTTGTAATTACATACAAAAAGTATAGAAGCATTTTTTTTAAAATACATTATAAGCTAGCTAGGCTAATTAACAGGTGGACAGACAGCCTATCTATAAAAATAAGTACCTGTCTATAAGATCGAAAGGTCACTGACTCACTCGCTCATCACGAAATCTCAGAAACTACAAGTGCTAGTAGTCTCAAATTTTACATGGGGGTTCCTTTTAGAACGTAGGTGCTCACTAAGGCGAGATTTTGCAAAATTCAAAATTCAACAAAAAGGGAGTAAAACAGGTTCCACGCGTACGAAGTCGCGGGCGGCAGTATAAAATAAACTGAAAACTTCTGCAACTATACACAAATACGGTAAAAAATACAGTGTAGTATAGAAATAGGGTTGGAAATTTGCACCATAATAATGGTTTGATTGCAAATAATTTGTTTTGCAAACTACCTACATAAAGTTGTTGCAAAAACCACATCGTCTGTTTTATGAAATAAGCTTATTTAAGTCGAACATGTAAGAAAAATATTAAAGTGTTCATTTTTGGCTACTTAAATGGCTTGCATGCCTGTGTAAGTAAAACATGAAATTCCATATTTTGCGAATATGAAATTGAGTCATTCAATAAACATAAGTTCAGTTAAGAAATAAAAACCAAATCAGAAGTAGGTAGCATTCTTGACTTCATTTTTGTAAAAAGAAACTTAGGTACATTTCACTCGTGTTGCATGTAATTTTTACGTTTGTAATTAAGAAGTGAAAAAAATGTTTCGTAATAGTGGCTTAGTTGATTATTGATTTAACATAGGTATATAATTAAAACAGCGGTATTTTTTCTTATTTACGGAGTAAAATTACGAATTTTTAAAAGTCATAAAACAGTGCAATTTAGGAGTTAGTCCTGCGATGATGATAATGTTTTACAAAATATAACCCTGTATAGCTCAACTGAGTAGACTTATACGTAGGTATATAATATAAAACAGTGTTAAAAAGGCGTCATTATACAACCAACCTCGTCATTCCGCTATTCTTGCGCAACGTAACCTCTACCCAACCATTTCAAGGGCTTTAAGCGTCCATGACCCCGCGGACGGTGGATGCATAACCTCTATCAGATGATGGCTCCAACTCTGGTTTCGACGTTATTCTAAATGGCTGGTATACAAAATGTAGAGTCGAGAAATTCTTAGAATGATTAAAACTTGTTTTGTTTCAAAATATCACGAGTATAGAGTTAAGAATAGAAAATCTTGAAGAAATCTTCAGTTATGTCCAATAGAGTTTACAATATGGTTTCTCATATAATTTTATTTTCATAAGAATAGGTGCCGTAGCTACCTTTTAAGCTAATGAGCTTGTATATCAAAGAAAATAATATGTTGTCCAATAGTTATAGTAAAGCTCTATAGTTTAAGAGAGGAAGAAAATAAGATGAAGAACTGACTTTATATACAGTGTGAGTCACGTTAAAGTGTACATATGAAAATAGATGAAACTAGACCTATTTTTATCGACAAAAAAGAGGTCAAAAAATTTTTGAGATTTTTTTTTAATTTTTTATAGAATTTTTTTTCTTCCAATTACTTATTATAAAGAAAACGTAATAACTTTTAAACTAAGCGGTATATCCTGATAAAATAAAAACAGTAATAATGCTAAATAACAGGCGATACTAAAAAAGTACATAAAATACACAAAAAGTGCCAAAAAATAATAAAAAATGATACTTTTTGAAAAAAATCTGCTTTTAAATTCGTGTTTTTTTGGTTATTTGATAAATTTCTCCAAAAAATGCCCCTATAACAGGTGGTTTTTATTACTTTGTATTATTCTCTATCGTATTATCTTTGTAAAACCAAAAATCGCATGTCTCTATCTCTATTACAACATTTGCTATGATCGTTTGAACAAAGGCCTGCCACAACATTATTCTCCGCTACAGGTAGAGACAATTTTAATTTTAACTAAAATGCTTATTTTACTTCGAAATCTTTTGTTTTTATTTGAAATCTAACTTGTCTTTATCAAAATTACAAATCTAGAGTCATTTTCAGTTTCGTTGTTAACGAAGCGTTGAATGGCGCGCCCGGAGAGGCTTAGTTCAAACGATCATTGCAAACGTTGTGATAGGGATAGAGACATGCTATTTTTGGTTTTACGAAGGTAATACGATAGAGAATAATACAAAGTAATAAAAACCACCTGTTATAGGGGCATTATTTGGAGAAATTTATCAAATAACCAAAAAAACACGAATTTAAAAGCAGATTTTTTTCAAAAAGTATTATTTTTTATTATTTTTTGGCATTTTTTGTGTATTTTATGTATTTTTTAAGTATCGCCTGTTATTTAGCATTATTAATGTTTTTATTTTATCAGGATATACCGTTTAGTTTAAAAGTTATTACGTTTTCTTTACAATAAGTAATTGGAAGAAAAAAAATTCTATAAAAAATTAAAAAAAAATCTCAAAAATTTTTTGACCTCTTTTTTGTCGATAAAAATAGGTCTAGTTTCATCTATTTTCATATGTACACTTTAACGTGACTCACACTGTATAATTATACTTATATTATCATCATCATCATCAAGTCATTTAGTCTCAAGTGCGTAGTGTAGTAGTGACAGATTTATGTAGGTATATTAAGCATAAAGAGGTAAAACGAGTCGTTTTAACAGTCACATCAATGAATTATCTATCTCCAAACTAAGTTATTTTCTCGAATTCAACGGGTTCATCAACATTCGCCAATTTATTACAATGTTAAACCACCGAACTCAGTAAACTGCAGAGTTATCATCAGTATTTTTACTCTCAATAATTCGAAAAGTTTTTATTGCGTACATAGATCCCTTCTAAGTTCGTTAGAGTAATAAAAGATATATGTATGTATAGTATAAAACGCTATCTCGCATTCGCTTGGAAAGAGGAATCTATTTAATCTCAGTAATGCACCCGAATAAACCTCAAAATACGTACCCGTGTAAAAAGTTAGTGAATTTCGCGTCTGGCTTTTACTTGCTCACGATTTACGTTTACTGAGAAGATACCTAAGCAATTTAGTAAATTATAAAATACTAGCGCCAGCCCGCGACAACGTTTGCGCATTTCGGGTGTCGCAGAAAGTTTATATCGTTATCACGCTGGTCAGGATTTAAAAAATCTTAGTTTTAAGTTATAGAGCTGCAAGCAGCAGATGGAAATATTCTTACATTGAAATTTTAAGATTTTGATAAGAACAGTTTTCAGTGTTTAGAAAAAGATAAAGGGTTTCAGAATAGTAAAGTTACTACATTTACCGATAGAGTATTTGATTGAGGCGGATCCACGCGATTATGCTACACTCTAAAAAATGAAGGCCAACTAAGAGCGTTTTTCTCTTGATTGACAATAAATTGAATAAAACAATTATAATAATACATAAATCAATCAAAACTAAATTGTTAGATTAACATTTTCATCTGTGATTGATTTAAACATGTAGGCACTCTTATTAATTCTTACAAGTATATTCGTCGTTTTTATAATTTACTTATTTTTTTGCTTGATTCAATTATTTTTAATTATTTAGCTCAAACAATAAGTAATGTTTATCAAGATGAGTTAGTTAGTATAGTAATTTATCATGCTAATATTAAACAAGATCTTAGATACCTTTATAAAGGAACAACAGTAAGAGTAATCCCATCAAAAACAATACTTGTCAAAAAAACCAAGTCTCGCAACTCAGTTGTTCTACGGTAAAAAGTTGTGAGATCCATGTAATACCAAGTCCAGGCCAGGAAATCTTTAACGTTTACATAAATTATTGACTTGGCCATCGCACTAAATAATTTAATTTACTCGTGTTTTCATGCGATGACCAAGTCAATATATTTATGTAAAACGTTAAAGATTTCCTGGCCTGGACTTGGTATTACATGGATCTCACAACTTTTTACCGTAGAACAACTGAGTTGCGAGACTTGGTTTTTTTGACAAGTATTGTTTTTGATGGGATCTCATTTCTTTTTGTATTTTGTAGACAGCAGTTATGTATCTAGAAAACTGGACCGAAATTGAAAAATTTTACTCGACTTGGCGGTTGCACTACCGTGCCCCCAAATCTCATTTCTTTTTGTATTTTGTAGACAACAGTTATGTATCTAGAAAACTGGACCGAAATTGAAAAATTTTACTCGACTTGGCGGTTGCACTACCGTGCCCCCAAATATTTTAGTTTTTCCTTGATTCATACACCAAACACTACTTATATTCCAAATTTGAAGCTTCTAGGTCTGCTAGAAGTGCCTTAGAATTTTGATGATCGGTGAGTCAGTCAGTGAGTCAGTGAGTCAGTGAGTGACAAAATTAAGTAACTTTGACCCGTTATAATTCTTAAACTACTGGTTCAAATTGAATGAAATTTTAAATATACCGTGTCTTTACAATGCCTGCATAGCTAATGAAAATTCAGCCTTCTAGTTTTATCCACAACGAAGTTACAGGCGGTCGAAAATGGCCTGAATTGCTTCGAGAAAAGGATGGTACGGCCGTGCCGCTTTTTTGCTCGACTTGGTGGGGGCACTGCCGTGCCCCCATATCAAAACCATATCATTTGATGTATCTAACGTCTTGATAGGCTCGTATGGAGTCAAGAGACTTGGTCGCAATAATCACAATATTGTTTGATGCAACAAGTTTTTATTTTAGAGTGTAGTAATTATAAGAGCAAACAATACATATAAAGCTTTAAAAAGCTGATATTTCGGAATCCTTTTCATTTTTGTATGCAGAAGTCAGTAAAGGCACTTGCGTGGTTCGTATCAACTCTAATTCATTCACTGAGCACAATCTCCGATGAAATGCAAACTTTATTCATCGAGCTCCATCAAAACTTGATAATCCTCGATTTGCCCGAAGTCGACTCGGTATCCATACATAAGTTATTATCTGATTCGGTTTAGGTCGAGCCGCTTGCGCCAGCACATTAGCATTGTGATAGCTCATTTTGAGCCTTAAGTTTGGTGGCGAAGGTCGGTATTTGAGGTGTGAGGGAGGCTTAAGGGAGGTTTAATGTTGTCATTTGGCCGAGCGAGGTGTAACGGCGGATATACGCGTAGAGGCGTGTAGCCAAAGTGTCAGAATATTGGCATCGTGTATTTGACAAGGCGGTGTACACCGCTAACGTCCGATAAAATATGATAAAGGTTCAGTCAAACCAACGCGATCACACGCGATAAGCCGGCATGCAGCGATGGCGATCAGACTTAAATGCATTGATCGCCATCGCTGCACGCCGGCTGATCGCGTGTGATCGCGTTGGTTTGACTGAACCTTTAATGATCTTTATTTATTTTTAAGTATCTTTACTTAGTCTAAAATAAAGCCACTCTGTCTGCTTGTACGCTTAGATATTTTGAACTACGAAACGGATTTTATTGCAGTTTTCATCTCTAGATAGAGTGATACCACATTAGATCTACATTGGATTTGCGAAGCTGTAATTAGTAAATTTATTAAATAATTCATGGCAGCAGAAAGGGGATCAACAACTTTTATCAAGTTTCATAATTTTAAACCGCATGAGAGTTAGAATTTCCAACAAAGAGGAATCTTCATAGGCCTCAAGTGGCTCTTAAATTCAAAAGTTAAACAATACTTACCAAAAGTTAGTGGAAGTGACGTGACAAAAAAAAAGATTATCTTGAAGTCTCTATACTTCGTAAAACCATCACTTTCTAGCCTTTGGTTTTTAAAATCACAAATTAAAGGCTTGACAATTTTTAAGCACTAAATTTATTACTTCCAATAAAGTATTTGCTTTGATTTGAAACTATGGAAAGCGTGATTGGTAGGAGTCAGTGTACGCCAACCACATTTCCCATATTGGCCGTGGGTCGTTCCGGTCGCGGCGCTGGCCGGTCGTTACTCGGTGCCCGGATCACTAATGACAGACTCACAATTTGCCGTCGCTGACACTCATTAGGTCCTTTCGTGTGCCAAGAATGTGCGAGTTTCAATGCAGTTTTTGATTTGATTTGAAAGTGTAGAAATCGTGATTGGTGGGAGCCAATGTACGCCAACCACAGCGTTGCCAGACGTCCCGATTTTGGCGGGACGTCCCGATTTTTTAATCAAATTTAAATGTCCCGCGCGGGACAGGCTCGGTCCCGCTTTTCGGAGAGAGACACTCACTTCACCAGAGCCCCGATTACGGTAATTTTTAACGTCTCCAATACAGACGCGCTTCTTCGATTCTGCGATACGGATTGGTCAAAACAGTTGACGTCAGCTGTTTTGACCAATCGTATAAGCGCGTCTGTATTGGAGACGTTAAAATTAGCGTAATCGGGGCACTGACTATTGTTTGAAACGCCATATTATTATAAAGAATAAAACTTTTTAATTTCGATTTTTGTTATTTTTTTCTTTTAAAGTCGAATTAAACGATAGAGTAAATCTGATTTAAAATATTATTTTTTTGTTAAAATACATTTTCTATGGCTAATTTTGCTATCTATTGTCACGTACACGTAATTTTAAGTCAAATAAAAAAAATATATTTGAAAACCTTTGATTATATACGTTTTTTTACTATGTCCCGCTTTTGACGGAAGAATCCCGCTATTTTCACTCAAAAAGTACCAAAGTCCCGACTTGGCGAGAAAAAAAACTGGCAACGCTGGCCAACCATTTCCCATATTGGCCGTGGGTCGTTCCGGTCGCGGCGCTGGCCGGTCGTTACTCGGAGCCCGGATCACTAATGACAGACTCACAATTTGCCGTCGCTGACACTCATTAGGTCCTTTCGTGTGCCAAGAATGCGAGCCGATTCGTTTACCAAAAACTTGGTTTGAGTCAATCTTGTAAACAACACGATTTGAATTAAAATCAAGAATGCCACGAAAAATCATCTCTTTGGGATTGCTGTGGATTTTCACACATAAACTACTGATGAAAAATTTCATGTTACTCCCGAAATTAAAACTAAAATGCATGGTTTATGGATGCACGTTTGATACATTCAATAAATATATTTGATTAATTCAGATTGTTAACCCTGCAAATAGCACCTACCAATCTGGCCGCACTGCCAAGTGGTGCATTTTGCGCTTGGAACAAGTCAAATAAACCAGAGCTATTCTCAAAATAAGTCCGTTTCACAGCGGGATTTTGTGCCAAATAGTTATGAAAGTTTATGCGATAGTCTGGAAATATTTGCCTTGCTTATCTAGCGTTTTTATTTTTATCTACAAATCTGGAGCAGTTAGACGAGCTGTTAGCTCTGGAAAGATATAAGACGCTGGAATATACAACACCATTTATGTTTACGACATTTTTTTGTTATAAAACTTGCACATCTTCAAAAGTAATTAAAACGTTAATATTTTTCATTTGCAAAATCATGCAGATGTCTGCATAAAATAGTCGTCATTGAAAAAAAATTTAACATCTGGTATTAAGAAACTCGATATCCTCCTACATGTTCGTTTTTAAGGTTGATTCAAGCCTCAAACTGGTATACTAGTCTCATTACTTACACCTTAAGGAGCTATTTAAACGATCCAAATCTACTTACTTGCGTTTAATAAAATAACATAAAATGTTCAATGTATGTAAATGTGCGTATGTAGCGTTTTTGATACGGGCGGGGCGGGAAACGTTTGGTCCGAGGCCTGAGGCCCGATGGACAATAAATAAGCGCCCAATGGCCTCCGACAAATGAGAATTCCCAAAATCGGATAACGTAAGTACACCTCGAGTAGTGAAGGGTTAAGGAAAAGTGATGTAAGCTAATGCAATTCGTGATTTGATGAGAGTTTGAATGGAAAGTAGATAAAGACTTTAAAAAGTTTGACATTATGTCTGAACTTTTTTTATCAGTCATTTTAAGTGATTCAAAAATAAAGGCATCGAGATAATGCCACATTGGACGACTGCATTTTTTTTTTCAAGTTGTTGCGCTTTATTTAACACTAAACCATCTTACAAACGTATTTACGAACCAGTCACCTCCTTTCTGACCTACTATATCCGTCATCGGTCAATTAGGAGGGCCACAAAGCTAACACGTCGTAAATTAGCGAGCCCACAAACAGACCTAATGATAGCAAACAGTGTGGAGAGCCCTTGTAACCAATAAGGGCCGGGATACACGACTACACCTTGTTTGAGCAAGTAAACACTATTTATTTTGGTATTGTCGATTATGGTACAACCATCCTTCGGATTTTGAGCTCTAAGACAAAGACATAAGAACACCCAAGTAAAATGATAAACTGGTCAATGGTAATTCACGCCAGTGTTATTGAGTTAGTCAATAAAAGTAGAACACAATTTGTTTTGCTAATTCACGAACAGATTTCGCTGAATAAAATAATAAACGGAAACATAAAGTACCTACTCGTAGCTTTACGTCTCCCAGTCGTAGGTAGATAATAAATTCAGAATTTCAAATGAATTATACAACCCAATCCACTCGCATAGAAATGGTCAACACGCCACCTAAATATCTAGCTGCATAACTTTTGAGACGGATCATTACGTACTGAAGAGTGCACCAAGCACCTTCCGAACTTAAAATTCCAGCCAGTTTTGAAGATCTGCGAAACTGAAGTGATTTCGTCCCCTCCGAAAGTTTTCTAGTTAGTTCGGGGAGGGGAAAGAGTTCTTTGCGAACTGGTTGTGTATCTTGAAGAATATCAGTTGGACAAACACGCCAGGGGGTGGAGGGGGCGGTGTTTACTACGCTCCAGGGAGGTGAGAGGAGAAATGAAATTGGCAGATATTTCGGTGATGTGTCACACACGTGTAGGTGAGCAGTAAGCTTGCCTTGCAATGAAAGTTTTGCGAGGCTTTTCCACTTTCTACATGGCAGGAATAAAGTAAAAGGTAAATTGGTATACGGCGCGCAAGGTTGCCGCGCAGTCTTTTGTTTTTTAGTGTGAAGCTATTTATCGAAGCGTGTTTTCTACTGGGCTATAAACTAGCTTGATCCAACGCGGTGAATGACATTATTTATAAAGGAATAAAGAGTCTAATTTAAACGTCTCGAAACTAAGATTTAGGCTACATCCTCTGTACTAATCTGCCTTGTCAATACAAAGAGAAGCCGACTAACAGTAGCTAGAAATAGTAGCTTGACGCTCCGAGAACACAATCTAAATGATCAAATTAGAGAAACGTATTTCTGTGAAGGTTCGTGCAACAATGTCGGTATTTTCCATTTGTACGAATAACAGGGGAATCTCGGGAAGCATTATAGTCGTGTTTGTCACTGAGAAATATTTGTTCCGAAAGTTAACGAATATATTTGGGAAAATCACGACCGCGGTTTACAGATTGAAAACAAAAATAAAAATATTTTTCTGGTGATCCACCTCCCTTCGGTATGGATAGGAGAAGAGAATAATGGAAACGGTCACGAGTCTAAGAAAACGGTTTTATTTTTAAAACTTAAGTTTATTTCTTTTAAAATCTTTGGAATTAAAATCTGAAGAAGAAAAACAGCTAAACTACAGAATTACTGTATTCTTCAAATTATATTTTTCTGTAATGAGGATGTTCTCGCCGTCAACTATTAAAAATACAAAAAGTTTATTTGAAAAGATTGATGAAAAATAGTTTTAAAAACTTCGAGTAATATAAAAAGTTGGACCTTTCAAATTTTACATTTAAACATGGCTCCAAGCGTTCAAAACTGCGAGCTACAACTACTAGAGTGTACAATTACATCCAACCAGTGTATTAAGTTCCATTGTTCATACGTTAATTTTCTCGCTCCCAATTCCATGTGCAGAGCGCAGATATTAAGTTTCAGTGGATGCATTAATTTGTCTCTAGCTGTCTTGGCACGGCTTTGAATACATTGTCGACTCAATTCTGTAACATCTTGCTTTAGGACGTGTTTACAGTGAGATTATTATATCGGACACGTGGATAGAATGGGCGACAAAATAAAATGATTCAACTATATCGTCAAACAGAAGGTACTATTTTAAACTTCTGCCAGATACTACGTAGATACAAGGGCAACGTATTTGCAATTACGTATCTTCTTGTGAATGTGACAAGAGCTATGTTACTAAAAAAAAATTTCTCTTTAAGTAAGATGTGGACGTCTTTCGGCTGAAACGAACGAACGAACGAACGAAGATGTGCTGGTGAGTGAGTGAACCCTGAAAATTTAAGTGGAAAAAAGTCCAAAGTTTATTTTTTTGTCATTAATACATTTGCATAATCTATCTTTCATTGTTACTTAAGATTACTTTTTAATATTAAACGATTCTTCTAAAGTGTTTTAGTAAAATACAGAAACCAGAAACATAAAATCCGTGACTTGTCGCGATTTGTCCCAAAGTTTCCGTGTAGTGTGGAAGCGGCGTTATTGCGAGGCCAGTACAGCAATTGAGTACAAAATGTCTTGGGACTCGTCTTACGGCTTAATATTCCGCTCCCGAGCGTAATAAGGCCCGCCTGGATAGAGGTCGTCAAAGTTGGCCCATCTTGGTACCTACGCAAAAATATGTTTTTCTCACGATATGTTGTTTTTCTACGTGCGCTACGCGCGGTGGTTGAAAATTTGGGCAAAAATATTGCGTACTTTTATTTTTTCGGAAAAATTACACAGTCGTTTTTTTACGTTTACTTAATGTAGGTCCTAGAGAGATATAAAATAGTGAAAATTTGACTAATGTCATACGAAAATGCTCTTTCTAGTGACAGCAATTTCATACCTAGTTAATTAGTGCTGTGATTTTTTTCTGTAAATGATTTCAGTGATAAATAATTGATTTACCTATTTGAGATTGTATTCTGCATGTAAATAAGAAAGGTTTAATACTATTATTTTTTATTTCTCTTTGATATTCAAACCATATTCCTTCAATAGGTGAATGACGTAAGCAAATTCCAGGCATTTGTTGCTACTTATATACTTTATTACCAAGATACCTCGGGACATATTTCAAAATGGCTCACAAAACCGTACAACGATCAAATAGAATGATCCAACTGGAGTCCATTTCCTTTTTGTTACGTAGACAACGTTCATTTACATAAATTTACCTATTGTTATTCCCAGTTCGGGTGCCGTCTTCGAGGAGACAAATGAGATCTCAGAAACTTATTTCTATAGAGCCAGTGATGGGAAGTTACGGGGGAACTGTCACTTTTATCGATTTGATTGCGCGACGGAATAAATACTCGCTTTAATCATTAATATCATACCAAATGCTTGTGACGTAATGTGTCTTCAGTCGTAATTATCATGAGTACTGACTTATATTTTAACTCTAGCATTCTTGATTCTGAGTCTTTGCAGATTTAACTTTGAATTTCATTGAATAGTGACGTCTTTTCTTCGCAATATCTATAATTCACTGTATACAAAGTAATAGTATCATAATTTCAATCAAAGTACCTTTTCACGAAATATTTTTCTTCGCCAGACTCATATTTTACTGAAACATTCGCTCTCGCTATCCAAACTTGCTTACTCAACAAAATGCCAAAATTTTGCCAATATCAACATTCGCTCACTATCCAAAATACTTACTAAGGTGATTTCGCGAGTATCACATGCCTCTCCCCACATCACTGGCTGGCGGAAATTTGTTTCTCCGATACTGCAGAAGAGGCCGTATCGGAAACGAGTTAAATAACAAACCTCTTTTGTTTCGTTGAAAGCTTCCAGGAAAATGATGGAGTAAATACGAGTAACAAGCCAGCGGAATACTAATGAAACGCGGGCGGAATCTGAGCCTTGCGTTTTTTCTACCCTCAATTTTATGTACGTTTTTAATAAATTGCATACTTGTTTTGCGAGCGGTTGATTAAACTTTTTCGTTAGTGTTTAGTGCAGGTGTTTCAAGTTAATAAGAGTTTAATATGGGTTCTTAATTTAGGTATTGGAAGCGTCTACCTGGGTGATCCTATCTTTTTCATTTTAAAATAATTGAGTTCATAAATCTCAATTTTCGATATCTTAACTAGTAAAGTTTGCTTTGTCATATTATCGCGATATGATGTCACAGATAAAGGCTCGATAAGATATTACATAAGCCCATTGTAAGATATTACAATATTATGACTGAAATACAAACTAAACAAGCAATAAAATAATCACTACTTAGATGCCTTAACACTGCAAATTCCTTTTAAATAAACACCATAAAATCACAGGAAAAAATACCAGTAAAAATGTCTTATGGCCACCCGCCTAGGTGTCGCTTTCGCTTTCTTAATTGGACGTTAATATATTCAAATCCAAGTCAAATTTTAATATATCCAGCGCCAAAAGCAGCACGAACGGAAGGAATTCCATACCTATATAATTGACGGTAGTCATAAAATATATTTACTGTTAATCGAGAAGAGTACTTAGGCGCCAGCGGACGAGCGATGGCTTAAAACACAATGGCTCTGTATTTCGGACGAACATCCAGAAGTTAATGAAAGGCATTTGTATGTAACGGACTTCAGCAAGCTTCCTTTGGGGTCCGATATCGGGGGGCATTACGTGTGCTTTTGGGGATAATTGCTATGGATACCGTTTGTATTGGGTGGGGATCGATACTAAAATAGGTGAAAGAATTGAAAAATTAATTAGAACAAATATATTTATAGCTAAGTTAATGTTAATGCATACCTACGAAAGTATAGTAAGTTAGCGTGCGAGCGAAAGGCAGTGAGTGAGTGGCATTGTATAAGGTCGCGGGGAAGCTTGAAATTCTTACTAGCCCGTATCTTATACAAACGTCATACCATAATAATTGTTTTGCTACTTACCTAAGTAATGTAATTTTAAAAAACTTAAGAAATATAAGTTTGTTCATTCTGTACAGTATCGTTTCAATATAGCAAGGAAATAAGAAGATAAATAAATAAGGACATGGCATTGACAGGTAAAATGCACTTGTAAGTTACCTTTACGAAATCGAGTCAAGTCAACCTTTATAATGCACCGTGAATGCAAATCAGAAACATAAACTTGATATGTCAAGTCAACTAATTCTTATGCAGTGACGGAATCTCTATGCAGCAATCGCTATGTAGAGAAATATCTATGCAGCAATCGCCTTGAGCAGTGTTGTTCGACCCGGGTCCCTATTCCCGAGAACGGCTGCCGGAGCATTTTGCCAGAGAGGTGGCCATTTGGCTCGCTGCTCTCTACTTCCCGCCTCCGTTTCGTATAAACCGTGCTCACTTTCCAGCCCGAGTCGAGAACAGCATTTTAGCCAACGTCGTAAAGTGAAAGATCTGAACCCGTTACCACGAGACTCCGAGCGACATCTAAATTCAAATTTTTCGCTCAGACCTTACGACTCCCCTATCTGCATAAAACGAGATGAATTTCATTTTATAACGTACCGTGTCGCACTATTTTTACGTGGTTCTTATATCGATTTGTGTATTTCCAGGTGCCTTCGAATCGAGATTCCTCCAGCGATCTTGATATCGGCCGTTTTTATTCGCCTCCGAGATGAATTTTATATTGCAGCCAATTTTGCGTATCGCAGGTATTGCTATTCCAGGGAAAACAGTTTTATAGATTTTAGCTGGAGCATGCTGGAAAATAAAACAGTTTTCTTGTTTTCAGAAAAATGATACGGGTTTGTATTTTCTGCATTGAGCATTCTAACTTATTAGTTATCTATTCCATTACATGTCAATACTGTTGTATTCCTATGTTATTGTTAATTCTACAGATTTGTTAATTCATTTTTCTCCCAAACATTTTTTTAACTCGATGTCTTTCAAATTCCGTATTCAATTTCATACATAGATAAGAATCACTATTGCCAGCTTTTCATCTGTATTATTTTCAATGGCCTTTCCGTAACCTTTCCTAGTTGCTACGAGTTTTAAAACCGCATTTACCTGCATGTTTACGTAAATGTCAATGGTTTCTAATAAAAGATCTCTATCCGATTAAACAATATACAAATAATAATAATGACAGGCTTCAGGTGAATTGGTGTCATAGTTGGAACAATTAAAAACGAAATTAAAACAATTACTTCGTCGTATAATAAAGCGCTTGAATAACAAACCCTAAGAAAAATAACATAGGTAAGTATGTAAGGTAATCGTTTAGTTTCTTCACTACTACTAAATTGAAAAACTTTATTTTTCTCTTTTGCTATGAATGTTACGATTAGGTAATACGAGTATTACTTAATGCCTTTAAGTAAAAGCCATACTATCCAATGCATATTCTATGAAACAAACAAACCTTTTACTACAAGATAACTGTCTCGTATATTGTTGTAACTGAACTGTAATTAAATTGCATGAAAACATGAAACTGTCGAACGCCTTGTTTATATACGCTTTTGAACACACCGACTTAATTAAAATATTACAATGTAATCAAGACCAGTTATACAGGGTGAGTTCGTCAACAAACAGTTAAGGAAACCCACCCCTAGGGAGGGCTGCGCTAGGGAATGCTCGTCTAGTGGTTTATTAAGAAAAATGCCACGAGAAGTGGATTTAAAAAGCAGCTGCTGGAACGTTTGCACCTTATTTGAAATGAAAAGATGAAAATTTACATGAAAAGTGCACAGATTTATTTTTAAAATGCGAGTATTGTCTGTTCACAGTTAAGTAAGTATAAATCTACATGTTAAGGCAATATTGATTGTATTTTATTCGACACACCCTGTATGTAAACATTTATGTAACCGATCAGCTTGATATTGGTTTTGTTGTAAGCCTTTATTACTTTATTCATTCTCCGTTATATGTATTTTAAGGCTACTCTACATGTAGGTCGTATTTTGAGTTAGTTTTGTATTTACTTTTATGTTTAAAATATCTACTAAACTAAATTTTTTTGCTAAGTACCTACTATTTACTCCAAAGACTATTTTTTAGATAAGTATCACTTAAATTATGATAATTATTTTAATTCAACGAAAAATTTTAAATATTAATTTTAATCAAGGATGGAATAAATCAAGTAATAAATGAGCCGAATTTCCTGATATTTTATAGAAGATAAAAAGTCTGGATTGTAGTTCTTCTTAGCCAATTGTAGTACAGAAGCCCACTTAAAGTTTAATGTTCTTTAATTAGCATTTAATAGTCGGATAATATTATTTATCGTTGACTTTGTAGCAATATGTATTACATTTCAAGATCATGGCGGTGTAATGGAATTGTCTTCTTCATTTACATAATTAGTAAATAAAAATTATCATAATACTATAACTGTCAGCTTTACATTGTAGATACGTTTTTATCAGTGAAAATCATCTTTAATAGTGCAATCGGCGTGGAAAGTAAAAAGAAGTTTTTTATTAATCAGTAGGTAAGTTTTAAATGAATGAGCTTTACGAAAAATTACTTAAATGTGAAAGTCTAATTACATATTGTTATAAGTAGGTAGTAGTGCTTTTATACCTATTTCTTAATTACCTTTGTTAAGGAAAACGAACATTGAAATGGTAGGTACCCCTAAGGTTTGAAGTCAAAATACACATACATACTCATAGATAGAAAACACTAGCATAAAGATTTATATAATTTGTATTCTTTTAGGTGAAAGACAAGATTAAATAAGGTGCTTTTCGATCGAAAGACTCTAGCGCGAAAGGAGAAGGCAGACCGAAACCCACGCGGACGAAACCGCGCGCTTATGTTAGTACAAAAATATAGCATGCTTTAAAAGACAAAATCACATATAAACCCGGCGATATCCATGCATTGCGCGAGAATATGACATCAGTGCGACCCTCAATTTTTCCCTCAAAGTAAATCTCTGAAGTTTCCAAGCTAAAGCATTGTGAATAGACGCGTAAAACAACGAACAACCGTTCATTTAGGGCTCTTCAGTGTTACGTCAGCGTCTTATGAATAAAGAGGGGCCGGCTGTACGAAAAATAAGGGAGTTATTCAAAAGGAAAAGTTTTTATGCAAAAAGAAAACGACTAAGCGGTGGATTATCATCCATCGCTGACAAGAGTTTTGTAGGGCTCGCGGCCGAGTTGGAGAACAAGTGTTTTTTTATCGCCCGCTCGAAATATTAGGAGGGGCAGAGATGAAAATATTTTTTCCTCTGTGACAAATATTATCGTGCGGTGTCAATGATTGGGACTTGTTTACAAGTTTCGTTTGATCATTAGTGATTGGGGACATCACTGCAGCATATTTTCAAAAATGGGTTGTGATAAAAATATGTTTTTCTCAGATCTTTTATCCGTGCATTTTCCGTTATTGCTGGCTGAAAGACATTATTCTCCATACCAATATTATTTGTCTCTATTATGTCAAAAATTATAAAAAGTAGACCCTTAAACCTACTTCGGGTCGGCTAATACCTCCCACGACCTTCTACCAGAGCCAATAATAATCGTGGCCCATATTCGTATTAATGTTTGTTCCGCGATAAAGAAGCAATTTCCGTCTCATTTACCGACGGTTCTCACGAAAACCTACACCAATTCAGAGGACTTTTTAATAAATAACAATCGCTTTAGTGCTGTGCGCTAGAATATTTGGCATATCGACTTCAATATTTTATGGGATTTAAGTAGTTATTTGACAAAGTTTCTTTCCTTTCTTTCCGCCCGTCGGGATTCACCCGTGTGAATAAAGGGCTGTTTTTAGGGTTTTCCCGGAAATTATTCGAATTTTTCTCGGCCTAAAAACCATCCTTGGACGAACATTTAAAAAAATAATTGGTAATAGGCAATGGTTTATCTAAAAATTTCTAAAAAGAACTGCATTTGAATGTGCATCAAAATTATCAACGAATAATATTCATGCATTGATCATTTGACTCAACATTTTATCGATATGTTCCCGACTGTATCCTTATCGATATCCAAACCCTGCCCACGGCGCGTCCCTAATTACTTTTCACATGCGGCCGGGATTCGTTCCGGGACGTTAGCGATGCCCGGGAATCCCGGACGAGTAACGAGATCTCCGCCTCAGCGTGAAATTGTGAAATTGCCGGGATGCATAAGAACAAAACCTCCCTGAAAATTTGATTAATATTCTTCTTTGGTTTGGTTTTTTTCATGGTTATTAGGCTCAATCAAACGATTAGCAAAAGTTAGATTAGAAGTCATATTTTTTTCTTTCCACAGCAGTTTCAGAAACATAAAACTTAATAGTTTCTATAGTTAACTGTAGCTAGGTCTTAAAATTCTAGTCTTTATTACGATTATATTATCTGTATAGTTACATTTCTACTAAAAGATAGTTACAAAACTGTACTTTGAGAAAAGCTACAATCAACTTCTACGGAGCACTCGAGCGAAAACGTACTCAATCTTCGGACCAAGTTTAGTAATTACGCCGAGAGTCGTCGCGGCGCAAAATCGAGATAATGCCACTTCTGCCAGACCTCCCCCGATGCCCTGAGAAATTCACCAGATACAGGGAAATGTCTTGAATGGCCAAGCATTACTTTTGCGAACCGCTTGACTTGAAATAAAATGACAGTTCGTAATATTTTTGCAAAGTTTTAACACTTTTTTGGTAGAATTGAAAATTTTTAAAAAAGTAGATAAGTTTCTTTTGCGTGTTCTTTTATTTAATTCTTGACATCAGAGCTGAAAGTTTAATACTATTTAAAAACATTTTTAAATACTACAAATAGGTAATGGTAGAGCGACAGTTACATTAGTATTCCCAAATGACATATCTATGAGGCTAAACAGGTGTAGAGTTTAATTAAGTTTACTGCATGTATGTAACTCTTTAGCGTGTCCAAAATACGAATTAAAAATTATTGTCTCGGAGCAACAATTAGTTTCTTTAATTAAGCTATGGGACTGTGGGTTTTAATAATAAGGTTATGTTGATTCCCTGTTTAATATTATAACAGATATTCCCAATACATAAAATGATATCCAGCTGTCTACGCCTGATGTAGACAAATAAACCAATAAAATCATATATGGTTACCCACTGATGATTGGAACGCATTATCATAAGTAATCCCTAATTGAACATCGATTCTTAACATTTATGAAGCTTATTTTATACCGGAGCATATCAAAGACATTCGGCAGACAGAGACGGCTTTATCAAAATTCAATATCTTTATTTGTGTCGGAAAAGGACGGTGCACTTTATCCGGACTAATCTCGATGGAACAATGTTGCGACTCAATCCAAAACAATGTGGGGCCAAAAGTATCAAGACGGTTTAACTATTTACGCGATTTTGATCGTTGTTGAAGAGTAACAAGTGCTACAATCACGTGACTTAAATTTCACTTATGTCACATGTTAAACTTTGACAAAGTTGACTGTATGAGTTTCTTATAAGTTGTTTCCTACATTGTAACTGTCTATGTCGAACTGGATAACATTTACACAAGTGTTGCTTACCCACGGCTGTAATTATGTCGGTAATAATTGATAAAATTTAATTTAACCCTGGTAATGAGGTTTCAAACTTATGCGACCTACCGCAGCGCCGGTGTTCCAGCAGGGAAATTATTCACAAAGGAATATTTAAAAAGAGCAGTCTCCAACGCATGATTAAACACTTAAGTGATTAAAAAGTTAATTGGCTAGTTACATGAAATAATGTGTTTACATAGCTAAACTCTTTGGCATGTTTAGTAGCAAAAACATTCTAATGATTTTAGTTCAGTAGTCAATAATAAAGTAATCCTTTATAAATACATACATAAATGTAGGTATATTTTTAATTTTTATTTTGTTTTGCAATGAAAAGCCTTGTCTTAATTAATTTTAACAAAGATGCAGAAATGTTATCAAGCTCATAAATTACTCAAAAATTAACATGCGCTGAGTTTTTTTACTTCTTTAAAGCATAATTAAAAATCTTAATTTTAACAAAATACAACGGTTCTTCTAAAGCAAAACACGAAAAGGACCGGATAATTGCTCATTATGACGTACAATCGGGCACAAAAAACTATGTCCGTATTCCCGCCATAGGAAATAATTCACCGGGCGGCGGTCCCGCCCCCCTCCCCGCCCGCTCACAAAATGGCCGCCGCTAAACTCACAGCTGACTGCGCTCATGCTTTTTTCTCCGTTCTTTTTTGCACTTCCATTTTGTCCTGGCTTGGCTTTATTAAAAACGTTAGATTGTTCAAGGAAAAATGTCAGTTTGTCACCTACTGAGAAGGGTTACACAAATATTTCAAAGACAATTGCTTTTGAAGCGATGTTGTAAGACCGCAAGTTTATTCGTATGTTTGTCACAGTTTTGGAGCAACTCCAAATTGTACTTACAAAGTTCGAATTAATAAAGCTGTCTTGACAAAATGTTAACACTCCTGAAATAGCTGAACACTAACTACGTAGTACTACTGGTGCTTTACACTAACTACGTTGTAACAACATTATTTATAAGACAAATAAAATACCTACTTTAAATTCTGGAATAAGGAATAAAGATATAACAACGAATAATGTTTCAAACTAATAATTTCTATTTTAGATATAAATAACTCACTAATTTTAAATTAACTTGTTTGTTCAATACATAAATAATATTTCATAAAGATACACTACGCTCCACTATACACGGGCCTACGTGCTTTTAATAACTCCATAATCTCCTCCAAAGATAATATTTGACTTTACTCTGTACAAGTTGCGCTGTTCCATCTTTATGATATTAGGTTAAGTTCGCTCCGAAAGGATTAAGCCCGCTCTTAATTCAACGCTCCGGGCCGAAATAAATTTAACGTTTTGAGAAGCTTATGAAGAAAAACTGGCGACGCGCGGACGTAAGCTCTCTTGAAATTTCTCAAGATATCGCTCATTTAATAACTCGGGGATAAAATGTTCGACGGATTTTCATGTTTTTTGATGGCATGACTGTACGCAACATAACGCTGCGTTGTTAAAATAAACTAGTACAATTTCGGGTATAAAGTTTTAACATGCAGATCATATAATCAGACTGCAATAACATCGGATTTACACGTTTGATTGAACGATTTGTTCGGTTGGATTTTACGCGATGCCATACAAGCTACGTTTTAATTGCCGCGCGGAATTTATGCGAGTCACAAAAGTACAGTTGCATGCGTACGCAGCTTTAACAATGCAGATATGTGCGGTAATTGGAACGGTTCTCCCTGTATTTTATTTTCAGCGCCAATTTTATTTTATTCCGCGTAGAACGCGCGCCGCTATAGCGGAATGGAAGGTAATTGTAGGCTGCGGGGAAGGGTTCCCTCAGGGAATAATTGTGCGAATATAGTAAAGCCTCCGGGAGTGTTTAATGTAAGGATCGAGGTGGTGTTTTAGGCGCGCGTTATACTGGACAAGGACGATATTATCTCGTAACGAGGCTTGTAAAAGCGGCGATGGGAACTAATGACCCTATAGGGTCCAACTTGCTGTGTGAATATTTTCAGGCGTTACTTTAATTTTGAGAGCGCGATTAATTTTTACGGTAATGTTAGAGCAACGTTTGGCTAGAATTTTAAATGAGCTAGCGCGAGTGTTTCTATTTTCAACTTTAATACCGTAACTTTTGCCGTATACAGTTTTTTCTTATTAACGCAACTCTACTTACTGCGACGCAGTCATCAAAAACTTCGCTACATTTTAGTTAAGCTTTGCGCTGACGAAGTACGGTGGCTTTGAGTGAAGCGTGGATTAAACGGTGTATGAAATGACGGGCCTGCCTTTATAGGAAAGGTTTCGGCACGGTTGGATTTACTGTCTTTATACTGTAGCGAGGTATACCTGCATGGTTAAACTAACGTATACGTATACGTTAAAAGCGTGGGATGTGGCTCTATATAAATTATTAGGGATGGGGTAAATATGATAAAGAGTACTTACCGCAGATGTCCGCCGGGACTGACAACGGTCACACTGCAAGCCACTGAATATTTTAAATAATGAAAAGCCGGGATGGAGGTCCAGGGGCGTTCCCTTTTAAAAATGCACTGCACTTGAGTTTTACTACGCCTTGCAGGTTGGTCGGACAGAAATTCTTAAGACCAGGATAACAGTATCGTAAAGGAGGTGGTTCTTGAAAATACCAGCGCGAAATAAACACCTTTCCACCAAAACTCGTCTGGCTGTTAAATTTTACAAGTGGCTAGAATGGCCGTTTAACTACAAAAGAATTGCTAGACGGGTTCTGGTATACCTACCTCAAACTAATCATGAGAATTGCATGTATTTTTTGGTGTTTCTAGACTATAGTAGTAAGTAAAATAATATTGCCTGAAATAAAGGCTCTTTTTGGTTTAAATAATTTACAGAAAATTCTAATAGGTACTTATTTAAATTTCGGTACATTGCTAATTAAATTATCTTAAAATATTAACCAGACCTGCCTAATTAATTTTAATTAGAGAAAGGCGAGGTCTAACATTGTTATTAAGGGGGAAGTTCGGGAAAAATGTAAATGTACCGTAACCTTATTTAATACCGTTTCTCCGCCGCATTGGGATTAGTATCGCGGACTATTTGAATAATTTACTCATTGATTTAACCTAAAACTCCCCTACGGTTTTTAATACCATTAGCAACTCATATAAAGTTGATTATACATGAACCTATGTATTTCAAATAGCTGCAGCCTACAGTTTTGTACTTATGTAATCCTGAAAAAGTAGTTTTCACGATACAATAAACTTTTCTGAAAAAAAAAAGGACGACATGGATTTGATTACTTGTAGTCATAGTAAAGGGAAACATTAGACGTAGTCATGATTGATGAAATGATACGCTAAGTTATATGCTTTTTAAGTAGGTATTTTTATTCATTATTTTGGTACCAAATATCTACACTCGGCATCAAATAAATCGCACCTCCCGCGACAAGCACTTATCAAACGAATGCATCCCCACTTCCCACCAACGTTGGTACCATTTGAAAGCCTAGTTCTAAACTTCATTTCATTAAAGGAAAGGTTTTTACCTCAAAAATGTGTCTTTACAAGGATCCAGAGTCACTTTTTCAAAAAATAGGTAGTTACGCTATAGCCATTTTTTATGACTATAAAACTGTTAAGTTGGGATTAATCATTTAAAACATCTAAAAACAGTGAGCACAAAACGTTCCAAATCCACCAAAGCCCAAATAATTTTCCCTAACATTTGCATTCCAGCGAATTCAACAATTATTTACAGTTCATTTCTCTTAACTGCGGCGTAATGCGGTATCCTCAAATTGGGAGCTGGTAGCTGCATTATTTCTGCATAATAAGTCCGCAGTTTCCATGCAAATTTGGTTTCCTACATAAATGAATTTTAAAAAGGTCCCTCTCGGGTTACTCGGGACCTCATTTGTGTAATGCATTTTATTGGATTTTAAGCCCTGCGCTTGCGTTCAATGCTGATTATAACTGTCTGGTTAAATTCAGAGAGGACTTAGGTGCATGTATAGAAATTAACTTGCTCTACATGATTATTGTAAAGTGGTTGAGCTGTAAGAGCTTTTGTAAGACTGGGAGAGATAATTTCAGAAATTAGGAATTCAATTTTTTCTGTTAAAAAGCTCCTACTCTTAGCTCTACTAGTTGCCTTTTATCCTAGAAATAAGTCAATCTTTTAAATGCTATTTCTTATAGTATACATAATATAACTCATTTCAGTTGAAATATACGCAATTTGAACCGCGGCCCAGACCTTAATAATTTAACTCACTTTATCGATTATGTGCATACAAAATATAAATGACAAAAATGATCCAATGCATATTTTCCCACGCAACTGTCAATCTGATTTGAATATAACGTCTTCATAGTAAGTCCGCTTCAAAAAATTTTCAAAAGTACACGAATTTCATCCTTAACACTCAGTCATAAGGAGAAGTTGACAATTTTTTTTTGTGTACATGTCTATACAAAGCCCATACCTCCATAACTGTGTGGTGTCGCCTTACAAGTAGGCTGGCTACCATTGCATACGTAATGTACGATTAAGGTAATCCCCTACTCGTACTTCTTAAGGTATTACATACAACATGGTTACTTTGATCCACACCCACACATGTATTAAACATTTCCAATCAGTTAAACACACGTAGTTTAAATGTAGAGATCCCTAATGAGTTTAAATGTCTAATAATGAAGAGATTTCTTTTGAGTTATTTTAATGTGTAATATGTCTCTACTTTTTCTAACCACTCAAATTAGTTAATACTGATCATGCTTACAGTTAAAGCATAGACATTTTTTATTGGCTAGCAAATCGCCACGCCCTTCAACAAGGCAGCTCTGTAAACCGCACGTTTCTTCAAGAAAAGCAAAAACATTGAGAAAGGTTTACCCCGACGAGGTTAGACATAATTACTAATTCAAAAGAAATTATGACTCCACAGTGAAGACTAATACTTTGCATATTCATTTCAAAGAATAATCCTAAGTCAGTTCAAAGTACTAAGGTAAGGTATAGACAGAAACGCTCAGGCGCCGACAGCGATTGATATACGGGGAGCAAACGCCTGCTGACTCACAACTATCGTATTGTACGAAGGCGTCGATGGCCCAAGTTAGAAGATAAAGCGGGACGCTATCCCTTTATAAGCGAAAGACACAATAGGTCAGCCAGATTCTAGCTGAAAACTTGAACTGACATTATATCCGAAATTTGGTCGTGTGTGCGAAATATTAAGTTGAAATTCATTGCGCACTGTCAGTTTTTTGGATGTCTACTTGAGTTCAACTAATGTTTAACTAACCGTGAATATTTTCACCAATATGATTGCTTCAGAGTTTTTTATATTTAATACCGACGACTGATAGAGGAGATCATTGGGTATCAATGGTGTATTTACAGAAAATATAAAATTTAAGTAGGTTACGATTAAAATTGAGAATTATGATAATTCAAAATTATAATGAGTTTTTTACTTTCAAAGTTTAACCTGAGATTGAAGTCAAGAAAATTATTCGTTTTTAAAAGCTTAATTTAATTTTGATTTTTGGATTGAAAAAGTGGTGCATTTTATTTATATTCCCCTTAGAAATAGTTGGTATTCCATAACGCTCGTAACTCATAACTTGACCTCTAAGTTATACCTTCACATACGTGGAATTTTTACGTAAGCCGCTACCTACGCCGAGGAGAATTTATTTCGAAACCAACGAAATGGCTTGATGTGTTTCTATAATACCTATAGAGATATAAAAATAATAAAGAGATTTTGTTCTTTCCAAGGTATTTTAACAGTATTGGCTCTGAACTATAAAATAGATAAAGTAGATAGCTATCTCGATTCTATGTGGAAGTACCTAAATGTTTAGATAAATATGTAAATAAGTTAATGAAAATTAAGAAAATTACACATTTCCTAGTTTTTAATTTTGTGATTAAAGCGAGATGTTGAGCTTGGAATTTGCCTCTCCTTCGAAGACGAAAAACAACTAGCTAGATGCAGAAATAAACCTTAAACGTTGCACTCAAATCCATTTCCATCTTAAAAAGTTGTTTGAATAAATCTATTTGCAGTAAAACTCGATAAGAGAAAAATACTGGACATTTTTAACTCGCAACAATTTAATCATCAAAGTGTTGAGGAGTAAGGGCCGGTGCACACTACAAAATGTACGGCATCACGTAGTAGGTAGAGTCGCCGCCGCCAATCTAAATAATTGACCCGTCCGCTGTCGGCCACGCTTGCAGCTCTCGCTTGGACAGAGGTGGGATGGAGAGGCTTGGGGAGCTAAAAATATACCGATATATCGTGGTTATTCATTGTGTGGTTGAGTGGTTAAGGATAAGTCAGCAAATATGACTTTAATATTGAAAGAAGTTATTTTTCTTAAATCTGGAAGTATATTGTAAATAGACCACGCAATTTTGTATACCCATTCTTATAAGATACACCATACAAGAATGCATGGTAAATTCAGTGAACTGCTCCTGAATCGAATGTACCTACTACTGCTATTTCTATTTATTTATATTAACCGGCAGACAGTGGTGACTGAGTTTGTTGCGGCGCTTCTTCTCAGCACTTGCCAAATGTTGGTCGCGAAGCGCTGGTAGGGTAAAAAGATTATGAGACATATAGAGGCTCCTTAAGAGCAAAATGACGATTAATTGTAAGAACTATTTATTAGTCTAAACAAATAAAGAAATTTTGACTTTTTTTGACTTTTGACTTTTGACCACCGATATAATAAAATCTTTGGTGCCTATTATTTATTTTATATTTAAATATTTTTTTTTTGTAAATTAAGAATTTGAGATAGGTGCGATTAAAAATACATAATTTTGATTTCTAACGAACTTCAGGAAGTATCTTATCATGATATTAAGCCCTTGAATGAAACAATAAGCGAACCAGCTCTATTGAGTTTACAATCAATAAATAAAGATGACGTGCCTCTAATGATTTATGGCTTCGTCAAGTATGTCGATACGTTGTAGTTGCAAAATGGAAGAGGCGTTCCCAAGTCCATGTACAGCAGACGCCATCTTTGTTCCATGAATAATGGTGAATATTAATTAGTTACCAGTATTGCATTATCGTTATGAGTGGATTATAATTTTTGTTTACTTTTGTGTAAATTATATTATATTAATCTGGTAAAGTCTTACGATCTTATTAATTAAAGAACTCAATTTCCTTAATCGGATTATCTCATTTCAGAATTCCAATACTTTAATACATGTTATTAAAAAATAAGTTTTAATTAGCTTCCTTTATTTTGGATTAAAGTATAATTTTATTCATTAAAGAGGTTTTTCCTTTGTAAATCTTTAAAAACACATAGGTAAAACACATTTGCTATAAAACGCGAAATATAATCATTATTTTATCATGACTGGTGATTTTTAAATGTTGTACAATTTCGACTCCATGCCATTCTATTTTCGTGTATAACAGTATAGGTGGAAGTAAGAAGTAAAAAGAGGAAAAAAGTGTATTATTAGTCTCTTACCGAAATGGAATTGGAACATTTCGCGTAGAAAATTCCAGGGTATATTCGCTTCGCTTTACTTAGCTAAGGGCGGCCATCATACTTTTGGTACATTCACTTACCTCCGTCTGGGAGAAATTCAGCTCTGTTATGTTGTATTTTTGACGCATTGCGTTTTTGTAAGTACATAAGATCTTTATAGACGAAGATGTATGTATAAGTTGTAAGATGATACGCATGCTCTACATTATGTAAAAAAAGCTTAATGTAACATTACGAATTTGATAACAGGAGACATTTATTTTATTTGAACCATTTAAAATAGGACCTTTAAATTAGTTCTATAAAAACTGAATCCTATGTGATTCGATTAGTTTTTTGTGCTATTTTTAATTTGAATACTCGATTGCGGCAACGGAAAACGTTAAATCTTCAAATCGGTTCATTTAACTTCTTTCGATAATATTCACAAAGGGTTTTAACCGTCAAATTAAGTTATAACATCTTTGATACGCAACGGACATCTACTTAATTATACTTTTCCAAAATGAACCTGTCAAAGTTTCGTCGATATAAATGAAGACTTTATATGCATTTTCGTTTGAAGTCGCCGCCAATCGGATGGAGTAATGGACGAATAATGGTCCCGGGGTCAGGCTTCATTGTAAAGCGATCCTGAGGGAAAAGTTACGACCCTGACAGGTGTGATGTTGAATTAACTTCTTATATAACGTCTTTTTATACAACCGACTTTATAAAAGACGGCTGTGTTCAAATTTTCCTTTCCCACCGTATTGAGATGTACAAATTAAGCGCTGATTAAGAAAATTAAGTAATTTTACTCTGTAGTTTTAAAGGTTTGTATATTAATTACTGTTAATGAATGACCAACCTGCGTAGATGTTTCGTCATAGCACACGTCACGATACCTGCAACAGAATATAAATTGCGTTATTAGAATATTTTCATACGCTCGTCACTAGTTGTAAAGAAAATTAGTGTCACAATAAAAGATGCACAAAAACGCACTAACAAGAAAACTGGTTCCGTTTCGGTGGATGCTATCTCGTCGAGGTTGTTGACCCACGAATTATCGTTGTAGGGCGACAATCGTGACGTTTTTCAATGCGATAATTCGACAAAATAAACATGTGTGTCATCGCGTATGACGATGAGTAGGTTACTTGAGCCAAAAAAATGAGATTTCAGGTTTGAATGATTACGTTTACTGAGTAAATAAAGCTTAAATAGGTATTTCCTGAAATATTAAAGATATCTCAATAATGAGTAATTTTGCATAAAATAGAAAAACATTTTGTAATGAGTTCAGTAGATAATATGTAAAATTATAAAATATCTCATAGAGATATTTATAGGTTTGCAAATACATTTTAAAACATTTTATGTGTATTATGATGCACTTAAACAACTGTAATTATTTCGCTCTACATTTTACTGCGATATTATTTTGCAATCCATCTGCTACTGAAATGGATTTACAGGCCTACCTAAATATTTTTGTCATTAAATCAGTATCAAACGATATTTGTTTTGCAAAATAGCGTTTATTACCACTTAAATTATTGATGGTTTTCATTGTTTTTGTTCTTAATTAATTATTCGTTTAATTTTTATTAATTACTAGCGGCAACCCGCAATTTCGAGTTTTTTTTAGGATTTTCCCGGAAAATTCTCGTCGAAAAAACCATCCTTAGACTTCAACGAACATTAAAAAAAAGAATTGATAAAATTGGTCCAGACGTTGTTGAGTTATGCGCTTACCAACACATTTTGCGATTATTTTTTATAATTTAGATGTGTAGGTATGTCTTTTCTTTTGTGGCCAAATAAAATTATTTTCTTTCTTTCTAATAAGATGCTTGCTACCGTGTTGAGCTTGATATGCCTTTGTTTATCAAGCACAGAAACAATTGTATATAATCGTACACAATTTGTGCCACTTATGCGTCGCCTCGACAGATACATTTTTCATCCAATCAACACGGCGGATGTATGGCTCTGCCAACGAACCCAGATGTTTATTTATTAACACAGATTCAGGCTCATACATTAAATGAAAAGCATTTAGAAATGAGGCATTTTTATTTGATTTTAATAATAAGCATTTCATCCTAAGGTGAAATGATTTTCAGTACCTAGAGATTCCGATCCGAACTAGCTCTTTGAACATGTACCTAATGTAATAAATTAGACGCCTAATTTTTAGTTTTAGTCAATATTTCAAAAGTTTTGTTTGGCTCAAAAATTGACAGACAGGGAATGCAAGACGGCATTAAGTTTGCCCTTCAATTTTTTTAAATAAAGTATTAAATAAATACATTCTGAACTTTATTTTTTAATCAACCTGCTACGCTTAACCTTTTATTATAATCATCGAAAAATTCCTTGCTTCTTTACACGTAGGCAATTTTTAAAACAAGTGTCCGTAAGTATTCAACGCGTGCATTAAAATGTTCAGCAGCCATCATAAACAAGCGCCATATTCCCATTCAATTAACAAATTTATCGACCGCGGCACTCCCGTTAAGGTTGTCGCCAACAAACGGTATAAACACTAATTGAACTGCAGGGAATGGCATCCTCGATAAAATTACGATTCATCGGGCACCAGATGTAGGTACCAACGTTTACGGCCGTGCGCAAATTGAAACCGCTCCTGTAGACAATTGGCTCAAGTTATTGTTTTCCTATTATAAAGTGATGAATTTTCCATGGGACAATAAAATGTACGTAAATAGATGTCGATTGAACTACCATAAAAATGCGGCTTCATTTCTTTACAAATAAACACGCGTCATATCCTCATAATTTCGGGAAGACAGCCTTAAAAATAAATAATCTCATACTTTATAATATTGCAAAATTATGCTGTTTATAAGTAGAGAATTCGCGGACATTGACCGCAGTACCTACACACGTGCTATCAAATGAAACTGTACTCTTGTAATTAAATGGAATGAAGTCACTTCCATTTGATCTTATCACTACTCTTATTAAATTAATCTCACCTATCATTTTAGTAAGTCCATCGTCATAACGTTATTTCCAACCTCATTGAAAAAAAAATATTTTATCTAAAAGTCTCTAAAAGTGGCCAGTCCAATTAACCAGAATCGCGGAGTATTTATAAATATTTTTTATCTGTACGCTGTCCCGCCTTGCAGCAACAATGTGTATCGATTGGAGAGGGGAGGCGAATGTTCGACGTACGGACGACAGCACAAAGGTAAACCGTAGCATCTTATATCGTTGTAATAGGACCTATTTTTGCACCAAAAATTTTAAGTCTAATATGCTGTCGACTGTACATTCTATTTTCGAATCTCCCGATCCAGAATGCTGGACCGGTCCGACTCCATATTTCGTTCATATTATTAGATTGGTACGTTTGGAAACAGGTGTTTAGTACGTAAGTAAGACGTGTAATGGCACTGACATAAGATTATGATAGTAAATTAGAATTAACGTATGGTAATGTTTCTATATCCGACTGGTTGATTAGTCCAGACGATAGCTGCTTTGGTGTTGATAGGATTTCACAATTTAGTTTTAATTTATTTTAGAGCTGATAAAAACCGTTTGGCAAAAACAGTAGGTAACCTCCATTAATTATTGCTAGTATTACTTTTGTTCATATTCTGTGCAAAAATGCTCAAGCAATTCAATTTCAGAGAAGAGTTTATTACAAGCGTCCGTAGTAAATCCTAGAAATGTGTATAGAAATGTCCTTTTTAAGAAAAATAATCAGCTCTACTTATGCTTGTTGTCTTGGCTATTCTTCACGAGACTTATGCAAACGGTCTGGAAAGGGCACTTAGTATTTTGCATGTATATTGAGAATGAGATGAAAGCACATTCCGTACCTAGCACTGATTTAAATAAATAGTCGATTCGTATACTACGGTGAACCGAGTCGTTGGGCATTCGTTTGAGTCAATTTTGTTTAAAATATTTGACATCACGATACATAACGTGTTGTTATTTAGTATAAAAGCTGTATTGTAAGATTGTAGGAAAGGTAAAATCTGAAAGAATTTTAAGGTATTGTTTTAGGGGTATGAAGTGGTAAGAAATAATTCTTAACCAATTCATTCCAGGTACCTATTTAAAGCTATATTCTTGCGTCTTAACTTTATATATCAAGTTTGACTTTATATCTAACTTTGGTTGGTTGATCACTGATCCTATTTTATGCCGTCTCATTTTACAGCGGGACTTAAAATCTTTGTATTAAACCCAACTAGATAGAGCCATTTTCATAACGTCTAGACCAGGTAGCCGAACAAAGCTGTGTAATAAATGCGCAAACATATACCGGTTCCAATTTCCCGATATGTGGCCATATCTTTGTCTCGAGGTATTACTAGGCCCGATCGGATGACGGAAGACATAGATACTGACGGCTTGCAATAACAATAATGCGGATCTGGGCGACCTGCCAGCGTTCTATCGATCCACCACCGACCCACCAGACCAAGGGAACTAGACCCCCAAAAATACCCCTCTACCGTCCGAAGAACTTCAAATAACCCACCAAAGCGCGGGGAGACACGGTTCTTTATTCACTGGTCCCACAGATCTTCAAGTAGGTCAGAAGGAAAATTTACAAACACTACTCCGAGAGATGTGGACTTTTTTTCGAAAATAAACTCGGATACGTTTTCCGGGTCAATGAAGACGGAATGCTTATCCGATAGTAATGATGCTGGGGAATATTTATTTTTTCTTTCCCGTATTTTTTTGGGAAAATAAGGAAATTCTTGCGGATAACAAGATTAAGTTAACCGAATGGACGGTTTACCTTCCAAACAAATAACGAGATACCTAGTAAAAATTGTGTTACTTACAGAAGTTTAATTTATAACTTCGTGTAGTGTTGTTTCTTGTTATTTTAATTAATAAAATTATATAATACCTAAATGTCATGAATTCACACCTCAATATGTAAATAAATAGTTTTTATCTCACCGCCCGCCGTGCTTGGTATTTTAGAGATATAATAATTATGTATTACTTAATGTTATAATAGCGTAAAACATTTTTTTTCATAAGAAATAATAATATACAAAAACAGACAACAAAGTGTTTACTACGAACTTCCTCGAAAACTCTATTATGTAACAACAGCACATTAATTTACGAAATAACCACGCCGTTAGGTCAAGTTCAGCGTTTTATGGTCTCATTCACCTATCGTTATATTTATGTACTTCCCAGCTCTTAGATAACGTCATTCACAGTTTTTTTTTGCAAATAAAATTACTGACAAATGTAGTTTATAATGTTTAGAGTTTATAAGTACGTACTTATTAAGTATATCAACTCCGTAGGTAAACTTCTAATCATTAATTCACGTGGGTACATTTTTATGGCATCTTAATTAATTAGACAAGTATCAATTAGAACCCATAAAAAGTCTTGTTTGTAAGTTACCCGTTATTAACTTGATTTGTAGATCCATTCTTTACACGCACATAAAATCTGGCAATTCTCACAGCTCACAATAATTCTTATGTTTCTTAAAAAAAGTTCCTAGAATTTTGGGAACTTAATAAATCATGAAACTCGAGTACCTCTTCATACTTTTGAGTTGAATTTGCTCAAGATAAGTCTTACCTACAAATCGTGTACTTAACTAAACGACAAATAAACTTGGATCCCCGAAGTGGAGCGGTGGGTACGTATTTCGTGTGCCTTTACGAGGCTTTAAGAGGGGTTTGGGGTCCAGGTTATGGTGGTGGGAGGTGGGGAAAAGGGACGCGGGTCGACAATCAAGAGCGCTCCAGATAAAATATGTAAAGGTCACCTTAATGTTGGGCCTTACTCCAACTTGGAGGTCCCGAACGATTTAAATTCTTGTCTTAAGTGTGCGCTTTGTTCAAACTTCTGAGTGAGGCACTCGTGACGTGTCATACGTATGTGGACTAAGATTTACTGTTTTTGATAATGTTTTAGCATTAATAACTTAAAATCTTTTAAGTGTTCAAGAATTTCAATGGTCTGCAACCCGTACTAGACTGTTTTTATAGTTTCTCATTAATTAATTTGAATTAAATTCACATTGAATAATAATTATAACGTTTCCGCGAAGGTTAATGTGCTATATGCCTACATCATGTACAAATATACACCTTAACAATGGGAAATTAAGGCCATAACAATCATATTTTTAAAAAGGCAATGTTGGTAGGTTGTTACTTGTGTATTCTCAAAACTAATTCTCACAAATATTAATGCGTCTCACGTTATAATGTGAACAACATTTTAAGGTTTCGGTTCGGTCTCTGTATTTTATGTTGGTATTTGAGAAAACATATCTTTGTACAAATTAAAAATATAAAGTCTATCAATTAGGTAAAAAATAATAAAGTATTAATACCTAATGGGTTAATCAATTTAAACTGATTTTTTTAAGTTTATATGGAAATTATGATTTAGGTATTCTTTTTAAACTGTACATCTGTCTATTCGTTAATTACTGAAAGCTGTTAGATAATAATATGAATAAAATAATAATTACCCTAATTTGAATAACTCTTTAGCAGGTTCATGAAATCTTAGTTTCTTTACATACTAAATAAATAATAAATACATTTTCTCGCCCAGCTCTACAATCATGGAGTTATTTTCAACACTGTATTTCTCACAAGGTCATTCTATTCATCTTACAAACCTGTAGTAAATAGGCGAAGTAAACAGAGACATATAAATACCTACACTAGCTGTTTCAGCGAACTTCTTACCGTTCAGTAAGAAGTTGTCTTACTTATCTACTAAAAAACGCATATTATGTGTTTGACACCTTAATAATTTTATTCACCTATTACATATTATAATTTGACAATAGCTGGCTCGGCGAACTTGGTAAATTCATAATCATATGTAACGTGAAGTGAAAATAAGAAGATTTTTGACTGACTTTTTTGAAAATGTTTTACAGCTTAAGTTTGGCAGATTTTTTTTCTAGTGGTAAAGGTTTTTTTTAAGTCGGTCCTTTCGTTTTCGTTTCGGAGAACAAACAAACAACCAAATATTTCATCTTTATAATATTAGTATACTCGTAGATGTCTTGTCATACCATATCGTGCGTCGGTCATTGTCATGTGTCTTCACGAGTCAGAATTTTAATTAGACGATTTGTGTGGTGTACCACACACTGTCTGCCTACACCGCATCTTGAATATTTAACTATTAATTGACGGCTTCTATAATCAACAATAATATTATAAAGCTGAAGAGTTTGTTTGCTTGAACGCGCTAATCTCAGAAACTGGTCTGATTTAAAAATGTGTTGGATAGCCCATTTATCGAGTAAGGCTTCACCTAACATCACCCTACAGCCAATAGGCGCGGAGTAGTAAAGAAAAATGTTATAAAAACGGGAAATATTATTTAAACTTTTTTTCACGCGAATCAATAAACTCAGAAGGTTTAGATTGGAAAGAAACTGAAATGCTCGCTGATTGTTAATTACAGATTGTGTTCCTTTTTCCTTCGTAGGCTATTAATGCTCGTAATGGAACTGCCTCGCAAATCGCATTCGTCCTCGATTAACGAGACATAATAATGCATGTAAGTGACTTTGTTGCCGACTATACGTACCTTGTAGGACAGGTATAGCGGAGGGCGGACCGCCGCGGAACACGACACATCGCGTGCCACCAGACCCTCAGTCCGCACCAGAAACACCCAAGAACGGAAACCTTCCATCACAAAAATCCTAATTACGCACACTAAACCCTTATCTCTTAACCTTAACGGTCATTATTCACTGACATCGCGTTTTGCTAGCTGCAAAACGTCTTTGCTGCTGCCTTAGGCTTTCCCGACTTGGAAAACGTAAATGAAAAACAGAATGGACTTTGCAATTGGTTATTTCACCCGTTTATTGTTTTTGATTTATATACGCATGTTATGATTATGTCCGCATGACTTGATGCAATTAAATGTGACGGTGTGATACGAAATATGTTATTTTTGATTAAACAAAAAAGGGAAATATACGTCTTGCTGTGAAGCATACATTTGAGTTCAAAAATAATTTCACGGTAGTTAGATGCGTATTTTTAGCGAGCAAACCTTTTTGTGCAGGATATGTAAGTCTTCATATAATTTTGTGTTATTAAATTTATTAAAACATTAAATTTACACGGTGAATACGATTTGCATATCTCTAAAGTAAATCATAAGCAAAAATAAAGTTGATGTTTTCATAAGATGTTCTTCTGTTATTTAGGTTATAACCGAAAGTACTAACTTTAAATGTTACACCTTATTTCCTTATCTTTATGATACAAAAAATAAAATAATAAGGTTATTTCTCATTAAATAATAAACTACCTACCCAAAAGTCTATTAATTAGAAGGTTCGTTCGTTCGTTTCAGCCGAAAGACATCCACTGCTGGACAAAGGCCTCCCCCAAGGATTTCCACAAAGACCGATCCTGCGCCGCTCGCATCCAGAATTAGAAGGTAATAACATAAATGCGAAAGTAACTCTGTCTGTCTGTCCGTCTGTCTGTCTGTCTGTCACGCTTTGACGCCTAAACCACTGAAGCGATTTTGATGAAATTTGGCATAGAGATAGTTTGAGTCCCAGGAAAGGACATAAAATAGTTTTTATTCCGGTTTTTGAAACAGGGACGCGCGCGATAAGGTTTTTCTGTGACAGACAAAATTACACGCGGGCGTAGCCGCGGGCGGAAAGCTAGTTTAAAATAAATAGAGGACTAAGGAGGAATAAATATGTATTTAATTTCGATGATAATAGTCGATAACATTTTCAGTGAATTTGAATTTTGTTTCTTCATCTGTGTTAGTTATAAATCTTTCATGAACCGTTGACATCAAAGCCCATGATAATTATACTCGTAGATAAATCTTTATATAAATGCCACCAGAATATTTTTGAATCTCTTCTAAATAACGTAACAATAAGTATATCTTTCAACACAATATTATCTCACAAAAAATTGTGAATTCATAGAAAATGTTTTTTATTCTTCCACTGAAATATTTTAGGTTAAATGTTTTAATTAATTGTCTGTATATTTTTTTTCTAGTTTTACCTAGCTTTCATTTTTGCTATGTGTACATACCGATTAATTATTACCGCGGTCTCTTGGGACCGCTTAAAGGTTATTAGTAGGTACCTACCTATATGTATAATATTTTTCATCGTAACGAAAGTAATCTAAAGTGTGTTTTACATAAAACTACAGATAACAGCATTGACAGACTAATTTAACTCATTATAAAACCATAAAATAACGTGTTCAATTTGATTGCATCGGCAATTCAAAATCTTGATAATTTAAGAAACAACAAACCTTTTATTTCTTTCACATTCAGTTGTGCCCCAACAATGAACATATTAACACAGAAAATAGCAATTTAAATTAAACTCAAAACATGATTTCCATCGCGCACTATCACTGTCATATCACTGTAATAAGCAGCACTAATTAACACTATTAATCAAACCAATTAAATCGTTATCACAGATTGGCACCAATATTTGAACCAACGTATGACTTGACTGTTAAAGCCAAATGTTCAGACTAAATTCTGTGCGACAGTTTCGTATTTTTTATTAGAGCATTAGTAATTCCCAATGTCGACTATTGTGTATTTATTATTGGCCCTAAACCAGACCGTTCTTTGTCCGTTAACCCTTCATCTCAAAGGTAGGGTTTTTACAGATCTTTTTGCTCTACTTTTTAATGGTCACCACAGTTACAAAACAAAACACCGCTCGTTATTATCATTGCAAAACATTGAAAAAGATGACTAAAAAATTATTTGGGAATGAAGCTGCCGCAAAAAATTAAGACCTTGCATTTTTGAGTTACAGTTTTGGCTTGCGTCATGCGGTGGTTTTCGGATGCTTTTGTAAAAGATAGAGTCTTACGGTATTCGTACTTTTTTAAGATTAAAAAAAATTAAAGTCTGGACATGCAACAAAATAAGTACTTCTTGTACGATAAGTTGTAAGAATGTTTAATTTCAGCTTAAAATATCAAAGTATATTTATTTATGAACGGCTCTACATTAAGTTAATAAGCACTCTGACATCTTATGTAGTTCTAAAAAGTAGAATTTTGCTACAAAAATATAAATAAAGACTGCTGTGTGGGCGACTGTATTTCTAAAATCATGTGAACTGCTGAAATTTCATTATAAAAGCATGCCATCACTTAAAATCCTCTTTGTCTCGCGGACACGCTATTATTTTTGAGTAATCAATAAGAATTATTTTTTATTTTGTCTTTGTTTAGAGTTAAAGTTTGCGTCAGTCGTAAAAATATCTGTTTATTTTAATAATTTGTAAATAAAGATCAAAAATCCGGTGAAAAAACTAATTATTCATATTTGGTAGAGTTCAAAAGATTTTTTCGTGGTTATTCTGCAAGAATCAGCAATCTAACCTCCCTCCCTACCTCACCTCTGATAATAGGACCCATTGGGTCTGTATGTGTGCGTTGATAATACAATGTAGAGACACGGCGAAGGGAGGGGCTACGCTCGTGGTTGTGAACTCACCAGAAAGTTCCGCTATTCCCCGCTAGATGGCGTTGGACGTTGCGAAAGTGTTAGCGGAGGTTCTATTATTAAGTTAGGCAGAAATAATAGAAAATAATGTTTCTAATATTATGATAAACTATCTAGATTAATAGATTTTATCAAAAAAATAAGCTATCAATATTTTGTTAACTCTAATTAATATTGGCATTACCTGATAGAGGATAACTTATCTTTAGTTTAATCGTGAAAAAAATATTAAAGTCACCAAATATCCAAATTAAACATAATTAATGATTAAAAATAAAAAATGCAGAGTTAATTCAGTCATATTCAGTAAGGAACGAAAATCACGAAGAAAGTGCTGCCACGACTACAGCGGAAAACGCTGGAACTAACAGCCACCACCCGCAGCCTCGCTTTGCGTAAACGACCGTGCCTTTCACAGAACTGTAAAACTTAACAGGATAGCGATAAAGGCGGTTTTTGCTTAAAATACATTGGTGCGTATTACCTTTAGAATGTGAGCACTGCTTAATGGCTTTTATGTTGCATTCGTACCTTTTATGAGATTATAAATCGTTTTCGCGCCGGATCTAGTTGACAAAAAGTGGTGAAAAATTGTGATGTTTTAGGTTTTATCTACTAAATCGTGACGTGAAGTGGATAACTTAATGATAAAGTGATTTAATTAATAGATTGAAATATTGTAGAAAATGATCTATTTCAATGAAAAACTTCACGAGGAAAATTTTCTGAAAAATCAATTCACATGTCATTTGCAATAATGTAATTGTAGCACAAAATGCTCTTTATTATAAGTTCAAAGAACTAATGACGTAATTAATTTATCTATCCACCTTAGTGTAAAATATCCTACGAGTCTATGACACTTGCAAATCTGATGGGGTTTTAACGCTTTTGGCATGAAAAATAATGATTTTAATTACTAAATAAATACGCCCTGTCACCTGCATTTCTGCAATTCTTTTTAGTTATAAAATTATTTGTAGTAAAATTTTAATATCAAACTTTCAAACGCGTTGTTGTGTTTAAAATCCAATTTCGTCACATATCTATGTTGATATATTTCATACATTGGTTGCTAAAAATAGGATATCTTCCAGTTTGATAGAAATGATCAAAATTTATTTCAGTTGCAATGCAACTAGCACAATGTCAATTCTTTGTTATTTTTATAATGTTTTTTTAATTTGCTACTGTAAGAGATGGTAACACTACCATTTGCTAGCCTAACTAATTATTATAATATAATATAACTAGCTGACCCGGCGAACTTCGTACCGCCTTAGCGTAGAGATTTTCTTTATATTTTTTTCCGTAAAAACCTTGTACAGAGTATTAGAAAACTACAAAAAAAAAATCAGCCAAATCGGTCAAGCCGTTTTCATGTTATGTCGTGACAACGGAAAACGGGTTTCATTTTTATATATATAGATTGTTTCTTCGGCACTTTTGCGATTTTGGTTAAAGTGCCTAATAATGTGCTCACAGTTTTATTGAACATAATTAGTATTATGTTTGTAATTGTAGGATTAAATGATAATGGGGAACTTACTAAAGAGGGGAAAAATAATTGCTCCCGGACTAGCTTAAGGTTATTCCAGTCTTTAGTAGGTACTGCTAAAGGAAAATACCTAAACCTATCATAGGTTTTAAGGAAAAATATTTATTCAGCGCTTTAAGAAGTAGCGTTATGATACTTATACTTGGTGTAAAGTATTTTAATCTACCTTTGGGCCAACACTTCATAATACTTAAGTGTTGTAAGATTTTAAACTCAAACTAGATTTTAAAATCTACATTGTTCGCTACAGGTCAGCTTTAGTTTTGTCATTTGTGCATTTTTTTCGGAAGGACTATGCTGATAGCCGCAAGCGGCTTTTTCAGCTTCACTGGACAATAGGTGAGCGCAGATGGCTATCAACAAGTCATGCGCATTATACTCGTATTGATTGCCTTTCAATTTCAAAAAAACATTTTTCGTAGGTGTACCTACAGTTAAGTATGTGTATTGTACACTTCAGCTACCAACCGATCATTATGGAAATCATTGGGGGAAGCCTATGTTCAGCAGTGGACGTCCTATGGCTGTTAGAATGATGATGAAGATGAAGGCAAACTTAGTGCCATAAGGCCCGCTCTGCTAGTAAGCCTTTTTGGCTAACCTCTGGTATATTACTAAATAATAATAAAAATATACCTAGTTAGATAATAGTGATCTGAAGGCAGGTTAAAATGTCCTAGAACTATGTACTCATAGTTGTAAATGAGGTGTAAATGAAAATGATAAAGAAAGTATAATTTTAAGCAATTTCTAACTAGATAGATAGAGCAACGACTATCATACAAATCAGCTGGAAAATATGAAAAAGAGTCGAGAAACGAGACACATTTGGTCTAGATCCCGATTTTTGACTTATCCGTGGTACAGTGATTAGAGATAATAACCTAATGGTTTTCGGCTCAAAAGTTCTGAGTTAAATTTTCAGATGGGGCATTGGGTAAAATTACTTTTTTCCCAGTTTGGTTCCCAGGCTTGAATCAACATGACAGACAGAAAAAGAAGGTATGTTGAGCTATGTCAGAAGCCTAATGGTGGTTCTTTAGATTTTACACTAAGGGGACAACTGAGATCACACACAATCATGTCGAAGGAGCTCTACTTGTGCGCTGATGGAGGCTATATAAATAATATCTCACCGAATCTCAAAAATAAAAATTATGATAAAAAAGAAAAAAATAAAGTGGTTACCAGGTACCTTTATGCAAAGGTGTGTTCTTCTGTAGAGTTTTTTTTTAATGTTTCAATTTTGATTTCATAATCTAAGATGTTTTTATAGTATATGTCATTGTTCATAATGCAGTATTAATTTTATATGGTTATGGTTATGGGAGAACTTTTATCATTGGTAGGTTAGGTTAGGTTAGGTTAGGATGGTATTGGATCGGAATAGATCATATTTTTAAACATCTTACCTATGTATCACCTAATTATTTCCATATGTACCTAACATAGAATAGCAAATATGGATAGTTGAAAACACCACTAAAGTTGATGGTATAGCTATTTAACCGATTGAGTCCCAGACGGCATTAATTAATGCCATAACAATTGATTATCTATTGTGTCTAGATTCGCGGAGATTGAAGGATTAAAGAACACAAATACAGATACATTGAAAATTTCAGGCTATTAAAAGCTCAATAATTTACAATTGGTAATACCTATTATTGTTATATGAAATACTGTAGTAATAAAGGTTTTTCTTTCTTCCTTTTCTTTACATTATACATAATATACTTAGTTGATAATGTGAGATCACTGACCTTCGTCTGAAGATATGAAAAAAACCCACTTAATTTTACGAGCTAATGCATTTTGTAACATGTGGTAGAGTAGTTATTAGTAAACCAAACACCATCAACTATACGATGACTTTACAGTAGGTCCTCATCTCAATGTAAAAACTAAAAGGCTACTGCGACATAATAACTATACTTATTGCAGAAGCCACTTTTATAAGAATAACCTGTACCTACGTCGATTTACTGGCAATAAACTTTTTTTTTTACATAGCGTAGTTAGTGTAAGTAAGTCAATGGTTTTTAATCTGCTTTGACAAAGTATAATTATTCTTTAGAATACCTAAGAGTTTCGATCCAATTTTATCTAGTTCATCCCGTCGTGAAAAAGTTACCTAGAGAGAAAAAATGTTAGGTATGTAGTATTATTTTTGTAATAATAATTATAAAATGGTACCTAAACATATTTTTTTAAATCTTTTAATATAAGATATACTTATTATCAACCTAAAGACCTCGAAAAACAAAGTAGCTTTACTGATGACTTTACTGGGTTTTAAAAACGCAATTTGATAAAGTACAAGTTAGACAATCATTTAAAATTGTACACTTTCCATTCTTCTTCTTCTTCCTCGGTCCCTCACTGATGAGTTCCATACTAATTGGATAAGAATAACCTAAGTACCTAAATATCCAAAAAAATATATGTATCTTTCTAAAAACTAAGTTAAAAAGAATGTAGAGCTAACTCTAATTAAAGTAATGTGAATTAAGTTTTTGCAAAATATTAAGTAAGAAAAAATATTCTCTATTAATTTTTTATTTTATTTCAACAGCTTAAAAAAATACTTTTCTTGCCACTCTATTCGTTTTAATTGCGCTGCAATGGTTTTATTTTTCAATTATAAAGAATTATTAAAAATAAATAAAACAATGCAAATAGGTATTAGGTAGGTAGGCTGAGAACAATACCTAGCTATTTAATCAAGTTGTCATCATAATCTACTTTCATAAATACCAATTTTTCAACAACAGGATAGAGTATCATGTCTTACAGGTAAATATATTAATTTTATTTCCAATATCCAAAATATCGATAATCCTTAAAAATACTTCATTCAGTCATCCCGCCATAATCATACTACAATCGGAATAAACGCAAACGCTCCGCCTATTTCGTAATGGTGGTATGCCACCTCCACAACTTCTCACACGGCTTGTCACAACTACCCGACATCTGTTTATCTCCCGTGGAACGAGATATCTACATATAACGTAACACGCATCGAACAGAGATAACGAAATGCGTGCGAACGAGACAACTATATTTAAAGGTGCACTCCGCAACGCGAGGTAACATCTTTAGTACAAACTAAACGGGACACATTTTGCATTGCAGCTGCAACCTTATCTTTTGAACGAGAGAGTTGGATTTGAATCGCGCTGGTGCATCGGAGCTGTCATACTACTGCCGGCTGGTTAGAAAAGGTGGGGTGTATATTTGCACCGTATATCAGAGAGGAAGGCAAGATATAAGGAAACAAATGGTGGCTGCACCAAGGTTTCAAGGCGTTTCACCCAGATCATCGAAGTTTGCAGTTTGCTTAAAAGATGGCGTTGCAAGTATTATTAAGCACATTGACACGATAATTTTGGGCACAGTAAATCGAATTTAATTGGCTACTCAATTTATTGGGGTGCTTGGAGAACAAATCATTTTTAAAAATCTCTAGACTCTATTAGATTCTAAGCATTAGGTACACATAAGAATACTTGGCAATGAATGAAAAAATATTGAATGTGAGAATAAATTCAACACTTTCTGCACTATTTTCTGCAAATAAAACACTGAATTCACTTGAAAATTTATTTAATAATTTTAGACGCGAAATAACGCTCTACATTTTCACAATTTGTTGAACTTTTCTTCGTGTATCTCCTCAAAATACGTAATGAATTTTGCATTTGATCAGAAAATGTCATGAAAAAGAAACTCATGGTTAAATTAAATAGCTCAATTCCACACACAAAAAGTGTTAATTTTACTACTTTTCCCAATTTAAAAACTAACGCGGTGAAGCTATCAGATTTGGTTTTCAAATAGGATCACTTTCAAAATTTAATTCAAAAGCTAAAACCACAGTTTTCGCCTAAAAACTTCATTATTTTAACATTTTCTAGCAAGATCTTCATTTCACTTTTTATTTCATGCACAAAACCCGGAATCACTGTCGATTTTCATTCAGAATTTAAAGGAAAACTGCTGTTTTCCGCCTTCCGGGGGCGAGTATCGGCCATTAGATTTTTTTTGCGTCCTATATGGCGGTTTTATCAGTTCAGAAACACGTTTTTCTATTCGAAAGCACCGCGTCACGTGAAGTTTAAACACAAATATGTAGAGTACTCACGGCTGTCGGCGGTCGGCAGCGGTTGAGGCGGCCGGGTCGCGGGCGTGCGGCGGCGTCCGCGCGACAAACACGACAAAACCACGTTTTCACACCGAAAAAACACAATGTACACAGTAAAAACACCTTCATATTTCGGTAAAAGTGCGGAGCGAACCGAGATGTGTCGTCCGTGGCCGCGTTCGCATCTAAACGGCCCGAGTTTTATGTTAGATTACAGACGTAACTTTTATAGATCCTCGGTGCTATATAACGCGGTGGGCGTGTTCAGGGGAGTCTGGGTCTTGCCGAGTGGTTTTAAGGGTTATAATGGTGTGTGCGGCCGGGTGCACGGGTGTCATTAAATGTCGCGCGACGCGGGGTGAGGCGGGCGGAGGTGTGTGGGTAAAGTTTTGGGTATTGATTGAATATGAGCTGGATTAGTGGCTAATGATCAACAATTGGGTGTAGAGGGTTAATCGTGGTGTTGGAAGGCGCAGCGGGGAGGTTTTTATGGGGGGCCTAGTTTAGGTATAAATACTCCCGCGACTCGAAAGCATTAAGAAAGTGAGTCAGTACAATATGAATCACGTCGCTGACCTAAATGGCATAATTTATAAGGCCGCTTGGCCAATTTAGTGCTTCCTCGATCGGAAAATAAATAAACACTCAGAGCACGCACTAGGTATAAATTCACACAATACATAAGCATATACGACGATTTAAAAACTATCGATAAATATCTAAGCCTTTCCAGGTATGCACAATCTACATCACACATCACCTATCGACGAAGTTTATCTGCCCTTCTTTATCGCAAGAACAACGCTCTACTAGCTAAGCCCACGTTGGTCCCGTACGTCTTTAGTCAACGAATCCACGATATAGACATTCCAAGAATGCATGGCAACTCACAATAAGCGCTCTTGATAGAGCGGGCGCACGACAGCGGAGCTTTAGCTTCAGATTACGACAGATTAGATAAACTCAAACGTACGGAGGGCACCGAAAACGGTTGCGGTTATAGGCATGGTATAACTGAATTTGTGAACGAAGTATTCCTTGCACAAATCGAGTTATATTGAATGGGTTATTCGTGTTTATCGACTTCTACTCGAATGCGTTCAGTGAGCTTCTATGTATTTATTTCTCAATACTTTTTATGTCGAAATGGAAAGCAAAAGTTTTAAATCTTATATGATAGACTAATTTACCCCGCATTTAAAAGTACAAACTTTACGTTTCAATTAATCGTGGCTGACTGCATTAAATGGGATTGCAATCCACGCCCACTCTACAAACATGGAGCTATCACGAAAAGCAGCGTTATTTCACACGTCCACAGAATAACACCGATCGATCTGGCAATCGGACTGTTTTATATTCCGTGCACATTGTACGCTTCTGTGCGGACACTGCTGGACACGGGAAAATAACGAGCGTTCGTTACTTGCATGCAACGTTTGGGGCGGTATAATAGAGGTTTTTTATCCAGACGGGGTTTTTATGCATATAATCTGCGCCTGGACTGTACGTGCAACTTTTCTAACTAGAAAGCTTTTTATTTTTTTCGCTGCAAGATTTTTCATTGTTTGAAGTCAGACTTTATTATGTAGAGTTCAATTCGTCGAGAAACAGGATCAATTTAATTTTTTCTTTTCAAAAAGAGATCTTATTAATGTTTATTTAAAGAATGTTGATACTTTAAGTCCGTATTAAACGTATAGAGGCTAATGTGCTCATTATCAGAAACAACTTTTATCGCCAACGAGTTTGCCAAATACTTTTGGCGTCATTTTACGATTTTGCACATACCAATTTAAGTTTCTTTTTACCATTTTTTTGGCCAAAATTGTATTCTTTCTTTCTTCACCATAGCATTCGCGGATAAATTCCACCATTTTAGTCAGACCTACATAAGCATTGTACTTATTATAGTATACTCGGCTCTACCTGCTCGATGGGGTACGGGCGTGGAATAACAAATTGGCCCAAGGGGAACGGCCTACGAATACGTCGTGATGATATGCCTATACCTGGGACGAGGGCCATTGGTAGGTATGTATAAGTACAGGTGACAAACGCTGTGTTGAAATTTTGAGGACGTGTAAAAATTTATTGGGAGTTCTTTGTGGACGATCAGGGTCATTCACTTTCAAATACAAATTTCAAGTTAAAACTTTTAGATACATTCAATTGTAAAAAGGCATATTGGGTCGGAAAATCATTAATAGCTGTAGAGTGCATATAGGGTGAAAAGTCAGGATTTTTTCTTGGAAAATATATCAACATTAAACCTTCCCCATTGCCCAGAATGACCATGATAATAAAAACAAATGATTCCTACAAGCAAAACAAGACAACCCCTCAATAATTGCGCCGCCATCACAACAATAAACTGTTAATGAACAAACGAATATTCCGAGATTAAAATTCAACCCTTACAACGCCGGAGGAAATTTCCTGCCGCAAAAAGGCTGTCATTAAAGGGTCTTAGATCTTGGCCCCCGTTCCAAAAACAAAGAGCAGACGGATGGGGGGCTAGGGGAGGCTGTAACAGTTTTACGATCGGATATACGGAGTGCTCATGCGCGGTGCAGCGTCTGGAATTTGCATCGGTTATCGACGGGCGAGGTCCGGCCCGGATCTGTCTTTCATTAGCTCGAGCCGGTACGGGTTAAGGTTTCGGAATGAGACAGACACGTTTCGTTGGACGTGTATCGATTGGGGCTAACCCTCGACTGTTTTTGTTAGAACTGGTTGCTTATGATGCGAATGGTAGAATTAGTTAATTTACATGATTTATCTATTTTTATACTAATTAATTAGATACGAAACTTTTGCATATGAAATCAATTCATAGTCTATTATGTCCAAAGTCGCTGAATTTACGAATTGTAAATTAGTTCATTCATGGTCTTCATTCAGAATGCAGATTTTATTTTGTTTAGTTTTAAAATTACACACCAAGTAACACATCTAAAAAGTTTAAAAACCTACCTATCATTTACCTATCACTAAACGAGCAATTTCCAGAAAAAAAAATGTGAATGCAGCCTTACAGCAGCTGTAAGGTCCAGAGTGCGAGACCCGCTATTAGGGTAAAATTTGCGCAGGCAAGAAAATATTTCTATTCACCAATTAAAAGTTAAAATAAGTTGCAGTAGTAGGAGCGAGAAGTGCAAAAGCTCTACAAGGAAAAACACAAAATCTCGCTTGAAAAACACAAAAGCTCGCTTGAAAAACACAAAAGCTCGCTTGCTGTTTTCCCTAACGCCTGTACCTATCTCCCTTTATATTCATTGATATGCCTTGTAGAGGGGTCATTTGTTTGTACAACAATATACTGCAGCGTTATCAGTTTTAGAATAATGCAAGTGACATTTGTTTGTAACCAAGACTAGTTTGCAATTTTAAACCAAGAAAACCGAATTTTATTAACTAGTCGACATAACATGATATTTGCAATGCTGTATTATCAGATAATTTGTAATTAATGGCTTGATGAGTTTGTAAGCTATTTAACATTATTTATAGATTATTAATTAGCTGTATTTTGCTGCATCGAAAGATAACCTTTTACCTATCATAATCATTTTCGTTTCGTAATACAACGTAGGTACAGCTATTTTGTCCATTAATGCACTATGATAATGAAGGGTAAATAAATTAAAGTTAATGATTTTCCATTCATGACAATTTTTTGTCATTTTCATTTCGTTTCATCAAAATTTTGCTGACCATAAGATGAGATGTTTTGTAGTAGGTATTCACAATTTTCACCGGTAGTTTAAGTGACTGTCAAGAATCCCACACAACCAAGTCTACCTAAAACGAAAGTAATATGCCTGAAACGTTCCTTCTTAAAGTTCAATAACTTTTAATATGATTCAATTTATTGGCATTGCCCAAGTCACGTACCGATCCTAAATGAGCCGAATCATATCAATATGAACCGTAACATAATATTCAATTAAGTGTTTCAATATTTCTCAGTTAAACCAATTGATGTGGACAGAGATGACAGGCGCAGTTCAATTGAAATGACAGACGGACAAACCATCTGTTTGTATATAGTGACTATGTAAAACAGTTAAAGGGCTCTATATAGGATTGCTTCATTGATGTTGATCATTTCATTTCATGACATAATTCGTACTCATTAACTAAATAGTTTATTAAATAATTAAAGCTTAATCAAGATGATTAAGGCAATGGTTTTAATCATGGCTGATTAAGCCATCAGTGGATTTAGGGGACTCAGCAATATTTTTACTTTATTAAAGCGTTAGTTTAAATAATCCATATGGCTGTAGGTACATAAACAATCTTCCAATGCCATTCCCAATTACCTAGATAAAAGGATAAAATTATTTTTATTTGCTTCACTTAAAACATTTTAGCACCTGATATTAAAACAGAAAACATAAAGTAAGAACAAAATACTAAATATAAACTTTGAAGTACCTACACAGTACACACGTTATCTATTCAACTAAGTAAGTTCAATAAAATGACATCGCTACGAGACGAGTTTTCCGAGAACAAAACGTATCAAAAATAACCAAGACGCGACTCTACCAAGTACACTTAATGTACATTCGGCGAGAAAATTCTAGTTAATTCTTAAATATGTAATAATTTTAATAACTATGTATTATTAATTCACTGTCCGTTCGAGCTTTATTTTAAGCTAAATATTCCTGTTATGATTTTTCAAAGACTCCACTGTAGGTACCAGATAGCATTGTGCGATATAGAGTTATAGATAAAAACCTACATGAATTGTTGTGAGACACTTTTCACTCGCTAGGCTCTTTGCTACTTTTTGGTAACATATTTTTCTACTTTGACAAAATTTGTTTATATTATATTACTCGTACTAAAAGAATCTGGAAAGTTCTTACTAAGTTCATTCAATAATTATATACTCGTAAATTACATAATTTTGCAGAAGCACTATGGAACTATGTACTTAGTACAATATTTACAACAACTTTCAAAGCTTTTAAAACCAGAGCTTTGAAACTTGTGGGAGGTTGACTAATATTTATTTCATTATATATATATATATATATATATATTTGTACGCGTCTGTACCGCCCTTAAGCTTAGTCTCGTTTTAAATAGGTATTCACAGAGGGAACTGAATCCAACGGTGTTTATACGACAATTTAGGAGACAAGCGACACTTTGTCCGGGCAACCATGTTGCATATCCACTTATGGGTTTTATTATCTTTATTTGTTGTCAATATTTAAGTATATTTTACCCGGATAATATGACTCCGACCTTTAGGCTAGCCACTACTTTAAAATGTTGCCTTGTTTGTTATCGGCCCACTCAATGGCGTAGGCTTTCATTTTTGTTGAAAGAACTTGTTGAAAATATTTTGTAATGGAAACATTATGCCTGATAATTTTTATGCAGGATTTGTTAGTAGATATTATCTTTGTTCACCTGACATTGAATTAAAGAAACTTTACATAATATTTTAATATTATAAATATGGAAAATGAAACATAAGATTAAATATATATTCATGAAAACAAGACATCTAAAATTGTCACCAAATTGGATAATTAATTTTCTATTTTTTAGTGACTAACAATATTTTTATGATCACTTAGCCAGTTCAGTCTGTGTTGTGATTTCATTGAACTTAGTTTTGTTACCAATTGCATATCATTGATATCTTATTACTTAAAACATTATCATATCTAATATGAAAATGAAATGAAATATAAAATGTTCTTGTAATCATTATGAAACCGATTATTTAAATGCATCTTAATCAGCGTGCTTTATAATGAAAGAACGTAAATATACAAGCTATAGCTTTTTATCTCAGGGAAAAGCTCTGATGAGCTTTAGACGCTGAGCTTTTAACGTTATCTCAGTTGCTTTGGTATGTTAATTAAGTCGGGGCAAGCTTCAGGGATATAATATCTATATGTAAATAAACGAAGCACAAACATAATTACCTATAAAATTCCACTAATTAACCAATTAACTATATAAAATATGCGAGGAGACGTCAGTGTATCTATGTACTTAATCGATTCACCAACATTGTTGCACGTTGAATTTATTTAACAAAAATATTTCATTTGCATACTCACTGCAATTACATTAATGTGACAGTAAATAATTAACTATGTAGTTGATATTTACAGCTCAGTAAAACCTTTAAAACAAGCCTCATTGTCAGTCAGATAGTATCAATAATAATGAAGTAGGTAGGTATATAAGTGACTACATAACAGCTAATGTTCCACGTTTTAACTACTTGCTAGAATTTTGGATTGAATTCAATTTGAATACAAATTTATTAAAAAGTAATTTTGGTTGTTTTGGAGGTTACTTAAAAGCTTGAAACATAATCATTTCTTCTAAAAGGCGTTAATATAATACTTCTTTAAAGATCCCTTAAAATAACATAATGAAGCATTTCAAATTATTTTCAGGCTAACTCGCCTTCATCCAATAAATACATATAATTTAATTACAAAGTCGCCATAGCTAGAGCATGACACACAAAAAACATTTACTAGTAAGTATAGCAAGTAAAATTACGAATTTAGGTAACATTTGGGTAAAAAAACGAACAAACGTCAAAAAATAAAGTTAAGGCTTCTTTACATATTTACATGTGTAATGCATAATTTAAACCTGTTCATACACTAGGTATACACCGTTACTCATCCAATTCACTAAGTACACTGACACCACATCACTATAACTCACAAACATTTTCACTTCACCACGAGCAAAGAGCACTGAACTGAATGAACTAATTAGCGGTCAAATTAAACAAATTAACTCACGGTATGCACTAGCACCACGAATGCCAGCCAAGACCGAATTGTATAGAAGCCGAAGGCCACACGAAGTTTGGCTATAACTTATTTGCATGAGAATGCTTAAACAAATAGTCGTGGACGTGGGCGACCTACTTTCCAATTTGTTTTTTGTTTGTGGAGTTGGGGAGGTTTGTCGCAGCGACAGTACAAAATCAGGGTGATGGGAGAATCTTAAAATTTTTCGGGAACTGTATTTATTTTTTACGATTAGATAAAAAAATTAGGATAAAGTTAGGGACAATGATCGCTATTTTTCAGAATAAAAAAGAGCTAAGCTTTTAAAGCTTATTACTTTTAAAAAAACATCGTTGTGTAGGGTGATTGATTTACCTGTAATTAATATCAGTTTTTTGTTTTAAATTCTGTTTTTTTTTAATGTAAATATTTTTTTATATCAAGCTGGCATTACAATTTTTAACGTTGACAGCAAAATTTCGCTAAAAGTGTGATCATTTTAAATTGGCAGTGTAATGGAATTTTGATTCAAAATGTAAATCATGAAGGAAAATTCATTGTAATAATTTTTTTGCTGTCATAAAAGCCTACATACCTAACTCATTTGTACTTTGTCTCTCGGTAACATTTAAGTGTAAAACAAATGACTAACCAAGCCAGTAGGCACTTGCCTACTGGCTTGGTTAGTCATTTGTTTTACACTTATACACATACTTACAATGTACTTACATTACATACTTACTAACTAAGAAACCCGTTGACATATGTTAATACACGGACCATAACGCAAATAAACTACAAAATGGGCGTACGACCATCTGTACAGGCATAGCAAGTTTGTCACTTACTTGTACAATTTTCAGGCTTATTACTAGTGGTTTAAGGGCGCCAATGAAACTGTAAAGCTTGAGTTGACTCGAGCGTGATCTTCGGATAAGGATCGAGAGATAAACTCCTACGCGGTAATGTTACAAGGCTCGGCTACCTTCATACGTGCTTTTTGGAAATTATGTAGTGTTTTGTTTTGATTGAAGTCCATTCTGTAAGCAAATATTTTCAAAATCGTGTCTTCACAGCTACATTTTTTAATTAATCTTGTCGGTTTGACAGTTTTGACTAATCTGAAATTGTGGACAGATAAAAATCTAAATATATGTATAACTCAACAAAGGTGACTGACTGACTGACATAGTGATCTATCAATGCACAGTCCAAACCTCTGGACGGATGGGGCTGAAATTTGGCATGCAGATGTTATAACGTAGGCATCCGCTAAGAAAGGATTTTACGAAACTCCACCCCTAAGGGGTAAAACGGGATCCACGTGTACGAAGTCGCGGGCGGCCGCTAGTGCTGAATAAAGTCTTAAAATAGTAGGTAGAGTCGATTTGACAAAAATTTAAAAACTGCGTCATAAGATTTTTTGTAAGCAAGAAAGGAGATAAATTCTTCTTATTTTACGGAATTTATAATAAAGAATTTTTATTATTTTACAACTGAACTCTAAAAGTGCAGATGAAGTTAACAGGAAATAACGCGAGAAAAATACTTAGGACAGAAACATCTTAGGCAGGTAGGAATGGATTTAAAAGCTAATATTTTTATAACTCATACTTATCCCAAACATATTCCCATCGGCTTATCGACACAAAAAGTTTGTACGCACATTAACATCATACTTTATATGGACACCTTCACCTCTATAAGCAATTCTATCGACTGACCATCGACGAAAAACATAATGAGTTTAGTTAGAGATCTTCGTCAACTGGGTTGTTTTTTCGAGATTCGAAATCGGGCAAAGGAATCACATTTTTATGCAAATACAGCCTACACGGAGAGATGTACAATGAGCATTTCAAATTCTCGAAAGAAATTGTTTCCAAACTACCAAAGTAGGTCGTTGTTATGGTAATTTGGTGAAAGTTTGGCCTTTGTTCGAAATGCTGAAGGAGTGATTTTGTGTGATGCTTTTTATGATGAGTGAACAAATAATATAGTGTAAAAATAAGATTTAACTTTCTTAGTTTGATTATACAATTTTTGGATGAAAATATCCTAAGTTATGGTGGTTTAAACATAAATATACAAGGAATTAGGAATAGGAAGCAATGGGCTGAAGCTAGTATTATCTAGTGTAAGTACTTATAATGTAAATCTAGGATTTAAAATATTCTCATAGACAATAACAAATACATAAGAATTTTAATTAACTTCCTTGTATCCTGCTAGTTGTCATATTATGTTATCATTTAAGTAAATAGGCCAGAGAGAGCTCACTCTACATTGAAATTATATTGTAGTAAGTATGTTGTTAAAATAGTAATATTATTATACATATAGCGAAGGTTATGTAGAATTATCTATCTATGTAAGGGAGAGTCCGGTAATTTGGACCAGTTTTTTTCAATCCCATTTTACACATAGTTTTCTTTTGTTTTTGCTAATGTTCATGGTACATAATTAAAGAAAAATTATTCAACTTACTATTTCATAGGTATTAATCAACACAATTGTTGTATATTTAGCACAAATCAACAAAATACGAGTTCAGAGCTTCGGTCCAATTTAGCCAACCGGTTCGATAATTTGTACCATAGGGTTACTAAACGGCCATTCTCACGATTAGGCGTTCTCAGCCTAATTACCATATCATTTTTGAAATTTGGCTTAATTGACTTAAACGCATTTAAATATAAAACACCTGAAAAGTACGAATTGAATAATCGTAAAGGCGTCAAATTATTCAAAGCGGTTTTCGCGCAAATGAGGCCCAAAAATTTTATGGTCACGGTAATTAGATAAGGCTAATACTTAATCTAACGGTAATTAGAAAAGATATGTAAAATAGCAAACAAAACAACATCTTGCATTGATCAATTTGTACACAAATAAAAAACGTCATAAAAAACGCTGTAGGTACTCTTAAAACCCTTTTTAAAAAGAAAAACACTAATTTCTATTATTTATTGAATTAAGATATTTTCAGTATACTGCAAGAATAGAGGCTATAACAGGAACACTTAGTTTCAGCAAGAAGGGGCTACGTGTCACATTTCAAATGAGAGCATTTAGCTGAATTAGAATCTGAATCATCATTATTTTATTTGCTTTAAATGTGGTACAAACGATGGATACAGATAATGGATCAAGTCTCACAAATTTGTCTTTTCGGATAACCTAATATGCATATTATATCGAAAAATTAATTAATGATATTAGTGTTTTTTCCCTTTTTTAATCTATCTGCGATCAGCCATCAGCCTTATCAGATTGGATTGAATTTGTAATAATGACAGTTCCAGCTCTGCACATCCCATGATTTGTTACCTCGATTCTTTTACAATACGTTTTCAGATTGATGCTATTCGCTTTCTCCTGAGCCTGAATGTAGAGTTCTCAGAATTTAGAAGGGATGCAGCAAATAGATTTCCTCTTTGAAGTTTGGTATCACTTCAGTGGACTTTGTAAAGCAAGGTGCACAGCTCAAGATTTTTAATACTTTAATTTGAAAACGTTAAAGTATTTCTACATTTGAGAGGCTGGGTCGATGCCATATGTCTACATGGCTCTTAGGATGCATTTGTATATAGTCTGTTCCAAGCTTCTTTTGCCCAGTATTCATTGCATATCACGAAGTTTTTTCTATGCATAACAAGGCAGGTAGGATGCAGTCTAGGATGGTACAAAGTGCCTATACATTCTCGCCTTGAAAAGGCCCATTGTCTGTTCATTTGTTCTGTTTTGTTCTTAATGTGTTCATGCCAGGTAAGTGTTACTGTTGGACAATCTCCTCTTCTTAGGGCGAAGGTAATATGGATAGATTTTAATGGTATTATATTAATATTAATTAATGATTTAACATGCTAATATCAATGATATTAATAGTAAAAATAAATATCTGGTACAAGACATATTTCACACAGGGGTGACATCTCCTGGCCATCAGGAAGCCCCGATTTCACTCCAGCTAACTTCTTTTTGTGGGGTTACCTTAAGAATTAAAATATACTCTATAATCCGACAACCATGCAGCAACTGAAGCTGAACATTCGTCATAAAATCGAATCTATTTCGAGGTAACTAACGAAAGCTTTTCAAAATTTTGATGTCAGATTGGAAGAAAAGTCCGTAAACATGTCATGCGAAAGTCTAGGTATTTTTTCATATTTTATTATCATACTTATTCAATCGTGAGTGCAATTTGTAGGTAATAATTTCATACAACGGTGATTATAAATATATGGTAATTAGTACATGGAAATTATAAAACGATAGTTTTTCTTCAAAATTTCCAAAATCTGCAGGGTATGCAAATACTGTCTTACTACAATGTACGGAGGCCAAAGTAATGTTTCTATTTAAACTAACAACGTGGATCTACCTTCAAAAATATAGTATAAAAATAAGGACATGATAATTAGAAAAATTGAAAACCAAAGATATGGTAATTATACTCTTACGCAATTCATCGACGGTTACGCCAACGCAATAGACATCCACTTGCTAACAGGTCAAGGCACTAACTAAGGGCTAGCGCCGCGCGCGGTAATGATGTGTCAAATACTATTACTTAGGCTAGTATGACCATGAACAGAAAACGTAACGGTAATTAGGACTTTAGCTCGGACAAGCGGTTTTTTAATTATAATTATTTACAGAATGGTTATATTGAATTGATATTTTGCCAAGCATAAGACAATCTTATAAACTCTTTAAAATGTTGAATGGAGTAAATCAAATCTATACGACATAAAAATTACAGCCAACTTTTAATATTAAGTCGGTGTGCGGACGCGTCACGGTAATTATAGAACAGAGGTTCATGAAATTAATTTAGCCACTAATACTTAAAATAGAGGCCTATGATTTTATGCACAACTGGATAAGGTTGTTAAGTAACATATAAAAATACTCGCATGTCTCTAATTTGCCATTTTTAAGGATTTAACAGCCCGGACACGTAAAAACTAGCTAATCTGAGAATGGCCGTAAATTAGATTTCAATAAATTTCAAGCCTATAAAAAAACTATGACAAAATATTATACGATACATTCTTAACAAATTAGGTAACGAAAAGGAACAGTAGTAATAACATAGGCAATCGATATTGTTTTACACGTTATCACGATTTTGAGTAAAAGTTTTGTAATTCCAATTATCGTAACGCACACTTGTACCTAATCTACTTTGCCAGTCTTTTGCTTTCATTTATTGTTAGTCAAACATAACTATGCTATTATAACTTCAAAATATGATTTACTAAAAAAAAAATGTCAAAATCCTTTGGTAAAGTTCCATACATATTGATGTGGTACAATTTAGCCGACTAGGTGATAGTGCTTTTAAAAAATCGGTAAAAAATATAGCTTATAAATACCGAAAAATGTTTCAAATAATTGTAATCCACACTAATTTACGCTTCTAAATAATATATTAGAAACACCCTGTGATTAAATTTAACAAAATTACAAACTAAACATGCATTGTCAAAAGTTACTTGAAAACAATGAAAAAATACTTTTCAAAATAAAACACACGTGTTCGTTGTCACGGCAAAAACCACATGGCCGATATTAATTGAATTTAGTTGTGTATCGCTGAGTGTTGCAATTACAGACATTCGATAAATACTTCACGAAATATCAGGGTGGTACAATTTACCCGGCGGTACAATATACCGAACTCTATAAATCAAGTAGATGATAATATCTTGTATGCTAATGCTAAAACTTTTGTGTAATAGTGAACACTATATGTATTTATGTATTAGACAGATTAATTTATGCAATACATGTAATCTTTGATCAGTGTCATTTTACTAGCAATAAAATTATAATATTTAATTATAAGATAGAGTTATGTACGAACTAGTATATAACTTGTTAGATTATATTTATTAGGAATGCGGTTTATAATCAATTATTTATGAATCGGTTTGGAAGAATTGAGACATAATTATGATGTCTTTATGATCTAGTCAAATGTTTAGTAAATGTAATATGAATACATAAAAAGTATGTAGCAATGAAGATTGATCTATAGGAGAATGTATAGAAAAATAAGTCCTGAGGAAAGTAAAGTAATCAATGGTCAAAACTAAATTAAAACTGTAGAATAAGACCTGTTATTGGTTTGAATACAATAACAGACTCTTTATTTCTCTATTATGTTCTTTCATATCACAGCTGCTATGCAATCAGAGGCCTGAATCCATTCTTACGTATTTCAGAATTATGTTGTAAGTATTAGTTAAGAAAATGAAACGAAGTTGTATGTATTGCAATACTTGTAATTTAACCTACTGCTAATAGAGAGTAGGTTAAATTACAAGTAAGAGGAAAAAAAAAGATTGAGAAAGATCAAAATAGATCTACTTATATCAAGGAATACAGTTATGAACCAATTGTAGAAAACGTGGTTGGATAAGGCAATCTCAGTAGAATATGATGAATCCCACAAAGTATCTAATAGAAACAGAACACACAAACAATGCACTCTTGAAATAAGAAAATAAAATCATCAACACAAAAATGAATCACAGTGTGATTTCCACAGTATTAGGTACAGTTGGTATAGCACTATTATCTGCCGTTCAGAGTCTAGATGCCGTTATTTATACATCATTTTCAACAAACACCGAAGACATTTCAAAAGTATTTGTAACTGAAAGCACCAAAAAAAGTCTACTGAAAAAGTTTTACATTGAAAAGAGGGTTTCAGAACTGTTTAGTGTCACCAAATCACCAATCTAGGCCTGATTACTTCGAGTTCCAAATCAGTTAACCTAATATAAACTTATATCAGCTGATTGTATCACTAACAACAGCTCACAATATTTACCTACATAACGCACATCCTTAAGTATACTTATGCATGAAAATGACACTAAAGTTTAGGAAACTTTAAGACAAAAGCTGGTCGATATTCAACCCTAGGGGTTAGAACGTGGCCTCATCTAAGGTGAATGAACGACAGATAAACATAGCCATCACTCATTACTATCAGTGGTCTGACATAATGCCTCAATGGACCTAACTAGCACTAGGCGAACCGGTTGTCGGCAGTGCAACCACGCCAGCCACAGTGGAACGACGTGCTTTAGTAAGTATGCTAAATAGTTACTCACGCAACAAGTCCGAGCGCCAATCCTGCAGCGTGCACCACTGTCCTTCCGTCTTAGCACTATCACTCCCGTATCTACGCTCGCGAATACGGACTGATTTTTTTTCTCGCGTAACGGCCCATTAAACTTGTAGATTTCTATCTCGCTTTCGCCCGCGATAGTATTGAGAGGCGAGACAAAGAAAGGTTGCGGTTTATGGGTTGTTGATAGAATTGGTATCCGCTCCGTAACGTACCGCCGCCGTGTTGCATATTTTTATATGGTGTGGCCTTGTCGGGGCGGCTTTTTGATAGAAAATACAATAGGGCAAGTAAACGTTGTCACTAGTTGGTCATATAAGACGTCTAATTTTGGTTTTGAAATTTTTACGACTGTCATTGCTTCCCATAACAAGAAGCTTCAAATTATTCAAGCTTTAAAGAAGTGGACAAGCTATCTGGTTTAATCTTAACAGTAATTAATAATAATGATTTCATAAAAGGACTTAAAGAAAGATAGATTCTATACATTATAAAAGTACATAAATGTATATTTTTTACGTAACAAAAAAAATGATTTTTTAATAAAAAAAAAATATATGATTGTACAATAGATAAATTCAAAATATAATAAGAAGAAATAAAGGACTAAAAGCAGTTGCTCAGATAGTCTTTTCTTACTGCATAAGGGCTGATTTTCCAATCGTCGGATAACTTTGCCTGAAGAATAAGATTGAAACTGAGAGTTTCAGTGTGGAAAATGTCAAAATGACAAATTTATTCTTCAGTTAAAATATATCTGACGATTGGAAAATCGACCCTTAATAAAATTAAAAAGAAAGTTAATTTAAAAGTAAAAGTGTGATGTCTGTATTATATTAGTAGCTTTTTTAAGATAAGGCTGTCTTGAAATAAAAAGAAAAAAGGTTATTTAAACAAAAATACAAAATCCTCGTGTGAAGATAGTTAATTATATTTTTACACAACACAATGCATATAAAATCGAAATATTAAGATTTATAGGCTTGGATTAATTGACTATGACTATGAGATAAAGATTCGTAAGAAGTTTTAATACACAAGTCCATAAACTAATAGTATATTCTAGTAACGAAAAAAAAACGAAAATACCTATATGCAAGTTGTATGAACTCGTATATTCCTATTATTTATCACAACGAATTTAAAAATAAAATAAATGTTAAGGATTAAATAAAGGATATACCAAAACCCTAAAAAAAAACGAGTAACGCTTATGTATTAAAAAAAAGAAGTTTCAAAAAATACAATTTAAAAAATCAACACGTACCACCGTACAAGGCCACACCGCGCCGAATTATAACGTCGAAAGATGTTTAGGAAATATAGGCGTCGCCCAGAGCGCAGACGTACATCTTGCTTTATACCGGCTCTCCCAGCATTGGAGAGCAGACCATCAAAAAGCGTTATGGCCTCAGGACGTGCCGGCCGACGGCACGAGAGAGACGCAGCTATACGACCGAGGGGGACGCGAGATGTTTTTGCACGACGACCGATTTTATTATTCCGCACAACAAACATTGGCCCAACAATACTTATTGATGATAAGTTTCGGAAAAGTTTGGGCCAACTTTTCCGCGCGGGTGAACGGAGTTTATTCACCAGCGAATAACTTTGATGCTACACACATTTTGTCATGCTCTACACTTGAGGAGGCATTATTTATTACATTTTATTTCTTTTTTTTTTTATACAAATCAGACACAAATAAAAGCAAAGGAGTTTACATACGTCTTAGGACTCACATACATACATTTTCATACGCTTAAAATATTTTTAAGCTAAAGAATAATTATGTAACTGGTGCTAGTTAGGTTAGGTATACTTTATGAAAATAATTCTAAATTACAAAACATGACCTACCTAAATAATGCAACAACACAGATAATGAAAAAGAAAGTTATTAAAAGCTCTTTTCAGTTTTAAAGATTTAAAAGATTTTGAAATATGTAGAGCAGCTGCTTATTGAACAAAGTCACTCAAAAGCTCAAAAAGCTTCCACAATATGGAAATAGCTGCCTACTGAAAAATTTCTTACAAACATCTAAATTGGTGTGTAAAACAGAATTATTTGCGAAGTTTCAAATCACTTATCAAAATAAATGCTGGTTTTCTTCCCACGCCATTTCTCACCCGCTCCCCTGCGGTTCGTGAGCACGTGCCTTTAGACAATTTTATTTTACCGCTTAATCCTCTGTTCGTGTGATTCGTGTCACACTCTAATGATTGTTTCATATACAGACATAATCTATACTATCTATATCTATACTAATATTATAAATGCGAAAGTAACTCTGTCTGTCTGTCTTGCTTTCACGCCTAAACCACTGAACCGATTTTGATGAAATTGGGCATAGAGATAGTTTGTGTCCCGGGAAAGGACATAGGATAGTTTTTATTCCAGTTTTTGAAACAGGGACGCGCGCGATAAACTTATTCTGTGACACACAAAACTCCACGCGGGCGAAGCCGCGGGCAGAAAGCTAGTGTAGAAATAAGATAGTAAAATATCCGGTAAAATTATGAAAAAATTGTAACGTTTTTCTGTTGCCGGTTTCGAGCGAGAGATTCATTTCTATAAATCAATCAAGGTTACATGTGTCCGAAAGATTTATGTATTGTATTTTGCTGGAATAACTACATCGTCTCTATAATTACTAGTTAAAAGAACTAAGTTGATAAACTAGTTTAATTTATAACTATTAGTTTTGTTTAGTTAGGCACTTAACATGTGCAGCAAAAAGGTTTAAAATCTCTGATTTTGTAAATCCCTGATCATTTCATCTCAACAGTAAAATCCTAATTTCGTCTTTAAATTCGTTCCGTGCATTAAGGCCGTAGGTGAATTTCCCACATACTTATCAAAATTGAATCCAGCAGACGCGGCGGTGCAAAAGTATATTATACGCTTTCCTTGGAATATAAACCTTATTACAGTGGGATAAATTACATGCTGTATACATGGTAGTTCTGGTGACTGTACTCAGATGAGCCGTTTTATTTACATCGCGCAAATTGAAACCTTGGGCCTGAGCCAAGAGGGTATGTGCGAACGTTTGGGATGGGGAAGAACAAAAACCCTGGTATTAAGTATGCACATGAGAAAATTTTGGAATTCGTTCGTATTTGTCGATTTTTGTTTAAATTCAAGATTTGGAAACTGCTCAGATTTTAAAACTCATTATTCATAGAGTTGTAATGTGTCTTTACGATCAAATTATTCCTCAAAGGTTGTCTCCCGTGTGAAATAGAGATGGCGCTGTTTGTAATTTAGTTTACAGTTACACGAAAAGGCAACAATTACAATTCAAGAAATGGAACCCGTATTCTACTTAGTATGTAAGGAATCATGATAAAAGAAACATATGAGTAAATAGTGATAAAGTCGTATATCCGTACATTATGTACAATGTAGAGTCACTACAATTAAAGATAATAAAGTATCGGTAGGTATTACGAACTGGAGTGTTTAAAAAGGCAATAAAAAGTCGTGCATCGGTAGTGCCCTTCAAATTGCCGTTAATGATAAGCAATGACCCTTTAACTACAGGTGCTGTCTGCAGGTTTTATATTTTAAAATAAAAAGTAAATGAAAAAATTCCATGTAAACGAAACAGTAATACAGGCAAAGAGTAGACCTCCTACGATGACTTGTAGATTGATAGATATGTAGATATTATAGCAGCTTGCGAATGTAAGCCCACACTAATATACATAATATAGAATATTCTTATGTCGAAATATAGAGATCCAAAGGTAAAAATAACATAAGAACACTAATACAAAATCATAAAAAAAATATCTAAACCTAGTTTTCGTTTGTTACTCTGTTGCTTGGATTTTGAATGATCACGATCTTTGAGAACTACTTAAAACTACCCACTTCATCGGGCAATATTGGCATAGGTATACCTAGTTAGTTTTTGTACGATATAATTTAACGATGCATGGGATCGGTATTTTGTATCAATCCCATTACGAACTATTTTTGAAGTAAATGCTAATATTTTTCAACATAAAGGTAATCTGTCTTCCAAATTTAACACCGGCCGATCTAATTACATTTTCCCGAACATCCTCTGGCAGCCCTGGTTTATCCTCACATATCCAGGGGCGGGGGTAGATTCGATTTGCCTAATAGCGACAGGGCGGGAGGGCGGTAGGGCGCACTCAATTACGCAGAGTGAGTCGAGGTGTCTCGTAACACTCCGTACATAATTACATTATCTGATAAACGGTTGGAGGTCGAAACCCTGTATTTTTTGTAGCAATTTGGGATGGGAATGTCTGGGATTGCTTTAATTTGGTTACACTTAGAGCTTTTTAGCAAAGGTCCTATATTTATTTGTTAATTGGATCCCTAGGTATTCTATCGACTCATTTATGTATTTGAAGACTAGCTATTTACTTACACCAGCATATTTTTACTTCTCTTGTTCCATTAATTTATCTGCCTACTTGTAGACAGGGTTTTTACTAATTTTAAATCAAAATCTGACTAGGTAATGGCGACATATTATTTCAAAACAATTAACTTAATCAAAGTAAGTATCATTAGGTAATATTTTACGAGTATATTTACAAAATTGTAATCGACAACAAATTGAATGTTAGCAAAAGATAAAAGCTCAGTACTTATCTACAAAGCTTTTTTAGAGTAGGATAAAAATAAAAACCAGTTATGAAATTATTTACCTACTAAAACAATTTTTTGGTGATACAAAAGTGCACTTAGCGGTATAAAATTCCTTAATCCAAGATAATATTCATACCTTTTTGTTTCTTCATGAGATTATTCATCATCATCATCATTTCAGCCATAGGACGTCCACTGCTGAACATAGGCCTCCCCCAATGACTTCCACATCGCACGGTTGGTAGCGGCCTACCTTTATCAGGTCGTCGGTCCACCTTGTGGGTGGACGTCCCACGCTGCGTTTTCCGGTACGTGGCCTCCATTCCAGAACCTTGCTGCCCCATCGGCCGTCAGTTCTGCGTACTATGTGCCCTGCCCACTGCCACTTCAGCTTGCTGATCCGTCGGGCTATGTCAGCGACTTTAGTTCGTTTACGGATCTCCTCATGAGATTATTATTTTAATTTTATGTAATCTGTAATATAATTGGTATAACGGTTTTACACTTATCGCATTTTTACGAACGAAAAACGTCAGCTTCTTTTCCATAATATTCATTTTGTTCGTAAGAAACGACAGTCTGGGTCTCTACTCGGTAAAATCATTTCGATGTGCTCAGTTATATTCGTATCTCTTTTATACACAGTGAAATGCTAGCTGAAGTAAAAGAGATGCATAGATAGAAATCGATGAATTGTAGAAATTCGGAGTAAAACTCTACATTGTTATAATTTAGCTTTAAGTTGGAGTCTCACTTTGAATTTTTCTGCATATAATAAAGAGTAGTGTATATTATATGGTTTAATAAGTGAGCTGTTAATTTTGTTGATGAACAAAAATACTATACATTTGAAAATGAATAGCTGAAAAGACAAAAGCTTTTTTTTACTCTTAAATATAGAGTTTTACCGAGCTTTTGCTAGCATCATTCAAAGTAACAAATCTTGCTACTTACCAATATTATTAAAATTTTAAAGTTCATTAATATTTTACCAATGAAAACCCTAACATCACTATTGCCTTAATAATTTATAGTCTGAATGAACATATATCTTGTAAACACAACATCTGTTCCAACTTGGTAGCCAGAATAAATGCTTTCGATATTATTGTCCAAAGCTCTCAGCTTACGCTGTTTATGTTAAACCTCCTAACATAACGACCTGTGTCGACACAAGCACTTAGGTAGGAATATTTTTATAAACGCCACACGATTATAAATAAGGCAGGCGGTATGTAGGATGAGCCCAGCATAATAAGACGCGATCTGGAGGCGAACATACCCATAGGCCATAACAGGCTCTCCAATAACACTAAACCTCTGATTTGATTATGGCCGCATATTTACTTACTTTATATGTCCGCACCGACCCTACTTTGTTGCCTTAATACTGCTAAAGATATCAGAATAAAAACGCATTTGTAGGTGTAAAATATTGTCGATATTTTACTGTAATTATTGAGTATTTCAAAGGCTCAGAGCCAATGGGAGCTAGTTCCATATTTAAACTGATGCGTCCAGTGGCGGTAGGGCCGTGATATTTCCGTTGGGTTAGGACGAGTGGGTTTAGGGATAAAAGAAGGGGGGTCAGGATACGCTGGTGGTGTTGTATAAAGTTGTCTCGGTTGGCTTCATTTATATGCTAATCGGGGAGGCGGTGGAACCGGTGCGCGGGCGCAAGACGTCGTAGCAGGTTACTTTGTACGGTAATGCCCTTAATCCTACAACGAATCTATGTAGGTAGGTAGGATTAAATAAAATTACTTGGGCTGGTATATGGAATTTTATATTGCTATGCATTACTAAATGGATACTGTTGTTATGAGACACTATTTACTCGCTATCAAACGCATATATGAATAAGGTAGAATAACAGGGTGGACCCTAAATTCTGAACTTATACCCATAAAGTATAGTCAACACATAAGACCATTTCTGGATAAACTATCTACTACGAGAATCTGTGATCATTTGGCTGCATGGTTGTTTACGCACTGGGCTACATCGCAACCCATGCGAATGTGATATCAAATCCCGGCATACCTAAAATACACAATCAGGAGTTCCAGTGTAGTCTACACTGTTACGATGTTAACGGTCTCCTTATGCTACATGTTGTGACCATCAGTACTGAGAATCTTTTTATTTATCTTTAAGTTTCTGTACTTAATAATGTAAACTGTTAATTAAATATGATTGATAACTTACCTGTTTTGTCACCAGCATTACACCCCTGCCTCTCCTTCGGTAGCTCGAAACACGACTTACACGTGCCAGTAGATGTCGCTACGACCGCCATCTTTATGGAAGTCTATTCAACCAGTAATCCAAAGCACAATCTTAAGTGTTTTCAACAGATTTTGCACATAGCTCTCAAAACTTTTGTCATTAAGGAACACTCACATTTTACACCAGTAATGCACATAAACACTCAACTTGAATCCCTCTATACAAGAGAAACCGAAATATTATAAGTTAATGCTACGACAGCGCCATCTGGCAACTGTTTTTCTCGTAATAGGTAAGTATATTTTTATTATTCCTGTTTTTTTTAGTTAATATTAAAAAAATAAATTCTAATGTTGATCAATTTTAACATGATAAAATTTAATTTAATATAACATCATTTTGCAATAAACGTATTTTTTATCATAAGGTTTTTTCTTCGTTTTTAATTAGGCTTCGTCAATGTGACTATTGTTAAACTTTTCTAAGCAATCGTATAAAGTTTGATCATTTTTTGGCAAATATTTATTACGATATCCAATAGCATGGAATTAAAATAATTACCGGCAAAAGCGCCATCTATTGAAATATTTTCCATACTATTTTCAATTCATTGAAAGCTTCCTGCAGTCTGTCTGCAGCTTTATAATGTGTTGTTTTTTTTTTTGTAAAGATCTTAGGAAGTGCGGGAATATTCACATTTTTTTAAATTTTTAAGAGGTTACAGTTCGACCGACTATAGAACCCTACCAACGAAGGAAAGTAGAAAGTAGAGACTTTTTTTTAATAAATTTATTGTGCATTAATACTACCTACCTACTTCAGATATGAATTTCCCACACTACAGGATTGGTATTCAAAAATTTTCATGATTACTGTTTGTTTCATAGTTCCTCATATGAAGAATTTTTCTCATGTTTTTGTTTGTAGAATCATTATTCTCATTGGCTATTGTACGTAAGTTTGTAAAAAAGCTCATTAATGAGGTTCTCTATAAATTATACTAACTGCTTCTTCAGAAATTAATTGCATTCTCGCTTATTTGTAATAGGATAGATACCACGATGCTCTACATAAGTAGGTAGCTGTACTCTACTTTTTGAAAAAGGGGCTGTTTTTAAACAATTAAAAAAGGCTACCTCTTAAATTAAATATTGTAGTGGACAGACATTTATCTTTAATTATGAAGGCAAATGTCTAAAATGAAAAAAACAAATAAGCATTTTTAGTCGAATTTTAAATCTTCTACGAATTTGGAAACAAATTCATTCAGACTTTTTTTTTATGTGATAGGAGGCAAACGAGCAGACGGATCACCTGATGGTAAGTGATTACCTTTATTATTAAGAAAATTATCATTAATTGCCTTTTACGATAACATTTTCTTGTTGGGGTTAAATGAAGAAAAACCACAGAGGGAATATAAAATACGGTACATATTGTTTTGTATTTTCTCTTTTAATTTGACTTGAAAAAAATTGGCATGTCTTAAAACTTTAGATTTATTTTATAATTCTTGATTTTTCTATTAATTGAAAAATCCTCATAGTTCCATGGTGTGAATTTTCATAAGGGAAGTTGATCAAGGTTGCTAACATAAAATAACGAAAAAAGGTTTTCAAAGAAAAAATAACCCAGACACGACGAAGTATTTAATTTTTTCCCCTTTCGTACATTCTTTTCTAAATTCGTCATAAACTGTCGAGAGCACATTCATTTTAATTATACATTATACTTAACAAAACCTCACATTTTCTGGCGTGATTAACTACATTAATTTAACTGTACAATAATAATTACGAGACCTTTAATTATTACAATAATATAGTTTAGGTAAGTATGGTTCTAATCATAGTGTCTACTGAAATCTTTTAATATACAGTTTTATAGAAGCTATCGACTTTATCTGAAGTAATATTATTTTATTTGTTAGTGATTAATTTTTCATTTATTTTAAAAGTTTGAATAATTACGAGAGACGATAAGTACTCGGCCAATTAATTTATCTATTTTAAAAACTTTGTAGGTAATTTTCAGATAAAGTCAATGTAGAAACGAAATGATTTATCTTGTATTAATCAGGACAATTACATATTGATTACATATGGCGATTTGATACATAATAGTCTCGATTCGCCTATGGTTTCATGAAGATCTAAGGTGCTTGAATAAACTGTAAACATGTAAAAAATTCGGTCACCTAGACGAGGTCGCCTTTTGTACAAAAACATCTAATTATTCACTATAAAATTACGGGACAATACAGATTTAATGAATTAGATCCGATTGAACTACTTAGTTTACAAAACATTTATTACATAGATATAATAATATGATAAAATAGGGAAGATGAAGGTAGCTAAATAGTAAAGATGGTAGCCTAAGACTGGGATGAGTTTATGCCGATATCTAAGTAGACAAAAAAAACACATGAAATAACTTTCAAAGTACCTAATGTACACGATTCTTTAAATGTAGAGCAAGATACAAATTTTACATTTGTGTATAAATAAATAATAAAATATTCAACTAAAACAAAATAAAAAGTAATAGGAGAGGCTAAAGCAAACAGTACAATGAACCAATAGAGGACAATATTAATGCACTTGCCCATAATACCTAATTAATTGATTATAACATCAACTTCAATATTTTAAAAAATGACATAACAGTAACTTAATGAATAATCTACTGGAACCGAGTTAAAGCTTTGTCAGAAATCCATAATTTAAATAACAAAATTTACGAATTATCAGATAAGAAATTAAACAGTAATAAATATTTGATCATAATGTGGATTCTATCCTCTGCTTATGTGTGTAATATATTTAATATAGAAATGTGATGCGTCGATGGTAGTAATAGGTACATACTTAGCTATAATGGCTGCCATAATCTATATTAATGCATACATATCGTACAAATCGACGATGGATATCTATAACTGCCACCAAAGCAACCCGAGTAATTCAACAATTTGGTAACGAAAATAAAAGTTAACCGATTTAAGACTAATCACCCTCTGAACAGCGATACGAATACAACAATAAGCAGTCTCACAAAATATTTTACAAAATTTATTTTCAATAAACTATCTAGAAACTATAATTCATCGGTGACGTCTTTAATATTCGTAAATCGTACTTAAATAAATTTCAAAATACATAATATCAGCACTATACTAGACATTATTAATATCAGGAATCGTTATCTACTCATTTACTTAGTCTCGTTAAAATTACAGAACATAATTTCGTAATTAATACTATACACAAATCGACAACACAATCATTATCTTACTATGAGATTCTCTGGGACTCGAGGCGCGCCTCGGCAAAGCGTCCTTACGTACGAGACGGTATAGCAACGCAACGTTCTGTCGTTTCAAGACTTGAAACATTGGACGTGAACGAATCCAAACTTTAAGTACGACCACATTTCACACTTTAGTCCTATGGAACTTTCCTTTCGGCCGTCGGATTTAGCTGGCTATACCGTGGTGAAGGGGGTAAGTCCCAGAGAAGGGCGCGGGTCACTGATGGTGTTTGGCCGGCGGTGCGTGGTGCAGCGCTACGTGGTGCGGCGCGTGGTGGTGGGCGCCATGGTGGTTGTGGTTGTTCGCATTCGAATTGTTGTTGTTGTTCTGCGCCGCCTGGGCCGCCTGCCGCTGCGAATTCTTCTTGTTCTTCATCCGTCTATTCTGAAACCATATTTTCACCTGTCTCTCTGTCAGGTTCAGATTCCGCGCGAGCTCCCACCTCTTCTGCTTCGATACGTAAGCGTTGAAGAGGAACTCTTTCTCTAGTTCGAGGGTTTGGAACTTGGAGTAGGGTTTGCGTTTTTTGCGAACCGTTACTTGGCCCGCCCAGTCGAGGGGATTCGATGATCCGCAGCCGACTCCAACGCCGACTGACATCGACAGGGAACCTGAACAAAGAAAAACCTCTATGAGATTGGGACTTCCTAGGTTACTTACTACAGACTAAATTAATATTCTAACATGCAATAAGACAATCATTCAAAGAATATTTTCCACTATTGGCATAATTTCTCTCTGGAAAAAAATTATATCTATATTCCTTTTAAAAGCAACATATTTTTAAATTATTATTTCAAAGTGCAGTTTTTATAATTCGACGCCTCTATAAGCTGCAGAGCGCGGTACATTCGCTTTAAATGAACTATTTCCATGCGGCGTTCATAGAAACAATTGGAGGCGAACGTTCCGCGCGTTAGAAGTAACTCGCAGAGGGGTTTATGTGCGCGGTCCCTTTGATGAGATCACCGGCCATAAACTTTGTATGCTACGAGGCGACCTTCTCGATATTCGATGCGTGCAACACACTGCACCATTTCCTATTATTCAAAACGGTACTCGCATGAACATTGCGAAATAGATGCCTCATTGTCTAGCCGATGAATGCACGCGCTAGTGTTGTAAGCCAACTCTTGTATCTCGAAACGGACAGACATGGATCTATAGATAGGCCGGCTTGCATAAATAACAATAGTTCTGAATGTATACCCAATGATTTAAGAAAATTTGCTACAGCCGGGCCTATTGCCAGCAATTTAGTGTCGTTTTGTAAAGTAATGTATACGACATGATAAATAGTTTTTGAAGCAATCATTCTGAAGCAACCATTGTTAAAGCAATTTATAGCTTGCTTGCGATTTGTTTTTAGTTTACTCGTAGTTACTAGATTTAAATTTTGAGTAGAGTATTTTTGTTTCACAATATTTTTAGATTTTTGGTAGCTAATGAAAATCTTTACTTTGTGCATGTTACAAAAACCAACAGGGCCAATAATTTTGGCATTCTATGAGCTTTTTATTTTGTTTGTGATTACTACACTTTTTTACTTTTTTGCCTCTTAATTTTAGTAGCCACCCAAACGACAGGTTTTTACCGAAGTAAGTGGTTCATAAAACTGCCCTACCACAATATGTGAATGTGACTTCAAATTTTGTAAATAAAACGATACAAAAATTTTAAAGGAAGTGTTTTACTATTTCGATAAATAATTATAAATTCCATTTTTTGGTATTTTCTACACTAATATTATAAAGAGGAAAACTTTGTTTGTTTGTTTGGTTGTAATGAATAGGCTCAAAAACTACTGGACCGTTTTTAAAAATTCTTTCACCATTCGAAAGCTACATTATCCACAAGTAACATAGGCTAAATTTTATTTTGTAAAAAAATAGGGTTCCGTAAAATATGTAGATAATGTAGTGCACGCGCGCGAAGCCGCGGGCGGAAAGCTAGTAATCTATAAAAAGAAGAATCCAAGATAAAATTTGGACAAAGTATAAAATTTTTATTAAGCTTATATTTGAAAAAACCCCTTTAATAGATTAACTGATGATGATGAAGTGGTCACATACAATTTGTATGATACAAAGGCAGCTAATTGAGCCTCTTCCAGACAGGCTCCATTATCCTTGGAAAGAATTGCCAATTGTTTAAAGAGAACATAATGACAAGTCGAGTTGTCAATTAGGTATGAGGGGATAGGTAGCGATCAGTGGTAATAAAAGTGCGGGTTCTCTTCGCCCGTAAAAGCTACCTACCCGACCGCGGGCATTGTCTACCTACAGAGCAAGATTGTCGAGGCAACTGTCATGTCAAGTCTTAACTCGAACGCCATAAGGTTCAAAATCGCAAGTAGCGTGTCGGAATGTTGCCCTCGGTGTCTTTAAAGGACCAATGATGGGACCTGATTTGAAAGTTTTTTTCTCTAGTAGGAATGTTGGTCAAGTGCAATATTCTCTTGACTCAACAAAGTCGTAGGAGCGACTGGCAATTTATAATTTTGGACTGATGATAAAAAAAACTTGAGACTGTTTACCGATCTAAGAGGTGACAATGTCCATTTATTGTTCAATATCGAAGAAAAAAATGAATTGAACTCTGAGCAGTGATGCATCAAACGAGTGAATGTCCTATGACTCATGCTAAGTCTAGTGCAGACATTTCACAAACCGTTTACCAACCCGTAAATGCACAAATCAAAGTCAATGTCAACCTCAGGTGGGCCATAAACACACAATCATAAAGTGACGTGAACACTCGTATAACTTTTTCAACAATTGTTTCCTTTTAATGGGCCATTATATGCGCGTTTTACGCAAAATTATGTCAAGTTACACCTCTGCCGTAACAGTAGCACGATAAACCCATCTTTATGGTTAGACGGCGATCGAAAGTGAACTAGCAACGAGCGCTTATGAATGAAGCCTTTTTATTGCCCTCATATTGACATGGCGGTTGTAGTTTCGTAATTACAACTCACTACCGCGATTTAGGGAAGAATCCATTACTATTGCATGCTGTGACGTCGGCGCAGTTTTATGATTCATAAAAGTGATACGAATCTTACGACAGAGAAATGTATCGCAGGCACCGGCTACTTAGACTCCTGTCTAGTTTTTTATCACCTCATCAGCCTATAATGTGTTTATTGTAGCAATATTTGGTTTATTGCCACTACTCAAAGATCGGTTTATTGTCTTAACGCTCAGGTATCGTGTTTATTTATTAGTTATACATTTTTATTGGCGCTTTATTTTACGTAAAGTTTAATTTATTGTCGGTTGTATAGCGCCGTTTTACATTGCCTATAAAATGGTGCTTACGGTACGTTTTTAAACATTTGTAGCACGTGTTTCGTTCATTCATCAAATTTATGGTGGCCTGTGGGAAAATGTTTTGATTTGGGCGCCCGCTCGCGCGAAGGCTCGGGATTACAAGCTAACGGAGGCAATAGTGCTTTGTTTATAGTCAGTTTTATGGACGCATTTGGTACAATGATAACCTTTATGCGGTGATAGCATCTGTTTAGGAAGTACGATTTTTACGTTTGTAGTGTTTGGGAGTGGGAGTGATCCATTTTTTTCAACTATGACTTTATGGGTTTTTGACAATAGAGGTAGGGTAATAAGTGTTATGTTTTAACGTTGCTTTGCCAGTAATGTTAGTTGTTTTAGATCTTTCCAAAACAATGTTATGGACAATATTGATTTTTTACCTTAATTTAAGGGACTCAAAATTTTATTTCTATTAAATTATGTGAAAAATACTTTTTACAGGAAGTAAACTTTTACAAACAATTTACGAACAATCTGAAAGAGCAAAAGTTATCAAACATACACAAATAAAATGAAATTGTGCCAATCAGCATTGTTGGACATCTGTATGAGAAAGATAGCAGAATCAGACATTGCAGAAGTGTGCAACGAAGTATCAGTGCGGCACTCTCACAGCGGCGCGGCGCCTCTGTGTGCGTGCGGCACACATCGCGCGCCGCTGTGTGCAGCCGCCGCGCGCCATCTAGCGGAAGGCAGCCAGAAACCACCGAGGTCAAGGCTGACAAACTCATAATAAATTAGTGTCCGACCGAATGTTCGGTTTCGGTTTCGTTTTCGGTTGAGTTTCGGTAAAAACACGAGTTTCGGTTTAGTTTCGTTTTCGGCGGCAAACTTGCCGAAACTACGACCGAAACCGAATGTGCATTCGGGAGTTTCCGCGCTGTTATCGGTCATGTTCGGCGCGTTGAATGAGTGACTGAATCCGTTTAGAGCCAATGTCGTGATTCGCTCGCTTGTTTGTTTGCTGTTCGTTTTGTTTTGTTGTGGTGGCGAGTTTTCGAGTGATTTATTTTGAATTTGGTAAGTTTTATCTCGTTTTATGTCGTTATAACATAAGAGCGGGTAGTAAACATAAAAAAAAAATTCAATATGACTGATAAAAGTATAATCAAGTTTTATCTAACCCATAATTTATTTTTTGGTTCGCAAATGCTATACGTAAACAAACATTAGTTAGGTAGTTAGTAATGACTATAGTGCATTTCATGGTGATAATATTATGGATTTAGAGTTTCAAAGTTCATTTTAGTATATATCACCAAGGTATCTAAGTGGAAATTACAGTAGATAATAACTTACGTACTACGGTACTACCAATTTTGTTTTGAGAAATTATTAAGGTAAAAGACCCGACCATGGAACGGGTTATGTAGATGTCCTGAATATTGCGAGTAATTAAAAAAAATCTAGACTATAAATCCTTCTTTTTCTTTTTTAATACATAATTTGATACCTTTTAGAGTAAAAAGGCGCTTTATAAGTTCAATTTTAATGCAATTTAAAGAGAAAACAATAAAGACTGACTGATTATAATAACGTTTTCTTTATTTTTCTCTCAAAATATGAGCCTTGTAAGGAAGTTTCGGTTTCGGTTTCGGTTTCGGCCGAAATAGACACCGTTGCCGAAATTCGTTTTCGGTTTCGGTTTCGGTCGTAAAACTAATTTCGGTCGGACACTATAATAAATTATTTACAAATCAACTTTATCAGCATCATTTCTCCACCAACCTCTGAAAATTCAAAAAACATGCAACACACCAATATCACATAAAACCGGCCCTCACTTTGTATATTTGTTTATAAATTCAAGAAAATGTTTTGCCGAACGTATGTTTGGCTCGGGCTACCGATAAGTTCAGCTAAAGATTACAAACAGACCGCGGCCGGACGTAAAAACGTGAGCGCCAGGTTCGAGGAGCGTACATAAATATCTATGAGTAAGCAGATCTACTGACCGGGTAAGGAGCCTGGAGGCGGGTATGGCGCACTGGACACTGACTCGGGAGCGTAGTTTCGCAGCCCGTAAGCGTCGTGCGAGAAGCTGGATGCTTCGGAGACGGCCGTCCTGCGCTCCTCGCCACCGACGTAGGGCAGGGGCTGGTCGCCGCGCGGGGCTCCGTACGGGTAGTTCCAGCAGGGCTGTGAGAATCCTTGATGGCAGCCACCGTCAGCGTACGGTTTGTACTCGCCACCACTAGCCGGCCAGAAGGGGAGCGACGATTTGCGCTCCCTCTCCACAGGCAGGTTGTAGTAGGTGGGGGCGGTGGGGTACTGATGCTCAAAGGAAGCCGGCGCATCTGGGGGGTATCCCCAGGGTTGCTGCGCGTGCCTGATGACGCCGGGCTCCGGCTCGTACCGCTTGGCCGGGATGTGCAGCGGCGGCTGCGGAGGGTTGGAGCCCACGGAGGCCGGCGAGGCGCTGGAGGCCGAGGGCGGCGCGGCAGCTGGCGCGGCTGGGGGCGAGCCCCCGGGCGGCGACGCGTGCGCTTCCTCGTACAGCGCGCCGCCGACCCCGTTCATCATGGTCCACCAGGCCGGCCCGGCGGAGTGGCCGGATGCGGGCGCTGGCGACGCGGCAGCCGCATCGCAGGGCGCGCCGAGGCCCCCGACATGGTTGTCAGGGTACAGGGTGGCGGCCGGGCAAGCCACGGGGGAGAATGAACGTCACAGGCCGGTTCACGCGCGTCGCGGGCACATTGCACCGCGAAAACACGCGTCCCACACACCGCAGCAGCACATGAAAATTAAAACGCGATTCCCGATTTAGCTAGCCCACCGGACGAGAGTCGACCGCAGGTTACCGTCCAGAAAAATAGTCGAGCTCGGTGGAAACGTCGCGCCTCGGAACGCGTTGAACAGTCACTGATATGATAAGCTCGTAACCTCGAAAAAAAAAATCAAGTCCGTTTATTATTGTTGAAACTGTCTCTTGAAAAACAATGATTTATGAATTTAAAATAGTCCACTGTGGTCAACGATAGTCTATTTATTAGTAAGTTGGGTCGCCCGGTGACGGAAGAGTTTTTCTTATTTTTGTTAGCCGATTGTTAGGGAGCGACGAGTTGTTGTCTCGCGTGTCGTGTGTGATCGCAGCGAGGGGTACACGCGAGGCGCGCGTTCTGCGGCGCGGTCGAGCGCGGAGTGGCGGCGTGTGGCAGTGTGGCGCGCACACAGGCGCGCACGCCCGGCCATCTAGCGGCGGGCGGCGGAACCGCGGCCCGAGAGACTTGCCGCGCCGTAGGCGGGCGGCTGGCTTGGCGCCCAAGCTCCGGCGTTAAATTCCTAGCGCTTTCGTAGCTTTTTTTCTTTGACGTCTTAATACTGATACTAGCTAGCTTTTTTATAATTCGAAAAATTATTGATTTTTATACTTTCGTTTTGAATGTAAAAATATTATTCTAACTTATTAAATGTCTTATTTTAATTCTTTGATGTACTTAGAAGTTATGAAAATTATCAAAAAGTTAAACCCATTAAGTGCGTTTAACTGCTGATTTGGAGCAATGAACAACTTGTTAATAGGCTGGTATATCAATGTACGGCGAAGGGTTGTCGAGAACGGAGGCTCGGGTGCGTAGTAAAGCGATTAATGGAGGCAAAATAGCCATAAACTGCCGTTTAACCAAACTGCAAGCGTCACTCGCCATCGCCGAGTTGCCACCAATAAAAAACGCGAGACTTTATGACGGCAACTCACTCACATTTTATTGTGAGTATAAACTTAATTTTATCGTCTGTTAATTTCACCACAAATAAACTAGGTACTAGATTAAATTATATAATTTTATTTTATGAGCATTGTCAATGGCAAGGCCGCGGTCTAATGCCTTACATTTTAGTCTACTGACAGTTCAACGGCTTTTAGACTAACTTTGAGCTAAAAACTAAGATAAAAAATACACAATGTGCGTCACTTGGACTCTATCTACTGTCGTACTCGTCCTTAGCGCTCTCTAAAAACCCCAAAATAAATTAATGCATATTACCATACCAAAATTAGTTGGAGGGCCGTCGTTATAGCGACGCCAAGGCATCCCCTAGCAAAAGCACCCTTTCTTTCCACCAAACAATGGCTCTTACAGCCGATAAATTTAGTTACAATATTTCACACCTATAGATGTTGTTTACACAACGTACAGCTATAAAATATATCAGACGAACAATGGATAAACATACATAGCCCGACAAATGACAGTGTGTTAACATGGTGCTAATGCAACCAGGATAGTCAAAATAAAATGCGGTGTAACAACACTAATTTCCCACACTTGGTTTTTTTGTAATACTTGCGAGTCAATGGTTAATGTGATTGCATGAAAGGTGGAGCGATAAATTTGCAAGTGAACAGACGTGTCAACAATACTAATACATTGGATTACTGTGTTTTCTTTACTTTACTGAATAAAGCACCAAAAGCTCTTTGAATAGTGCACTGTTTGACAAAGCAGTGCTGAAAGGTTTGTATAAAACCAGAATGCAATTTATCACATAGAATTACATGTCAATTAATTTGATAATTTACACTTTTGTGCTACGAAAGCCATTGGTATTTGAGGGGTTAAATGTAGAGTAATTTGTATAGATAGACGTTATTTCTCTAACTGTCAGAGTATAGATTAAAAAGTGCCAATTCATATCGTAATGCTTAATCATATCATCAACATCATCAGGTCATTTAGTCTTCATTGCAGGAGCACCATCGTCTCTACTTTATAAAATGTTTAATACTAGAGGTTATTGTTAATTTACTTATCAACTTCATTTTTGTCCTGAACATTTTGTTTTAAGGATAAAACTATGACCGATCTCTACACACATGTGTCCCCATGATATGTAAAGTCTCTAAAATAAAAAGAAAGTAGATAGTACCAAGACAGACGCTCGGGGCGCGTTGAATGACAGAAACAAACATAGTAACAAGTGCGCGCGCAGGCGTCTATAAATATTTACGTTAGCTGTACAGGCCATTGGTCGCCCATACGTCGGCCGTATAAAAGTATGCATTCTTATCTTTAACGCGTTACGCAAACGCACCGAATTGAGCTTGTAACGTAGATAATCTATGTACGTAACGAATCCAACGTGCCATAGGTATGATTACGAAAATATCACTTTTGTAGTCGATAAAATATGTTCAGGTAATGCGGAATGTGTAGTTTCCATAAATTACGTATGTGGGTTACGACTTTTATTATATTCTAATGCAAGTGTTGACACATTTATCGTTTTACATGACGTTAGTTTTATTTCAGGTTTTTTTACGAGACAAATATATTTTCTAAATGAGCTAAAACGATGTATTGATTTTTCCATAAATGCAACGTCTGTTAAAACGTTTACAGTAATTTACTGAAACTGGATTGTAGGTAATGAGTTTTCTGCAAGTCTCGTTTAGTTATTTCATAAGTAAGCAGCCCACTTATGTGTCTTAAACCGTTAAATGGCAAATATACTTTCATATTATGTAGTAATATTGATTCTTTTAAGAGGTTAAGCTCTTTTAAATTAACAGTTTATTTCATATCAGTGACTGATCAAGAATCCGATTCGGTTACAGTTTTTAATTAAATGCGTTTAAGAGATTTCTACATTGATATTTTATAGGATAAAAAATAATAACCCAGAAACAAATAATTTGTAATAAGCACATATAGAATGTAGACTATGTAGAGTTGGTTACTGAATATTTAGTTCTACAACTTGGTTATTATACACATTATTAAACAAAATCTTTCTTATTAACTTAGACCTTTATGATTTATGACTCTACACTCAAGTAATTAAATAAATCTATCCTTGAATTAAATGAAGTTGTGAATCTCACATCAAATACAAGGCCGTATTTTAAGTACTTAGTAAATATCAAAAAACATTTCCACCCTTATTTCAGCTTTCGTGCAGCCTGAAATTAAGGCCAATATATTTCTACAACATTAATTAAAATATTAGTATGCGGATAATTTTTGTAATTTCCACCTGCGTGTAAAGAGGCAATATTCAAAGGAATTATATTCACCTTGTCGTAAGCTCGCGAGCGACGTCTGCGTGAAGGGACAGGGTAACCTGGAAAAAAATAACAGAAATGTACACCGTATACTGGGCATATTGTAAATTATTAATATTACATACAATAGGAAACATAATTACTACTGGCGAGTCAGGTGCGACCAATCAGTAAGCCGTAAAAACCCCATTGGAGACCTGTTGGTCCTATTAACCGTTAATTAATTCGTTAATAACCGGACTTGCGGACCACAAAAAGAATAATTTTAATTTTTTCATTGTAATATATTGAGACTTTTATATGGTAACCTCTTTTTTATTGATCCCATCATCTCTTTCGGGCTGTGCCTCGGTAAAATTCCAGCTACGATACTAAATAACATGCTTTAAGTGTGCTAAATGTAATAAGATAACTTAATTCGTGATTACTTTACAAAATAATATCATTAATTTCGTAATTTTACGATGTTATTTAACGGAAAATTTCCTAAATACAGAAACTGACTGTAATAAAATATCAGTTTAATCCAATATTATAAGGATGAGACCACATATAAAATTGTCCATTCGTATGAAAAGTGTCCAATAGTTGAAAGACACAGTACATAGGATTGTTCATATTGGTGAAATAAAATTAAGTTGAAACAGAAAAACAAGGAATTTTTGAAACTGATACAAAAGAGCACAAAAAACAAATGACATCCTACAAAGTAATGACGTAACATAACAAGCCGCAGGAACTAAGCTTAAATCATTACAGGGCATTAAACGTCGGGGCGCGTTGCTATGTCTATTTTTAAGAAGAGCATGGCGTCTACATGCGACCCATAATGTTCATGGTTTCTATTTATTCCCAAACTCCATGGCCCCTACTATAGAGCTGCTCGTATTTTTATCCTTCTGTACCTCTAGTAGGAAAAACTTTCGAGTTCGTTTCGTTGCGTATTCAAAGTGTCATCGAAAAATTTTGTATGAAAAATTAAACAGCGCCCCCTATATTATAGCCGCCCTAGGGGGCGCTGTTTAATTTTTCATACAAAATTTTTCGATGACACTTTGAATACGCAACGAAACGAACTCGAAAGTTTTTCCTACTAGAGGTACTGGCCTTCATTGCGTTTTTGGTTGTGATGATTTTTATAAAATTTTCTACTAAATGAAATACGACGATTATTTTGAAAGGAACTTAACATTGAAAGTTGAAATCAAGTGCATATCAACGAGCGGAGGCATCAATCATAAAGGTTCTTTACATACTTAGTTGAAATTATTTTAAGAAAATACAATTCTCTTTGCAACTGATACGTGATTGGCTGGTAAATTTTTAATGTATTTGACACTGGTCGTAGCTACAAAAACTTAAGCCACGTCTCGTTTAGGATAAAATCTTAACAGATCGATCTGATTAAAAAAGTCAGATGGTACGGCCCCATACGATAAATCTTTTCTAAGTCATTCGATACGGCAGAAAGTCACGAAGTTTACATAAAATAGGCGATTCGAATGCCAGGATTTTTTCGGCGAGTGGAGGGTGCTCACCGACTAAGGCGAAAAAACATGTTTACAAGGATTTTTTCACTTTAACGACGCGTTGCGATCGTAAATCCTGTTTTGTGTTACGTAACAATTATACGCGGCCGTAGTGATTGATTTTGAACAGTTCACTGCTGTGGACGAGTCTGGGGGAGTCATTATTTGAATGAAAATGGTACATAAGTATGTGATGAGAAGTACATTGTTTTCTTCCACAAACTTTTGTAGTCTTTTCTTGAGGTAAATATAGTAACACTATTTTAAAATAGATGCATGTCAGAAAATGTTGCAGCTAGCGTGATGAAGGAAAAAGTTGTTTAAATTATTATAAATAACATTCTTATGTGCATTCTCTAATTATTGTCTATGGTAGAGTCTTAAGGTGACTGCCGAATATACTTTTCACCTAAAACAATCAATTAAGATCCGATGCCCAAAGAGTAGTCGAGCGAAAATCTAATTTATATTATGTAAATGGAAAATTTCAGTAAATTACACTTATTCTTAAAATCTATCGTCTGCAGCATAAAAAAATCATTTTTAGTACTGTTTAAACTTTCTGATACATCCATATTTTTCATAGGTCAGTCGAAACATTCGTCCAATGAAACTGGCCTGATACATTTGCCTACGTGTACACAGCGCTACCTACAGCTACCGTAGCTCGATTGGAGCGCTGCCAATTTAGTGGAACACACCCCGCGCGGCGCTAGACGAGGCCGCCTAATGTATTTCGCTGGGTATACCTATTTTCGTCTAAGCGGGACATGAACGTGTGTTTGTATGATGAAAATATGATACAGATAAATTATATTATTTTTGGGAGGATACTTCTTTCAGTAGTATTCTATTAGTTATTTAGACTTGTGTCTAAAATGACCAATCATAAGCATGCAACTAAAATTGAGCTTTTTTGGAAGACGTTTCAGAGCCTGAAGTCTTGAATCTGAACTACATATAGAGTTCTCACAGTAACTTTAATTCTATTTCTTGTCTTTGTTGACTAATAAAAGTAAATTGGATTTTGTATTACTTTTATTTTGAATTATCGCAGTTTGTTTTTCTTTGTCTACTCCAACACCGAATTTACTTTTACGAGTAATGTATACCAGCACACGTATCCTCCAAATACCTATCAAGCGAGATTAGGACCAAATCCGTCGGGAAACTTGAGCCATCCGAACTTCGGCGTTCATCTAACTTTATTCGAACAGAAACTTCTATCAGGAATCGTAATCCGGGCGTTTAACTTTTTTTCAAGTACCTCCCAGTAAATAGAGCGACAGAACTACACAGACCACTCCAGTTGACATTTACGACTCAATTCCAAAGCATAGGCCGACGTCAAAACGGGTGTGTGCTGCCATCTTAATTAGACCCGCCCCTCCCCCTCCCGCTCTCCCCGTAATCAAATCAACGCAGCCTGTTAACTTATGTTGGGAGCTCTACTTAAGCTGGACGGCTCTGGGTTTCAATAGCCCTGGTGATAGGACGAGTTTGGACACATTATTACAAGCTGTCAAGTTTCGTTATCTCTGCCACGAGTGCGTATGTAACTCCCACGACCGCAGTGGTTAAGTATGAGAATGTACGTACTTTATAGTTAAATATTCCTGTTTTGCATAGTTTGTTGATAATCTTCATGTAAAATTCATAAGGAAAATTCTTGTTGCCAACGTCATAGATAGAATATTCAATTAATAAACATTTTTGTTTAATGACGTCCATGTTTTGAATTTTTGTCGGAAAAGACAGTGAAGATAAAATACGTTACAAACCAGTTACCTAAAAGACAAGAGAAAATATTTAGAATTTCTAAACCGTTACGTTTCAGACGACATTGAGACTGAAGACGAAATTTTCCTATACAAGTGTAACACCAAATTTTATCGCGGTATTATTATTCAAGCAAACAACGTCGAAACATGCAAATAAACGAATCAAATCCTAGTTACACGTCTGTTGCGTATTTACAAAGCCCCGAGGGAGTGGGAGGAGGTCCGGCGAGGTTAATGGCGCGAAAACTGACTGGATCATATCCCGGGTTTACGACTTGTGAGTAAACGGCCGATTCATTTGCAATTCTAACTGCGACTTAGCGATGGGAGGCGATTGTCCGGCGGCCTGGACGGCGTGATTTCAGAATTGTTCATCTATATTCTAATTGTGCGCTGAGATAGTTACAAAATATGCATATGTCCGAATAATAATATGTTATTAGGACAAGATTTTCTAGGAACTGAAAAGCATTTTTTATCACGATACAATTTTCAGGTATTAGGTAGGTATTTCAATGATTTATAATTTTTAATAAGCATCTAGATGTTTATTAAAAATTATAACGTAAACGCAAATTCTAGAATTTGCGCCACCATCTGGCCATTGTGGAAATTATTGGGGGAGGCCTATGTTCAGCAGTGGACGTCCTATGGCTGAAAATGATCATGATGATGATCTAGAATTCGCATGTATTTTCTATATGTATTTAAAACAATGATAAATTGTTGCTCGTGAAGTTTTAATCACAAAATATGAAAATTGTGAACTTAAGTGAAGATCAAGCTACATAGTAAATGTACACTCAAAAGTAGTAAAGCAAGCCGACTCCCAAGTAGGTAGTACGGCACCAATTTCCCCACCTCTTCCGAGCAACCAATTCTGTAGCCCGTTTAGGCCGAACGGCCGGTGGTCCCGCGCGCTTAGTATTCGAAGCGCTCCCAAGACCCGATGCTATCGTCAAGGACACCTATTGTGATTCGTAATCCGCCCGGAATAGATCGACCAAGCGATACAGGCGATCGATGAATTAAAATGTCTACAGAAACGCAAGAAACGCTTTTCATGATCCAAACGAATTCCCAGTTTATCGAATACGATATGGATGCAAATTGAGAATAGGCAGTATTTTGGGCTATGGTTTACTCGTACCTCCGTAATTTCCGCGCTTAGTGCCTTCGGCATGGCAGCGCTTTGGAAGGATTGACGTTGTAAAAGTTCATTTCTGTTTTTCATCGCAGCAATAAAGTCGGTGTCAACTCCAACTTACATAAGTTCGTGACGCGTGCGTGTTTTCTGTTTTCCGCGGCCGCAGATCGTAAAATTTAGGTGACACAGGGAAAAATGTTCGTGCGAACGCCTTACAAAGTGATTCTGAGAAATGGCCGGCGATTTTTTGCATCAGATTAAAACGTCGCCCTTAATATCACAATCGCAACATTGTGACGTGATTTTTTTGCGCTTTCGATAATTTGCAGCGCCATAAATTAGGGTCTTGAATTAATATGACAGAAAGGTGAAACGATGCGTCCGAGTCGGCGAAGCGTTTTGGTATGTCGGACATAAACTACATATAATAATGGGTCTAAATGGTATACAAAGGTGCATTAAGTATTATGTACCTTCTTAATACAAATTATTACAAGTTTTTTCATTTTATTTTATTTCCTTAGTGTTCTTTATGCAGAACAAGACAGGTTTGAATGAAAACATTAAATGGAATGCAGTTTGGTTAGACTAACTTTGGTTACAGGAGTTCTCCTGTAATTTTTTAGTAATTAGGAATGTAATTTTTAGCTTGAATGTTTCATTATTTTCCGTAAATTTGTAAATACATAATTTTTTGCCACTCTGTACCTCTATCATGAACAACTTTCGTCTTCGAATCGCTTGCGTATTTAATTAAACGATGACGTGACAATTTTGAATCTCAAAATAAGTTTCATGCAACCATTTCTCATACTAAGTTCACTTTACGACACGTTCACAAGGGCGCTGTTGTAGTTTTCGTACTAAATCTTTCGATGGCGATTTGAATACGCAAACGATTCGAACTCGAAAGTTTTTCGAGCTACCGGTACTGATCTCTTTTAAAGCTCAACCCAAACTCAAATAAAATCTTCTTTTTCTTTCTAAGCCCCTAACAACACATCAGCAGTCTTAATGCGGCCAAAAGCTCAGTGCAATGCGCCCCGACCTTCACATGCGCGTGAGTGGGGCCATAAAATGCAAATGCGCTCGCATAATTGCGCGCAACGGGGCACGTTGTCGCGATGCATGTTGTGTGATTACATACGTGTGTCTTGTATAGTTGTATGTAAGACATACATAAAAAATTTCTATGTATTACGATTACCAAGAATCATGTAGGTAAGTTTTACAGACTTTCCGATAAAGCATCTAATTATTAACTTACCCCATTAATCAAGTAGGAACGAAAATTCACCGGTAAAAAGCAACCATTAAGAACATTATTACAACTAAATGTTAGCTAAATATCTGAAATTTTATCAGGATCTTATGAAACTGGCCGTTAATTTGTCGTAACAATTTTAATAAACTATAATTATATTTTTCCTGAACTTCAGCTATTTAATAACTATTATAATGATTGGGTACTAATAACCACACATTAATAATAATTACAATTTATTTGCTACAATATTAATATCCTTCTACTGACCGCTGCAGTCAAATTAAGCGTTAGCAATAACATTTATTATGTATAATTAAGTTAAATGAGCCATTCTAATGCTATATCAGAAAGTTGCGGGCTTTTAGTATATTTTGACATCAATTAATACCGAAAACCGGCGGGGTTCCGTATAATAAAAGCAAATTAACGAACAGATAGGGATCGGTTAACTGTCGTTTACACCTTCTACTTGAATTTCTAATATCACGTAAACTTACGACGACGATAGAGACTTTTTAAAATATTTTTTTATTTATTCAACAGACTGATGTAGAGTAAAAATTTAAACGAATTGCTTTATTTTATTTTTGTCATCATCATCATAATTAATTATTAGAATAATAAGTACGAAAAATATTAAGTTATTTTATACTTTGATTTATAATGTATGAAATTATCCGTTTTAAAAGTTGGGATCGTTCAAAAACTTCAATCAATTTATCATGAATACATAACAAAATATTTTAAGGCGTTAAAAGTATTCAAAATGTCCGCACCTTTCATGCTGGATTAAAGCTAAACTATCAAGCAAATAATAATCGTATTAAGTCTAAAATAAAGTTCAAATCCAAACCTTAGTATCATGTTCTGTGTGGCGTCGCCGCCTCACCTGTTAGTAAGGCCGACCGCGTGGACTCCGCGCTCGAACCTTACCCGCAAAACCCCTGGAAAGATGGAAAAATATGGCTTTAGTTATAGATAATAAGGTACAATATCGACTATCACATAATAATAAAAGTTTGGAAAGTGTGATTCTGGAGGTGTAGTACGTTCAAAAGAAAAATGTGTATTAACTGCAGTGCAAAGGTAGCTTTAGAATTTTCTTCTGTAGTACTAGTTTTTAGTATATTCTATTAAAAACTATTGAAAGCATTTTTAATGTATTATTTTAAATTGCTTAAATGAAAAATTAAACTTTTTAGTAGAGTAGATCCTGAGAGGTAGCTTGAGCCCGCTATTAGACGGACACTGGACAACTGATTGAAAAATTATTTCCACTTGTTTGGGTGGGGTAACTAATTTTTGTGCAAATGAAAGATGTCTACAAAAATAAAATACAATGAAAACTTAGTTCAAAAGTTAATAGTATGAACAAAAAGATAAGTAGAGCCAATAGTGGCAACACCAAAAGAACTAAAAGTTACCGGAAAATATTTTTATCTATTTTTTAGTATCCTTATATTGCTGGGGGACAATTTTAACATGATGCGTGAGCATTTACCTACTTATACCTAATCATATACCTACATTTAATGTAGATAAGAATTATGTATATGTAAAGTCACAATAGTGAAAACTCTTCTTAATGTGGGTCTATTAAATTGGTCTCTTGTTACAACATTTTACATTGTTATTAGTTAAATATAATTTATTTTTACAACCACCATGTGACATTTTGAAAAATTTATCATAGTTTCAAGAACAATGCTCTCTGTCCAAAGACAATGCACACTCGCACCTACCCACACTTCCTCAACATTGTAGGCAATTTTGTATAATACATTGCCACTATAAATTAAGTAAACATATTTAGAATTTTACTACGCAATAAAATATAACAAACCAGCTTTTTTCTTACTACGATTCTAGATGGGGTAGGTCATATCGTGCTAGTAAATATGTGTACACTCAGAAAATTTATTTACTGGAACGATCTTGTTAGTGTAACTGACATTTGAAGTCTGAATAATAATCCTTTGTGTGTTACATTGTAACTGCAGTGACACGCAGTGAAACAATAGAGCTGTTGTACAATGGAAAAGAAGCTCTCTTTAATAAGTAGATCGATCCATTTCCGATTGTGTGGAGAAATGTCGCACGGTATACATAAAAGTGTTTTTGTTAAAGAAGTGATATTTCTAATGACTATGAAATATGGTAAGCCTACCTAACTGTTCTATCTACAATACGTATAAATATGAAAGATGTATGCCCGCGGCTTCACTCACGTGAAATTTTGCTTGTCACAGATCGTCATAAATTATAGCCTATATGTTATTCTGGGTTATAAATAATAATACTGTAAAGTTTCATCAAAATCCGTTCAATAGTTTTTGCGTGAAAGAGTAACAAACATACAGACATCCAAACTTTCGCATTTATAATATTACGAGTAGTAGGATAAAGTTAACGTTTGAATAAATAACAACTGACTGTTGCGGGTGAAGCAAGCAAAACAATCTTGAATGTTAATAGCAGAAAAAAAGTAGATTTATCTTTTTTCATTCGACATCCAAATGCTCACATTTATCTGTAAATAATCTTTATCTTTAATCTACAATCTTTCATTAACCTTTAGAAAACATGACGATCTGAAATATTCTACTCATTCAGCCCATTCCAAGTGCCAAATGTCTATGCTAAATCTATTAAAATGACCAATAATAAATAATAAATATCTCCACATACGAAAAAAGTCTCTGATACTGTCGTAATTTAAAGCTAATAGCTTCATTTGGCTCTGATTGGAGGCAGTGGGCGTCGTAAAACTTGAAGCGAATTTACATACAAACTAACAATCCAGGAATGTAGTTTGGTTTGTGATAAAATGCATATTTAATTCGGAGAACTCATTTTAAACTTCAAAGTTACTTAAATAGTTAATCTTTGCTAGATTATAGACATATTTGAGATTCTTTATAATGAAAATGATGAAAATTAATTGATAGGCCATTTTCACTTGTAAAACTAACTAACCATTGAAGGGCCAAAAAAGTCGATAAGTGTATGAAAATAAATAAATAATGCTCAAAAACTACCATTAAACTACGAAAACAATAATGCAAGGCAACCCATCAACAATAGACAACATTTCGCGAATTGAAAAAGACCTAAAGCTCTACTTAGTATGTTCTTAACGCATCTCGGAACGTTTCCGAAAGCTTCCATTAACGGTAAAAAGGGCTCCCCCCTCCCCCTCTCAAAATCTCAGTCATAAATGCCCACAAGCGCTGAATTTATTTTATCGTTTGTTCCACTTAAGGAATAAGATTGAAAAGTGTTCCGATATTTCCCGGTAATTTGTCCGCGTATTTTTTCTTGTGGCAATAAAATATTTACGGGGCTCAGATGAATCCAGGAGTGGATTTGTGCGTCCTCGTTTTTCCACTTGGACAAATTAATTCATTTTCATGAATAAATCATTATTATTACGGATTGTTTTACTGCTCGAAAACATCGCTCGCTTGGATAAAAACATTATGTATGTATGGTAATGTATTAAATTAATTGTACATGATATCAATTGATCGTAAGGTGGATTATACTCATGTATAATGATTATGTATTTTTTTCTTCTGTTATTTAACATAATATGCCCCCATATCAAAACAGAGTTCAGCTTTCAGGCTATGGGGGCTTAGTAAGCTGAACTCTACATTTTAAGGTCAGACTTTTAATATATCCCTGCATAAATCCTTAAAAATAACATAATTTCCACAAAATTCTCGTTTCATCTTCGCCGAGCTAATCTCCAAAAGGCTTCCATTACAATGCAGTCATACTTATTCGCATAGTAATGCAAAAAACGCAGTGCAATGCACTCAAGTTTCTCAGAAGTGCAGTATCAGATCCTCTGAAGGCGCAGTCGTTACATGGCGGATGCAACGATGTGCTTCTAGATATGACGGTATATGCACATAACTTTGGTGTAATGAGTATGAGACAGGCTGAAACACGTCAAGTTAGGTCTGCCGCTAATAAAACGAGAATGTGACAAACGTTTAGATGATTACTTAAAACATACGCTTAGATCCTTTTTCTTTATGAATTTCTTGCAATGCATTTGATAAGCATTAGATTGTAATACACCTAAGTTATCATAATTTGTGTATGGACCACACATTTTAATTTCTTAAGTTACTGTAGTACTGTACACTGTATTGAATGACTTGATTTTATGTAGGTAACAAGGTAGTTTATGTAATATTTCAAAATGTACCTATAGTCTGTTATACTGGTGACTGTAGCTACAGCCTTGAAGTTAAGTACAACAACAACAACTAACAGTATCAACATTACAGATAAATACTCGATCATTAACATAACAAATCAAGTTTGTATACTCGTACATGGAAAGAATTAATCGAATGCCAATCGGAATGATTGCGATTAATTTACGATGATACAATGGCACTAATAAGTAGGTACAGCGCGTTCAATTATTGTATGGAAAACGTGGTTAATTACACTCGAGGTGAGTTATAATTAAATAAAGGCATGTGCACACGAGTTATGACTTTTATGCGACACAAAATACCTCTTACTTAATGAATATAGGAGTTGTTTCTATTACTTATATGTATTATAAAGCTGAAAAGTTTGTTTCTTTGCCTGAACGCGCTAATCTCAGAAACTACTGGTACGATTTAAAAAAAATGTGTTGGACAACCCATTTATCAAGGATATAAATATCATCTTCCTACAGCCAATAGGGGCAGAGCAGTGAAGAAAAATAGCGGAAAATTCATAATATTCAAACTATTTTCAAGTCGCAGGCACAGCTAGTTATTGAATATAAGTAACTACATAGTTTAAATTTCAAAGATTAGTTTATATTCAGAGACAGATAGAAAAAAGAAGATTTATTTAACTTATCGCTGAAGACCCCAGTTTTCAGCTCAAGAGTTTATGGAGCTGAATATCACAATTGGGGGGAGGGGGGATAATGCATCTCTTTGTTTCGTTGGCTTTACGCTGGGTTTATTACGAGGTCGAGCCACTCGTGCTATGCAGATAAACCGTGTTTCGGTTCTTTTGGTCCTTTTGGACATTTTACGCGATGTTCGTCTAACTACCAGCGCTTTTTCCCTAAACGATTTACGTATGTAAGTCGGGGTTTCTTCTTTTTATTTTATTTTAATTATTAGTACAAAAAATATTCAAAATTTTCTCTCTACATTGATGTGATTTGGAACAGAGAGAAAAATGCTAATTTTATACGACGTTCACGTAAACCCTTGTTTTCTAATTACCGAGCAAAATGTAAGAATTTAATGTTTTGTATTTTGTATTACATTCCTTCTATCAACTGACTCAACAATGCCTTAATTTATCTCTACATTTCAGATGTATACTGGCAGACTTCCCAAGAAAGATTTTCAATAAGAAACATAATATAGCAGTGTTTGCGAGGGGTCTGGACACAATGATTCAACGTAATCCCGGACATATGTCGCGGCAACTCATGCGGCCTTTTATGAAACCGACTTATTTGGGAAAACAATAAAGGGGGATAGAGACATCTTGATCTTACCTTATTAACTTTGCTGACCTTACTGCTGATATTTTAATCATTTACGTTCCAAATATGGGGTCTGGTAAAACATGTTTCACATAGATATTCCATAATTAACGACCTCCAAACAAAATATAACACAGTCATTATGTAAATAGATATAAAAAACAAAACAACATCATCACATTTTTTTTAAACTTCAAGATGTGCTTGAATTATTTTTTCTTTACTCTAATGGCACCTAAAATATGAAGGGTTTATTGTTCTTTTGATTTAAATTTATTATTGAAACACCTGGCCACTAAGAAACTTTTTTCTTTTCGAATTTAGAATCGATTGTCAATTATTTGGTTTTCGGGACACAAGAAATGTTTTTCTTATTTTTTATTTTTAAATCCTATTCCGATTGTCAATCATTTCATGCACGATTGATGTCTGCTTTTACGTTTACTTTTGTTATAGCTTTTTGGTAGGTACTTCTATCATAGTTACTGTTAGGACTAGCTACGAGTAGGTGTACCTCTATTATAATTCTCTAAGATTGGCGAACCAAAAGGCTAACATTTCCTTCGTCTGGCGCCAGGATTAATTGGGAGTGCTGTCTGTTTGCCTTTTACGTGTACCAAACAACGTGGTCCTGTCTAGACTACAAAACTTGGAGTAGAATGAGTTGAAAGCTGGTACAGTCAGCGTCAAATAGGTAGTTCGTGACACCCAAAGTAGCCAAAAAGTTCGCAACACGTCTTTATTATAATTAGAATAAGTTTGTGTCAATTTTTTGGCCACTTTGGGTGTCACGCACTATTTGACGCTGCAACAGTCGAATTCACATTAAACTACACATTTTTATTGAAAATTCGTCCCTATTCCAAGTTAATAAGATACCACAGCGTTTAGATTGATGTGACGTCTGTTCATTAGACAATGGTTTACGATTCCATGTAAGATTTAGAAAATGTTTTTCTTTGAATTTTCCTAATACTTAAATAAGATTTTTGTCACTACTTTACGTAGCTAGTTGGGAAACAAAATGATAATGAGGTGAATTCCAACAAATAATGATTATGTAATTATGTATTATACTGGCTGATATATTATTTCGTTCGTTCGTTTCAGCTAAATGACGTCCACTGCTGGACAAAGGCCTCCTCCAAGGTTTTCCACAATGCACGGTCCTGCGCTGCCCGCATCCAGGCTCTTCCCGCGACCTTTACCAGATCGTCGAGTGGCGACCACGGGCTGGAAGACGTAGCGTGGGCAGGCCTCCTACTAGGATGTATTATTTACTTATATTATTATACTTACTACGTAAATAGTTTTCTAGCTAACCATATCTATTGATTAGTTCAGGTTTTAGTATCGTTATTCATTACAATTTATTGAGACACTACTACGCTATTATTTAAATAACTCAAGCTACAAGTAAATTATTACATTTAAAACAGTATATTGTAAGTTGTAACTATTAATTATAAGTTATAATTATCTTGTAAGAACCACTTATTGAATATTGGTAGGTATATTGTTAATCGAAAAAGGCATAGCAAGTTAGTTAAGTATTTGAGATGACACATACTTATAAATAATTATTCTATTATATCCGCACTCTCGGTCCAAGATAATATTTCAGATTTCAACACGTCAGGGCTTCAATATGTTTTGCTAGGGTTGACATACTGTTAGAAAATAAATATTAATTAAGACTCTACTTAATATTCAACATTAAAATACTGGTTCTACATGATGAAAAATTAAGATTAAAATACGTTTTCCAAGAGATCAGAAACTAAACAAATACTTCAATAAATTATCTTAGTCTAAAAAATAGAATTTTAATATGGACTTGGCAACCCTATAATGTAGAGTTTGAGTCATACTCCGATCTGAGTGAAGTAACATATGGCGCTATATTATCATAAATAATATTGATCCAATAACATTGATGATTTAAGATCATGGATATAGGTTACCTAAAACAAGTGACGTGTACTCGTATATTATTCAGTCAAACCTTGAATGTTTGTTAATAAAATCCCTTCCAAATTGAACTACTTTTGTCTATTAAACTCAGTTTAACTAAACTTTTTTATGTCTTAATTAGTAGCAATGATCTTGTTTTACAGTTTTTATGGCATAGTAGTGGTAGTCATAAATTAAAGTTATTGCCAAATCGTAACTTTTAGGTATCCAGGAAACAAATTCAACTTATAAATTACGGTTACACTGAAATAGCTGTTTGCAAGTATTGATCTCATCGAGTTCCGAAGCGCCAAATACCAAATGCAAAGCTTTACATGTGGGGCCAAACCAAGACAAGCAAAAGGCTAGCCAACGGATGTTTGTGTTACGTATCTCCTGTGGACGTTTATACGTGCCGTTGTTCGTTACATCTGGGTTGAAAATTATTTTAGACGCACCTAATTCTGGTACATTTGCGATGGGCTTAACAAGACGCTCGGGCGGCACGCTTTTCATCTCTCCAACGCAACATTTACATTTTCGTCTCATTTATTTGCTATTTCGAGCCTTCCCCCCTCAGGCCCCCCCCCTCCCGCGCCCTCCAATGAATAAGTCTTGTGCGTCAGGCGCGAGTAAAACGAAATTGGGAATGAACGCTCTATAAAGTCTAATTAAGTTTGAAGTGAATGCACAAATGTAAGGGAAATATAAAAACGTCTATGCGACTCGGGATTTTGTTTTTGTAATATTTTTATAATAGCTTCGTTTGCTCTTTTCATTTCTTTGTTACACAAACCACTACCGTCTTTGATGGGAAAATTTAAAACTTTAAATACAAACTTCGTAAATATTCAATTAACTAATATCAGTTCCTTAATAAAAACCAGTATTTAATATGAAACTTGTCGTATACTATTAAAACATCCTTTTAAATCACCATAAATCAAGCCTAAACAAACATAAATCAGTGATAAAAACAATCTAACGCGTCCGTGGAAAGAGGAAGCGAGATGGGGCATGATCAGAATGTAATCGTGCGATTCCTTTCCGTGGCTTTTATAAAGATATTTTACGTAGAAAAAGGTTTGTTATTCTGGTATCGTGTCAGCTTTGTTTCGGGGAGTTTCGGGGCCGCCACCCCCCATTGTCATTCGCTGCCTGCATTTGGCAGGATGCAACCGAGAACCGTGATTGAATTATAAATAATTGAATAATGTTGCTGTATACTTAGCTTAATGTAACGTCAAAAATAACTACGGTATTTGGTCGAAAAAACTAACTTAAGATTATGTAAGTAAGCGACATGACATGGACATAATGAAAGTTTGATTATACACAGATGATTTGTTAATTTTCGCGGAAAAACTGAAAAAAAAACAGAAAAATTCGTGGGGTTTTATAGTGTCACGTCCCACTCAGAATTTCCCTGAAACTTACTTTTTCCATTCAACTTACAAGATTTAATCCCAAACCAGTCAATATTCCCGGTTTATGTTCCATACAAAACATCAAAAAGTTCCTATAACTTTGATAGGAGAGTTACCTTGTATTTTACGTTAGCATGATCCGATAGAAAAACGCGGCCCAACCGCCCCCGAATATAAATAACCTTCTTATATTTTCCGGTACATTGGGATTCATGGAGTTTGTGAGCCTTGACGACATGCTTCCAATAGTATTATATAAGCAAATATTATATAGCCAGCTAGTTCATAGGCATCGCAGTATATAGCCTGTTTCTCTTTTGGGGACTTATAGCACGCAAGGTTGGATCGTTGAACCTAATGGTCTACTTAGTAAAGTCTGAACAATGCTTGAACATTAACAAAATATGTATTTTTATTTAAGTATATTATTGTACTTTCTCTTTTTTGAGAGTGTCAACAAATGCTATCATGCTATCATCATAATATGTACCGCCTAATTTACATATTAATAAAAAACTCTATAAGTCACTCCAAACTACCAAACGATCATTTATTATGTTTTCAATATTTTAAAACACGTTAATTTACTAAAATCTTGGGTAAATAGGTATTATGTTTAATAGAGTAACATGGCACTCGTAATATAGATTGACCCCTGTTCTGTACGGTTACATTTAAATGAGAGGTCTTGATTAACAAGACTTGTGACTGGAAAGTGATTTTCACGCGTCTAAAGTTGTAGAGTTAGAAAATTAAATACTTTTAGAGTACCTTTTTAATCTAAAATCCAGTTTTTGTACTTTCATTGAACTAAATAAACAAATAGAAATAAACCAGTATAAAAGTCTCCTAATATACATTTGAAAGGACCCTCCCGCATCGAGGGGTTCTTTAAAAGCTCTCAGTGAGTTCATTTCCTCCCCAATTATGATGCTATGGAATGTAAATTTTGACACCAACCTTCTTAAATGAAATTTAATACCTTTTTCTTAACATAATTATTATAATTTTATTCCAGATAGAACGAATATTATAAAGAACCAAATTAGAAGATTGGTAGTGTGTTGGTAGACACAAACAAGTACATACTCATGAGACACATACTCACTACAAACAAAAGAGAGTTGGAAATGGCGAAAGTCATCACGATTTTAAATTGGGATCAAAAGTAACTAACTCTAAACTATAATGAAAGTTAATACACTCGGCATCAAATAAATCGCACCTCCCCCGACAAGCACTTATCAAACGTATGCATCCCCACTTCCCACCATCATTGGTACCATTTGAAAGCCTAGTTCTAAACTTCATTTCATTAAAGGAAAGGTTTTTACCCCAAAAATGTGTCTTTACAAGGATCCAGAGTCACTTCTTCAAAAAATAGGTAGTTACGCTATAGCCATTTTTTATGACTATAAAACTGTTAAGTTGGGATTAATCGCTATCCATCTGTTAAAGAGAACACGTGAGATCTTTATTTGGTTTTACAACCATAAAAATTGGTCTAATTGATACCAGAGGTGAGCCTAAAGTGAGGTCTATTTTCAAGTCACATTTATGGTATATGTTAATCATTTATTTAGAAATGAAATGTATTTTTCTTTAAGGATATTTATTGGGCTTTCAAATAACACCAATATTGTTGGGGTACCATAATTGTGTCAGAAGAAAATCTTTAAAGTTTGCGTCGCGGAAGGTGCGGTTTATTTGATGTTGAGTGTATATTGACGTCATCGAAGAAAATACGACTTTTCAATAAAATTGACGCTCTACAATAACAGTTGTGTAAATATATTGTATATATATTTTTTCCTTTTAATCACTCCATTACAGTTCAAGCACAGCTCTGCCAGAATTTCTCTTTTAAACATTATGGAAGACTTTGTTGTACACCATACATGACAAAAAATTAAAAGTTAGGTAAATACTACAAAACACAGAAAATTGACAATTTATATAAGAAAATTCTTTGTCTCCTACTTCTATTTCTTTTACCCAAAATTAAATCACACAAGTAATATCGCTCAAGCGAGATCTATACGAGATTGTATTGTGCCTACACATACACGGAAAGGTACGCGTTCAATATCGTGCTGATGTGGAAAGAATATAAAGTGCCGGTAAATGAGGGCCTCATGAGGGTAGCACGGAATCCGCAGTGCCAACTATAACTTGCCTACCTGATGTGGTAGATGACGAGGAATTTATCCATATTTTCTTGGATTCTTTAAGGGTTGGTAATTGGTACATAATAATGGAGAAATACCTATCATTATAGATATTTTTTTTATTAAAGACAATGAATCCCTGTCATTAAGGGAAAGACTAATTTAACGAAACTATCATTTCTGTTTTGCTAAGGCAAGTTATTTAGAGAGATCTGAAAATATCGTAAAGTTCAAGGTAAAAGCTGTCTGAAAATTCTAAATTTCAAAAATATTATTAAAAAGAACAAAGAGATACAGACAGTAGACAAATTCTATTAAGTATAACTAAGAGTTAAATACACCACGAAAACATTTCCCATGGCTTAAATAATTGATTCGCATTTATGCAAACGTCGTAAATACTAATTATTAAATTAATTAATACAATAAAATGTAAATGATAAAAAATATAGCGAAATAAGAACATAATAACTACAACCAACAACAGTTATTCGCTTTGATTAAGTTGCATTCTTAATTGCTTTTTTAAATAAAATCTCGACGAGTCCAATAAAATCGAAATTATATGATACGTCTGCCTGGATAATTAAGAATCAAACGAACTTACCTGTGATGTTTGATATCTAATTATACGAGTGTCTTGACCGAAGATGATTATGTTTTACATGCAGCAGTACCTGGGATGATGCCGTCCTTATCACACTTTTAGAGAATATTTATTTAAAAATATAAGTTTTAAATATAATAAAGTACGTGTTTTGACTCCTCAGCACCGTAGTACATTCCGCGGTCCGCCATATTTCTTGTCATTATTTTAGAGCAAATTTTTTCGATCGGTTAAGGGTAATTATTACCGGGTGAGGTGGGACTGTAATCATCTTCGGTCAAGACACTCGTATAATTAGATATCAAACATCACAGGTAAGTTCGTTTGATTCTTAATTATACTTCGTATCTCTCCCGAAGATGATTATGTTTTACATGCAGATGTTTAGAGCATCGAAAAAATTACAACCGTAGAAACTATTAACTTGTTCAAGGTATTTTAGTAAATAAACAAAACATTGCTTACTTTCGTAATAATTAATGATGGTTTTGAAACGAACAGTTAACAAAATCACAATCACACAAAAAGTTAAATTAAGTAAGTTTCTAGTCTAATATTTAAGAAATGCCTACTTGACAAGATTCGGTCCACCAGCTTGCAAGCCTTACGAATGACTTACAAATTTTAAATTATTATTAATAAATTAACGCCAGCCCGGTGGACGCAGACGTAGCCCGTATGGCGGGTATTATGAGCGCTATAAAAATCGATATTATCAAATTTGAAGTTCCACTGAGTTACCACTTTTTAAGTGGTTTTTCGTAACTGACAAAAAGATTATCATCTGTGCGTATACCAATAGTCCTGTCAATGTAAGATTTAAGTGTTGAGGCTGGGCATAGTACAAGGTTGTCCATAATGTACGGTAATATATAGGTACAATAATAAATGGTTGATAAAATTAATCGAGTCCGGTTTTAATGTTTTTATCAATTTCATCTACCTAGTTTAATTTATATTTAGTCTGGATACAATAAAATATTATTAGTAATATTATTAGATAAACTCGGAGTATTCATTATCTGTGCAGAAACCAGAACTAGAAGAGGTAACTGTAATTTTTTTCAGGGAAATGATAATTTAATACCAAGTAGTGGCATATTTAGGCGGTCTGAGGCGAAACACGCTTTTGAGAAAACGTTTAATACAGTCATTAGTAGTAATATCCTGATATAACAGTATAGATAAAGTCAAACGGTAACCATTGAGAGTACTGTACTGTAACTAACACGAATAATTTAATTTGTCCGTTGAGTATTCCAATAAATGAGCTGAATTGGAATTACAACCATGATTTTAGACCTGAAGTATATTGTATAATATTAGTATGTACTATGTGAGAAAGATGTCATTAACATATCCAGAGAATTAGTAGGTGCGCCTCGCCTCAACTGCGATTGCCTGATAAGTTGCCGACCATCAGGGTTAAATCCGCATGGAGAGGATGATCAACTCTGAAGGGCGAACACAACAGATTTTTGTTAGGTTCGAAACGTATGACTTTTGAAACGAGGAGTACTACTACTATGCCCTTAGCGCCATTCTTTTTATTATTATTTTTTTTTTTTTATTGTATAAAACTTTAGAAAGTTCCATTAAATGTTAAAGTATCAATAACTTCGGAAATATGGTCTAACACCCAAGATGCATTCGTAGAACATTGGTGATTTTGAATAGTAAATGTACTTGCAAATAAGACGAATTCTGGAATACCAAAAGGTAATGTAATTTCTGTAAATGCGTAGTCTGCTAAATTCATAGTACGTGTCTATATTTGATTGACGAGATTCGGAATCTGTGACCGCGTTTTCACACCCAACCACACCAATTCCATAACTCTCGAACAGTATTATTTAAAGTGTGCTGTATACTACCCCTTTTTTTTTTTACTAGGCAATAACCGTTGTATTGTCTATTCTTAATAAGTAGGTGAGATGCAAATGTTTCAAGATCATAGAGTGCAGCGAGCAATTCCAGGGTATTTAAATGTAAAAGTAACTGTAACTGGGACCAATTTCCGATGGCTGTTACACGATGCGCGATTGCGGTTGAGGTTGACCAGTGGTTGAGGCATCGAAACAAATCATTTGATTGCAGGGTACATGATGTGCTGTGTCAATGTAATCTCTCCAGTCTCCACTATGCTAAATTATGTTTTAAATACTTGGCAGATGCATTATAATGTTTATTGTAGTTATTTGAGTAATTGAGTGCCAAGATGTTTTTCCCGGTAACTTCGTGTACATCCAGCCGTAATTTTAACGGCGGGGCACGCTGAGGTCAATAACCCCAAGAATGAAGCAAATTACTGGAATGATATTTTTCGTAGTTTTTAGCATTACCAGTGTCTTGCACTTTTGTTAAGTTAAATTAATTTCTATCGTATTAAATGTAAATTTTAGAAATGTAGGTAACATTATTATTTTGATTAGATAAACAATCTTTTGTCCTCCTACCCTAGTTGCTCTTATAAATCTCCCGTTGTTTGAACATTATTCCAGCATTCTGACCGTTCCAATACATAAAAATTGGTACAGGTATTGGTACAGATAGTTGGCCGAGTGATTGCAAAAAGTGTAAAACTGCTTTTAATAATTTTGTAAAGACAAAAGGCACCATGCGGATGTAAGACAAAAACGATCGATCACGAAGAAATTCAAACAACTGAATATTAAAGTGCTTGGAGTTCCATGACAAACGAAGCCAAATTCATCCATTTTCAGCAATTGGTAATAAAAGATAGGAGTCTTTCAAATCTAAGGTTTTCACATAATAAAATGTATTGTTATATAATTAATTATGTAAAGTCAGTGGTAGTATTGCATTTTAAAATAGTTCATATTAATGAATTTATTTAATTCCTTTAAATTTAGAATAAATCTATGTCTACAATTTGGCTTTTGTACAGTTGTCGAATATACCTACTACTCCCCTCAGGTGTAGTATGTGACCTACATTGGGGTACTCCAACTTGGCATGGTTAAGTTTAAAATGGAATTTTATAACCCTGATCCAGGACAAAATAGTAGTATCATTTAATTTTGTTATGTTAGGTAAGCCATTTATTTTAGTAGTATTTAAGTCTACCAGTTACTAGCACCTTGGTGCCTATCTGCTGAATAAAATTATCATCTCCGATTCGGTTGATGATAGTTGGGTCTCGGGTTAACCGGAGACGGCCCCGCGGCGCAGGCGGCGGCGGCGGAGCCGGCGGCTGCTGGGCTGGCCGGGGTTCACTCACTGCTCAGCGGCTGCCGCTCACAATGCCCCCCTTGCGTTTAAAGTCTGATGAGTTGTAGACGTGCTGGGCTGGTATTACTGAATTATATTAGTCATGGATGATTTCGAGTGGTCTGATAAATCTGAACCAAACAAGAGATTCGTTTTGATAAATCTTTTATGATATCTCTTTTTTTTGCTTGCTAATGGAATTTGTGATAGCGTATCTTCTTGACAGTGATTCTCTAATGAGTGTCACAAAGTAACCGCCAGCATCGCTCAAGGTTTTCATAATTCCTTACGGAATATTATTCCATTTGTGACATAGCTAGGTCATCAAATCATATTGAAGGCTCGGTGAAATCAGTTGCAATAAGGATGCGTACAGCAAACAGAAGCAGAATCAGATGTTCAGTTGTATTGGTGCCTTTGTTGAAGTAATTATTATGCGCAATTTTTAGCAAGTAAATAATGTTTCATCAAGTCTTTTTTATTTGTAGGTAGGTAATCCATTAATCAATATTTTCCAACCTGTTGCTAGATCCTTGTGAAAGTCTTTGAAAGGCTTTGTCTTGAAAAATACCCGGTATTTTCGTCTGATGTAGGTAATTATTGTATGCTATTTTAGTAATACTTCACAATAAAAAATTTTGTATTTGATAGGGTAACAAATTATAAATACCCCATGTATATTGTATATTATTATATTTATAATTATGTTATACTATTTTACGACGTGTTGATACGTCTACCCACGTTATATGATAATACGTTAGGAAAATAATCAAAGCAAAATGCAATCAGTTTAAAAATGTCTTATCCACACACGATATATGCCGGGATAATTAATACGCTCAAAGGCAATAAAGCATCCACACACGATATACGTCGGGATGTTTATGTATTTTGTATAACACGATTTTTGTACGTGTAGTTTAGTATCCACACACGATATACGCCGGGATAAGCAATAAATCATCCACACACGATTTACGTCGGGATGTTTGTATTTTGTATAACACGATTTTTGTACGTGTAGTTTAGTATCCACACACGATATACGCCGGCATAAGCAATAAAGCATCCACACACGATTTACGTCGGGATGTTTAAGTATTTTGTATAACACGATTTTTGTACGTGTAGTTTAGTATCCACACACGATTAAGTCGGGACACAAAGTATTACCACGGAGGGTAGTTGAAAATATTCATTTTTAATACAAAAAATAGAAATTATTCACATTATTTCATAACAATTTCAAAATACACGATTCACAACTTACCAGAATGTTTTAAATATGTATGTATGTATGTCTGCAAATCTGCAGTGACTGCACGATGGAGACAACGATGTTTTTTCTGGTTCATCATCATCAAATAAAACTATAATTTGTCGTTGTCTATGTACATACGAGGTTTCTTAACAAACTTTTCACCATATCACTATTATCACCATTACTTGATCGTTTCCTTTTACCCATTTTTACGCTAAGTTATTTTTATTGAAAAAGTACGTGTGAGTCGGACGAACACCAACACAAGTAATGACAAGAAATATGGCGGACCGCGGAATGTACTACGGTGCTGAGGAGTCAAAACACGTACTTTATTATATTTAAAACTTATATTTTTAAATAAATATTCTCTAAAAGTGTGATAAGGACGGCATCATCCCAGGTACTGCTGCATGTAAAACATAATCATCTTCGGGAGAGATACGAAGTATAATGTAATCTCATTCAAACAATTTATGATTAAAAATAATCGTCGTACAAATGAGTATGTGTTGATTGCGAACATACAATATTATTAAGTTTCGTAAAGTCCCGTTTTCTTTTGCATTTAATTAAGTTAGTTAAAATAAATTAATTAAGGGATTTAAAAAAAATGTATAATTATTTATACCCAAAAGCTCTTGGCCACATCTCACCTATTTATTGTATTATATTGTTTTTCAAAAAAAATGTCTTTTAAAAAATAATATTATCTATAATATGGTTATATACGACATACGAAATAACATTTTATTTTAATAGCCATGTTTGGAATAAATAAATATAAGTATAGCAGCTTACTTAAGCCAGTGACCAAATGAATGTTAATGCCTTAATTAATTTGAAAGCTATACGTTTAAGCAGATTAAGGCTTCTCATCCACTCGTTCGAAGTTCTACAGGCGTACTCTGAATAGGTTCTTAAGGGGTATACTACTATTCGTTTAAATATTCCCAACTTAATGAATGTAATAATAAGAGTTATTTTAGACCATGAAAAAGAGAAAATGTACAAATATAAATAGCGTTAAGTACTGGTCAATTACTAGAACAAGTCATAAAAGTTTAAAGTTCCAAAAAATCTATAATAAAGAAAGTAAAACAGTCTCCGTTGGAACAAAACTTTTTGACCTAATTCCTAAAAAATGACGCGAGTTATTTTATACAAAAAAAAGTTAAGTGGACTTCCTCGTAACACTCGGTGACGTCACAGGGGAATCGTAGCCTTAAGCCCAAACCAGTTTCGACAAGACCCGCTCTGAGGCCAAGTTATTATCATTCGTATGTAAATCAGCCATTTTCTACAGCCTCCAGTCAACGGGCCTTTATCTCGTTAGGGATGAGATAAAATGAACTTATTTAGCCCGGCCTTAAAATATTTCTTTGGAATATTAAATATTCAAAACTTGAAGCATGAAGAGAGAACGTTCCAGTTGAATAAACCTTTGTTTTTTGGCCTTTTTGCGCAGTGGCTTAATTAAAGTAAGGAACATTTATATCGTACCTTTAGCTAATTTGATAAAATTATTCAAAACATACTTTAATATGGAAATAAGGACTGGGAAAAAAACGAATAGGTAGAATACGAAATTATAAGCAGATGGTAGGTAAAGTAGTTTATTTGTTTACATAGGTAAGCTATAACTATAGGTAATTAGATATGGAGACTAGGATTGTTGCGACAATTTTGGTCAGGATTAACGTGAAAGAAATATAAGTGAGAATTAGGAATTTCAAGCCTCATCTCAAGCGAACCAATACGGGACATTGAATCTTATTCCTTGAAAAAAAACAATACTGAATGCTGCATAGTGCGCGAAATTAGCATACGAAAGCAAAAATGCAAAGTCTGTCGAATTTATTATGTCCAAACGAATAGAAGTAACGGCTACAATAGGGCACAAAGCGACGGTTACGCAACACGGGACAAAGGGTGAAAGCACCATGAATATGAATGGGTTGTTAGAGAAATTGGGTTGACAAGCTCCGGAGATACTTTTGTGAGCTTTTTCTGGCAAAACAGCTGAAATTAGGATAGATATGAAGCTTTTTTTATCGTCTTTTATTAGGCATCGCGTCGAGCCGCTTGTACGTCAAGTATTGGTTGCTCAAAAATGATGATCAAAACATAGTTCGTATGTTGCAATGGGCAAAAAGATATGATTTGGCAGTTTCTGTAAATTGCAGTTGCGGGTTTGAATTCCAAAGTGGTCAATTATGAGTGCAATGAGCTCGAACATACCTACTCGTACACAGATATTAAAGTCTTGTTATTCTTTTTATCATTGTAAGATGTAGGTATATAGCACTAATACAGGATCTACATTATAAATAGTTAGAGAAAGATGCCAATAAAAAATAAGTATTTTTTATGTACCTACTTATGACATAATATAAAGTCTTGTTAAATAAACTTTTTATTATTGTAGATTGTAGGTATATAGCACTAATACAAGCTCCACATTATAAGTAGTTAATGAGAGATGCCAATAAATAAATAAATATTTTATTTAATTATGTTATCCTTTTTGAGTCCAAAAATTCTACTACGCACGTCTCTAGCTCTTTGTCACTCCATGCTAAATTAATTAAACCCACCTAAGTCCGTGTCCGAAAGATTCGGGCTTGCAATTTCGGAGTTGCCAAGTTTCCCAGCGCCCCGACTGTCCCTGGTGGGTATTTATTAAATTACCCCGGACGGGCGCGGACCGGCTAAACCCGGTTAATAAAGGTCTAGCTTAATATACGTTGGGAATGCAAATACGCGTATGTTTTGCGCAGATTATTCCTCTAGAGAGGATTTAGATGCTTTTATTACCTGCACTCTAGAAATTGTATCATTATTAAATGAAATCGTATTTGTAAATAAACTGTTAAATTCATGTGCAGAATTTCCCTATTTATAGTTTTTTTTATGAGGAATATAGGTGCAGTAAAAATAGGTTAACTGTAATTTTACTGCAACAAAAATATTTTTAGTATCGCAACTTTCAATATCAACTCATCCGAACAAATCATTCCGTCGTAAAAGCGAGTAATTCAATAAAATCTAACAGCCTTATTATTCCTCATAAGAGAATAACGTAAACAAACGGAAACATGAGAGGTTTTGACGGCACAATTCGAGGAATACCGCAGCTCCCAACTCGTCCGGATACGTTATCTTAGCCAAACTAAACAACTCACTCCTATCCAGACGTAAAACGGTATAAAATGACTTAAGCATTTATACCTGATAACTGAAGACTAACCTTCACGCTTAGAACAGAAAGCCTATTATTGTTAGCCATACGAAGACAAAAAGGACGTAAATCTACGGTCCCCAAAAGCAATGCCGCCTCAGTAAACCTTTCTACCAGTTAGCCGGTTACCGCAAAACTGAAACTATTTAAATGCCTCATATACGAACCTTCATTTAAGTAAACAGCCAGCTTAAGCGTTTTGGGTTACAATAATAAATTAAAATTAGTTTTCCTACTTTCGTGAAGAAAAATAATCGTCTTAATTCGTTGAAATTACGAGACAGAAGATTGTCAGTTATGGTTGCGGAGACTGAATGTGCTGAATTGCTGAGCGTCTAAAGTGCTCGTAAATCTCGCAAGTTCCCGCTGGATGAAAATACGACGCGACTCGCCAGCGGAAAGAGCCGGTGCCAATGTTTTTACTTTACAAAAAATACACTGCAAGCATCTCCATACCCAATTATATTTCAATAATCAAAACTGTTTTTTATTCCTTTCAATTACTTATATTAAAAAAATACAAAACGTCATCAATTCAAAATTCGAATTCTAAAATTAAAATTTCGAAAATGGAATCCATAGGCAGCAGATAAAATTAGCAGCCATTCCGTATTTCAAACATGGAACGGGTTCGTTGGTATTACAAACTTTTTATAAATACACGTGGCAAGGGCAACCATGTTGCCGGCCGCGCCAATCAGAGCGCGCGCTCGCGTTTGAGAAAATATGGCGGATGCGTAGTGGCCATTATATCATTCCCTATTATTATGCCGATGAGGACGGTCGTGCCGGTTGGATAAAATTGGACGGCAAATAAGATTTTAATAAGCAGCTTGTGGGTTCCTCAAGATACCTCTCTCGGTTTAAATTGCTACGAGTAACATGTGTTTTACTTTTGCATTACCCAGCAATTTTGTTTAATTAACTGAACGCTTGCTTCTAAGTAACCTATTAAGTGAAATTACTTCTCAAAGAGCGTACTGTGTCTAGTATTAAGTGCATACTAATTACCAGATGAGGATTTAAACATGTTTCTTTATCAACACACTCGAATGTATGTGTGTGAACTGAATCACTGAAATATGTGAACAGATGTTTGGGGTGAACGACCCTCAGAATGTTGCGCTCGCGCTGCATAGCTGGTGATTTATTTATTTATGCGCCCACTCACTTCAGCTGTCAGTCCAAATATACCTCCACATAATTACAAGTCGAGTTGACAATGTATCAACGAATTTATAACTTCATTTTTGTTTTAATTATTTGAGACGATAAATTCTATAAAAATCGCGCGTTAGTGTCAAAAGAAAGTTTTTATGTTAGGCAGGTAAGTACAGATTTATGTTAATGTTTTAGTCACGCCATCGCGCTACTAGAATCGTAGTCAACGGCTCGTTTGATGTGAAGTTTGAAATATTTTGAAAAAAAAAAAAAAAGTAACAGTAGATACTTATTTATAGTAACAAAAAATGAGTTTTGCTTGTTTCTGAATAAAAAACGCAATCTTACATCATCACAATCCTTTTAATTTAACGCTTAGTTAAAAACAATCTTAACGGTATAAGATAACAAAATAAAGGCAATCTTTTGTTCGTTTCGGGCTATAATTTTGTTCTAATAGACACGTAGGAACCGAGAGGGCAGGAGGTGGGTGATTTAAGAAAATTACATTATAAAAAGAAGAAAAAGAGAGCCCCGAGGGGATAGGGAGTGCGGCGTCTCAAAGACATTTATAAAATGTACCAATTTAAATTCAAACATAAAAGCGGTGGCGTATGCGCTATTTTGTTGGGCGATCGGTTATGAAATTACAGATGTATTGGACTTCCAGTCCTTTGTTTTCATTGCGTTGTTATTGTATTGGGTGCAACGGAATGATTTCACTGTAGAGTTTTATTGTCGTGCTGGAATGGAACTGACCTACATTTTATAAACTTGAGGATAATGCCATTGAAATTGTTATTTACTACTCAGGTAACTATATTACCTGAAAATAAAATCATACATTTAGAAATTAAATTCGTTTTTTTTGCACTATTACAATATTATAATCTCGAAGGAAGAAAACAAGTAATTGTAAATTCTTTAATTTTGAACAAAAAACACTTAAGTCTACGTTCCGAAAGTTTGAAATAGTCAAGGAAATGAAATTTCGCTACGTTTCTACGAGTCAGCTTTTACAGCTGCGATTTTCCCAAATTGGTGTACCAGACAGGGGTCGATCTAAGAACTTGGCTAATAAAAACTTTCTTTGTTACTGATACTATCGGGATAAAACTCTTTCATTCAACTCAGTTATTTCAAGAAAATGTCTACAGTTAAATGACGTTCAGATAAGTATAGTACCTTCTTAAGAACGCCTTATCGAAGTTTGATAAAAACTTCGCAAATTTAATTTGGCTGTAAAAGGTCCCTGACCTTATCGTTTTTCATTTTATAAGATCTGCGCTCTGCCACCATTAATTATTTTTTTCTGTCTTAACATTTCAGTCAATATTATTTTTAAAAAAGACATTAATTTATCTTAATCAGAGATTTAATCGACTTAAATTTTCACTGAAAAAAGCTTGAACCAATTAAAATGTTTCAGAACTTTATTAAACTAAAATAAGATCGACAAGAAAATGTTTAATCATCATGCAATACAGTAACCACTTCCATCGCTGTCAGCGAGTAAAATAAATCAGTTCAAGCATATTTTTAACAGAACCGTCTCCCATAATCTTCGTCGGATCAAAATTTTGATTAAAAATTCCAATCTTAGCACAGTAATGCCTCTCATCAGAGGTATCAGAGATTCCGGGCCCGACCACTGCAATTACAAAATATTCTCGCCTCCAATTAAAATGTTCACCCGCAAGATTCCGTCCTCCCCCCTCCCCAAAGTGGGGGGCATTCTTGGGATGTCTCGAGCAATGTTCGTTGCTCCGAAATTGGAGCATTGGCATTAGTTATAGCTCACGGGGTTGGGAATGCCACGTATGTGGAATAGAGGTATGCTAACAGCAGAGGTGGTGGAAATTGGAAAAGGCGTAAATAGGCAAAACATATGCCTGTATTTGCAAGAAAAATATACATATAAATAGCTAGGTACTTACTTGACTATTTCAAAAGCTATCTTCAGTACAATTTCAGAACTAAGCTACTTTCCATTACAAACTTTAAGCTGAACAGAGTTCATCATTCTTAGGAAGAAATATGAATGTAAAAGCTTTCCTATAGTTTTAATGATTAAAAACGAAATTGGAAGTTGCATAAGTAAGTACGTTATTTAATTTAGTAACAACTTTAAGTAAAATTAAATTGACATGTTTCCATGGTCTGATAGAGATACCAAAAAGGCATCCCGTCGCGAGAGAAAACACGAAATAAACTCTAAAACAACGCTTTTAAGGGCCCAACTTTCACTATAATCCCACGAGCGTGGCGCGCAGCACGAAACTCCGATATTTATAAATAATAACATAAAACAATATAACTCTTAAGAGCTTGCTACATAAACTCCCTAAGAATAAATGGATTACTTGTGTCCGCCGGCACCATCTAGCGGGGGGTGCGCGCACTATATGAGTTATTGTTATTGCGGGATATCCCCGCTTCCGAAGTCCCACTTACACCCCTCCGATGCGAGGGTATCGTAAAAATCTGGACGAAATATTTTACTAAATTAATTTGTTTCCAAAATGTATCGATAAAAAGATGCGAGTTGCAAATCGTAAAGAAGAGCAGAAAATCGTGACAGTATTTTTGTAATCATAGCCCAAACAATGTAATAATAAAGCAAACGAGATACTTTTTACGGAACTTATATTATTAGAGGCAAACTAGGTATAACAACTTTACAATAGGTACCTTATTTGCAACTGTTTCGTTTTTAATATACATAGGCGCAAAATTATTTATTAATCATTAATTTGAATGCGCGAACAAGTTCCAGTGTTTGTTTCTTTTAGGTGTAAGTACCAACAACCAAAAACATAGAGTAAATTTTGCAAGATTTTGATTAAGTCTTTTTAATAACCTAATAGGAACATTATTAAATAAACCCCGACGTTAATATCTGGCGTATCAAATCAGCAACCTTCATTAGTAGGATAGCGTTAGATATAAGACTGAAAAGTTTTCAGAAGCCGGTGAATCTGGTCGAAAATAAATTCCTTGTCAATAGAGTCAATACCTCTTTTATAGATGAACTACACTGAAATGTCCCACCGACGACATTGACAGAAGGGCGCCACCATCTTCGTGCAACTATAAGGTTTCCACCGTGGCAAAAGTCGGAACTAGCGATCCGCTATTGACGGTGGCCCCTCTGTCAGTGTCAAATAAAGGACAGTTCAGTGTAGTTCATCTATACCACATATTCTTTGGCAGAGAATTGTCTTTGGTTCACCTCGCGTACTGGCCGCTTATTAAGAGTCAATACTTCTTTCACCACAAATTCTTTGGCAGTGGATTGTCTATGGTTCACCTCGCGTACTGGCCGCTTATTAAGAGCCAATATTTCTTTCACCACAAGTTCTTTGGCAGTGGATTGTCTATGGTTCACCTCGCGTGCTGGCCACTTATTACGTGTCAATACTTCTTTCACCACAAATCTTTGGCAGAGAATTGTCTATAGTTCACCTCGCGTACTGGTCGCTTATTAAGAGTCAATACTTCTTTCACCACAAATTCTTTGGCAGTGGATTGTCTATGGTTCACCTCGCGTACTGGCCGCTTATTAGCGGTAACGAGCCCATAAACCGCCTTCGTTAGTCGCCGCGGAGGACGCATAACTTACGGAGACGCGCGGATCACCCGCGTCGACCGCTACCGACGTGGCAGTTAAACTTTCAGTTGGGAAACGATATTTCAATGTTTGAAGATGGCGGGAGATTGATTAAGGACTAAGTACTTTGGCATGTGAGGAAAAATTAGGCAGTTTACCTAGACAAAGCGAAATTTTAATTTTGTGACAGGTCCAATTTCGCGATGATTTCGTGGAACGAAGTAGTTACCCATGTACTGAAATAACCGGACTGAATAATAACTATTTATGACTACGTAGCTAACCAAATACGGACACTAAATATTACTGTGTCTAGAGTGGTCTCTCTAAAGGTGTAGGGTTGAGTTCGAGTTTTATCCATCGTTCATTTTTATTGATAAGGAATACTAAAAAACAAGATGGATGAGAAAAACAAAATATGATGTGAGAAGGACGTTCAGAAATAGGTATGCATGCGCTTCTGGAATGGAATATAAGTATCTATGGTGTTTGGACTATTTCATATTCGTATGGTAAATGCGCAAAGCGCCATCTACTTCTTTCATAATGTATCAGTGTCAGAAGATAGAGATATTTTTGATTAAAAATAAAACATGACATGGTCGATTCCAACAAGTAACCAAAGATACTACAAAAATATTACTTAAGTTTCATACAAGTAAAAGCTCCATAAAAATGGAATACCTATTTGTTTCTGTTCTAATGAATTCTAATAAATTTTGTACCCACTTATAGAGAAAACGTGTTTTCCTGCTAGCTATTAAGCAAGTTTCCAAATTCAACCATCAAAAAAGCTTTTAAACTAAAATACAAAATTTAATCAAACACATAATAAATAATAATAAAACTATTTACTCAAAACAAAAAGAAGTAGTCATCAAATTAACTTGATACAAAAAGATACAAAATTAAAAACCACACAAAATATGCAAATTTGAGAACAGCTTTAATTAACTTCGCGTGGTTAAATAGTAGAGTCATCGACATACAAATAATAATTCGTGTTCATAATATCCCCGACCATAAATTAACTAATAATTAAAAGATCATTAAGACCTTAGGTTGTCTTAAAATAAAATGCAGGCGAGACCACACAGCGAGTTTGGGACCAGTTCGGTTAAACCTAAAGCATAATTTAAACTTCCGATAGAGTCTACGTAAAGTTAAATTGTAGAGATAAATCATGAGACAGCAATTTGAGATAAGAATTGACATGATACAGCAAAGGTTATTCATTAACTGTAATATTAGTAAACTGTTATTTGGTAGTTAAAAGTTTGTAAACGTAGAGTCAAGAAATTCGTAGTATTTTTTCATACAAATACAATATTATATTTCCACGAAATCTGAGTTCTGTCTTCATTATATTTTATAGCACATTGATTAGAATTCACGAATTAATTAAGATAATACACAGAACATACCTTCCACCGCCATCTGTTTTTTAGGCTCGCAAATAAATGCTTGGCGCGTCGCCAAACACGCACGCGCTCACGCATATTTACAAAAACGCATTTCATGCTTAGAATTAAACTAAATATCGCACACATTTCGTATAAACACAACACTACTTTCTCGTATAATATCTTAGAGCAAACTGACTGCCAAAACGACCAGCTTTCTCTTTGCCCGCAAAAAAAACTAATTTGAATTTTCATACAAAATTGGGTCATGCCTTTCTAGGAAGCCCGTTCGCATATTTTATAATCATTGTCTGTTACACAATCCTTGCTGACAAAACATCTTTTGTTTATTTGAATTTTAATTAAGTTTTTCTTATTTTAGAAATCCAGCGGAGATTGGCCTATTCAATAGAAACAAATAATTTTAAAGTTATATTGCTGCAATTGATCTAATAATAAAATATTTCCCAACTTGTATTTTTTTTTATTCATTATCTAATTAATTATTATGTAATTAATTTCTTGCTACGGCTGCGTTAATAAGCGTTAAAGCTGATAACGTTAAGGTTGAGCTTTGAAGTTTAGCATCAGGGGCCTTCAGTTGTTACAGCCCACATTTGTTACAAAAGGAGCTTAGATTGCAAAAGTTATAAGACATAGGTATTTACAAGAGTAACAAAACTTGGCACCCTTTCATCTAATAATGGTTGATATGACAGTTGCACTGCAAAGTCTATCTTACTTAGGTATATCGAGAGGCGTAAAGTCAATCTCAAAGTCAATGTTCTCTGAATAACAAATTCTAACTTAAATAATTGATTTACCTATATCCTACATAACTTATAATTTACTATCATCATTTTATATTTGTTTAGATTCGTTTCACTATTATGATAATCGAAAAATCAAAATCTAAGCCAGAGCTTTTTCTAAACTACGATTTAACGCCATCTATGGTTTACCAGAAGAACTTCCAAAAAGCTTTTGTGGATGTTGAAACTTTTTTAAGCACACCCGATTTCGACTCGAAGGCCGGGCCTCATTTCGTTTTTTCTAACCGACTTAAAAAAAGAGGGTGAGTATTTATTTTCAGACACGAGTAGAGCGTTTCATTAGATGTAGGTATAATTTACTAATTTGCATTTACCATTAATGCGAATCTGTTTGTGAATGAAATGTATTTTCTTCATAAACCTGAATTTCAGCCTATTGATAAATGAGTATTGTCAAAATGAATATTTTCATTAAATCAGAATTAATATCATTCTCAGTTTTAGAAAGCATAAAGATGATTCCTAACCTACCTAAAACGATATTTTCACGTATTTTTTTTACGTATTTCGAGTTTTTTAGATCAAGGAATTTCAGAATTGGATCAGACCTCTCCCGGGAGTAAGGAATCCGATTCAACTTTCCTTTTTGTCAAAAAGCGCCATCTACATTAATTTCTAAGAACTTATACATTACCAGAGGTTGTAAACATTTTTCTTAAAATCATTTTTCTGTTATTTTTATCGTTATTATTCGGTGAACACTAAACATGCAACACAAAATTAAAAAAAAAACCCGCATGCATTAAAAAAATACAAAAGTTGTCTTGATGTTTTGTTTTACTACTCAAGTCATAGTTATAAATGAAAAACTTCAAATTGTTCTAGCTTATTTTTACAAATTCATTTCGATCAGATTTTGTGTCATGTATTTAATAATTTTTTTTTTCATGAATCATGATAATTTTTTTCATGAACATATTATTTAATTTAAAAGAATGAATCAATTTTGAATCTTTATGTTGCCGACCTCTGATCAAAGACCCTCCCTGTCGGCAACATGATACCCACACAACGCTAGCACACGTGTGCGTTAGGAATTTCGGTCTGCCATGCCGCGTATTCAGCGACGCCATGTTACTTTGTGCGCTGTCCCTCTCCCACTGCTGCAAATGTTTGGATGCAACGCGAGACGGGTGATACAGTCTGTCTCGTTCCCGCGAGTGTGGGTTCTTCCAATTTGTGTAGGGAATGAAAAATTCAAAAGAATCATGGCGATACCGTGGGATGCAGTGGTAGGTCGGCGGCACGGACGGGCTGTTTCGATTATGGCGGAAGACTCGCTCCGTTTAATGGCCGAACTCGGGACTTACCTTTTAGGCAACGTCTTGCGATGGTTGACACGTCTCCCGATTTATACCATTTTGGCGGAATCTGGAAATAAAAATGCATTTGTTAAATTGTTTATCTTCAGAAATAAATAGAAATCACATCTATTAAAAATATTTTTGTAGAGAGATCTTGTTAATAAAATAACCACTTAAGGTAAAAAAATAAGTTACAGCTAGGTAATATCTATCCATACTGCTACGAAATAGTGCCTAAATTTTCTTGGGCCGTTTACCCGAATAACCTAATTAGGCACTAAAAAATTGGTACCTATTCGGGTACACCATACATGTAACTACAGCAGACTGTATTTTGTAGCAAGATGCCAGAATGGACCAAGGGATTTTAACTTAACTACTTACTGTTAAATGTACAACGCTAAGCACCTTGACTAAAAGCAAGTGCACTTACGAAGAATGACTAAGTAAGATGAGATAAGAGCTGAGTGAGTCAAACCTCCGTAAACTGCAGTATCATAAATACTCGTAGTAGATACATTAATCTATGTATATATTTTTAGTTTGGTACTTGAAACCTTTACTTACAGCACAAAATGTCAGCTTATTTTAAGCCATCGTGCGTACCGTCTTAGATTCTCATAAAATATTATGCATTTATGCTCATGAATATACTACAGTAGGTATTCAAATAATTAACAAATATATATTCAAATACATACAATATTCAAATTTAATACACACTTCCGTAACTATATGTAAATGCTCTAGCACAGTGTTCCGCAAACTATGTCATGTACCGCGGCACACTGGTGTACCGTGGTCATTAGATGATGAGCCTCGGAAAAATAAGATCCCAACTAATATTATAAATGCGAAAGTAACTCTGTCTGTCTGTCTGTCTGTCTGTCTGTCTGTCTGTCTGTCTGTCTGTCTGTTACGCTTTCCCGCTTAAACCTCGCAACCGATTTTGATGAAATTTGGCATAGAGATAGTTTGAGTCCCGGGAAAGAACATAGGATAGTTTTTATCCCGGTTTTTGAAACAGGGACGCGCGCGATAAAGTTTTTCTGCGACAGACAAAATTCCACGCGGGCGAAGCCGCGGGCGGAAAGCTAGTTATGTTATAAACTTATTTTTAGTAAGGCAGTAGGGGAAGACTAATAAAAGTAATTACTTAAAACTTGATGTTTCATGTGTCGTGTACCTCCAAAAAATTATGTATTCCTAAATGTACCTTGAACACAAAAAATTTGCGGAACACTGCTCTAGCAGATGACAGAGTGATATATTATCTAGTCTTGCTGTGTAATATTAAACCTAAACAGTATTTCAAAACGTTTTATGGGCAAACTACGACTTTTTAAAAGGCCTTATTCTACGCAAGGACCTGAATTGTTGTAAACAGTTTTATTACCCTTGAAGAGTAACAGGTAAAAGCAGAAGATAATTTATGTCTTCAAAGGTCAAACGTCAGATAATAAATAACTTACAATCGAGATAAAATTTGATTGAATGCTGTTTCAGTAGCTTGAATAAAATTAAACTGTAAATTGTAGAGTTATCGGGAATCTATTTAAAAGTATTTACTTACTGACTAGTATACAGTAAAAGTAATGACTGATTATGAAAATAGAGTAAGACAGTTTGCAAACACTTAATATAGTGAATTCAACCCATCCGGGCATGTTTCAGAGAAATTCTTTGTGAAATATTAATAATTAGGTTTTCAGGTCCAAAATGAAGTATTTTACATATTAATTACCGTCATTATGCGGTGCAGTGAAGAAGCTGAAACCTATTCAATAACAATAAAACCAACAAAGAAATGTCTCCGACATGGCAACCATGCTAAGTCAAAAGTTACTACAAAATCGCGTCGAATGAGTGATTGATACGCAATAAACTGGATTTACTACGGCAGTCATAAACGCACGCCAGAATAGCTAATCATGTATTAATCGCAATTTAACGCATCTACTGTCAAATAATACTTGAAAGAACAAGCGATAAAATTTTAATGGCGTTTGTGAACGCGTGCGAATTTTCACGTCGCTATGTTGGGGTGGGTCACTGAAATGAGTGCAATCGGTGTGTTATTAAGTGTTTCATTAGATTTAACGACACAGTGTCACCAATAGGCTATGAACTGAAACATTTAATTTTGCAATATATTACTTAGAGTATATAGTTAGGCACTTATTTTTCAGTAATATTATTACAGCTTTGAGAAAATCATTCAGCTAGCGCAGATTCATCAATTATTCGAAGTGATATTCATTACCCTAGAAACATCGTACAGAATGAATGTTCAAATATTCTTTAAGCATGAGAGTTTTAGCATTAGCTACAAAAGTAAGCCTCTTTTGTGGCCAATGCGACTAAACTTTGTTCCTTAAAAATATTAAAGAAAAAGCGTAATTAAACATTAAAAACAAATGCCGCGCTGTAAATTATCTAAACAATAAGGCCATTATGAAAGGCCACAATTATAAAAGCAAGGTAAGGCAAACACCCACACGGAAGGCGTCGAGCCTACCGCAAAACTTTGACCAATACAATCGTTTCTTTGTTTATCGAACCTTTATTGTGCCGACTTTATGGGAGCGAAGTATGGCCGTTGAACCGAACTTTCCGATTACGGTTTTTAATGTTTCAACGGGAATACTTGTTAATATTTCATTGTTGGTCAACGATCGTGGTGAATGCGTTTACAAAGTCCGGTTCTTTGCTGCGAAAATGTTGTGGGCTGAATTTTATACGGAATTTAGAACAATTTTACGGTTTTTACAACTCTTGAATAAAGCTTTTCTTGCGCAGGTAGGTACTAATTTATCAGTCCATTTCTTCTGTGATTATTAAATATCTACTTAACTACTACAATTAACAGCATTCTCAATCAGTAACTAGGAAAAAGAAGACTAATTTACAAACGTAGACTTTGTCAATTCAAAAGTACTGAATCTTACCTACTCTAAACTCTATTAAAGAAACCGCAATGCTGATCTTTTACAAATTTTATAGCTTTATACTGAAGGTAGACAAAAACGATTTATCTGCAAGCAAAGGTATATAAAACCGGGCCTTTAGAAATCCCTGTAGATTTAGATAATGAGCTTTCATAGGTGACCGATTTTATTTTCTTCGGCGCTGGCGGTCGTAAACCAAATGGCTGGAAACTGGTAGGTCTGAGCCTGCCCTGGTTTGCTAGAGATGTGGAACGCCAGATCCGTAGCCGGTACTTTCGAATATGCGTTGGGAAATTGTATCCGAAACAACGTAGGGAATGTAATAATTTTACAGTTACAAGTTTTTTCATTTTACGTTAATTGCGTACAGGTCTCTTTCAGGGCATATGATTGATGGTTTCGGCATAGTTACTTAGTAAAACAGAGTCTTTACTGCGATATAGGGCTCTGAGTGGAGACTTAAGAATAGCATATTAACCGGTGATAAGAAAAAATGGCCAAAAAGTATTGGTGTGGCGTGTAAATAGCCACACCAGGAATAAAAAATTGCGGGGAAGAAAGATGATGCGGGGGTCGGCTGGTGACTCCAAACAACTCAAAAATACAGCTGCATAAAACGGAAACCACCAACCTGCGGATCAGGAGACGGAGACCAGGCTTCGAGGGTCGACCCGTCGATATTTCTTGCGGTTTTGATTATTTCAATATCTTCAGCAAATATTCAGCGGATTTTTCACATTGACTTCGTTGACAGACGTTCCAAGACAACATAGTTTTTTCTTAATAATTGTCTATAGAGGTTTCTCGCGAAGGTTGGCTCCTGCGAAGGTGCTGGCCCCGAATCCGATAAACAGATTAGTGGGAAACCATCTCATGCAGCTAGATAATTTGAGAGTTGGAGCCACCGAAGAAAAGGAAGAGAAGAAAGTTGGACATAGGCCCAACCATGCTCCCCGCCTTGAAGTTCATTAGGACTTCAATAAAGAAATTATAATAAGAAAAGAAAGAAAAGGGGGAACATGACGTATTATTGCAATTTGCTAAGTATAAACAAAAACTTCAAAATACATCCAGGAAACCGTATAAGAATCAATTCCCTAAAGAAAACAAAATGTATAAAGTCCTCACATCGAAGAGCTTTAAAGTATTTAAATTAATGCATAATAATAATGCGAATAATATTCAAGAAATAAAATCAAAATTATAATTTTAAATTGAAACAAGGCAATAAATGAGTAGTTAGTGTAATAAATACTTGCGTTATAAGTTGTTATTGTGTAGGTAACGGATATAATTTAGTTACTGGGCGCTTATAGACACCAGTACTGGTTCTAACAGAAGCGACTCTGACCACACCATCGGAACCGGGAAAAACTTCGGTAATTACACCAAGTACCCAATGCAAAGGCGGTACATTATCATTGCCTATTATTACAACCGTACCTAGTTCGATTGAACGTTCAGGTGTGCACCATTTCTGACGAACTTGCAGCGTGTGCAAATATTCGAGGCGCCATTTATTCCAATATGATAAAACAAGCTGGTCTAAAAGTTTCTTGCGGTTGGTTAAAGTAAATTTTTCATCTTTCAGTTCTGTTGAAGGCAAGTATCGCAAAGGAGTGGACATTAAAAAATGTGCTGGTGTCAAGGCGTCCGGATGTGGATCAGCTGATATCGCTACAAGCGGTCGAGAATTTAAAATGCATTCAATTTGCACAAGAACTGTTAGAAGTTCTTCATAAGTAAAAAGTTGTTTACCTACAACACGGTACATATGCGTTTTTATACTTTTTATATTAGATTCCCATATACCACCAAAGTGTGGGGCGCGGGGAGGGATCATTTTCCACTCTATGTGATGATCAATTAGCATTCGCTTAATCTCATCTTGAAATTCAGTATTATTTAATACGTTATATATTTCGTCGAGCTGGGCTTTAGCACCGACGAAATTGGTGCCATTATCTGAATACATAACAGATACTGGACCGCGGCGAGATATAAATCTTTTAAAGGCGGAAAGGAACGCATCTGTGCTAAGATTAGAAACTAATTCTATATGAATAGCTTTCGTAACTAGACAAATAAAAAGACATATGTATGCCTTTTGAGAATGTTGTCCCCTTCGTCTAGTGGGAATGAAGCTAATAGGACCTGCAAAATCAGTACCAGTGTGTACGAAAGCTTTAGCATCTTGAATGCGAAATGCGGGTAAATCTGCCATTTTGGGAGATGGATGCTGCGGGTTCAAGCGGAAACAAACATTACACTGTCTACAGCGGGCGCGTATAATAGATCTGGCATTTAATATCCAATAGCGTTGACGAAGAATAGACATGAGCAATCCAGGTCCAGTATGACAATTAGCTGTATGATAATGATCGATAAGAAGTTCAACGACGCGGTCACGTTTGGGTAGAAGCGCAGGATGTTTGGCTTCATAGGGAAGGTCTGATTTAGACAGTCTTCCTTCAATGCGAATTACACCGTGAGGGTCTAAGAAAAGTGATAAGCCACGGAGATGCTTTGAAGGCAACTCACCAGCCTTTAACAATTCAATTTCTTTGTTGAAATGAACGCTCTGAATGCTTTTGAGTATAAAAATCTCCGACGCATTTCTATTGGCTACGAGCTCATTACTCGGCAACCTTTTTGTGAATTTCAGAATATAATAAAACGTGTTTAGAAGCTTATTCCAGGAATTAACGTGGTTCGATATTTCATCAATTAAAGAAGGCTCAGAAGGAGCAGCAACAATAAGCGTATTGCTTTTATCTTTAAACTCTGGCAGAGTTTCACTCTCTAATGGAGTAAATATATCGATAGGCCATTCATTGACAGGTCTTTGAAGCCAGACTGGACCATCCCACCATAATGAATGAGAAATCAGCTGAGAAGGTAACATCCCTCTAGATATACAATCACTGGGGTTCTCTTTGCCCGACACGTGATGAAAACAATGAGGCGGTAAATTTTCTTGGATTTTGGCTACTCTGTTACTAACGAAAATAGACCATCTATGAGGAGACGAATGTATCCAAGAAAGTGCTATCGTGGAGTCAGAAAAAGCATAGATTCCTACAATTGGAATGCGCTCGGATATTCTCTCTCGGACTACTCGCACAAGTTTCGAAAGAAGTAAAGCAGCGACGAGTTCCAAGCGTGCTAGCGTTTGGATTTTACTTGGTGAGACTTTAGATTTAGCACATAGAAGCCTGACAACAATATTACCTGCAGGGTCAGTTATGTGTAAATAAATACAGGAACCATAGCCATTGAGACTAGCATCGCAGAAAGCAACAATGTTTACTGCGCAATCCAAGTTAACACCTATATGACGCGGAATACTCATGGTGGAAAGAGCGGGCAAATCTAATAGAAAAGCAGCAAAACGATTTTGAATGGATTCCGGAGGCACTTCGTCCCAGTCTATCTTGCTTAACCAAAGTTCCTTAACCAAAATCTTGGCAAACAGGACGACGGGAGCAACTAAGCCGAGAACGTCAAATAAGCGAGCAACCAGAGAAAGAATACTGCGTTTTGTACATTTACTGTCGACTGCGACAGTAGTGAAGGAAAAATTGTCATCAGCAGGTTCCCAGGACAATCCCAGTATTTTAAAATTATTATTACCTGTATCAGAGAAACTGACAGGTGAGCGGTGTGAGTCTGGAAGAGCTTCAAGCAGTGCGGGAGAATTACTTGTCCATTTGATAAGATCAAAGGACCCTAACTTGAACAAATCAATTAAATCGCGGGATAAATTAATTGCGGTCGGTACATCGGGTAACGAATAGACAAAGTCGTCCATGAAAAATTGAGTATTTACTACTTTAGCAGCATCAGGGAAGCGGTCGCTATGGTCGTGCGCTAACTTGCGTATCGTACGCATAGCTATATAAGGACTTGGTTTGAGTCCAAAGGGTAGACTACTAAATTGATAAGTGCGTATAGATTCTTGAGGATCGAAACGGAAGAGAATTTTCAAATATTTGCGATGGTGTTCATTCACACTTACGCGAAGAAACATTTGTTTTACATCAGCAGTGACTGCAACAGGAAATATTCTGAAGTCTATTAGCAGTAAGAATAGGTCAGACTGTAAGTTCGGCCCAACGTAAAGAATATCGTTAAGTGACAAACCAGATTGAGTTTTACAGCTGGCGTCCAACACGGCGCGAGCGCTGTCCTTTCCAGCTTTAAATACAGCGTGGTGCGGAATGTAGTAACCCTCATCTGAGTCTGCCTCGGGGGCTTCAGATAAATAACCTTGTTGAATATATTCATTTATGGTTTTATTATAGTTTTGACGTAAGCCATCCACTTTGTCAAACTTTCGTTCAAGCATTTGAAAACGTCTATAAGCTACGGAACGGGAATCTCCCAATACAGATGGGTCTTTGCAAAACGGTAAGTCGACACTAAAGTGTTTATCCTGGTAAATCACCGAGGAGGTAAAAATATTTTCGCATTCTGCCTCATCTGGGCTAAGAAAGCTTTTAGAAGGAACCTCTTCTAATTCAAAGAATTTATGTAAACTTGATTCTATTTCAGTGTGCGGAAGTGCGGTAAAAAATGCAGTCGAGTGCGTCGGCAATTGACTAGAGTGAGCCGGTACGTCACCCATAAGCACATAGCCAAAACTAGTAAGTATAGCAGTAGGCGCGCGTGAACCTGATTCCACCTTATTCCCCAAATAAATATAAGGGAATAATTGAACACCCAATACTACATCAATTTCACTAGGAATGTTCCAGGATAAATCAGCAAGCGGTAAGTTATTGAGGTAAGTCATATCCTCTGTTATATCAACATAATTCGCGGGAAGACGATCTGTGATGCAGTCGATCACAAGAGCGTAAATATGATATTTATTATTCGGATCAGTACGAGATTCGATATCAAAATAAGTAAAACCATGAACAGGTCTCGAAGACTTGCCAACGCCTTGCAGGTAAGAGTCATGCAATTTATTAACGGGCAAGTTCAATTTATTACAACAATCTAAAGTTATCAAATGATTTTGTGAACCATTGTCTATCAAACAGCGTACAATCTGTTTATTTTTATTAGCGCGGTGCGATGCAAGTACTTGAGCGGTAGATAATAATATGGTAGAACTCGGTCTCACCTCCGAAGTGAGAGTAATAGAAGCATCATTCATATTTCGTTGAGTTGGAGTAGTACTACTGCACTTCTCTGTGCACTGTGGCGCGGTGTTTACGGCCGACATTGTTTGTGACGCGGCAGAGGTAGCGGGCGAATATTTCCGCGGTGCGGGTACGTCAAAATGAAGCAGCGAATGGTGTTGCTTGCCACAATTATTGCAAGTGTGTTGTGAATTGCATTTACTTGCAGTATGAGAAACACTAAGACAGTTAACGCAACCGCCCTTAGATTTTATAAATTCGAAGCGTTTTTGCGGGTTAAAATTGTCTCGAAATTGAGAACAAGAATACAACCTATGGTCAGCTTTGCATAGAATACACTGACTGGTCGTTTGAGTTCGCGGGTGCGGATCGTTACTAGAAACGAAAGACTTATAAGTGTTATTATTTTGCGGCGCGTCCCGATTATTATTATAATAATTATTTTTACGGGGTTCAGAAGCAGCGGTAGTGTTGGAACTACTATTATTGCGAGTTCTCTCTAATATTTTAACGCGGTCTTGAATAAAAGATATGAACTGATCACACGTAGGTATTTCTTTATCACCTACAGAAATCTCGAAACTCTGAAGCGTTTGAGAATCAATTTTCCTCAAACTACATTGCAAAATAATAAAATCTGCTAAGTTTTCAATATCTAATTGTTTGAGAGCTGCAATAGATGAAGATAACTTCTCAACAAATGGATTAAGACTCGCAGCGGTACCCACACATGTTTTAATGTCCTGCAGGGCTAAGATGCGCGCCGTGATAAACTGCTATCGCGGCGTTATATCGATTTTGACGTCACTATATCGTTTTATCTACCGGCGCTAACATGGCACCCCGAAAATTATCATGTCATCTGTCAAAATGTGATAGTGATAGATTTGTTTTTTTTTTTGTGATAAACCTGGCAAGCCCTAACATGAAGCGCTAACTATATCATATTTTGACATCACGATAGGATAGGATGTGGTGTTTTTATCGTCCTCGATCCTTGCCCACGATAGCAAGACGATAGGAGATTAACTTTTTTGCAAGCTACTTTAACTCTATTTATTTATCATTTACAATCGTAAATGACATTTCACGATTAATTTGAGGCTAGAAAAATTCAAAGAAAGGAATCTAGCACCTTTGTGATACTTTTACTTCTAGGTGGAGATTGAGTTTTAGTTCAAGAGTTTATCAGAAGCAGCATTTTGTAATTATTGCAATGGATGTGAGGCGAATCTTGCGACAGTTTATAATCATTAACTGCAAAATCTAAGTGCTCCCACAGTCCCACCCACATTTAATTATTACATTACCTACCTTGTAAAATAACCATTACTTACTTACCTACTTAGGTAGGCAGTCAACAACAGTACATCAGACAAATATTAAGTTGCAAATGACGTGAGATACCCCATAGTGTTTAGCTTGATTTAAGTACCTACTGTCATCTGTACATAATCTTGTAAAAATTATTGAAAATGGGGCGGAATGTGGTGACCGAGCTTCTTATGTCTACATTATTTTCAAACAGTGGCAAGGTCATTGTCAGAAATTAGCATTGGGTGGGATATGTAGGTAATCAATAAAAAATTGCTATAATAACAATGAGAATAAATGAATTTTACTAATTTTATAACTTGACGGTGATACCATACATACATTCCACATTACTATAAATCTAATTCCTCCGTTTGGACTTTTTTAAGGGCTTTAATGTGACAGGATGATAATCTTGTACAATTTATTCCAATATAATAAATTCATTCATCATCATCTCAGCCATAGGACGTCCACTGCTGTAATGCTTTCCATGTTGCCCGATGGGGCAGCAAGGTTCTGGAGTGGAGGCCGGGTACTGGAATACGCAGAGTGGCACGTCCTCCCACAAGGTGGACCGACAACATCACGCAGGCCGCTACCAACCAGGCAATAAATTCATTATTGCAGTGTAATTTCAAAATAATTCAACCATTATTTACAAAATCTTTATTTGGAAAACTTTTGTTTTACAATAGCTATTGATAATTTCAAACACTAACAGAATTCCATGAATTGGTTAGCCTAGCCAGTATCCTTGAAGTTTTTTGCTGATTGTTATTGTGAATTTTCATGACAGTGAGCGAGACTTGCTTATGTCTGCTTTAGAATGAAATAATCACTCATAATCCCACACTTCTTCATCCACTGTCTGAAAAAAAAAGAATATTATTTAAACACAATTATATTATTACAATTACATAAACAGTTCATAAATAGAAACATTTACTTAATCCTATTTGTATTTTAAGTTTACATACAAAATGTTGATCATCAATATTATTACACAGTGAAAGAACTATGTGAAATAAATATAGGAAAGAAAGTGAAAGCTTATTTGTAGGAATAAAGATATTTTTCCTTTTATCAGGTGTTATTACTTATGAAAATCAAGATGTGCGGAGTATAGCTAATATTTTAGACTTTAGGTACTTACTTTGCTACTTATGAGTGTAACTTTATTTCTCAAATCTCAATAAACTTTCTGACTGCTTCATGTACGTTGAATAATTACTGTAAACCTCGCATCATGGGATAGGTAGTGGAGTTCGGACTTCGGTTATTCTGTTAATTTTGAAGACTTCATTCTTTAATACTATCGGTATGATTAAGAATTCTTCATTGTTTTTCTTTAACTTGGTTATCTCTTCGTTTGATATTTTCCGTACTTTAGAAATATTAAAAATAAGACTGGAAACATAAAAATACAATTTTAAAAACACAAATACAATCAAGCATTGCTTGACAAGCAGTCATGTAATGTCAACAAATTTGACATAACTTTTTTTTAATGACGTTCTCACTGCTTTAAGATAATGTGTTTTAGCCGAATTAATAGCAGAAATGAACGAGATTGAACGAATGAGCTAAAATATTTCAAGGTTGGCCAACATAATAACGCAAATTTTTCTTAATATGGCAACAATTGGGTTATCACGCGATAGCGGTCGATAGACTTTTCTATCGATGGTCCCATGTTAGGGAAAATGATAAAATTATCTACGTGATCGAAAATTGTCTTATCATATCATGTCATTGTCGATGCGCGCATCTTAGGCCTACAGGATGTTATTGACGTAGTGAACACCTAGACTACGCTTATCTTGGTACTTTTTGACGAGACTATCCCACAAGATATTATAAGTATCGCCGGTAAGAACGATACCTGCGGTCATTTTTAGGGCGCTGTGTGTCAATTTACTCATCAAATATTGCACACGTTGTGAATCCGTCAGTTGTTTATTAGAATGTACGTTAGTGCGGAAGATTTCGTAAAAAATAGGCCAATTTTCAGCCTTGCCGTCGAACGAAGGCAGTTCGATTGGTGGCAGTTTAATATGAAAGGAACCATTTTGCGTATTACTAGAAGGCGACGACAATAACAACTTATTGCGCGCGTATTTAACGCTTGAATATATATCTTCAAACGCGCTGAGTGAACTATAAGTTACAGTAAAATTGGGGTTAATTTCAAGTTGAATTTCGTTTATTTCATCTAGTATCTGTTCAAACTTTTCATGTAATTCAGAAATGCTTTCTGATTCCTCTAAAAACTTCTGATTCAATCTTGAATCAAAATTGGAAATATTCTTCGATGAATTGAATAAAGTGTTTATTCTTTCGAATATTGATTCTTTTTTGGAAAGCAATAATTTTAATTTCGAATTTAATTTCGTATTTGCCATGATGACAAAACAGCAAAATACTATGAAAAGTTTTTGAAAATAAACAAATTGCAAAAAAATATGGCCGGCGGTGTATGAATGTCACGTTATTTGAAACGAAAATAAATTTAAATTATGCGGGTTAATTATTTGAAAAATAAATAAGCTGGAATATCCAGGTTCGAAAGGACCAACAAATGGTGTGGCGTGTAAATAGCCACACCAGGAATAAAAAATTGCGGGGAAGAAAGATGATGCGGGGGTCGGCTGGTGACTCCAAACAACTCAAAAATACAGCTGCATAAAACGGAAACCACCAACCTGCGGATCAGGAGACGGAGACCAGGCTTCGAGGGTCGACCCGTCGATATTTCTTGCGGTTTTGATTATTTCAATATCTTCAGCAAATATTCAGCGGATTTTTCACATTGACTTCGTTGACAGACGTTCCAAGACAACATAGTTTTTTCTTAATAATTGTCTATAGAGGTTTCTCGCGAAGGTTGGCTCCTGCGAAGGTGCTGGCCCCGAATCCGATAAACAGATTAGTGGGAAACCATCTCATGCAGCTAGATAATTTGAGAGTTGGAGCCACCGAAGAAAAGGAAGAGAAGAAAGTTGGACATAGGCCCAACCAAGTATGGTCACCATATGTGTTACTTAAAAGCTTTTAAATAAGGAGTTAAGCAAGAGTTGCCCCACTATTACCATTGAATTACTTTACTACTTATTTTTCATGTGCGTTATTATTATTACGTTATTAGACCTACAATAACAGCCATTGCGACTGTGACAATTATAATACCTATGCTTTTATCACGCAGTCCACCACGACCTCGCCACACGGCCGTTGGCAACATTGGTAGTGCAGCTAAAACCTGCATAGGTTTATAGCCAAATGCCTACCTATAATTATCGGCCCGCAGCTATAAGACACGTCATGACGTTCCATTCAAAGGCCACGATTCACGATAGCTCACCCAAACACTGTTTAGTGATGTTGTAAATCAAATCATCAATTACGGTAGCGTTTACACTCGCGACGCCGCCATGTAAACAATCCAAACATTAAAACTGTGCTACCTACGTTTTACGAGCATTCGATTTGGGGGAAAATCGATTTTATTCGCTCGCCGTACAATCGATTCACGTTTATAGACGCGCGCTCGTAACGTTTTTTCATCAGGAAGTGGTGGCGGATGCACCGCGGAAGATGGTGTGAGTAAACACAGCGGAACGGTAGTTTTGTTAACGTTTTCGGGTTTAATATAACCCTAAGAGATGGTAAAGTACTTGCTTTTTGATAGGGTAGTTAGAACTCTGAATTACTAGTCAATTGATACTGTCAAAACTATAAAAATTCATCTCTATCTCTCTCTTATAGTTTTTGCATGGCAAAGATAATCTAGAACATCACTACTTCGCGCACTTAATTGACTAACTTTTATTGATTTCATAGCTAACTACTAAAAACTAATTCTAAAGTGAATTGAAAACAACTCAGGCTATAATGAAGTTTCTTTTAAAGTCAGACTTGAAATACTGGGTAATTATGTCAACAGACTCAATAACTTTTAAATCGCTGTTAATATTAATACGTACCTTCAGGTAATAGAAATAAAATCTTCTTGTAACTCCACCAGCCCACTAAACTATCAACAGCACATCACTTCAACAAGGTTACCATTACAACTGAATTGAAACTTTAATTGTGAGCCACTCTCGGCCGAGACCATCGGTGCCATCAACTGCACTGAGCGATGAGTTCAACAAAAATAAATTGCACCACATATTTATCTTACTACAAAACACTAACAAATTGATATGTTTATCTACGAAGAACTATAAATTCGCCCGGAACGGCCCACCCTTTAGTGAGGGGACCACCCTTCTGATTTAAAAAGTTGCAAATATTACATAAATAATAAAAAACTTCCCCTAAATGTCTCGGGATGAGATATAATTTTGGCCAACTCATAGTTCCGGGGTAATGGTCTGCATCGTTCTTTCAGATTTAAATTTGATCATGCAATATTCATGATGGCATTCTTAAGATGGGGAAAATTTTAACATGGGATGATCCAATGGCAGAGTTGTAAAATGAATTGCTTTAACTAAAGGGATTTTGGTTCAAACCCGAGTTCCTATTTTGTGTACGAGTAAAGTGAAATACTTATACCGATTTTTCAGGTCTGGGGGCATGGCTGTGCCCCCGCCAAGTCGAGCAAAAAAGCGGCACGGCCGTACCATCCTTTAGTATCCACTCGAATTAAAATTGTCGCAAACTGTCAATAAATAGAATATTGATTTTGTTGGTTTGAGTCTAAGTACGCCAGATGATTTTGTGTAGATTCAACAATCAAAGATTTAACTTATTAATTTATAGACCACGCTAGTTTTTTTAAACCACAACGTAATGTATTCAAAATACGAGTAGGTACCCACAGTAAATATTTTTTACAATATTAATATGTACCTACTGACATATAATTGAAAAACAGCGTCAAAATAGTCATCATATTATAATAAAGCATAACTTTCCCTTATCTTTATTATTATGACATAATTTTAAGCAAGTATTTTTTTGATCAAAATTATTTAAATAAAAATAACTTGACGTGAGTTCCACACTACTTTCAGAGAAAAATACATTAGCCTTCTATACATTAAAGGAAATAATAGAAATAAAATTAATCTACAATGGCATCCATGAAGGCATTGTCCATATTCATAACCCGCACTATAATCCCTTTATACTTAACCCTAAAATCACGACTAGTGAAAAAATCAACTAAACTATATTAGTTATAGGGGTGTCCTGTGTTTCAATTCGAGCTGATGAGAAAAGTTTGAATCGTTTTGTTCTCCTAATTGGAAATAGGGCGTTGTGTTAATCAAGCTGAATGGAGGGGAGAATGATTAATAATGTCATTATGTTTTGATGAAACAACTATTTACTTTTCCACTCGTATTTTTGTTAGAGATAATTTAATAAATACAATTTTTTTCAATCATTAAAACGTCATGAATCAAATGTAAACATAAGTACTTTTTTAATGGATGTTTTAGGGCTTTGGATTGGAATTCTGCTTACGTCTAGAATGTCCGGAGTTTAACGTCACTCTAACGTCACAATCACAAGTGACGCCTGTCGTATTATAACGGATGTATACGTGTTACCTACTTTATTTTCAAGGTAATACTTTATCATCGCCACATCGAACATCGAGGAAATGTAGGTAATTTAATTTTAATAAAATTTAATCTCATCATTACAAACATTCACAGTAATTTTAATTTTTTATACATATTTATGAAATTAAATAATTTAGAATATGTGTTAACCGCTTTCCAATAAACCGTACAATACGATATCTAGTTATTCACACTGCACGCTTCTCGCTTTCACGGAGTAAGCTACCGGGCCTGTAAGACCGGTAGCGGCTGCTTTCCCGTCTATTTAAAACCGTTTTCCTCCCCGTATGGGGTTACCATCCATCCAATTAAAGACCGGACCTGCCTGCCGTTCGGTTTTCTAATATTTTATTTTGTATTTCATGAACAAAACACGGACGCAATTAAGAATATTGTCCGGATATTTTTTTGAACGTACATTTTCATCTTTTTCTCGGGACATTTGAATTTGTTCAGACAAGCACGTTAAGCTTTGCTCTGTGGTATCTTAGATTATTGTAATAGGAGTGATTTTGCAGCAAGGATGTATAATGTAATGTGCTGTGTCTATGGCAACCCTACCCGCATTAATTCAGTTGTTTACGACGGCCCGTGGCCCGACAGACCGGGATCACCAGATGCCGCTCCCACGCCGCGCACATTGTCCCGACGTGGGCGATTATGTACCAGTTCTGTATCATTTTATAGTAATCCAAGTAGAAAGAAGGTTTGAAATGTTACATGCGTTAGTTAGGGTTATCGGTGAAAATATCTCCGGATTGTTGACTGCATGCATTTTTCTAAACAAGAAATATGTTTTCAAATGAGCATTTTTGTTTGGTATCGATAAAGATAGTATTGGTATTCGTTAAGCATTTTTTTTGCTACACCGACAAGTTAGTTCTATTCTTCTTCGTGTTTAAAAAAACAAATACCTACCTACAAAACGAACAAGACCGATATTATGGAGTATTCTAACTTTATATCTGTCTAATTCAGAGTCTTTTGAAATAGATTTCCCGTTTAAAGCTTTAGTTAATTCTGTCTCTTACGTCGAGGTGGTTGAAAATAGATGCTGTATATTGAAAGATTTCTGAAAACGAAAATCTATTAACTTTATAAAATACGCTTAGGCAAAGATTAATGGTGATAACTAAACCTAACAATAAAAAAAAACGTGATCTTGATTACAATAACACAGCAGTGAAAGTCCAAGTTGCTTCCACAGATATAATTCAAAACTCTAATCATAATGCATAGAGCACCTATAAGTTGTAAATCTCGACTTTTTATGTTCTAATAAACCGTTTTATTAGTTATTAACACGTGTTAAACGACCGAAAGAGTGGGGCATTTGTACAAAAGTCCGATCATTAACATACGAGTGTGATTGACTACTACAACCTTATAGGCCTTAAATGACTTATGGTACAGTCGGAATGGAAACTTTTGAGCCTGAAATTGTACAAATTTTAAAGGATTTGAAGGAAATAACCTCGTGGTGGCCAGGACAAATCCTCCCTTTGCTTAGACTTAGAGAGGTCATGCTCTAGCAGTGGATACAAAATGACCATAGGAAATAAAATGATATCATGAAGATAGGAAATTACAATTTAAAAAATATACTTATTTTGCACTATAATTACCTATTAACTCTACAATAAATCATTAAAAGCCCAAAGTAAACTTTTTTGTTCGTTTTTAAGTTTCACAAGTTCTACGTGAATTATTTTTCTTGAAAGTCTGCAAAATATTGTATATGCCATCCCAGTGTACTATTGCCGTTCTGAAAATTATATTGTCTTTTCACAGGCGTAGAGTAAGCCTGTGAAAAGACAATATAATTTTCAGAAAAGATAATTATTATCATTTCACATGCTTCCTCTAACTCAAAAATAAGCATCATAACGCATCCGACTATACTAGTAATGGGCTATTAAACTATAACTCAATTATGAAGAGTTTTAAGGTGCGAACAAACAAATAATGTTATTGCACCCATAAATAATTTGTGGTTTTATTGAGTACGTTAAAAGTTATCGCCTAAATCTAAAGAAACTCCAACGGAACATGAACAACGTAAATAGAATGTGGCAACATTCACTTAACATTATCTTGGTGCAAGTAAAAGTACTGATAAGAAGAAGTAGTTCAGTAGCTTAACTAGAAACTCGATACCTGTGCGTTTGCGTAAAGAATAACTTAAATATACGGTAAGTCAAGTGTTACTTATTTCACAATATTATTAATAGATAAGCAAGCTGAAGTGGCAATGGGCGGCGCACATAGTACGCAGAACGGACGACTGATGGGGCAGCAAGGTTCTGGGGTGGAGGCCACGTACTGGAAAGTGCAGTGTGAGACGTCCACCAACAAGGTGCAATGAATGGACAGATGACCTTATAAAGGTAGCAGGAAGGCGCTGGGGGATAGGGGAAGGTAATATGTTCATCAGTGGTGTATTATGATGATGATTGATGTACACAAAAACCCTCAGGTAAGTCTTTATGACCATTTTATCGACTCTACATGGTCAGCATTTATCACCTAACCGTGAAAACTTTTTTACCATAGACAAAAAAGAAAATCCACAAACCCAAATATCTTGACACGGGATCAAATTACCATTAATAACCGACGTAAATCAATTATTCGTTTCAAACAGTCATCGACTTTTAAATAGTAATAAAATGTACAAACGGCAGTCAATTTATTTATTGCCTTAAAGTTGTAAAACGATATTACACGCCATAATGACGTGTGTTATTGGCATTTATTCGAACGGTTTTACCATCAGTGACCACTTGTTGAACGTTTATGATTATTGTTTAATTAAAAACAGATTAGTTTCACTAAATGCCACCAATCTGATCTAGTGCCGACGTGCTTTGTAATTTTCCTAGTTTTTTTTCAGCGAAGATAAAATATGACAAATGTTTAATTCGAAAAGTATACTCAGTAATAGTAAGTTTAGTTAGTGTCTTAATTCCAATAAAAATCATTTTTTAAACAAGAATTTACCTGAGTTTCAATTAATACTCCTTTTTAAACTGTTTATTTATTTATTTATTTAGGACAACCAACAAGACAGACACAAGTACGAGTAGAGGGGTTTACATACATATTTTTCTTAGGACTAGGTGCTATCTTAATTACAGGCTGCCACGGCGCATGCAAAAGTGGACTTTTGACATAGTTTTAACGTAAGAAATACAGTTTTGATTTTAAGCAATACAAGTTCATAATGAGTGCTAATAACAACCTTTTGGAACATAGCTTCTTAGAACATAGCCTGTTCCAGGGAAGTCTAGTCACATACCTAATCCATAATATAGGACTTTGTGCTTTAAACTCTAGCTTTCTCACGTTAAATTCGCTTCCAACAACGGTGTAACACTATGTAACTACTCCATTATGTACAAGCGATCCGAGAACCCTCGGCCGCAACTATGTTGCACATGCGCCCGACCATTTGCACTTGATTTATTTATTGCTGGCAAAAATGTCAACAATGAAACATTTTAAAAGTGAAACGAAATTGTTCACAAAAGGGTGTCCGAGCATTGTCTCACCCTGTTATGCAAATGACTACGCTGAAACCGAAAGTGCCCGCTCCCATAAAGGGATATCTTGCGCAACCTTTACATAAATTATCGATACGCATTAGGCAAATCACGAAACCCTTTGTTAAGAAACGTCCCAAGCCCTAAACTGGACAAAACCAGTTCGAACCGGACAAAAAACACCCAAATCATCGCCCATTATCTTACGCCTTTCAAGAAAGGGTGGAATTAGCATATTGGATTCAATATTTTGGCTTTTGTGGTAAACTCTACTTTCGTTTTCGCATTTTAAACCATAGTTATTTGCGTTCAAGTGACAGTAACGGCTAGGCACTCAGACAAAACGCTGTATAGTGCCATTAAAAGATTGGAGACGAATAGTTTCATGAAGTTTAGTGTCAATAAATTGATAGAGACATTGCAATTAACCTTGATAATCGTTATACGATCTTAATGACAATATTATGTTCTGTTATCATCTTGATAGCGAGTGTTATTGCGTTCGTAAATCAATAAGTGTGTTTCTATGAAGTGAAGCTTTTTTCCAAGTGAAAAGTGCAGTGATTTTTTTTCCTCTACATAAGAATGAGTGGGTATATTTCATAGATCGCGATCGTGTCGAACATATTTCGATAAGTAGACTAGTTGTCGTGATTTACATTCAGGTGTGTTCGTGTTACCGGATAGTTAAGTTTTTACGGTCACGATAGAGGGCGAGCGAGTGGGGCCGATTTGTATATCGTAAGCGAGGCGACGACAGCCGATGACACGGTATCTGCTATGTCGTCGATCTCTTTATGTGTAAGTGTTACGTTTAGTGCCCCGTTTATAGCTTTTGGTTGCGTCGAGGTAGTGGTATAACTTGTTAGTTAGAAACCCGTAAGTGCCTTCGAGATTTTTTCCTCGGCTTTATAGAGTTCAAACGCGTGTGAATTCACTAGCTGACAATAAATTTAATCGGTATCTGACTTAATAAAAATGTTGGCTAACAAAAGGGTTTGGGGCTTGACTATTTTATTATGTTCTGTCCAACGATAGACTGATATGTTTTTGTTTTATATTATTGATATTATAAATCTTACGAACCTAAGTAGAACTCTACACTACAGATAAGAATAAACGGTACACCACAAATAAATTATTTGATTTGATTTTGATTTGTCGGTTTTAACTGAAATTAGCGTTATCTAAAACAAATGACGAATTCTCCCTTCGAAGTAATTCAATTCTTTTGAATAACACTATGCTAAAGAGAGTCATCAGAATCAATACGTTCGTTTTCTATCTAAAACGTCACGTCAACCGCAAGCCTGGCTAACTCAATCCAACATGGCGTCGACCGCACTGCCCATTCATCAGCGTCATAAAATGGTATTACTCGGATCGCAGGCTGTCTGCCATGATTACTGCGAATCATAATAAATCATACCCGCAGAGGCCCGCACATTATAATTGCTAGATCTCCACTATAAATCAAATATTTCGGCTGCGTGCGGGTAGTTTTTTATTGTCATAATGACGTTTGCAGCTGAAATGAAACTTTGGGTTGACAGTGTTGATTGAGTTTTTAAAGAACGCAATTTTTTGCAGTTTCAGAGAGAAAAATATGCCTCCATTCAGGTCTGTTCTTAACCGATTGCTTTTATTTATATTGTGTAACGATTGCTCAAGTAGAATTTTAAAGCCTACTAAAAGTGACGCGATATCAATCTTATAAACTGTAAAATGATCAACTAGGTATTATTCTTGAAATAAACTATTGTCCTGTTTGCGAATGATTTGTATACTGCCTTTACAATCGGACTTCTGATCTAGATCTGGAAATATTAATTGTAAGGCCTTACGTAGGAATTTTATTTAACATAGGCCTACTGCACTCCTACCCTAGATTTAGAGTTAGTTGGAGTTGATTAAAGAAAGCGATGCGAAGTAGAGATCCATTTAAATTTTATTGTTTATTTACTTCTCTCGAGTATACACTGAAGTGTGTATTTTTGATTGCAAAAACGTTAACTCACATAAACACGTAAAACACAAAAACGGTAAAATTGATACACAGTTTTAATTTGACGCTTGATTACATTTCATTAACAGTCACAATGAGTTGTAATTACCTATTTGTAGTATCAGTACAATACTGGTTTAATTACTGTAACAGTACTAAAGCGATACACGGCCCCTTCACACCTACAACTCAAGGAGTAATCTACAATAATTGACTCTCGCTGAGAAAGCTATAAATGGTTATTGAGTGTACCAATAAACGTGCTCGATTAATACCTCACTGAGTGTACATAATAACCCAAACAATTATATAGATATACTCCACTGTGGTTACGATGGAATTGGATATCAGATATTATTTGTTCTAGTCGTAGTAATTTCAGAATCATCCGTTGAAAGGCAGCTTCAGTTTCTTGCTTGTCGCTTGTATCTATCAAGATTTTTAACAAACATCGTTAAAATTAAACGCATATTTTATATTATGAGTTTTATAAAATGAAATAACTAACAGAAGAAGTATTGAAAAGGATATTTTTAACAGCAAAAGCTAAAGTTACTTTGCTTTGTTCTTGCAAAATTCCATAGCTTCTTTTAGAAAATTCTTCACTAAAATGTTCACAAAGAATTCACGTTTCACGAAGCCATTATTTGTCGACCATAGTTTAGGGAGGAGCATTATCATTTCTTTGGTCGCCACGTCGACGAACCTTAGCCCGTAAATAAGTCTGGCATTTTAGAATCTTGCCTAGTATTTTACGTGCATTGGCAAATACTTAGGTACAATGCGGCAGTAAACCCTACAGATCCGTATACGTGCTAAATAAAGGTCAGTGGGCATCGTAAATTATGCTTTATACCGTCTCAGGGACGATCTACTTTCGTGTAGTAACAAGCCGAGACATGGGCCCGCGGCGTCACATCGCCACGAGCGGCGACTCACGATTTGAAAACAGATTTATGATCGTCCACGATAACGGGCTTGCGATAAAAATTTTGCCATTCCAAGGAACACGTAGGTAAACGTATGTGACACTGCTTATGTACGAAGAAACAGACTTATGTAATCGAAAACCAAAATAGCAATTAAAAATTGCAAACCATGAAAATCTGCTAATTAGAAAATTATGCAACTAACTGATTAATTAACTGCTCATTAGATGATGTTCATTTTTTTGCGATATAGGTACTCGTATAGTATTTTTGCTTACGACATCCATATAGTCAAACTCGGCCTAAAGAACTATATTTTTCCTGTTACGAAATGGAAGGTAAATAAGAACATAATACCTAACTAAACTATAAAATCTTAATATTATGTATTAAAATCTAGCAAGTTTAATTTATGTATGTTAAATTGTCTGAATTTAAAAGCGCTATAAAATCGACAAAGCTGAGCGAAGCGAGCGAGCGCAAGACGGCGCGTGCTACGCCGTAGCGTCGTAGTCGACGCGCTCTATGCAAAATTTTCAACTAGCAAATTTTTTTTCTTTTAAATAAATAATGTAACTTTTTATTCTTTATTTCTCGTTTTATCCTGGCATATCGAGCGTGTCACACGATTTTCAGTCCAACTCACGAATTTCAGTCGTGGGACAGCGGCCATTAAACGTTCATGTTTCAAGTCACGATTGCCACGAACCCTGTTTTTGTGATATCTAAAGGTCCTCTTTAACAATGGCTCGATTTATTTCTCCCATTGTTACACCGCTATTGTTGTAATACAGCGAACTAGTACGTGTTTTATAACGGACTGAAATATGAACCTGTTATTTTACCTCGTTTTGTATGAATTGTATACTAAAATACCTTCATTTACCGCATACAAATGTCATTTGGATCAACACTATTTTTTACTTCCGTGAGCTAAGGTTTAACCGTGTTCATAACATACGAATCATGATGTTGTAGTGTTTAATAGATTTCCTTCATTATAATAACCAGTTATTTAATTCAAAACCAGCTAGTAGCATTTGCGTCTTCCATTACTTGAATTAATCTCCGTAAGTTTTGCAGTACCAGGACAAACTTCTATAGTTTAATGGCAAGAACGAGACAGCAGTTTAAACTTTTAACCGTATAACTTGGTCTCTTTCCCTTCTCACACGTCAGTGAATTCACAGAAAATATCGCCCCTACCAACCGAGCGTAATTGAAGCAGCCCATAGCCAACTCTAAAGTCACGTTTAACTCAGCATTGTTGTTGGTTATAAATAAATATAGTTTGTGCCAATAGAAACTGTCAATTTTGTGAATGCATAATGAAAAATATCGCCATAGATAGTTATTGTAGGTACTGGCTTAGTATCCTTTACATCAATTTGCAATCAAAGATAAGTCTACTCATACTAATAATTATTATAAAGCTGAAAAAGTCGTTTGTTTGAAGCCGCTAATCTCAAGAACATAGGTTAGATTTAAAAACAAAAAAATATATTAGATAGTCCATGTATCGAAGAAAGCTGTAGGCTAATAACATCACGCTATGGGCAATAAGGAGCGGATCATCAATGAAACTGTTGCAAAATCGGGAAAATATATTCAAAAAAAATTTACGCTTTCACATGGTTACATTTAGTCATTAGATAGGTACATAGCTCGGTATCAATGCAATGTGTGAATCATTGGGAAGAAAGATCCAGGTAAAGATGTCTTAACGAGTAAAAGTGTGACTTCATTCTATTTTCTTTCCCAAAGGAGTCGCAGTGTTACACGTTTTGGTGTGACTGGTTGAAAACAAGTAATCATTATTCTTTATTTGTTATACAAGTTGCCAGTTTCTATGGCGGACCATAGATGAAAGAGTGCCGCCGACCTCCTCCCGAGGTCAGCGCGCAGGCTCGAATAATGCCATTGTTTTTGATCCGGCCTCTAACACTCATGGTGTTTGTGGTTAGAACGATCTATGGCTATATTACTTCGCCTTAATAATAGTAGGTAGGTATTGCAATAATAGTATTGCATTGCAATAATAGTAGTTATAATTCATTAGAAAAATTGAATATGTAGAAGAATCATTACAACGATTATTTATAGAGGCCATATTACGTTAACGTTTTATGTTTAAAACGACACAATCTAACTTGGCATGATTTAAAAAAGTTTGTTTTATATGAAATGAACTTGAAATTATTATGAAATAGCTTTCCGCCCGCGGCTTCGCCCGCGTGGAATTTTGTCTGTCACAGAAAAACTTTATCGCGCGCGTCCCTGTTTCAAAAACCGGGATAAAAACTATCCTATGTTCTTTCCCGGGACTCAAACTATCTCTATGCCAAATTTCATCAAAATCGGTTGCGAGGTTTAAGCGGGAAAGCGTAACAGACAGACAGACAGACAGACAGACAGACAGACAGAGTTACTTTCGCATTTATAATATTAGTTGGGATTAGGATGATCCGTAGCAGAACGAATAAGTATAAGTATATAAAATTCCTTGTCTGTGTAGGTGCCTGAAATTGTGGTAATAATAAGAATAATGTAAGTAATTGACCGACAGTAAATTGAAAACTGAAAACAGTACATTATGTGTTTCCATCATGTATTGAGCCCATTTAATAGAAGTAATATGAATAGATTCGTCCGGGAAAACTGGATTCAAAAGAAAATTCTTTGGTAAATTTCTGATGAAAATGAATTTGATTAATTTCTGATAAAGATAAACGTTTATTTATTTTATGTTAAGTCACTCAACGTTATTAACCAGTAAAACGTTAATTATAAATCAATTTAATGGTTAGCAATAATTCAAATGGCCGCTATGATAATTATAAAATATGATTTATTGTTGTTAATTTAATTTAACCTAGACTCGCGGTAGGCATTTTCATTCGCGGTAGGTATTTTACTAAGCTAATCATAATGTAACATATTGGTAGTAGTAAAATGCAAAGTAAGTAGCAAAACACATTACTTGCAAGTTAATTGCAAATCAAAACTTAATTAGCAAAAAGATGTATGTATTACTTACTAATAATCCATAAATCTCCTATATATTCTGGCACATAATGACTCAGGTCATAACTGTAATGCGATGTTATAAACATGTATTACTCTTGTAGCACCGTGCAAAAATCAATGTCCAACTGGCGATAAGGGGGAAACGTCAGCGCGCTCGTACGAACCACTACAGTCATTTCGCATGGATCGCTCTATAACAATTACTTTCAGTTATTCGAAAATTGAAATTCAAACTTGGAATCACTCGACCGCCATCTTGATCCGGCGTGCGTACGCGCCTGCGCGCCGCGAGCACCGCGAAATTACAGGCACACAGCGCGCGCCCGCTCGCGCGTTTAAAAATAAAATAAAGTTAAAACAACGTCATTTGTGCACGTGTGTGTGAGGGCCAGTATTTATTTATAGGCTAGTAGCTATGTAAATATAACGAACGACCAAGTCCGGTTCAGCATTTCTTGTGGTTTGCGAAACGTCTTAATTCGACTTCGTAGCAACCTACTTTGTTCTGAGTAGATCAGCATACAATTACCGCAGCAACTCACTGTAATTATGTGTAGTAAAGTTATAAAGCTTTGATTTTGAGTTATCTAAATACGCTGGAGATTGGAAAGCCGAGTCGTTCGATAGCTTAAAGCGAGCTAGGCGCCAGAGCAATTAGATTGAGCCAGACAAGCACTTAGATGCGGTATTAATTACCTTGCTGTGTGTGCCGCGAATGGAGTACGAAAACAATTAAAATTCCAGGCTAAATCAACGCCCAACAGTCACGAGTAATTTGAGCGTCTGGAATCTGGTTTGACATCATTATGTAAAATTCCCGCAGCTACGCTAAGTCAACAACCTGTTTTTTTAACATTATAGTAGTATTGTCACGTGAAGGCGATGCTTTACATTTCGGTTTAAAAAACAAATAATCTTTTAAATTACTTATAACGGGGGTATATGAAATAAGTTACGGCATAAAGCGAATAAGACTAAGACGTTAATTACTCGCCCAGTGGTAACCTCGCAACGTCCATGAATTTAAAGATCGGGGTCGTAAAACGTTGCGAAATGGAGAAATTTTGCAAATGTCCGTTCAAGTACTTGTACATATGCAATTCGGTTATAGCACGTAACATTCTTGACAGCTATAATTCACTCGGTAGCGCTATTTTAAACTCTCGAATTTCGGATTTTAGCCATAATTACTTTAGAAAATTAATTAAAAACTGCCATTCTTCAAGTTCTAAAGCAAAAAGTGACAAGCAGGCTAGAACAATTTATTGATAAGCTGTAATATCAAGTTAGCAAATCAAATACCGTAGACAGAGAATACCCAATTATTCTATTTATTTATTAAAACCCAGAACCAAATTAAATCAATAATAATTATGTGAAATTTAAAGATGCTTCGAAACCTAGGAAAAACTAGAAGATAGTTTTCATCCTGGTTTTTAAAGGAAAACTCGATTTATAAAGTTTTTCTGTGACGGACCTAATTTCAAACAGGCGAAGCCGCGGGTAAACGCTAGAACATAATCATAAATCTTATATTTACCAAATATAGCTACTAGAATCATCTAACAGCGTGTTTAAACATCGTTTTATAAACTGTTAAATATCTCCGCAAAAAATTAAAAACTAACTTCAGTATTTACAACTCATTAAGCGTTGTTTTAATTGCCCGTTAATTGGTCCGATTTAAAAACTTTTCCGCGCATTTCCTTCGAATAATTAATAAAATTATAATTAGTTCTGTGGTATCGGCGTTTATAATTGATTTATTTCAATCGTTCATTGGTTTTGCCTTTTTTAATCTTAATGCAGCGGAAATGTCAATAATTTCAATTTAAATTATATACTTTTGTAGGAAAATGCTTACGTATTTTACATGTTATGTAACTTTTATGTTTTTATGAAAATGTCATTATGTGTTCTTCATGTTTTATGATATCAAGGTATTAATTAACACACGTTGTTTCGCTTCTAGGGGTATGAAAAATTGGTTACGCCCTATTCTCAGACTCAATTGAATATTCACAACAAGCCGTTTCGGAGGAGTTTTGATACAATAAAATAAAATAAAAACAAGAATGAATCAAGAATTCTAATTTCGAATTTTAAATTGCAATAGCGCCAGTAAATAATTTGAAAACGATTGTGTAAGGCTCGGTGCAGACGCGCGGATTAAGCGGGATATCGCGTTCGGCGCGGGCGGCGGTCGATGACCTCGCGGCCCACGCCACGCTACGCCGCGGGATAGGGCTGCTACGATAACAGTTTATAGGTAACCCAACTACGAGTATGTACTTTTAGGTCCTTTTAAACCTTTATCTGGTAGTGGCAGAAATGATGCCACCATTTTTTTCTCTATACCAGTTACAAGGTAAATGCGGATGTAGTTGAAAATTAACGGCTCCTTGCCACTTTTACTCCACTTTTCAGCGATCGAGCGGTGTTGTTTTTAATGATTTTACTGAAAATTATACACCTACATATCTGTATCATTGATCAATAAGTATTTTGGTGCTGTAAGTAAAGTTTTATGAATAAAATGATTATTCTGTTTGATAAGGTAACAAGGCAACATCTCTTGCAAACTGAAAACGAATGAATCTTTTAAATGAATAGCTTGTGCCTCCTTGACAGGAGCATAACTGTTTGTAAAAAAACTAAATAACTATTATAATTTACACCACCTTACTTTCTCAGCTTGACCTGTCGTTGATTGGTAGAGAATGACTCCCGGGATTAAGTCCGCCACTGTACAGTGTCTATATGCAAGAAGTATAAATAAATAAGTAAACAGACAAATCAATAATGTACATAACTTTTGAAAAATATAATTTACTTTGGACGGCCCTATAAAAACTTCTGCGTCCGCTTTTTAATTTTACCTCGCAGCTGACTGCGGCCTGCATAAACACACCCTAAGACACAGATATAATTATACCGACGATGTAGACGCTCCTCTACTCGTACCTTAGATTTTACGACGGCTAAAGAAAACAGAGCTTGTAATGTAACACTTCGATAGAGTTCCATCGTCTGAAAGTATTTATTGTTGGAAACAAGGATAAAAGGGTTGTTTTAATAAAATTAAAACAATTCTAATTTTATTTCCAGTGAAAAATATCAGCCATTCTTTTTCCGTCGTCGTTTAGACGAATGTGAAGTTATACGTAAACTCATATAACTTCTTTTTTCGCGTTTCCATTTATTATGTTTCTATTATACCTGTATGACACCCTCATATTTTTTTAAAACAGATTTTTTTCTATTAATCGCCAATATTTAATGTTATTGAACATTTCAAGATTAAATCAACGATTGTTATATTTTGAAAATAAAAAACAAATGCGAAATGTCTTCACAAAAGTGATTGAACGATAAATATGTAACTTTATTTTTCTAAAAAACAAGAGAAAAACGTAAAACGCGCGCTAGCATTTGTTATTTTGAGATGAGATTGTAATCTCGACGCCCATACCCGAAAAAACCAAACACCTTTAGCGCCTTTGCCACAAAAATGTTTTAAGAAAAAACTTTTCTCTGCAGCCGTGGGTGTAGAGTTACAGATAGTCTGTGGACATGTAGGTATGTATAGACTATAGAGGATCCCCTTCGGAGAAGCGGCACCCCCGCCCCTGGCAAACAATAAATATGTCAGTGGAGATATTACAAGGCGAGACGTGGCCCCGTCTTAAGTAAATTATTACTCTGCAACTTTTCCTGATGAGTTCGCCGTGCCTAATAAATAACGGGGATGGTTTTATTTTCGTACGGGATTATTCTGAGTCAAATACATCGCAGTTTTGCTTTTAGGATCTATACTATTAGAGATTATAGATAGATGTTTGTTGCTCCTTTAAAAACTACTGGATGGATTTTGATGAAACTTTACCACATTGTACAATAAATAATATTATTCTACAATAAATAAATAAGTAAAATCATATTGTTGTATAATAGCAATTATAATTATAGAAATAACACTTCTAGAGTTCTAATCTAGATCAATGTATGTGTTGTAGAGTTTCAGAAAAAAACAAGTTTGCAAGAATTCACACGCATTTATTAGATCCAATTATTTTGTTGAGAAATAACAAGCCTATCCTCTTCTCATTACCACACAATAAACAGATAGTTCATCTGAAAGTCAGGAAAAATTATTTATAGGAAATTACGTTGTTTTACAGTTCATACGCGCATTTTATAAAAATTTACAGCGTCTCTTTTTTTGTGTAATATTGTCTGTGGTTTTAAGCCAACATAAAAACAAAACTTTCCGCTTGAATGCGTCACGGTTTTTGTTGGAATATTTAAAAATATTCTCCACGGGCAGGGGAGCAGGCTCAAGGCGAGTTATCGTACATCACGCTGCGTGTTGGAATCCAGTTAGAAACTAAAGTTTCAATTTAGATAACGCCGCACACGCATGCTCGGCTGCGCGGTACTTCACTTATAATTTACCCGACTTTTGGATGGGACCGAATCACGAATGAACCATTTTTGGCCATGTCGCATGACGGTTCATAATAACATTCCAGACAATTATGCAAATTCGGAAGGAAAGTGGAAATTCTCACGCCAATTTGATTGGTGTACGGAACTCTACATGAAAATTGTTTTTAAAATGAATAAGTACGAGCATAAATATTGCATTCATGGTATAATTTTCAAATATTTACCATAGGGGTAACGAACCATAATTTAACTTATGTTTTTAAAAAAAAACTCGGGGTCAATATAAAATTAACAATAATAAATAGGATATTTTCAGCAACGTAGAGTCTGAATTAACTACGTGAAATGAAATCTCACTTTTTTAATCAAAAGGAATAAAAATTTAAGACTTATCATTTATCCAGTAGATGCTACCTCATACAAGATAACCTTTGGGTATAATAATCTTTTGAACTTAGATTTTATCTATGTATCCTAGAAGAAACTTCCATCGCATTAAAACCGAAGCTTACCAAGACACGGGGGGAACACTTAAAATACATTGTACCGTGCTTACAAAGCAAACAAAACAGTTTCCCGCAAAAAAATCAGGAAAAAGCGCGCCAGAGAAAAACAACGGGGATCATAAAAGAAAGAGCGGAGTTGGCGGGCGAAATGCGGCGTGCTCGCTCAGCGCCCGGCGATTGGCGGAGGCCGCCCCCCTGCCCCCTTCCCCCCGCGCCCGGCCGTAACTCACTGTTCACTTGTTTTTACGGCAGCCATTTTGTGAGTGTGACGTTTGCTCCCGCGCTAATCCATACGGGCGCGCCTGTGTGCGTGCTCGACCGGTTCTCTAGTAAAAAGTTACGGCGCCCGCAGTTGGCAGCATTGGAGCCGTGGGTACACGCCCGATAGAACGTGTTCTGCTGATAGTATGGGAATCCAGAATGGATATTAAAGCGGTTTGAAGAGGTTGGCAGCCGCTGCTATACTAACTGAACTAAATTGAATTTTTAAGTACCTACTAATTCTTATGATACAAAAATTATTTAATATTAGGTTTGTTACCTCTGTGTAGGTAATCATACGTCGGTTATTTGGGTCTCTATACCATCTACGTACGGCCGAATCGACTGGACCATTCATATTAAGTTTATTATTATAAATGTATTAGGGTTGCCAAAAATATCAAACGTCTCTTTTTCTTGTAACATAACAAAAGGTATGATCCTTAATTTATTTTTACCTGTGTCTTCGATTCATTCATAACTCTACCAATCTACGATGGGACCATAACATTGGCATTGTATGACACCAATTCCATTAAATAATAAACGAGCACCTTGTGTCAGAGAAAAAGGTTTTGTAATAAAACAACAATTTTCAGCAATAATATACGATGATGTCATGAAGTTCCTTGTACTAGATATACTGACTCATTTAATTTTGTATTTTTGAGTTTAGATTTAACATTTTGATTAACAAGATGTTAGGTATGATGCTGAAATTAAATTGTATTTGTCGACTAAAAGAATACTTCTCAATTTGTTCATCTGAGTTTTATTGGTTTTTTTGATGAACCAATAAAATCAAATAAATTAAATTCTACTATCAGCATGCCAGCCAGCATACTCTGATTTAAAATGTTTAAAAAAATCTCTACATTAAATCACTTTATTCAAAAACAGTTATGTACTTCGACGCCAACGAAAGTAAAAGATTACTTCCACAGCCCATAAGATGTCGTGACAATTTAATTAATTTAATTGGGATAGTGTTTGTCAGACATTCGTTTAAGTAAGTGACAGTTTAAATAGCAACGGATGCAATAATGTGTCCACTGTCCAAGTTAGTGAGGCTGTCCAAGCTTCTAAGTTACGCGGTTTAACTGAAACAAGTTTCTTTCACTTATGACGTATGATTATTACTCACAAGAAAAAAAATACCTACAAAACTATTTGTAGTTACAATAGGCAAAATAGATAATTGAAACAAAATCCATTTTTTCACGACTTTTTTCTATCGTCTGATAACTTTTATCTAAAGAATAAATTTGGCACATTCACAGTTCTTATGGGAAATATGTCAAAATGACAAGGTTATTCTTCAGTTATGAGATAATTCATCTGACGATTGAAAAATCAGCCCTAATAAATAAAATATAGCATTTCAGTGTAAAAAGCATTTGTGTTCATATTCATTTTCAAAAGATTTTAAAAAAATCGTCTTTAAAAGATTAAATTCGTATGGTAAGTATACTTGGTGCATTATTAGGTAGTTAGCAGAAGCTGTACAAAAAGGTTTTCTTCATAACAACAATTCACAAAATTAGTATTCCGCGTGTATTATCCCGTCCCCTGCGCCCGTTCATTATCATTAACGTTCCGTTCCACCTATCTCCAGTAATGGACCACAGATTAGGGTGACCATTTAGAAATGTAAAGTCCTGACTCAGGATGAAAGTATGAAAGTCCGGATACCAAACACTTAGAAGAGACAATAAGTACCTATTAGTCAATAAATAAATTCACTTCTAACTAGATCTGGGAATCATTAAGGGACAGCTAATATGTTCAGCAGTGGACATAATATTTGACTGAAATTATGAGGATTGATAATGATTTAACATTATGACATTAAAGGCTAAGCAAAGCATGATCTTGAAGTAGCAGACAGTAGATGAAAGAAGATTTTTAGTTTACAAAATGGTGTACAAAATCGTGTTTACTTAAAAATCGTGTTCGTTTAAATGTAATGTGTTAGGTATTGGAACCTCACCTTCAATATACACAATTTTTCAGCTAAATAAGACGGTTTTACAGAATTATAGCCGGTTTAAAAGGCAAAAAGTCCCGTTTATCCGTAAATCCGTTGTGATGGTAACCCTACCATAGATGCAGGAAGAGGGAGCGGAGGGTGCGTAATGGAACGCACCTATCTTTACGTCTTAATCTCCTCATTAGTCCTAAACTGTTGGCGCATCAGGAATGAGGAGAAATAAACGTTAATGAAGTCCCAGAAAAATGTTTTGAATAAAAACTTAAGTGGCGATAGAGGCTGGGAAGGATAATGTAGAGACGTTTAAAAACAGTAGCTGTTCAAAATAAATGTTGGTTAAAAAAAATTTTCTAACCAAAATTAATATAGTCATTTAATATTTTGTGTCTAATCTAACGTTACGAAAAATATGCACCTGAAAAATTAAATAAAAATATTTAGGGATGTGACTTTTTCAGTTCTAAAAATATATATTTTTAATTCATTTTAAACATTGGGAAGTTGTTCCAAAATAATCCATGACAAATTATGTCTATACTCAAACAGTTTTAATTGATAATTGCATATTAGTGGAAAAAGAAATACATAATTTACGTCACAAAATATTTTTTTTACTTTTTTTTTATTTTACTTTCAACTAAGAAAATACAAAATGTTCCCCAGGATAATGCAGCAACAATTAACCGGCTGAAGTATGTACTACAAAATACAGTGTTAGTTACTGCCGTTCGCGGGAGCTTTATGACTCGTGTGCGCGCGGCTTAATTGTCAGTGCGTGCGGCACAGTTTGAGCCACCTCTGTGAAATACTGAAACATTATTTTTATCTATACCATACCAATATTATAAAGCTGAAGATTTTGTTTGTTTGCTTGAACGCACTAATCTCAGGTACTACTGGTCCGATTTCAAAAAATATTTCGGTGTAGAATAGCCCGTTTATCGAGGAAGGCAATTTCATCACCCTACAGCCAATAGGGAAGGAGCAGTAAAGAAAAATAAAGGACATCATCCACGTTTCATATTTTTTGGTCCAAAATCAAAAGTGCCGGCCAACAAAAAAAAGTGCTGTATTCTGACAGAATACGTCTGCCTTAGCATTTGTTACTATGCCACCAAAGCCGTAGCTCCACTGTGCGTCGAGTATTTGAGATCTAAAAGTCATCGACTATTCATACATTTTTTGTTCAAAATCAAAAGTGTCGGCCAATAAAAAAAAAGTGCTGTATTCTGACAGAATACGTCCGCCTTAGTATTTGTTACTATGGCACCAAAGCTGTAGCACCACTGTGCGTCGAGTATTTGAGATCAAAGTCAGTCGTTTCATATATTTTTAGAACTCAAATACTACGATGCACAGTGGTGCTACAGCTTTGGTGCCATAGTAATAAATGCTAAGGCGGACGTATTCTATCAGAATACAGCACTTTTATTTTTTGGCCGGCACTTTTGATTTTGGACCAAAATGGATGATGTCCTTTGATTTAAATTTAAAAAAAACATATAAATGTTACCGCTGACTTATACATCAGCTACAGTAAGATCAACAGCAACCAAAAGTCTCGGATAAGTTTTGAATTTTATTACACAAACTGTGTTCCAAATTCAATTGTCCTTTTCATAGTGTATAGGTCTTTGATTCATGTGTTGGCGGCTATACCACCAAAGTACTACGGTGCATAAAGTGCAAGTATTCTAATAGCCATAAATCGTGCCTTGGCAAAGGTCGGATGTCGACGGAGCGGGAACCATTTAACCCCACTGTTGACGATCCAGGAAAATTGAAAGCCCATAGCTCAGCTAGAAATTGATTAGTGTCCTGGGTTAATTTATTGGAGAATAAAGCTTTTATATAAAGCTTTATTCTTAATGCAACAAACTTAAAACGAAGTGCAAGAAAAATAGTGGCACTTGTGGTCTAAACTGAATAAATATTTTTGATTTGATTTGATTTGAATAGATCAATACCGGTTGCAGTGATACTAGGACTTTAACCCTTAAACAAATTTTTATATGCTTTATTTTGCTGCTAAGTCTATTTTGATCACACGGAATAGATGTAATTATTCAGAGAAGAGGTACAATTATGTTACTGTAGTGTTAATCACAGTGAAACAAAACGCTAATAGGGTGAAATTGAAATTGACAAGAAAATTTGAAATAGGCACCAAAGCCAATGTAAAATAGGTATACACAAATTGTTATACAGTTTTTGACTAGCTCTGTCAAAAATAAAGAGAAATTATAAAAAATTTCTAAGAAAAAAAAACTTGTAACCGCACAACATTGATGCAATATTTTTCATACCAAACACTAGACCAGGACCGTACCGGCAAATGAACCTGAGACGTTACGAGGGCTGAGTGTCGCGACAATTGCCTCTTTACAGCCTCGTTCCACTCTTGACGCCGTAAACGGTCCTATAAAAGCAAAACGTACTGCATCAACAGTCATTTGACGTGGAGCGGCTTTTCGACTGGCGAATTTTGGGTTAAATATAAAAAAAACTCAAATTTACAACGTTAGAAGTCATGTTCGTTCATGCTTAGATCGAGCTCTGAATGTCATAGTTTAATAATAATATACCTACTCTTGAAAAATTCAGAGTTTAAATTTTTTTTTGGTATTTCAAAAATAACTGAACTTGAAATGTTGATTTAATTATTTGGAACTGTTTATTAGTAGTAGTTATAGATACTCTTATACATTATTTCAAAAATATAAAAGTGGATTAAAACATGAGATTTTAAAAGGAGTTTTCATTTAGCTTGATATAAAATGTTTAAAAACATGCTCCTACATAGCAAACATGCGGCATTTTACTTAATTTTAGTTTCAAATATAGGTACTTCGTCATACGTTATTATTAATAACGAAGCTCCAGTAATTTATTATGAGCAAAAAATAAAATCTTTATCTATGCGCTTGCTGATTTCCACACCAGATTGTAATTAACATAGAAATCTGTAAGAAGTCTTATCCAAAATTTTATAGCCGATTTAAATTTTAAAGTAATTAAGTTTATTAGCTGTTAATTACCACTAGTAATAATTAAACTAAAGTAGTAATTAACACATTTTATATACATTTTAAAACGAACGGGTTTAAATATAGTGAAACTGATCGTAATTGTTGTGACCGAAATGATAATATAATAATACCTATATTGGACTATTCATACTTTTCTTTCCCATCGAAACCCAACCAGGGAAGGCCAATCCAGTCAAAGGGGAAAGTAAGTATTTTGAGACTGGACTTATTTATTTATTTTAAGGACAACCAACAAAGCATACACCTTATCTTGTGAAACATTATATGGTGGACTTGCAACGAAATAAATCAAAACGAGAAACTGGAAGCCCTTGACTCTATCTGTAGAGTTAAATTATTGTGCAGCAGGTCAGATTACGTGGAAATATTCTGATCTTGTCCGAAACTGTGTGACCCCGACAGTATTCCCTGTAGTAGGTACTAACCAGGTCGAGGTCCTAACTTGTAAAGTTAGAGCACTAAGGGAATTCTAGATGAGCGTTGCTCTCAAGCCTCTCCCCTTTCTGGAGGGTTATCATTCATAATTTTAGTTTAAGGGTAAACTAACTAGGGAAGACTTACTCAGTTCCAGGGGATTTAATGAATAATTGAGACTAGACCCGAAAACATTTACGCCCGTATTCACAAACATTACTAAGAGGTCTCACAGCGCGCGTGGACGCACAGGGTGACACGAACCAATCTCAGAGCTCTATTCAACGCTGTGCGTTCGATTTGCTGCTTCACTTAAGCAAACATAGTTTGTGAATACGGGCGTTAGTGTGGACATAGCATTAACCTTAACACTTTCAAAAAATAATTAAAGTTACAGAGAGAATATATAATTACATTTACTGATTTTAAAATCAATAGAACCTATATAATTTATTTACTCCGATCGAAACGTGATTAAACTTGGAATCGCGTGTATCTAAACCGGTCAAGTGTATAATTAATTATCAACTATTAATTAAGGGCCTTTTAGTATTTCGCTAACGCCACCGCTGTGCGCCACTTCAAAAAGATTTTTAATTATATTGGCAGTAAACTGTACTTTTAATGCATGCAGCGACCTATCTACGAGTATAAATATGTACCCGCACCTTTAACAGGTATTTAAAATTAGATAAGTGCTTTTATAGCTGGTAGGTATCATTTTTCAAAAAATACTTTTAGTGTTTCAATAACCATACTTTTTTTATACAAAATTATATGTACGAAATAAAAGTAAATTGCCAAGATTAATCTCGCACAATTAATTTATAACTTTGTTTGCTCTTACTGAATTTCAAGCGGATAATTAAGATACAGATAGATTTACAAAAGTTACGTTATAGTTTTGTAATAGATAAAAATAACCTAGAAACGGAGCCGAGCCACCATCTTGTATCTTTGCATTAAACATTTATATGAATATTAAAAGATACGTTCTTATTTACCGTATAAAATTATACCTAGATATTGTGCTTATCGCGTGCAAGCCGGCAGAATATAATTAGCAATAATTACAGATATGTATTTAGTATTCAGGTACGGGGCGAACGCACGATAATGACTCGAAAATATAAGTAGATGTAAAATGTCCAGGTACCCGTTGAAGTCATCATTTGAAAGGAATTATAAATTTGAGAAAAAAATTAGATAACCTATGGATATAATTATTTCGCGTCCACTTTCATGCATTATTTTGTTATTTGAAGCATTTTCACTCCAATTGAAGTGTTTATTTTTTATTGAATTACTATACTAAGCGATGTAGGGACTAAACAAGTCAAAAATGGCCTGGATAATTCTCATAACACTACTTACAGTAAGTTCTTGACTAGTTTTATTTCATTTTATTATTGACTCTATCTAGTGCTATTAACTTCTCCAGCACTAAATACATAGATTTAATAAAAATAAAGATTAGAAAAAGATAAGTAGGTCTATGAACAGAATGCAATTTACTGCATGTCAATTCTCTAGCTGAAAACAGTTAATCTCAACAAATCAAATCTTAACACTTCTTTAATTACAAAATAACTCCATCGAACAACATAATGATTATGGGGTATTAAAATAAGTCATTAAGACTATTAACAAATACATCGTAACAATAATAGTGTTTTAGTAATTACAAATGTGAATTATATCTAGAGTTATCAAACTTTTATGTGTACTGTCATAATTTGTTGCTGTCAAATACTTTTACAGTCATTTTTGGTTGAAAGGTGGTTAAACTATAAACAAATAAACAGTTCTACAAGGGCGATTTTATCTCCAATGTAACACTTTCATTGTCAAAAGCTAATTAGAATAATTTATGCGATCACGATTTCAACAAATATTTGTTAAGGTTTTGTTAATTGTGGCAATAAATAAATGGTGAGCCGCCATTGTCGGTGTTTACACCTCGTTCCGGATACTGAGGTTACTCGAAGGTTCAAAATTAACTGGAACAATACGGGAAACTAAAAAACATAATTACTTCGATTATTAATAATTGCTACGATACTAATTGCAGTTTTATTGTTTAAAAGGAAAACAAATCAATTATTGCTAAATTGGATCTGAATTAGATTTATTTTTAATTAGAATCTAGCAAGTTATTCCCGTTAAAACAATTATAATAAGAGGTCAAGTAAGAAAATGTATGTTATAAAATTCAATTATTGTAAGTATCAGGGCTTGGAGCTTTATATTTGATTTGAAAAGCATTGAGTAACTAAATATAGTAATTTAATCGGTCGTTCATTAAACTTTTTTTTTTTCAATTTGGGCATTTTGAATTTCAGAGAGAGCGCGGCGCAGCCATAATATCATAAACAAAAATATTTTACAACGTCATATCTATTCATCTAAAAATTACACGGCCCTTTGCTGGGTACAAATCAGACACAAATACCAATAAATGGATATTTACATAACAATACAGTTAATTTATTCTGTTTGCGCCAGCATTATTGTAGGCAATTATCAATAATGAATAAGTACGTTTTGACGCTTCGGTGAACACAAAGTGAATTATTAGAGGTTTGTCACTTTCTAAATAGCTGAAGAAAAGGGCTGAGGAATGTACTTTTGTGATAATAATACAATGTGGTTTAGTGTAAAGGAAAAGGTAATTGTAACCGAAAATAGTTCACAAGACAGTTTTCAGCTCACACAACTACTCTGAACTCTACAACTCAGAATACAGATATACAAATTGTGTATACCTACTTTATACTATACAGGGTGGAAACGATAAGTGATCTCACTCGATTATTTCTAAACTATACAAGATATCAATAAACTAGTTATTGATCCTGAAAGTGCTTCATGAGCTCTATCAAACGGTATTAATAATAGGTTACAGAATAAACTGGATCTATCCGAAACTTCAATGTTTCCAGCTTCCATACATTTGGTAAAGTCACATTATTTTAAAAACTACATATGATATCGTAAAACTGATTACTGATTCTAAAAGTGCTTTACAAGCTCTATCCAATGGTATCAATAATAGGTTACAGAATAAACTGGATCTAACCAAAAATTCAATGTTTCCTTCTTCCATACATTTAGTACTACCACAGTCATGACACTCATCTCTTGACAATATTATAGCAAGTAAAGCCTAAAACCAATGTTTTTCATTAATAATTTAAAATAAGAATACAATTTACGAGTTTATTTTAAGTATTTATTATTAAATTAAAAAAAATACACTTCTAATATTGTGTGTCTGGCATACATTTAGTATGGAAGCTGGAAACATTGAATTTTCAGATAGATCCAGTTTATTCTGTAACTTATTATTGGTACCGTTTGAAAGAGCTCATTAAGCACTTTCAGGATCAGTAACCAGTTTTTTAATATCTTGTATAGTTAAGAAATAATCGAGTGAGATCACTTAACGTTTCCACCCTGTATAATATCGATTTAAAACTTGGGATAATTTACCTCGTGTCTCTAGCCAACTGTGGTAAATACTGATTTTCAAGACCAATCTAGTGGTACTGAAGAAAACCCATGGATTTACCCTTTTACCTACAAACTAGCGGACATTGTTAGATAGGTATTTGTAATGTAAATCAATTAATCTGTTTTCACCAACGCATAAAGTAAACTTATCCGAAAATAGGCAGTACATAAAAATATTGAGACAAAATAAATAACTATTGTATTTACTCGCAATAGATCTCAAAATAATCCGTTACGTTGAACAGTAAAGTCACCTGAAAGATTGATGTGTTCGAGAGCACCTTTCCCAAAATATCGACTGAGGGGAGCCGGGGGGAGCACGTACCATATGTTCCTGATGGACCAGCACTTCGGCTGTTAAACGAGTGAATTCTGAGCAAATTTCGCCTTTAAAACTGAGGCAAACGGACGTTTTAAACTCTCCCAGCTGAAAGGGGAGAGTGGTGCACCTTATAGGTGACACCCGAACTGTCGATACATTTCACAATTGTCGTAAACTTTGGAGACGGAAGGGGAGCGCAGTAAAATTATCATTTTATGCCGTTCGACGACTGAAATGACACTGGAATGCTGTAAAACTGATTTATTGGATACATCCCAGAGTCACATGCTGAATTTTTGATGAGATCTTTGTTTTGAGATAACGGGGGCAAACAGATACGTCTGTATTGTTTCAAGGCGTGACTAAGTCGAACACTAAAAATAAATGTAATGAAAAAATATACTCACAATAATAAATCTGTGTCACACTGCGCACTTGTGACTTCACTGATGTTGCGGGTGTACATGGGCGACGGCAATTGCTTACCATCAGGTGATCCGTCTGCTCGTTTGCCTCCTATCACATAAAAAAAAAAAAAAAAAAAAATTTCTTAGTTAGCGCTGTCTGTGTGTGTTCCACCATCTAAGGCATGTCGCCCTCAGGGAGATTCCAAAAGAAACCAGATAAAATTCCTAGAAAATATAAAACAAATTACCGATTCTTTGATATCTATAAAAAGACGTTTGAACATAAGGATGTCCGCTTAGCTGACACTTGACTCTCGATTCTCAAGATAGGTTTACCCGTCTCATCTCGACATCTCTGCACCTATATCTATTGTTCTTATTTGATTACGTCGGCAGCCACTGCGCAGTTTTATTGCCCTATATTAACTGATTAGGCACTCCGCCACCCACCTCGGTCATGGGGTGCGCTAATAAATGCTCATCGAGGGCCAATGTTCGCCAATACATACAAAGTATACTTTATGTGGGATACTTTGTATTGTATTTCTATCCGTAGGTATGAGGTTGCCTTGATAATGTAACAATCTACTGAATACAGGCATTCACAATCAAAATAGCCATATACAAAAGTTAAATAGAGCTAAATTGACACGAGTACAAGATTTGTATAGCAAACGTGCGTACCTAAAGCCGGAAAAATAACTTTTTATTCTTTCGGTTGATTTGCATCTTGAAGAAAACCATCAATTTGTCGATAATACGATATCAATTTAAATTACACATATAAAAAACTGTTGCTCTTCGATTACAAATAAGCTCTTAAAAGTAATTGTATCACCCCGTACCTACCTATCTCTAAATGATGACGACGACTACTAAATGTAATATAAAAATCGCTCAGTAAAATTAACACTTGATAAGTATATCCTATAAAAAAGAACTACTAATTCTTCTATTTTATTAGCTTAATTAGTAAGTTGTCATTCTCATAGTCTCACGCGGCAATTATTCACAAATCGTGCGCGCATTAAAATACCACGCCTACGAATAAACCTGCCATCATTATTTGTATCCTCACTCTGTTATGTTCGCACGCGGTAAAATTAATAAATGGGTTTATTCACATCATTAAAATGACTATAAACCACATAATCAATCCGACAGTGATACTGTTCAAGATGCGATGAATGAATGCGCCGCCAATTGTCGCGACCTCTCGCTCGCGAAAAACGCATTAAAACAAACAGTGCAGTAAAAATAAATCTAACTGCCTATAAAAACTGCCATAACTATCACTTAAACGCTATTGTGCTTGTAGCGTCTTTTATCTTCACTCCCGACGAAACTCGGCGGCAACAAAGTCCAGCTTACTTTGTCTCAGGCAAATATTATCAAATATATTCTAGCCGCTATCTAAAGGCCATTAAAGCTCTTAAAAGCAATTTATAGACCGGTTGACACCGACACAGACACAAGGCCCTTACAGAATTTATAAATTATTCATAGGCCATTTTAATGCATAGCCTACGTGCTTGAGCGGTAAATAGTAAAAGATTTTCCATGGAAAGGGAATAGCCAGATTAGATAAAATGAGCGTGGGCTCGGCTGGCTGTAACCAAATCCCAACAAACATTTACTAGCCAACCGTAGAGATACGTAATGTTTATCGTGCGGAGAGGCGACCTAACACAATAATAATAAAGACAGTTTATTGGGCCTCTCGACACGAAGCCTTATCGACTTCAATTAAATATCATTTTTATTAGGAATCGCTGGAAACGCCCCGCGTTCACTTCATTATGTACTTAACTTTTTCTTTATTTTGCATCATAATTTAAGTTTTTATGTGACTGCGTTCTGACATTGTTGTATATAACTTAACAGTTTATGATATTCTATACTTAGTGAGCCACGAGTGAGATTATGTTACGTACCAATTTTTTTAATCCATAATTATCCGGAATGCGCCATGAATCTGAAATGAAAAAGGGCATAAATTAGATTTAGTTATAAATGTCTATTGTTTGGATAGAGAGGTAAGATACTAATCTAAACATTTACGACCCAAAATATAATTAAACGTCGTCACATAAAAGCATAAAAAACAGCTTTCCCAAATAAATCAACGAAGGAAAAAAACTGTTGATACTATTATTTATTTAAACGCTAAGAAAGCGGCTGTATCCATAAAACCGTGAGCCCGCGGCTCGCAACAATGAATACGAAAAAAACATGGAGCCAAAAGGAGATCACTTTTCTTCAATGGTTACTTTATATGCAAATTCCTTGCAATAAAAGGGAGAACCCTTCTCTAGCTGTTATACGGAGAGCGCAAGACTTGAATCCGTTTTATGTATTCGCGAATCGACGTTCTTTTATTAGTATCGACTATCGATTCGGCGTTTGAATCGAGAATTCGGAAGTAAAGCCGGCCATTTCGAGTATTTCGACTGCTAGTCGAGCCTATTCGATCGCTATCAAAATTTGATAGCCCTGGATAAAGTTTTCTTTATATTCATTTTGTTTCGTTGCTTACTCTTTAGCAAATTGATGGATAAAGTTTGCCAATCTTAAATAGCAATCGGCCAATAGGCTAAGACATTTTCTGGGTTCAATTTAAATTCCTCTGAAGGTGTTATCGAAGTTGAAGTACGTGTCTATGGTAATATTGGTATATGAATACTTAAAAACTTTATACGAGCGACCCGCGATGGAGCTGGAGATAATCAAGAATCGATTTTAAGTCCCTCGTAATAATTATCGAATCGGCATCTGCCGCTCATTACTTGCGGACTTTCCAAATACTTTTAACGAGTATTTACGACTTACATGGAAAGTTGATGCTGCCCTGAAAATTTGTAATCACTGAATAGTTGGTATTCATGTTCACCAAGATAATGTGAAATAAAAACACATTTTAAAATATGACACAAGTTTTTAACGTAGGTACCTACATAATATTATTATTATATAGAGCCAGCGTTATTGCACGGTTATTGTGACTTAAAACAAATGAACAATAAATTATACGAGTACCTACCTAATAATAATATTTTTCGTTACTGATCAAAATTAACCAACGCGAGACGTCCCGATGTTTTTAATATCTTTCAGAAGTAGTTCGATTATTCTACACATCATTCAGTCTTATACATTCGTCTAATATAGCGTAATATAACCAATGTACTGCCACTATATTTCCTTTACAATTTGCCGACTATGTTAGCAAATTGTAAAGCTTCTTAGATCGATACAGATTACCGAACATTGCAACAGAGTAGCCAAGCTCTGCGGTTCGTAATTTGTGGAAAACACAAACTCCTATAAAGCTTTAAGTGCTTCAAGAGTACATTAAAAGGTTGCAGCTAAACTATTCCTGAACTCGAAAATAGTAATTTAGTGGTTTGTTAACGGTTATTATCAGTTACATCGAATAAAATTGACGATACAAAGAAGAAAAAGTGCATCTACGACTTTTTTAAATCTTATTTTGCTAACATAAACAAACTATATTTTGTGTAGGTATTCTTTAATAATGGCATGCAATAAGGTCCTGGCGGACTCTGTTTAATTTATGAAAGTAAGAACCTGCTGCCTACTTCTAAATAAAACTCACGATAGAGCTTATACTGCAAACCTGCTCCTTAATGCAGCCTCTATACCTATCTGTTCATTATGTACCTATACCCTCGTTAGGTACAGCCGACTGCACGTCAACTTATACATATCTCTTGCAAATTCCCTCTTATTACCTCTGCATAAGATAGCAGAGTGTTCAACATAATATGCTGGGTATACATAAAACCGGCACCCGATTTCAGATAGCGGAGAGCATGCGACCGACAAGGATCTTATATTACCATAAAGTTGGGTCTTTACGAGCGCACCTGCCGCGACCCGCGGAGGGCACTATCGAAACTACATACCCTAATTGCCAGTGAATATATGAAGTGTATGAAGATGCTTACTAAGTGGGTTTGAAAAGATAATGGTGGCTCCAGACGTTCTAGATAACTTTGAGTTCAAAATAATATTTCTGTATTCATCTTACTAGCGTTTGCCGCACCAGGATTCGTATACGCAACTATAGTTAACGTTGTCAGCAGCTGTCGATTAGAATCACACCAGTATAATATTCACAAGACAATTTTTTCGTGTGTGACCCTGTGCGTCCACGCGCACTGTAAGACCTCATAATAATGTTTGTGAATACGGGCGTCAGTCAGTAGGTAGAACACTTTAGTCTATCCCGAAAATAGTCACTCCGTGACTTTCTTTCCTTGATGTGTATGATTGTGTATAATGCAAGTATTCTTAGTTTTAGAATTTTTAGTAGTTATTCGTAGTAAAGAGGAATTCAAATAAATATCCAGTGTATTAACCCTGTCGCCAGATCACAAATTAAAAGTGTCATAGTAAAAGAGTCGATCTCGCCCGCACGATCTGCTTTACGACCCTCCTGCGCTTCAATAAAAATCTCTAATAACATTCCGACGTCGTGTCCCAACGTTTATCATAACGGTGCGTCAACATAAACGAATCACTATCCAATTACCCAGATCTGTTTTCATAATTTCAAATTATAATCTCCATACCGCTCTCTACCGACCGATTCACTCTTTTAAATTATTACACATAACACTCTGAATGACTCCTTTTTTTTCGAAGTAACTAGAACCGCGCTGCCTCCACTATAAACTTCATAACAAACTGCCACATGAAGCCATATCTTGTGTACATTATGAGCTTTTTCGTTAAGCCAGAGCATCGCGCCTTCTTTTAATAATAGGCATAAAACACACCTTCCTACAACCAAATCTCTACTAAAATTTCAACGAAATAAAGTTTATTTTACACCCACAACAACGCTCTGTGAGGTATTAAAAATCTGAATCTGCACCGCCCTTTAGATGTTTTACTTAACCGTTAATACGGAGGTGTATGTTTAAAACCTGCCTTATTTGGGTATCTTAATGTTTGTAGGTATTATTTCAAGAAATCCTTCGGGTTTTATGTTTGGTGCCAGTTTTCTGTCGGACATTAACACCTACTACCTACTCAGTTTTTACAACAGAATAAGTGTTACTGCAAAAATTACAAATATCCAAGAAAAACTTTTGTACCTATTACCAAGAAAAGTGCAAAGTTTAAACTTGTTTCTTCTTGAAAACATATTTTATATTCCGTATTATGAGAATCACTTCCGAAACCCTGTCATCTTTTAAAGTTAAAATTACTTGGATATTTTAGATTAGTTAGAAAAATCATATATATATACGTGGCAAATGACTACGATGTACGTATTTACAAGACAACTCTATGATATTTACAGTAACATGAAATAAACAATTCCTTTTGAAAATTTACATTAACACCCTTGCTAATCCCAGTCAATATCCCATAAGCTATCAACGAACCTCTTGCCGAAAAGGTCTGCAAATTACCAATTTAGGCCGACCCATCCCGCCACCCACTTCGAAGCTCAGCGAGCCAATAAACATTGCACTGGAACCGTTCTCATTACGACAATGTTGCTTCCAACATCTAAATTACCTATAGAGCCCGTCTGTCTGAGTTATAGTAACATAAATTAACCACTAGTTACGCCCTGCCCGCTTATTGGACGGAACCCCGCGGGGAAACCGCTCAAAACCACCATTATCTCCCATAACTATGTGGGTACAATATTCGGATGATGGAGAAAAGTTGTCCCAAGTATCTAATCTATCCTGTGACCGACATTTTTGACCATATAACGGTGCTTTAGTTCCAATGCAGTGTGAAATAGTATAAAGTATATTTTGAGCAGTTTTGAAACGTCCAAATTAAACTCAGAAATGAAGCTTTTGTAATGTTCCAGTTAAAGCTTTTCAGTTTTTTCAGTCTTAAGTACGGGAGTGAGAAATACGTTATGTAAGTAAGCATTCTCAGGCATACTTTCTTAAAGGTGTAGAAGTAAAGAAAAAACATACAATCGAATTGAGAACCTCCTCCTTTTTTGAAGTCGTTTAAAAATGTGACCAAAGGATTATCACTTCTAATAATTACTCGTATGTACCTACCTACCTGTGGGACAACGCAGTTCTTTCGAGCCTGCAAGAATTAACCATTTAAGTTAGGTTAGGTTAAAAAAATTACGTTGTTTATGTTCGGTACTGTATCGCAAATTACGTTCGCCACACAGTTCGCTATACTCTTGAGACATCCTGTGTTGCCAATACCCCGTTACCGGTTTCGGTGGTCGTGGCAGGTCATTCGGTCCCGTAGTTTATTGAAGGCTTAAACACGATCTTGGCGCATTTTATTGTGCTTACGTAACCGTGTTGAATCGCTTGGCAATTGAACGGTTTTATTGCTTAAGAGTTTTTAGTTAATACCTGGCTTAGCTTAAAAATAAGTATCATTACTGAGATTTGAATATATTTTTTATTTATTCATAGAAAGCAAACTTCTCGTACTATTGTTGCAAGACTAATTTACTTTACTTTCAGAATATTTCTTACTGAAAAATCTTATTTATTAGATAAATTTATTTTGGCCTCCAACTTAACACTAAACAGCTCTATATCAACCTAATTATGTTGTAAATATACGCAAAAGCAGCAAAGAAGCGGAATTTTTGGGATTCGTCTAAACAATAGAGTATTCTTACGACGTATAAAATAAAAATATGCGCGAACAAGGGCAGCGTCACGTCGCTCCGCGTTAGCATTTCTTTTGTGCACGACCCGAATTGCCCACATAAAACTCCCAGACCTGTTTTGCTACGTGATGTCTTCAGTCCTTTTACTGCCTATATTGCCCGACATACTCTTATCAGGACCATTCTACTGAAAGAACGTCCCTCACCATTCTGCAAAAGTTGAATCGTAAAACATCAGTCGACGCGAAAAGAAATAATAAAGGCGCCCAACTTTCCCAGTCTCCTAATTAATGTTGCAAGGAGATATCGCAGGGAAAAGTTTTTTCATCACGTTCGGCAGAGGCGCTGTAATGAGCGCCCCCGCGGCGAAACGTCGTAAAAACACCATACAACTTAATAAATAAAACTGGAATTCTGGAAGATTTATCACGAGGCCTACATTGCGATTCGTGAGCGCGCCCCGGGGCGTGTTTCTCCGCGGATAAGACCCGCAGTAAAAACTAGAGATGCTCATATCGTGGCACCGCCTCTCACAAAAGCCGCGATATGAAATATTTTGACACTTCTTGGTAGACACCGAATGTTGGAAACAAGCGGGGCAATAGTTCGTAGAAATACGTTAATTTATTGCGCGCCCGACGCGTAGATTAGATAAGATATCACGTGAATCCCACAAATTATGATGTTTCGGTTGGTTTTTAAATGGCTGGAATTTATAATCGATGACTTGCATGTGTCCATTTTGTGTCCGAATAAGCACGCCCAAACAAAAAAAAAGTAAGCAGCTTTATTTTTTTCTGGCGTATCGTACGGAGTCAGAAAGCTGATCTAGCAAATATACGGCCATATACCTCCATCCTGAGCCCGAAATGTTTTAGCGTGTCGTTTAAAATTCTCTCCACGACGTAGATTCAGCCGGGGCTCAGGTGATATCGCAAGATACACGACGGTCCAAGTTTTATTGTTATACCCACTCTGCGAATTGAATTTGAAACAAGCGAGTGCCGGATCAATACACAGCCAGACGGCACAATGGATGTTTGCCTTGTACCTATTCTACGTATGGTATACGTAGGGATATCTACAGAGCGAACGCAGCGAAATTGGTTTTACGACGGTCTACAGCAGACACTGATTTGATTTACAGACATCTGATATTTCTTGAAATTTCGCAAATGTTACCTTTGTTGTATATACTGTGTATTTATCGAAATACCAATCATGGTATAGGTCTATACAATATTAGGCTCTGAACTGGTTCATTACCTAATGCCATGGAACTTTTCCTTATCCTCTTTTTGAATAAAATTCTTGATTACATTTTATAGAGAGAATAGACCCTTTAAAGAGCACGTCCTTGTCCTTATTCACAATCCCAGAGCCTTCCTTCTTTTAATTACAAATCTCATTTACAAAAAGAGAGTCCAATTTTAATTTTGTTTTAGAGCCGCCTGGGCCGGCTTACAGGGTCGGCATTATCTCCGCGTTTTATCTCCTATGTAATCTTGTTAAGAGGCCCGCGCCCGGCCCTCTGGGAGGGCAATAAGCTGAATCCCGGGTTTGGGCAAAGTCACTAAGCCAGCCTAAGCCACGCATTACGACGGTATTCTTAGCAAAATTAGTTTATGTACGCCTATACAAACAGTATGACACGGGGTAATATTCAGTGTGGTTTGTTGTTTCAGTGTACGTGTAAATGTGAATTTCAGAGTTTGAGGTAGTCTGAAGTTCACACAATCTACATGAAATAATTTGAAAAGCTTGGTGCTCTTCAGTTGCTATTTAGAACTATTTAAGAAGCTACAGTGTTCATTGGTAGATTTCTACTTTTAAAGATGATGATTTCAGTCACATTAAGCCTATGCGCAGACCATTGATTTTTCGTCGGCTGAAGTTGATACAGTATGGGCATGTATGGAAGTGCGCACATTACGCCGATTCGATTTGGCCGATTCTTCATACATTTTAAAATCGGGCACAACTGTCGGCCAACTAAAAATCGATGGTCTGCGAATCTTCACAAAATGCTATTAATTCAGTGGGCTTAGATTTATTCTCCAGGTAATTTTGAGCAAATCCTTAACGTTTTATGTCCAAAATTGTCATTGAAAAAAATACAAAGTCAAACCATCTTCTCTATGATGTATCCTGTCAAACAATACTCACCGTGGAAATCTTTTTACTCGATTACTTTGTGGCTTTGGTACACGTTTTTTTTGGAAATTATCATGCCTTGGAACAGACTGCCCGACGTAGAGTCGTGTTGCGGCTGTGTGCCCGATTTGAAAACTGCAGCTGCTATTATTGCTGTACTAGGAATCGTTAGTATATGGTCTTTGATGTTCCATTCAGTAGTTAAATATAGGCTCATGAAGATACCTATTTGTGTGAGGATGTGCGAGTGGATACCTGGTATTGCGCGTCGGTGTCCTTTCATATTTGAATCAGAGCCAGAAGTTCCTTTAAATTCTGTGTTGTGCGGTACGATACAAAACCTATGTATTGATCACACTCATCTCCTGATGATATTGAATCATGAATCTTTTAAATCTCTAACCCATATCTAGGCATTATTTAACGAACATGATTTATTAAAACTAAAGCTATTCATATTTTTGTTCTGTACTGCAATATCATCATCTTCTTTATTTAATAAGTCACTGTTTTACCAATTTAATAATTACCATGCTATAAAGCATCTAATAATAATCTAGAGTACAATTGGGCAAAAAAAATATTTCAACAATATTTTCAAGAATTTCCTACAACCTACAAGGAACTAAGCAGATTATAAAACATTACCAATGTATAAAATAACTTTAGGTACTTTATCATTTCAGGTCACAAGCCCGGCGGTGTCGTGGGCGGTCGTACGACACTCGTACGTGATACGTGTGTCGTGTCTGATAACCACGAGCTCGGAACGACCTGATGTGGTGGACGTCAACCTTAACAATGTCGTAAGTATAATAGCCCACGCTACGTCTTCCGCCTCGTGGTCGCCACTCAAGAAAGTTCCTGCCCCAGCGGCCATTAGCTCTACGAGCTATGTGCAGGACCGGCCTTAGTGGAAATCCTTGGGGGAGGCCTTTGTCCAGCAGTGGATGTCTTTCGGCTGAAACGAACGAACGAACGAAGTATAATAGCCACATATTTCTTAGCAAAGGCACACACTATACTCTTTAATAGATGCACTTAAAGTAGATATTAGATTTAGAAGATTGTGCTCCTGCAGTGGAGACTAAATAACCTGAAGATGATAATAGCAGCAGATAAATTAATGACAGCCATGATTTAGCAAAAATAATTTAATTATCTAATACGTTTTGTTGAAACTAAAGATAAAGGATTAGAATTTGAAGTTAGAGCGTAGAGCTGATGGCCGCTGGGGCAGAAAAGTTCTCGAGTGGCGACCACGAGTCGGAAGACATAGTGTGGGCATGAGCAGGCCTCCCACTGAGTGAACCGACGATCTGGTGAAGGTCGCGGGAATAACCGGGATGCAAGCAGCTTAGGACCGGAATTTGTGGAAATTCTTGGAGGCTTTTGTCCAGCAATAGACGTTATTTGGCTGAAACGAACGAACTTATTAAAACACTAACAATACTAACGATTTTTTTGTTTGCAGCTAAGCTTCGGCTTCGGCGCAAACGCAGGTCTCGGGCCAACCTGCCTTAGCTTAAGTAAAACGCCGGATTCAACGCCCAAACCTACAATGGGGCCCGTATTTCGCTCCTCGGAGTCGGGCCCTAAATTTGTGAAGGCAGTCCGATATATCGGCTGGATTGTACTAGTGTCCGACCTTATTTTCCTGTTTTGCAGTATTTACTTACTCCTCAGAATATTTAGTGTAAGTTTTAAGTGTTATTATTATAAATGAAGTATTAAAGTAGCCAAGTTTTGATTGATTTGCAAAGAGATTTGCACCTATTTTAATTAGTAAACTCAGGCACTTCTGCTTTTAGATTCGGATTAATGTGTGTAATTTTAGTTTTAACAGTTTCAAAATGGCATATACTGTAACAGAGCTACGTACAGCAGTGGCCAAAATGTGGGCCGATGATTATTAAAAGCTCGAATGATTTTAGTAGCATAGATATCTTGAATTACATTTAAATAATTTGTAACTTTTTCAGGGGCCATGCCAAAAAGCAGCCAAAATATTCCTAATAACAGCAATGATCGCAATGTTCCTATCATTCATCTACAGTATGATATACGTGTCAGCCTGTATCACTTTGGGGGGAGCGTTTCCAGTTTTTGAATTCTTATTCGCATTATTTGATTTAATGAGTAAGTATTTTCGTATTAATTTTGAGGTTGCGAATAACTTTCTGCATAAAATTAAAGTATGTTTTGAGACGGTATACTAGGGGAGACCGAGGTGAGTTGTATCAGAGAAGAGTTGTGACTGACGATTTTTTGGAACTTATTAACTACTAACGAGCTCGTAACAGTGCGCGGTTTTTAGTTCAAGTCTCGAGCTAACAAATAGGTACGCGCTGTTACTAGCTCGCTGATATTAATAGGTCTTAAAAAATCGACAATGTCACAACTCTCCTAAGTCTCCCCTAGGTACTTTGTAGTTACCGCACTATCGTATGCAATAATTTTATGGCATTTTTATAGATTTTTTAAATACCTATCTTCTCGCTTTAATATTTCACTTTTTTAGCATTGCAAATTATAAGCTACGATGGTTTTCATGTAGGTTTATATGTGTTTAAGTATTAATATTAAATTAATTTCAGAGTGGACAGTCTGGATCCACTTTTTGCTAGTAATTCGCGCTTATATTAACTCATACTCGCCACTTGAGACATTGGCCCAACAAGACCGGGGGCCATGCCGTTGGCGGTGTAACTTTTTGTGAAATACTCACACTTTGGGCAGGCTTACCTTCAACAATTTCTAGGTAGGACTGCCTGCGACACCCGTTCCTCCCCTTCAATTTGCCATGTTGAAATTTATGATTTTAAAACGATGTTAAATCAGCTGAAGCCGATTGATTAGCAGTGTCGATGAACAATTGACTAGCAGTTAAAGTAGACCCAATAAATATAAAGCTTTCTCATACGGGAAATCAACCTTCATAAATGTAGAGTCAAATTGGTTCAAATAATAAAAAATTGTATGGTCTTATGCTGTATTTACTAATTTAAGCCTTTACTATTGAGCACAACTGTGGTTTCTACTCTGATGATGGAATTTGAAACACATTATAATTTAATTCGAAATTAAATAGTAAATTGGAGGGGAGGAACAAGATTTTGTTTACAATCTATTCCTACATTTTGTCACCTTTACTTTTTCTTTTCAGTATGGGCGTACTTTCTATTAGTTGTTAACTCCTATAGACGCAAGATTACAACCGCGTGATAAATTTAAGATAAGCTGAAGGATCAAATGAAATATGGACAATGGAAATTATGTATTTAAGGCTGTATTGGTGAATTGTTTATTGCATTTTCCACGGAAACGTACATTTCTTATGCTGATATTGTTTTTAAATAGGTGCACGTGTGTTTATGCGTGTATTGTTTAGTGATAATTTTCCTCAGATAAGTATTTTCATTATATTTTTATTAATTTTTTGGTTTTGTTTTCATTGATATCCTTTCCTTATTAATTTATTTATGGATTCAGGTTATATTGGTGATATATTCCAGAACGACCAAGCCACATAATAATTATGTCCGAGGTTGTAGAGTTAGTGCAGAGTTTAAAGCTTCATGAGATCTAATATTTTTTTCACAATGAGGCCCATAGAGTTCGTCTTAGCAGCATTTTACGTGTAAATGTTTGGGTGGGATCCATATCTACCTAAAAATAAATCAAAAACAAAAATAAACCTCAAAAACCCAGACAAATCCCGCCTCACCTACCCAAAACATATTTTAGTCTTGGAAATGTTAATTAAAGTGTCCCGTAGATTCGGTTAAAGATCCCGCCATCATTATGGGTCCGCATCAGCATAAATGTCACTGGATGCAAGATTTTAATTATCAAGGCACGGAGCCGACCCACCGCGGCCCTCGTAAAAGGGTTGGGATTTGAAATCAAATGATAAGGATGGGCCAAGCTGGTAGGCATGTAAAGGGGTAAATTGGTTGCTCTGATGTGGGCCAAGTTTGTTTTGTTCTATTATAATAGATCACGATGTCATTATTACTTGTTTCGGCAAGAGCAGTCATGAAAGAACTTTAAAGAATTCTGGGGAGTTTTTATGCTCGAGTCCGTTTCAACCGAATTTTATCCACTACTGGACTAAGCTTAGGCCTTCCTTATGGATTTCTACAACAGTTAGACTAGTATCTGCCCGCATCCTAGTGCATCCCGCGACCTGAACGTGGGATTAACCGAGAGTGTAGGCAACACTACAATTTTCGGTCTGTGATTGCCACTCGAGAACTTTTCTGCCTCCAACAACCATCAGTTCTACGACTTGTGATTTAGGAATGATGTTTAACAACATTACAATAGATTTGTTACAACTTGGCCGCCGCACTACCGAGCTCTAAGATAAGGCAAAGTTCCCCTAATGAAGGCTCGTGTACTCGTACAACCCATTCTTGAACAAGTATTGTCTGATACAGGGTGTGTTTTATTGCAAACGGATGCCTGTTTATAACATTCCGTTTGGCGTAGTAAAATAGGGTACCTACCTACACAGTTTAATTAATTTAAAAATGTTCTACGACATCACTTTAAAAGCAATCTACTCGTATTGATACAGATGGGCAATCTTTCTTTACTGTGTTTTTAAATCTTTAGCCATGAGGTTTGACCCGAAAATCTTTCATGATGAATACAGAATATAAATAGGTAGGTAAATACCTTCGCGAAAGGAACCTATTCGATCCCCAACGGAGGCGTAAAAAGTATGTATCTAAAAAGTAAGTATAAAGAAAGTAACTTGACTCCCTGATAGCGCATTTCTCCCGTGACACGGCAACGTTGGCCTTTATTACAGTCTTGCAAACATCTACGTACGTTCTATTTGGTTCTTATTGCACACTTAGTAAGGTTTAAAGTAAGTCCCCGAGATACATCGTAAGTTGGTGCAATATAGTACGCTGAAGCACGTGACACGAAGAGCGATCATTTTTCGAATTCACCAAGGTATCTCTCTATTTTACTGAAAATTTTGGCTAAAATCAAATAAAGTAGATACGTATCTTCGTATTACGAAGCAACGAGAATAAAACTAAGTTTAAAGAATAAATAATTGAATGGAAATAATTTAACTGAACCTTGAAATAATAGAATTTCATCATGATCTTAATGTCCACTATTACCTCAGAATTATTTGGTGATTAACGGAGATAAAATAAAATTAAAGTGGCAATCTAACAAGATAAAATTAAATTATAGACGATATACTTAAGTATCACATTCTTTAGATCCTTTAGAAACGTTCTGTAAATAGATAAGTATAACAAAAATAGTTGAACCCGAATTCCTGTGGAAATAGAATAGAGAACCCTAAAAGTTCGTAGCATCATCTCACGCGTCTGGGGCGGATATTTTTACAGAGGGGACACCGAACTTGCTGAGCGATCTACACACGTATTATTTACAATACAAATACGAGTACACTATCATTTGATAGCTTACCAATCTGCTAATTCAATATTATTGAGACGTTAATGAAAGCATTTCAGTAATCATTGCTTTCTTCAAAATCATAACTTTTTCGAGGAAAACTATTTCCGAAAATGTGCAAGAAAAAAAAATAGGACATTGGCGTAAGTATCTGTGAATTAATTATTGTTCAGATTATGTAAGATTACATTAGGTGAAAATTAAAAGGCAGGCAATAGCTACACTCATGATATAAGAATGGCACAATCCAAATAGGTACCTACTTTGAATTACCTAGTGAGTACCTTGTTAGGTATTCTAATTATTATTTGAGACAATGTAGTTACGTTTAAATAAAATCTAAACCAATTTAGAACTCACATGGTAACAAAGTTTATCTTTAGACTAATGCTATGACAAATAACTAATTCTTTAAACAATCTTAGTACAAAATGGCTTGAGCTTTAATAGCCACAACAAAAGAACCCTTCTGACAATACTAAACTGTTCTCGCGTCACAGAGAGGGCTTGTTTTATAAGCGTTATGAATATTGCTCCAGGGACCCTCTCGGTGGCCTTTTATACAGAGTGTAAGTATAACAAAACTGAGTAGGTATGTAGAGGTAGGTATTCCCTGAAACTACGTGAAGGTGCTTCAAATTCGCGTACCTAAAACTACTTAAGGCTTTCACAAATTACTTAGATACTAAACTACTCGTCTATTTGAAAATGGTTTAGTTTGTTAAGTGTTAGTTTGTAAAGAGTTATCTTTCGCTTTGAAAGCCCTGGGTTCAATTTCAATTAAAAATACCTTTATGAAGTCGATTAAATCTTACCAAAATAAGTACTTGTGACCATTAGAGCATTACAAGATATAATTAACATCTTCATTGAAGTTATGTACTTATAATTCCGTGCTACGAAATAGGCTCAAGATGCTGTTAGTTCGAGATAAGTCAACCGCTAATGGTGATTGCATTAGGTATCAGATAGGTAAGTATTTATTACACCCTGTATAGTAGATGAAATGAAGAATGAAATATTGTTTTATTTGTAGTAATTATTTAAGTATTTAGATGTGGTCAACAATAAAAAATATCTGATATAAACTTACATAACCAGCTTAATTTCTTGCTGCTACAAATAGTCATGTGGTACTAAATACAGTAATGTATTTTCATCAATTTAAAATGCCATATTTTGAGAAATAAAAATTACTTTTCTCTTTTCGTCACTACCGCCATCTGTGTTTGAAGCAGGTAAAGAGACAAGCTTTCCCAAAGCGCATGCGTAAAAACAAAATGGCCGCTGATCAATACAGGGTTACCACCCTGCACCCACCCCCTGGCTTTGTCCTTTTAGCGATCTGCTAGGCCAAATTAGATTTTAGTGCCTTGGAACAAAAGTTAAACGAAACAATTGTGAGAGATAATGCCTATCTATAGCTTTTGTTTGGTATACCAACTAGCTTTGTAAGCATGGAGGAGGATTTCGACGGTAAGCAATAGAGGAGGTAAGCAGATAATATTGCGGTGAGATACCTACCTACATACTATAGTAGGTATTGTTATAGCTGGTATGATTCTCTAAGTAAAGATATTTGCACCAGTACTACGTTAAGTTCTACTAATAGCTCAACATTGAAAAAATTAAGAGCCTCATTATTATCATAAACTCAAGTACACTTTCCTACAAACACAATTACTACTGAGCTATGAAGATCTCAGATACATTAATTGTTTCCTACGATGAAAATATTTTGCCTGAATTATAAATGGCATAAAAAACGTATTATTTTCTAATCCACTCAATCAAATGCTTACAATTCCTACATAACCCCTACATTCAGGATGCAAAATGAAGTAAACACAAAAAGTTTTTAGGAAATAAAACAGTTAAAAAGAAAAGGTTAAAAGGTTTTTCTAATGCTAAGAAGCGAGAGCTGCTACACTAGAAAATGCTTGTGCCTCTAACCATCTCACTCACACGCCAAACTACTAGCACCAATGACAGAGACAGAGATACATATTTCAAAAAGGTAAGCTTAAAATTTTATGTCGAACTTTCTAAGAAACTCATAGGGTAAGTAGGTACCTACTCGTACCTACCTACAGCTAGAGTATTTCAAACCTTGAGTATGTTAGATCTAATTATCATACAAATGAAAAGGAAAATAAAGTAAATATGTACTTAAGTTATTACCTATCCTATAAAAATGGCAAGTTTTCACCTAATTAATTTTTAAAGACCACAAGGACTAGGCACTCTACCTACTCAGATAATAATAATAAGGATACAAAAAGAAAATTCAGTTTTGCAGTATGATTTCATAGATAACGATACTCCTTTAACACAGTTTCTGAGTTATTTTGGGTTTATAATTATTATTTCAGGTTTCAGTCAAGGGCTTAAAAACATACTGGGTAGGATCGAGATTACTGCCATTTATATTCTGCCAAGATTAGCTCTATCTGCTACCTCTTTCATTATGGTTTCTTCCTTACATTTTTTTTATTTTTGGTATCCGCTAAGAATTTTCACTTTGACAAAGACCACATAGCGCCATCTATAAAAAAATGTAAGAACTATTTACTACCGATGTCAAACCCCAAATTCATTCATGTACATTTTAGGTAATAAAAAATTTTTTTTTCAAAAACGAAAAAGTAGCACTATTTATGAATTTCAATTAAAACAACTAAATTAATAAGACTCTAGGCCGCCAAAAGTGACATCTACCGGAATTCTTAAAAATTAAATTGCACAGGGTGTGCTTGATGGTTCAGCGACATCTGTTATCAAAGCACGATACTACGTCACTCAGGAGCTTTCAAAGCTCCTTTGCTTTTTTGGGCATGTCATGTATCACGTAAGTTTAGTAGTTAAGTTAAGCAATTTTCTGTAGATGGCTCCTACTAGTACATAAAAATTCTAATTTAATATTTAAATAAGTAGGTACTTACACATAGCCGTATACGTTAGATATTTTTATATTTATTTGTTTTTATACATGGGACATTTTAAAAAACATTTTCATGACCGCTTTTCTAATATTTTTTACACTTTTTTTGAAATCCGATTTTATCAAAGTAAAAGCATTTATAGCTCGTTTATTATAAAGATAAAAATTGTTATAAATTTAACAGTCTTGCACAAAATAAAATTATAAAATTAGAAACGAAAAATTTTAAACCCAAGGGCAAACCTACATTTTTTTCTTAAAATTTAACTTTTGCTGACCTTGGCGTTGCTAAGCAACGGTTTAAAGAAAGAACGCTCACGGCTGACAGACACCTCATTGGCCGATTTAGGCGCCATTTGCAAAGGGCCGGGCTTCTTTAGGCGCCGCCCACAAGAACGCCTAAAAACCCGCGGGTGTTCCAACAAGCTCGTCTCCTTCCCTAAGATGGGTGGAGCTTAAAAGATAATACGACCGAATATAATGGTAGGCGACTTTGGTAGCGTTTGTTGACTTTTATGAGACTTCTTAATTTGATCAGATAATTAGTTTTAGCCATTTCAAAGGCTACCATTTTAATGTGGGAGTATCCTGCGGATAGCTTGCCACAATATCGTGATTGACGATTGAAGTTTTCGAAGGGGACTCTTGGTATTTTTCGGCCATTGATAATTCTGTCCTATCAAACCAGTTTGGTGTTTTGTGATCAGTAAGATCACAGCTTTCATTGGTGCAATGTCAGGATTGGTTTTGACTGTTTTAGGCATGTAAAATGTAATAGGTATCACCGTCAGAAGAATAAATTATGCTTCCAAGTTTTAGTAGTCATTCTAGTTTTGCAGGTAAAGCTTAAGTAGAGTCGTTTTTATAGACTCAAGATCTAACTAATTAAGTAGATATAACTCAATCATACAAAATGGCGAATAATGAGATTTTCTACGTAAGGATTTAGCCCTCTACCTAGGCCTGTTTAATCCGAAATAATTGCAATCTAGAGACGATATTAATTTATCGTTGCCGAACAATTGAATGTCATTATTATGTATCCTTTAATTTTATTATTCTGAATCCTAATAGCGAAATAATAACAGTAAATTAATGATCGAACACACTATAAATCAAAAGAAACTTTACATACTGACCAAGAGTCTATTTGCTAGAGTTAACGGCCCTAAAGTCAGTCGTATGACTTATACAGTGTGAGTCACGTTAAAGTGTACATATGAAAATAGATGAAACTAGACCTATTTTTATCGACAAAAAAGAGGTCAAAAATTTTTTGAGATTTTTTTTTAATTTTTTATAGAATTTCTTTTCTTCCAATTACTTATTGTAAAGAAAACGTAATAACTTTTAAACTAAGCGGTATATCCTGATAAAATAAAAACAGTAATAATGCTAAATAACAGGCGATACTAAAAAATATATAAAAATATACAAAAAAGGCCAACAAATAATAAAAAGTGATACTTTTTGAAAAAAAACTGCTTTTAAATTCGTGTTTTTTTGGTTATTTGATAAATTTCTCCAAAAAATGCCCCTATAACCGGTGGTTTTTATTACTTTGTGTTATTCTCTATCGTATTCCCTTCGTAAAACCAAAAACCGCATGTCTCTATCCCTATCACAACGTTTGCAATGATCGTTTGAACTAAGCCTCTCCGGGCGCGCCATTCAACGCTTCGTTAACAACGAAACTGAAAATGGCTCTAGATTTGTAATTTTGATAAAGACAAATAAAAACATTAACATTAGACAAACAAAAATAGATTTCAAATAAAAACAAAAGATTTCGAAGTAAAATAAGCATTTTAGTTAAAATTAAAATTGTCTCTACCTGTAGCGGAGAATAATGTTGTGGCAGGCCTTTGTTCAAACGATCATAGCAAATGTTGTGATAGGGATAGAGACATACGATTTTTGGTTTTACAAACATAATACAATAGAGAATAATAAAAAGTAATAAAAACCACCTGTTATTGGGGCATTTTTTGGAGAAATTTATCAAATAACCAAAAAAACACGAATTTAAAAGCAGATTTTTTATCAAAAAGTATTATTTTTTATTATTTGTTGGCATTTTTTGTGTATTTTATGTATTTTTTTTGTATCGCCTGTTATTTAGCATTATTACTAGTTTTATTTTATCAGGATATACCGCTTAGTTTAAAAGTTATTACGTTTTCTTTACAATAAGTAATTGGAAGAAAAGAAATTCTATAAAAAATTAAAAAAAAATCTCAAAAATTTTTTGACCTCTTTTTTGTCGATAACAATAGGTCTAGTTTCATCTATTTTCATATGTACACTTTAACGTGACTCACACTGTATACTAAAAGTTTATAAAGTTAAAAATATTTCTCGTTGGTTAGTCTGCCACTGCTCTATGTAGAGACAAAACGTAGTGAAGCCTTAAAAATTATGTAAGCTGTAAAAATCTAAGCATTATAAATTGGTTTACTTATTTATTAGGTTGATGCTAATAAATATAATCTGTCACTGCATTGTTTTGGTAGTATAATAACCAAGGGTAAAAGCTATATTTATTTGCTGACACGAAAAAAAATTGTCAGTAATGTGACCTTATACCTAAGTTGTGCCACTGTAAGTAGAACAATAGACTAAGAAATACCGTATCCTAAAACTCAATCAAAATTTTCTCTTCAATCTAATTTTATACGATCTAATAACATCCAGTAACGAATATTATTGATCTTAATACGATCATTCTTATCTAATAACGATTATACAAATCTACTAAATCATCAACCACATCACATTCATAATAAAACGAGTGTCTATTTGCAAGCGTTTACGAGAAGCGTAGAGCCGAGCGATTTATAGACTCAAAAGTTTATAACGCTTGGAATTATTGCCCGTCCATCAACTGCGATGCAACTGGATTGTGATGACGTCACAGCACGTTGATATAACAAAGGACAGATCCCTCACTAAAGAATCTAAGTATACTAATCAGCGTTGCCAGTTTTTTTTTTCGCCAAGTCGGGACTTTGGTACTTTTTGAGTGAAAATAGCGGGATTCTTCCGTCAGAAGCGGGACATAGTAAAAAAACGTATACAATCAAAGGCTTTCAAATTTTTATCTTTTTATTTGACTTAAAATTACGTTTACGTGACAATAGATAGATAGCAAAAGTAGCCATAGAAAATGTACTTTAACAAAAAAACAATATTTTAAATCAGATTTATTCTCTTTAGAATAAAAAAAGAAAAAAAATCGAAACAAAAAAAAATATTCTTTAGTAATATGGCGTTTCAAATAATAGTCTGGTGAAGTGAGTGTCTCTCTCCGAAAAGCGGGACCGAGCTTGTCCCGCGCGGGACATATAAATTTGATTTAAAAATCGGGACGTCCCGCCAAAATCGGGACGTCTGGCAACGCTGATACTAATATTATAAAGCTAAAGAATTTGTTTGTTTACTTGAACGCGCTAACCTCCAGAACTACTGGTCCGATTTGAAAAATTCTTTCAATGTTAGATAGCCCATTTATCGAGGAAGGCTATAATATGCTATACAACATCACGCTACGATCAATAGGAGCAGAGCAACGATGAAAAATGTTGCGAAAACGGGTTTTCACGCGTACGAAGTAGCGGGCACAGCTAGTGTTGATATAACAAATGACGATCTTTTTAGTCTCCTACGTGTATTTAAATATGTAGTGGTATTCCAGCATCAGCTCATCATCAACTCTATCTTTGGGACTTTGTATAGCAAGTGTTTATAAAAATATTTTAGCTAAACATTTTAGAACCTTTATCACCTCATCTTGATGAAATAGAGATGACGAAATAAACTCTCATTCAGAAGTCCTAGGTTCGATTCCTAGGCACAGAATAATTATTTTGTGGACCTACATAATAATTTGATATAACCTGATAGTCTGAAAAAAATTATGATTCCATGGTTCGGAGTCTTTATTAACCCCCATGGTTACTCCTGAAGCCTTTCATAAAAGGCTAGAAAAAATAGAAAAAACAATGTACATTCATCTAGAGCAGTGTCTATTAAAATAATTTTCAGAATGATTGCAATATCTCTAAACACAGAGCCAAGATTCGATGCTCAGCATAAAATGCGTAGATGCACGACGCAAAAACACAAACAAAAAGAAAGCTGGACATACAGACAAGGAGCGCCGACTCACACACGCATACTCCGCCCAACTTAATTTCCCGCTTAGTTAGCTTTACTGCCAACCGCTGATTGGATATTGATTAGAAACACCGTCTCAAGGGTTTAAACGGCGATTCTTTTGAAATAACATCGCGCCACTACAAATTTACACTCACTACGCGATTGTAATTACCAATCGGAGGGTTTATTACCACTCTTGATTAAATAAAACATACCATAAAATTGTTTTTGAGATGGGAAATCTTAGATGTACATGTTTCGACTATGGTCCTGTTTGTATGGAATAATAAATCTAAGGATAGAAGGTCTAGATTGGTCATAAACTAGAGAAAGTGGAAATGTCATAAGTTATGAATGACTGGGCAAATTCTAAGGCTGATTTACCATGTGAAACGTTTGATTGATGAAAATAATACAAATCGAGTTTTAGCTTAATTTTAGAGAGTTCTAAATATCAGACTTTCTATCATACTCCATTCAACAATATTATGAATATTTTTACTACAAATGTAAGAGGAAAATTAATGGGTCACACCCACCACCCTTACCACAAAAGAGGAATTAAAAGTAGAAACCATAATATTTTTGCTATTTAATTTATTGTTATTTTTCAGTCCTCCTTAAAAAGTAATAATATGTGATTACTATTAAATGTGCCTTATTCTCTTCTTTACTTAAGTAAGAGTATTAGAAGATTATCTGTGAACAAATCCAATAATAAATAAAGTTTTTATTAATCTAAGCCGACGTAAGACTCTACAACTCTACGAAATCCATAAGATTTGACGAAATTAATTTGAAAGCTCACGAAAGATCATGGCATTAAGAAGCACATCCGAAGCCTTCGTTGTTGCATCAAAAGCTCAAAATGTACAGCGGCAATAACAACAAATCGTAAACATAAATTTGACGGACCTTAAAAATGGCCTCCTCAAAACGTTTAAACTGGTCTTAGTATGGCGCAAGATGGGTCTAATCCACTACTTGGTCACAACTTGGGTGTCTACTTTTATATCGGCTGGCATATAGTAATAAACTATTCTATTATGTCAGCCGAAAGTGAACCTAACGGGTTGGGTCATAAGAGTTGTAAAAGCTCTATGGGGCTAGCACGTGGGTGCAGAGACTGACTATTATGAGTTTATGGTCAGTGTCATTCATTTAGCGAATCGTGCGAGATGGATTGGAGTCATTTACATGACAGTGATTGTATACAAACGAATACGCGTCTATTGACTGTGGCGTTGAAAGTGTTAAGCATTTGAATGTAAAAAAGCTTCAAGGGAAACGTCGATCCATATGACGTGAGTGCTATTGGAATAGTTAAAGTTAGGCCCAGAACAGACGGTGAAACGCAACTGCAACTGCTAGTTACTTTTGAGTTGCATCTAAGTTTCTGCCATAGCGTCCGATGAGAGACCACACATGACACAACGCGACCAGTTTGAAACTTTCAGTTTCATTCATCAGAATCATCACAAAGTTGCAGTTTCGTTGCAGTTGCGTTTCACCGTCTGTTCTGGGCCTTAGGTCTAGGTATACATGTCAACGCGAAATTGTGAACTCCGTCAGTTTATAATATCACGCGTGAGATTGTAAACTAACAGTGGGTTAGGTTAGGTTAGATTGTAATTTAACTACGTTAGATTATAATCTGACGGAATTCACAATATTACGGTGACATACATATAAGAAATCTTTTCAGCGCGTTCAAATGAAAATCTTTCTTTCAGATAAACATTTTTAGCAATAATCGGAGATCAAAGAAAAACATCACAACCTAATCAAAAATATTATTTGAATTGTGAAAAATATTATCTTGTATTTACAGCGCTGAATATATTTTGTTCATCTGAAAATTTGTGACTTTTCTTTAAATATTTTATTATATTTGAATTACATTAGAGACGAAATTAATAAGGAAATACTGTTACCAAAAATTACTACCCATGATTGATCACAATATTATGTAGGTGCTGCCTTACGCTGAAAATTAGAACCTCTATGCAAAAATAAACTTCGTTCATGTAAATTTAGCTATTTCGACATTATTTATTTATTTTATTTTTACATAAAAATTTAAAAAGCACGTATAATTTTATTGGAATTAGCTTTTCTCTTTCAGACGCACAGCCTATCTATACGATTAAAAATGATTGATTTAGATACGCCATTAATCTGTAAAATGTAGCGCACACCGCACTATGCACATTATGCCGATATGTGTGGAAAACGCTAAACTGAAAGAGCATCTATCGCTAGTACTGATAGCTTTTTTATTTTTCACGCATCTTGTTTATAAACCTTTTGACTAATAATAAATAAACGAGTAGCATAGAAACTGGCCAATCACCGGTCTGACGGTAAATTAAGATCAAGGAAAATCTCTTACCCGGCGTTGCCTGAGTTGGCTGTAGGTACTAAAAGTCTATTTTAGTAAAAATGGAGCTTATGTTTGCAGTTGCTTAGAAATTATTTTGGAAAATCTCAACATCAACCTTGGATGAGAACAAGAAAACTGTGCATGATTAGAATTCAAGATATTTTTGAAAAGCAGAAAATCGATTGCGGCTGAAAAAGAAATTTAAAGAAAATCTAAAGTCTACAGTTGTAGGCTCGGGTGCTCTGAAGAGCATATTAGATTCATTATTTTATTCATTACTATTCTTTATATTACTATTTGCACGATGGCATTTGAATAAGATGGATAACCCACATCGAATATACATTACAATGGAATGCATAACCAATTGGTATTGGTACCGCTAAGCTTTATGGTGTTTTGATTGCGTAATCCGTTACATCATAGATTTGCAAAGTAAACTCAAATAATAAGACTTAAACTCCTGAGTAATGTACAAGTAAATATAAATAGCAACCACGTTTACTATGCAATTATAAGTGGTCATCAGAATAAGCAATAAATTAAATGTATTGCGAATATGTATAGAGAATTAATAGAAAGCGGTAAAGAAAATTGCATAGTTTCTAAACCAAATTTAACATTAACTTTGATTTCAGTTAGTAGGTACATTTATTAGCACTAACCCAACTGGAAAGGATCCAATCACAAACTGAGTTTACACTCACGAAACTTTCCAAAGATTGAACACAAAACAAAAACTACACAAATGAGCCAACCGAACACGATGTCTCATTCTTTGAAAGAAACCACTAAGATATTTTTAACCGAATTAAAAGAACCAGGAATAGTTAACGGTCGCATTCGTCGAGGAGTGTCGAATTGTGGCACGTCAACTCGAGTCGAACTCCGAAAGGGTCTTTGTTTTGCCGCGGTTCACACGGCGGGTGTTTGCTCAAACCGCGCGGCATGCGACTGAGCAATTATCACTTACCTGCGACACACGCGATCACAACACACCACAGATTTATAGTCGATAAACTTGTATCATCACTTTTACTGGTGTTGTAAATTAATTATGTGCACTATTTATGGTGCGCGGGTAGACGCGGCCAGTCGAGGCGGCGGCGAGTGACGGTATGGTAGTTGGGCGGGCGGGGCGCCGGGCCAGTGCTGCGGGCCCGGCCGAGCAAGCCGCGCGCGCCGCTTCATACATAGACCCCGGGAAATGTATCATCGACCCCATGTTACTCGTAAGTCTCCATTTTTTACATGCACTTTACGACGCGCAACGTCATTGATTTTTTTTACTTTTATGGAGTGACAACCATCAGCGATTGTGCGAATACGATGGTTAAAGGATGCACATTACACACGCAACCGTGGACTATTAATGACGTATGCACTGACGTATTTAATGGCGCGCCACGGTGTAACTTTACAACCTATTATATTTTAAGTGGAGGACTAAAATACTACTACTGAGGCCAGTGGAACGATTAAATCAATAAACATGCGCGATCTTGCTAAATTTTTTACGCAAAGACTAATCAATTTGAATACATAAGTACAAAAAAGCATTTATTTTTAAATATTTCATCATGTTTTCAGCCAGTGGCTGTACTTAAGCTTTTTTTGTTCCTGCCACTGCCATCTACTTAAGTAAGTATTATTTTGAGAGCGTCATTTAATCGAGCAGTTGGGCGTATTCACTACGGTTTCTGAACTTAGTCTACATTGTGATGATCCATTTACTCCACCTTTCGTTATTTTTCCGATAGATATGACAAGAAGCATGGAATAAGTAACTACTACCTACTGGCATTATCATTTAAATTAATGAATAAAGTAATATAAATGTTATAAATTTTGGATCGAATATTATTAAAGCTACACTCAATAATATTATTGATCATTCAATCACTTTAACGAGCAATTCAAACCGTTTCATAAGATTAATTACTTTCGCGAACATAAAATATTTGAACTAATTACTAGCATTGGTGACAGAATTATTTAATTGACGTATAAATAAGTCAACTGCCTACCGCAATACCATATTTTTTCGTTTACAATCGCCCAATTAGGAGAATAAATAATATTTCGAAAGCTATGGATACGTAACTTTGCCAAATTGCCGTAATATATATTTTATTTTTCACTTTACAAGAAAATAACAATCCCGTTATAAAATAAAACATCACTCTTTCTTTGTACAGTAGGTAGTAGACACTAGGCAATTAACACAGCAATAATTATTTAGATAGCATCAGTTTTGATACAATTTGTAAGATAGTGTATGACCGCTCTCACATTAGACTACCACAAAAAACAACAGATTTTATTATGTTCAAACTTCAAAGCGAAATAAGTAAGTTATTTGAATAAACAATAGAGACATCCATAAACTTAGCTGTGATTCTCGTGCAATAGACACAAACTTAAAGAAAAAACTCTTGACACACTAAAATTTTAACTCAATCGTGCTTTCCTCGTTTGGTAATCTACTGGTTTTATGTTTTAGTGGCGTCTTGACTTCATCAGCTTCTTACAGGAAACCTTATTTCCATAGAATCCAACATTATTTCATGGACAAAAGAACAAAAACTCATGTTTTTTACCTCTGCAGAAAAAATCTTGTTATGGGATTCGGCCTTAGCAAATCAAGAATAACAATTTTAGTACATAAGATTTAGTACATAAGCCCTCAATGTAACTGTTTGTTGTCCCAAATAAAGAGAAAAAAAAAAAAATTTTGTTTGTTTGCTTTTTGAACTCTACGATTTGCTATTGGCAATGAAAAATAATATTTCTATCATCATCTAGTTCTGAAAACTGTAAACGACTGAAAGAATTATCCTATGAAAAATATTCTCCTAATATTTTAAATATCCATGACTTAATGACGTTAAATATTTTTGCCAATTTATAAGGATTTTATTAAAGGACATTGTCAGAAACCGCCTAAAAAACCGCCCAAAAACATTAACCCATCATAATTATTTTCTATTTTTTTTAATACATTAAGCACCCTTTCGTTCTAATGGACACTTAAGCATTGAAAAATCAAATAAATAAGTCTTTTAACGTTTATTCTATAATACTATTACAACTTCCGGACGTTTTGGTGCGTGGCATGGTCTAAAACCGTCAAGTTCCATAATTTTTGCCGATAAAATCTGTACGAGGCATTACCGTACTTTATTGCTGGGAGTCCATGTATAGTGATGTTCCTGCGGCGATCATAGACAATAAAATATCGATTTTGAAAATAAAATAAATCGATTAAACTGCTTTGAAGACTAGATTTGCGTTAAAAGCTAAAAAGATATTGACACTATTACAAGAAGCTATCTAAAGTGTCCAACTGGTCGAAGGTCGTAAATAAAATAAAAATAATTAGGACCATAAACTGATATTCATGGTATCATTACTGTAAAAGTGTCAGAATCCGATGTTGAATCCAATGCCAGTTGAAGTGTGAGAAACATATATCAACCTAGTATAGTTGCCAGTCTCTCATGATCTATGCCAATGAGGGTTTTCGCGATTGAAAAATCCGCCAGATGGCAATACGTAGACGTGAGGTCCAAATGCTGCATGATTGGTTATTTTTGACATGACATTGACAGATATCCACCAATCATGCAGCATTGGACCTCGCGTCTACGTATTGCCATCTCGCGGATTTTTCAATCGCGAAAACCCTCATTCATAGCACATTAATAATAGACCAAATGAACTTTTATAGATTGTGAAAGAGAAGATAAAGATTTTATTATTTTATTAAAATCTTGCCACGAAGTAGTTTTTCAGTAGAAACCAGGATTGGATAATCGCTACAGGCAAGTATCAGAACATTTTATAAATATTTTTAATCGATTATATCCTTGTGAATCGTTTTAATAAATTGTCATTTTACTTTTTCAATTAAAACTTTTTCAATCCCTAGTCTTGTCAAACTGTCATAATGTCAACAAATTATAAATGTCACGTCAGTTGACTCAATTTCAGTCTTCTGTGCGTTTATTGTATTTTTATTTCAATGAAATAGTGCTAAAGGGTTAGTACTAAAAGTGAAAGCCTTTTTTCAGAAAGAAAACCAATGTGGTGCCCTTATTATTCATACTGTTTGAAAGTTACAAGTCAGTGATACAGAGTTGCCGACATTATAACTCCGTAGTGATACCATACCAAAGAAGAAGTTTTCCTAAACACACACACTTGTGTTATTTTTATATGTGATCAAATAAAAAGGATTAATTCTACTGCTCAAATGGAATAACTTATCCCAAGAGACCGAATATAAAAAAAAACCTCTCCATAGAAATTATCACCATCACGAGGATGTGAATTTTTTTGAGAATTTGATATTGGTCCTGTAAGAAAAGTAGTTGTATTTCAGTAGTAGAATCAACCCTTCTTGTTTCATCAGCAAGAGTAACTATAAAAACGCCCTGTAGGTAGGTATTATTAAGCTGAAGAGTTTGTTTAGTGTCAAAGACTGTCACACAGTGTAACTTAAATTGGCATATTATGATAATGAACATAAAAACTTAAATAAATATTTATGTTAATATTTTTTGTATTTATTTATTTTCCCAAAACTTCACAGTGACAGCTGAAACAGCAATACTGTTGTAAAACTAAACTTGGAACAAACTGTTACAAATATTTTACAAATTAAAATAAAACCGCATGTTGCTTTACTTTCTCGTATAGGTAATAAATGTAATTAATGGCTAGATTATTAATGTTACTTTGTTACCCTCAATAGTGAGGAGATCTTATAAAATGGTAACCCTGATTTTCATTGTCATTCAAGTGCTCTTTCTTCGCATAGGCTTCTGTGATTTGGCCAAGGGCCACACACATTGCGATAACATTATGCGACATTGATTTGACAGCAGCGGAGTGAAGTCTTGCGACTATGCAAAATGATACCCTGTAATCGTAGCGCATATAGACATAGACGGGGCGGGGCACATAGCTCGTAGAGCTGATGGCCGCTGGGGCAGGAAAGTTCTTGAGTGGCGACCACGAGCCGAAAGACGTAGCGTGGGCAGGCCTCCCACTAGGTGGACCGACGATCTGGTGAAGGTCGCGGGAGGTGCCTGTATGCGAGCGGTGCAGGATCGGTCTTCGTGGAAATCCTTGGGGGAGGCCTTTGTCCAGCAGTGGACGTCTTTTCGGCTGAAACGAACGAACGAACGATACGTATTACCACTATTTACCAGACATTACTATTTATTGCATACTCGCCGGATTACACGTAGGAGCACGCGCGTTACAGCTTCGGCCTTGCATTATTATAAGATCTTGTTCCGCCCTTTTACGAACTTCCTCCGTGAGGATATCCCCGCCGAATTCTATGATGAACCTATCAAAAGTCATATTCTGCAATGTCAACCCACCACAAGGTGGACCGACGACCTGATAAAGGTAGCGGGAAGGCGCTGGATGCAGGCCGCTACCAACCGTGCGATGTGGAAGTCATTGGGGGAGGCCTATGTTCAGTAGTGGACGTCCTGTGGCTGAAATGATGATGATGATAATGAAATGAATGAAAATGACAAATCTTCGAACGTGTATAATACCGTGCCAAAGTAATCATATAATTTTGGCACCTTAATAACTATTGCCGTTTTTGTTGTAAAGATCATGCAGCGCTACTTGCGGATATTATTGGAAAGAAAACTATGTGGGCTCTAGATCTGAAGCCGCTTTAACGAACACGAAGTGCTCATACAATGCGGCGTATTTTCTTCCAGTCTTTAGTCAGGACTTTAGTCGAATTAAAACCCCGGTTGAACGTGATATAGCCGCACTAGAATACGATGCTTTTTTGCATAATCGCAAGACTTCGTTCCAGTGTCGACCGAATGTTATCATGATGTATGTGGCCCAGGGGTTACCGTAGCCGCTAAGGTTTGAAACTTCTTGCTTAAAATATTGTAGTCTTTGGCATAGACTACGACGGTAGTCATGGAGATAGGAGTTTGTTATCTCGTGTCAGATGTAAATGGTGAAAAGAAAACTCATGATTCGTGTTATTTTTATGCAATATGTAGGTATTTTATAAAAGTGGAACCCCGAGTGATCTCCAAAACCCATTCTATTATTATATAAGATTCGGCTTCGATATCTATAATACAATAGGAGTTTATTTCATGTGTCAGATGACAAGGGTGGAAACAACCTACGATTCATGTTGTTTATTTACGTGCAATATGTGGGCATATTATAAAAGTGAAATGCCGAGTTGTATTTCTAAAACTTGTTCTATTATTTTATACTATTTGGCTGCGACTCGGCGTGACGACAATACAAAACATTTTTCGCGAATCGGTGTTCATACATTCACACAATACATTAGACGCCATGTTGTCATAAACGACATATTATAAAATCGCTGTGATTTAATATTCTTAATCATTAATTTTATGGCAAGTGTCCATCAGGAATCATTGTTCTTACACACAGAATCGTATTACTTCGCTTTCGGGTAGTAATATGTCAAAATTGTTGGTTCTTAGGCGAACAATGTATGGAGAACGAACATTGTCCTTTCATATTTACTCGTAATCTTTACGTATACAGCTCCACTTCTAAAAGTCTTAAACCTCCAAATGAAGATACTGCTTTGAATAAATTTGAATCACTATCAGTTTGGAGCTGATAAAAAAGAGTTTCATATGCATTAACAATACATAACCGAGCCAGCTTAATTTACAGGGGTAATTGAGGCAACAATTAACGATCTTTATCTAGACTGAAAATTTAATAATGTAGAAGTGTTGTTTATTAAGTTTTATTTTGATGATAATTTGAGTTTTGTTTGGCTTTTATTATAGAGCAATTATAATGGTTCCTATTATATTATAATTGTAACGAAATACAAACATATAAAATTAATAGATCGTGATGTAAATGAGCTACCTATAATATTTGTTTTATAAAGGGGCAACGGTTGCGTTGTAAAACCTTTTTGTACTTTTACTTTTCACACGCTCTATTCTACAATAGGTTAATTAAGTTAATGCAATTAAACTTTGTTTTATGTCCTCTATAGATAGAGAAAGAAAGAGATATTTGCTCTAGTCTACAGTTTGTGCACCTAAGTTACACACATGAATAATATTAATAAATCAAACCAACATAATATTAACGAAGAAATATAATTAACTTTAAAAAAAAATAAAACCGACTTTAACACAAAAAAAAACTAAAAATTAAAAATATTGCGTATAAAAAAGTTCATCCCCAATTTTCCACCCTTGGGGGTGAAATATTTTCTTCAAATTCGCATGAAACCACCCTTTTGATAATACCTATTCAACAAAAAAATAATCGTTCAAATTGATTTATAATCGGCGGAGATATTGCGTATAAAAAAGTTCATCCCCAATTTTCCACCCTTGGGGGTTGTTTTTTCTATTATTAAATTTAAATGGGACCACCCTTGAGGTATTACCTATACGCCGAAAAAAGATTTGTTCAAATCGGTTCATAATTGGCGGAGTTATCGCGTAACAAACATAGAAAAAAAAAAACATACGGGTCGAATTGAGAACCTCCTCCTTTTTTGAAGTCGGTTGAAAATAGAGCCCTTCTTTTGTTTTAAACTGTATCTCCCTTCAAGATAATTAAAATGAGTGAATTGTACATAAATTGCTTCAGAGGAAAAGCAGTTGACCATACATTCATTAAAAGGGCAATTAAAAGGAGCATTTAGGTATCTTATTTGATAAAATTAAATTAGTCCTCTGACGAGTCAATCCACTTAGCCTTTTCAGTTAATTTACAACCTCCTTGATTTAAAAACATGGTTTTTGTTAAAATAATAAAAATTAAAGAAATAAGGCACGTTAAAGTACTGATGGTGGGTACTTAGTGGTTTATGTGAGTGTTTATAGGATAATTAAGGCAGCAAATATAAATAACGTGTAGTTAGTTAGTACCCAAAAAGGTGCAATGCGTAAAAAGGTAGGGTAGAGTCCTGCGCACCTCAGATACCACATACAGTCAGCGTCAAGTAAGTAGTTCGCGACACCCAAAGTAGTCAAAAAGTTCGCAACACGTCTTTGTTACAATTGGAATAAGGTTGTGTTGTCAATTTTTTGCCACTTTGGGTGTCACGAACTATTTGACGCTGACTGTCATAAGAATTACATTACTCCTGATATAATTTCCACAAGAAGTTAAAGGAACTTAAATACTTGGTATTGTTTTAAAACAATGACTTGCAATTACGAGCATTCAATGATAGTTAGGTAGGTACTACTTGTACATTAATTTGATTCATTTTATGGCCAGTGAGCGTATCATACTCGTAACAAAGGTTTGCCTTTAAACAATTGAACCTGCATTTATGTTTCAAAATCAAATTAATTTATTAATTTGGATATTTGCGGGCTGGAAGACGTAGCGTGGGCAGGCCTCCTACTAGGTGGACCGACGATCTGGCAAAGGTCGCGGGAAGAGCCTGGATGCGGGCAGCGCAGGACCGTGCATTGTGGAAAACCTTGGAGGAGGCCTTTGTCCAGCAGTGGACTGGTTTCCTCAATCAATCGCTCAAAACGATGTTATTGAAAAATTGTTTAATATTAAATACCATCCCATTTCAATAGTTTTTCTTATGAGGTGTTTGATTTAATTTTGTTATTTTCTCTTAGAAGTGCGACAGTCTTGATAAATATAATAATGTTAAATTACATAATATTGTAATGTCATAATTACCAAGCTAACGTTTATTATTTTAGCGGTATATTGATACACGTAGGTGGCTAGACGGCTAGGGCCGGTGCGCGTGCCACATTCCAGGGAATGTTGACTCGCTCGACACAAAGTAACCTTATGGATACAAGTCCCAGGCTATGTAGAGGCAGCAAAGAAGTTATACTTAAGGTTGCACAGTTTTTAATGTCGTTACGGAGAAATACCTCCGCGAATTTCAAATTTCGAGAAGCAATTTTTTGGCGGAATTATAACCTAATGAAAAATTATACTTGAATAACAAATACAGTGAACTTAAATTAGTGCTGATCTTAGTTACTTCCAGGGTACGCTATTACTTGTTAACATAATCTGGCATCAAAGTTCAAATCAAATCATCAAAGATCAGATAATGATGTCAGTTTATCGTGGGGCAAGTCTTATCCGTGATATCCAACCCATTTAAACCATAGTTTAATAGTTGTTAAAATGCAGTTTAATTTATGGGTCTGATATTTTCATAGATTAAAGCCTCTTGATATAATTGTAGTATAGAATTACATTAAAACACAGCGCATAATATGGCGCATAGGTCCTGTAAAAATACTGTCGTAGAAAATAACACTAAAGTGTCGTGAACAATAAACTGTTCTTTTTCCATTCCATCCATTTGCACAATGATTGTTATTTCCAAGATTGCAATAAACCTACCACCACATTCCCCGCAAAAGTAATTGCAACATGGAATTACCTTAATTTTCTGTCGGTAAGTCGGAGCTGCGCGAGCGCAGCGCGGTGTTTACAAAGCGCGCCGCTAATTGCTGACGCGACGCCTTTCAGCTGATCTTGCACTTACCTTCGCGGATCTTGGTGGAAAAGTTTCTACTTGATATCTTCCATGATGAGTATAGAAAGATACATCCTGCTGCACCATAGTGGACTACGTCAATGATGAAAAAATCTACCGAAAAATCCGATTATTTACTTTAAAATTCAGTCAATGCTGATAAAGTTGCATAATACATTTTATTTTACTTTTAACGGCTACGTACCTCCATCCATCCATAGAAGCTAACAACATCATAATAAATTAAATAATTTAGAATAGTTCATGGTGATGTTCAACTACGCATAGGTACAGTTTTGATTGGATCTTTTAAACAAAATACGCAGAGCTTCGTTAATTTAAAGATTTTTGATCCCTGAAATTTCCAGTTAACCTTATCTCTGCAAAAACCCTGCAATTCCAAAGTCTGAAAGCAATAACGTCACTCGTATCTTCGGTGGCCAATTCGAAATGTTCGATACGAGACCGTAGGGCTACTTCGAAACGCGGTTTTGGTTTTTCGGATCTATCTGTCACCGTCGCTCATGCTGGCATCTCACTTTACGTGAGAGGGATAGCAACATTCGAAACCTAGGATCGTTTTTGGAGTAACCACCAGATTGTTTCGGTCCGATCGGGTTTAACTCGAGTTTATTGCGTTTCGCGACCCCGTCGTAAACTTTAATCAGAGACTACCGCATCTTGGATTGTTAATCATTTATTTTTTGCTTGTATTTTTTAACATTTCGAACCAGATTTAAGGATTTAAGAAAACCACGAAAGACCTTTTGTCATATTCCGGTCTTTCGTGATTTTGTATTATGAAAGCTTTTTGATTTTCTTCTAAAGCAATGACCTCTTGAATAATCTTCACGTGCAAAAAGCTGATATATGAAAAACAATCAGTTAGGCGCACTTTAGGCGGTATTATCGCTAGAGTGATCTCTTCTAGACATCATGGGTAGAAAGTTAAGGCAAAACCTCAAAGTCGATCTTCTTTAGACACACCTTTAAATATCTATAGAAACATATTACTTATCCTCAACCTTGCCTAGACTAACTACTTATCTAGATATTTCTAATAATTGTCATTTTAGTTATGAGTGCTTATTATCTCAAGCGTATCTACCACTCTTACTTTCAAACCCTTCCCGAAACGCATTTGACCTACTCCAAAAAAAGGCGGTCAACAAGCAATTTGAAAGGAATCTCGCACCCGACGCGACTCATTCACACAAACAATAGGCCCGATGCTGATCCACAAACAAACAGATCGCCGAAAACCGGCAAAAGGGTTTATTTAAATAACAAAGACGATTCGGTAGCAAACTTGTAAAAAGCTTTTGCACGGTTAACGTAAATATTTATCCCTAGAACAAAACTGAACAGGCATGACGTTACAATATGGCCCCTTGCCTTTCCCTTTCAATTTTTTCCACCGTTTTAGGAAACCCTTCCATAAATGCTACTGTTGGCTGTACTGATTTGCATAACATTGGACAAAACAATAAAACACAAGTTTATTTGAACGCGAAAAGTGAAAACGAGGTTCAATGTGAAAAAGGTGATGGTGCCCAGTTTGCCAGTCGAAGTTTCGATTTCAGTTGCTCACCACGTATTTTTTGTTGTACGGTACAAGTAGTAACGTCTATTGAATCAAGTGAAAGTTAGTGCCTAAACCTGTACTTGTGAGCACTAAGCCCTAAGTGGGATATGTCTGCATTTCACTTGGCGTTAAGTTCGTTAAAAGGAAGATTCCGTACTTAAATAATGAGTAAGTTATATCCATATATTCTTAATATCTATTACTTATCTAGAGCCATTAGGTATTTCAAAAAGCTTCTTAACTATTTATTTAGTGACTGTTCTAAATCCTGTCTATTCACTTTCTTCGTCCGATCAGCTGATGGTCCGTTATAATTCGATCTCATTTAACACTTCACAAATTAGTCCAACGTTAACTCTCATGGAATTGCCTGTGGGTGCAATAAACGATGAACGGTTGATTTGAATGCAATTCTAAATCTCAAACTGCTATTCGAAATTCTACTTCAAAACCTTTGTGGTAGAGCTCAAGTTTCGTAAGCATTTTTTTCGTTGGTTAAAACCGTTTGCCTTCAAGCTCTAAAAGTAGTGAGGATCTGTTAATAAGCTGGATACACACGGTGTGTTTGTACGTTTTGTTACGTCACTTTGTGCCGGCTTAACGAACTCATATTCCAATATTTACGATAATGTGTGTGACTTTAGGACTATTTGTAGTTCAATATTAGTTTATTGTTCGTAGTTTTGAACTAGTTGGCGGTATGCTTCTTAAACACTTCCCAGTTACGTGTAGGTGTCAAATAGCTATAAAATACTATTATGGAAACGATTTATCCTTATGAAGTTATTGTATTTGCAGTTGTTTAATTTAAGCAACTACTCATCAATGCAATTTTAATCAGCGTTAATAAATTGATGGAGGACGATTCCGTCAAAAAGGTTATGGATTCGATTCCCACCTTAGGTAATGTGATTTTTAAGTTATTTTAAATTTAAATTAGTACTTATTTTTAAATAAATATTATTTAAAGTGCAAGTATTTCCCTTTACAACGTCACACTTTACGCTACACACCCGCCGTGTGCTCTCACCCGATTAATGCTAATTTCTAATAAGGCCAATTAAAAACCTTAAACACGCTGGAATCAGGTCAACGTAAAATAATACTGGTCATAAAGCCTGTTTCCACGTCAGCTGTCTGAAGCCAAATAATAGATGCGGTTTGGTTTATTGAGCCTCATATAACTTGATGGTGAACTCCGTCGGCCTGTTAGTCGATTTTGAAACACAACCGAGACAAGTCACTATGATACTTTAATAAAGAATATTCTAATTATAAATATCAGGTTCACAGTTTAAAAGTAAGGTGTATGGCTAAAACAGTGCGTGAGTGAAGATTGAGTGCGCCCAGGATCTGAAAGGCATGAGAGAAAAAGGATTGCAACATCAACATCTAATCAACACGGTCAGTAGCTCTAGTGTCTAGTAGTCTCTGTTATTCATCACGTTATCTTATATCTGCATATTTAATATTAACTTGAAACAATACCACTCCATTTTCATTTTCTGCTTCTCAGCATTTCAAAATGCTTTTTTTGCTCCTTACATTGAATGTCAATCTGGAATATGATATGTGCAAAATCAATTTCTGCTTCTCAGCATTTCAAAATGCTATTTCCTACTTACATTGAATGACAATCTTGAATATGATATGTGCAAAATCAGTGACAAATGCAAAGCTTTCCTTCAGGCTAAAGGCGAAAGTGTATTTTTTTAGCTTCAATACCTTATCTTTCAGACAAGCACTAAAGATAGGAGTACCTATAGTAGCATTTAAAAAAAGATTTATGTACTTCTCTTGTCACTGGCATTAAGCAACTTTCAACAAAGTTTCACATGCGATGTAGGTCCGTCAACAAAACATTTCGTTTCGTCAAATGATGCACTTAAGTGCAATGCCGTGTCCGAAGATACAGTGGCTGCAACAATGTCATTATGTGGTGCTCTTGCAACTGTGTACTAAATTGGTATAGTCGGTAGCAAAAATTGGGAGTTCGATTTAAATGAAAATCTTTTTAATCTACATTTTTATGACCTAAACTTGTAGATGTCATAAACTAAATAAAAATAACTTAATCCTTTGTGTTTCCTCAGCTATAAGTAAATTGATAGGTATAAATTCATTTCAGTGATTTATTTGTGTCTGTTAGCTTTTGCTTGCGCATAAAGTAGATATTAGGTTCTTGCCTACTTGAAGTGCATTTAATACCTACTTATTATACGCGCTGAAATTATAGGTAAATAAAACATTGATTAATATACAACTCAAGATTAAAATTTCGACGCCGAACTGTTTTAATTGTTTACCTATGTACAAGAAAGCAATCTCGAAAATAACAAAGCAAACTGCAGTACGTTTGTACATTTTAGCGTTTCTTTAAAAATATTTATATTAATTAATATAAATATTTTATTAATTAATATTTGTATTGAATTTTAATTCACATTATTAGTTATTCTTTTGACTTTCCCAGTTCGGTGTGTGTAATATTTTACAAGAGCTTCCTATTTCATAACTATTTTACTATTCCGATCACAAAACTGTAGGTTTGGGCATTCCGACATTAGTTATTTACTTGCCAACGCGTGTTTTGCGAGCGTGTCAGTTTTCACAGTTTTTCAACAAAAAATTGTAAAGATAGAGCACCCGTGTCAGTGTGTATTTATTTTGGTAAACAGTATTATAGTTTAAAAAAATAATCCATCTAAAATACTAGATTATGTTTCTACTTTTGTAAAGAATACCTAAATGTGAGAGCAAGTACGAGTAGAGTCGTAGATTCAAATTTTATCTCCTATAACTAATACATATTTTCTTCACATGACTTTAGGTAAATAATCCTAAATACAGCCACAAAAAACCTTCTTAAACCCCACATGTCGCTATCGGAAATTACTTCGATGAAATCTATCCCCATAAAACTTCCAAAACGCGGCGCATTTCTACTTTTTACATGTAAAAATAATATTTTATCAGGCGACCCGGGTCGGCGTTTGGACCTATCTTATTTTTAATCTGTGGGGATATTTTTAAGTCGATAAATTTGGATGTCACGGCACATGTGTAGGTACGATAAGGGCAGGTCTCCCCGCCTCTCGGCGTCGTCGTAAAATATTATCTGGGCCCAGACATTTACGGCTGGCTTGAGATACGCACCGTGAAGTATTGGTGTATGTGTGGGTGGGTGTAGGTAGGTGTGCCTAGTCAGATCTCAAAATGGCGCGCTACTTTATTTTCAAAGTAATATTTTTAGGCACATTCTTTGGTGGGTTCTCTTTCCCATAATACTTGCGAAATAGCTGACGGCATGGTGTCGCTTTATTTAGATCAGCCTTATTAAAAGCTGCTACCTAAGCTAAGTTCTCTTTCCCATAATACTTGCGAAATAGCTGACGGCGTGGTGTCGCTTTATTTAGATCAGCCTTATTAAAAGCTGCTACCTAAGCTAAGTATGCTATGCCTTTTGTTGCCGGCTTAAATTATTAAACAATTTCAAGCGTACCATTTGCACAAAACAATCAGAAATATCTTGCAATTGATTACCAGAATGTAGAGTTCTCAAACATTACCTATTTGTCAGCAGCGGGGCTGCATCATGAATCATGGAGCCAGCTGAAAATTTTACAGAATCTGTGTTTTATAGCCGCTGTCACAACAAATAATAAAGTAAATGTAATTAAAAAACGCTCTTTCGGTATCTTTGTTAGACAGTTTTATGTAATAGATCAAATACTTAGATGGAATAAAACTAAGTGCGTGTTCAACCTTATACGATTGTATGGGACCTTTCCTATCTGGGTTCAACTCGCACATGACTCGTTTTTCACCACATCTGCATGCGGTCCTAACAAAGCTATAAATTGCCATCCAAAGCATTTTTCTATAATCGTATCATTTATCATATCGGCGCGAACATTTCAATCTGATCTATGTGATCTTTCGCTAACTCAGACAATGGCTGGATTCATTTCGATCAATCGATCACCAGCGTTGTCTGCGGGTGCATTCATGGTCCATACCCATCGTCGTAAAACCCCGCTAATGCCCGTAATATGTCGCTCCGCTTGCTCTATATCTTTATTAACAATTCTCCGCCATAGATCCCTTTCAAAAGCTTTATGCCCAAGTTACGACGCCCTTACAACTTTCCTTTCATCCCAAACTATTTTTCTGAAAACACTGTTTTCTTTATACAATTTAATATGCCATATTTTTGTTAAGTGACTCCACTATGTAACAATGTTGCCAATAATAAAGGAGATAAAACATGAGTGCGGACATAATTCTTGTTCTAAAGACAGCTTATAAATCATTTCTTTTTGCGTTACTCTTAAAAAGATTTGCTTTATGAATTTCATATGCACGCGCGACTTTGAATATGAATAAGGATTATAACATTGTATCTGGAATTAGCAGATGGGTGGAATTAACGTTTGAGTTCGCACGTTTAGATGCGTTATGTATTTTTAGATTCGTGTGAAAAAAAGATCGTTTTAATGTATCGGAACGCGGGGCGGGGTACGAAGATTTATCTTTTCCAATATGGTGCCTGTGTGGGAATGTGAGGCCGCGTTCTTCTCATTTGGCTTGCGAGCACTCTTGTTCGAGTGCTTTTTTATTTATGAAGATACGCTCTAATTTGGGTTATTTCACGTCGAGACGAAATGTGGTAATGGGCTTTTTGAAAGGTCGAACACTCGATTCGACAATCAACTTGAGTGTTTTATTTATTCGTGCAGTCTCTTTGGCGACAGTAGATAGTTTAAAGACTACTTATGTAACAGGAAAAATATCTAGACTGCATCTCACTTAACACCAGGTGCGATTGCGGTCAAATACCTGCCTTGTCTAGCATAAAAAAAAAAAAAAAAAAAAAGTACGCAATAAGTATAAGTTTAGTAATATTGTAATAGATTCTTTTTAAAAATATGTCTCAGGGATTTTTTAATCTGAAGGCAAAACATAACCGTTATTGGCTTTACCAACACATTTTCAAAATACAATTCACAAACATTTCTGTCATCCTTCACAAAATAATTCAAAAATGTCCACCCTATCATCCAAACCAGAATCGAATTCCAGCATTGACCTTAAACGCGAAATGATCGTGTCGCCGTTATTCAGATTGCCGCCATAAACTCATTAAGCCACATAACCGGCCAATCGAGCTTTCCAATCATGAAATTAAAATTACGTCCCCTTTACTGCCAGCCGTTACGACCTGCGAAAAAAGGGGGCATAAATTAAAAAAGGGGGTATAAATAACACACCTTCAGTGCACGCGAGGCGGACGAAGGAATAAGGTCGTAAATAACCGACTTATGGCCAGATCGATAGCATTCATTACGAGAAAATGTTGCCAAGTTCTGGCGTTTGCTCGTTCGCGGTTTTGAGCCATGATTAAGCATACCTAATTGTAAATCAACGCGCTATTTGAGGGTTATGAGCTGCCTTTTGAACGTGTTAAGGGAACTAATTTTAAAGTTATGGGATAAAAACTTCAACGTAAAATCAATGGTGATTCAAACTTAAGAGTGTTTTTTGTTTGCTCAAGAACCAAAATTGATGTTCTTTTGTATTTGTTGAAGCTTTTCTAAACTTATGCCTAAACGAGTGTAATAATTTGAACCAAGTAAATGCTGGAACTACTGAATTCAGTCGCTAGAAACAAATTTTATTATTGTTTCATGTCTGAAAAAACTGAAAATACCTACTTGCCTAATGAAAATTTACTTTTCCCCAATGAGATCAACAACAATACCAAAAAACTCAGTTTTACTTAAGAATCTAACTAAAAATACCTACCTACTTACTCTCAGAACAAAAATACTTACTGAAGTTTGACTCCTCGGCGGAGGGCAGCCGGCCGGGCTCGGAGGAGGGGCCCGGGCCGATCGATACAGCTCTCGCGTCGCCCTGCGATTGTACCTCTTGCTTAGGCAGATTGCTTTTTCGTATGTCGGGGTATTTAAGAACCATTTACCTTGATCTTAAAATTAGTTCCATGAAATCACTGTAAACTACTTTGCTGAAAGATTCAAAGTATGTATTAGCTGGAAAAAAAACTGGTAAATGCTTATAAAACCTGAACTAAATTTGTCGGCCGTTTGGTGTAGTGGTTCAGAACGGACTACTATGCCGAGAGGTCCCGGGTTCGATTCCCGGCCGGGCAGAAATTGAAATGATGAATTTTAATTTCTGTGACGGGTCTGGGTGTTACTATGTATAATATGTATGTATTTAAAAAAAAAGTATATAAGTAGTATATCCGTTAACTAGCACCCATAACACAAGCATATTAATTGCTTACTTTGGGGCTAGATGGCGCTGTGTGAAATTGTCCAAAGATATTTATTTATTTTATTATTTATTATTTATAAAACCATATTTTTATTGAAAACTCTATGGAATAGAGGTGTGATTTAACACTTTCAGGGAATTCATTTTCACCAGTTTTCAGGGAACTTTCATGTTTCGAAAGCTTTTAATTGAATCTAATTTTCATTTAAATTGTACTTAAAGGTGTAAATTATTTTGTTTCAGATTTTACAAAATATTTATAAAGTATTTAGGAATTTCGTCAAAGTAGTTTGAATTTAACTATTTTGATTCGTTTCGTAAGATGTAAAGTTCCTATGTAAAACAGCCATCGAAAAACCAATTACGAGTAAGTAAATCCTCAAACTCCACGTTAATTTATTGTCTCCTCAACCAGCCGAATGCGGAGGGGAAGTAGATAGGGGACGAGGGGAGATAAAGGGGCTCCGTAGCTAACGAGGAGTCAAGTGATATGGCGAGTGGCTCTAATCAGTTTCAAAGATATCTACTTCGTTTTATGTGTAAGTAGAGGAGTTATATCCATTCAGTTCGTTTTCCTGGTTATAATAACTAGGTGTGATAGAGAACTGGAAAACAATTTGGCTCGTACTTTTGGCCGTAGTTTTCTTTGAAATAGATAATATGTAAACGTCTACTTGTTTTCATAATGTGAAATGCAACGTCTAACGCGAAAATAAATGCAGTTGTGTGCAGTATTATTTTAAAGTATTCTATTGTACGAGTAGACGAGTAGGCATACCTAAGCTCTTTTCGAAACAAAGTGACACGCGATGTGTGCCTTGAAGGATCCAATTCAGCTTTTTATCAATAGGTATCATTCAATTTGCATATCCGCATGAATCGCAGTCTTCCAAGACAAGGGTCGTTGTCCGCTGGAGTCCTTTGAGCGCGCAATTGTACCAATTAAACCTGAACAGTCGAAAGTGAAACGCGTTAAAACGGACCGGCATTGGAACCTTTTTTCCCCAGCAGATTTACATATTTATTGGGGCACATTTTACGACGGACCCAGAAAAAAGCCCCGCTCGTTTAATGGACAAAAAGGGTGGCATGTATATTTATTTTGTCGCATCCTTTTTTACGTGCAAAAGGACGTGAATGTTTTTTCGGCGTCATGGCACATTTGGCGACACACTTTGCATAAAAATATTTGATCGTAAACTCTATGCTGTTCACGGAATCGGGACGCATGTGTAGAAAGTATTGGATTCATCTCGAAATAGGGTTTTATGAAGACAGATACGATGCGAAGATTGAGATATGAATGCGCGATCGAGCTGTTTGCTATTAATATTTGATTTGTAGCATCTGCACTGTGTTGAAAGCGAACAAATAATATTGTGCTATCAAATTCAGATTACATAGCTGGAGTTAGCTTTAACAGCCTCTCCTAAATAACTATTTCTTAACAAATCAGAGGTGGAATTGTGTAAAGCAATCGTTATCATTTGACAGTTCATAACGTACGATTATTCTGTCAAACGCTTTGTTTAACTGGCTTTATCGTACGTTATGAACACTGTCAAATGATTACGATTGCTTTACACAATTCCACCTCTGATCTTATTATACGAGTAGGAAATTAACATACGGAACTTTATATCAAAAACTGTGATATTTATTGGAGAAACATACCGCATTTTTGTGCGCATCCCCAAATTCAAATATCGAAATCTATAAATTCTACTGAGTTTCCTTATGATGCCATGCTGGTATAAATAAATTGCCCCAAAATGTCGGTACTAAACCCACCCAGGCATAAATTAATACGAAAACCTGTTTGAAAGGAAACTGTATATCCGTGGCTCCTTAGGCAAGTTACCCGCCGACCCCAGAGTAAATTATGCAGCACGTTCATAAATAACTCAACTTACAATCAAGCTTTAATCTGTAATTTTTTTCAGGTACCTCTGCCTATTTTGTTTTAGTTTGTGATATTGAAATTATTTAGTAGTTTTTTATTGCTCAGAGAATATATCGATTTTCATCGGTAATTTATACCTTACACTCCGTGATATGGGTCCCCGTTTTATGATTGGAGCACACGGGTGGGCCCATCGTTGTGGAGTTTGTTCGTAAATTATTGAAGCGTTATTTTTAATTAAATCCTATATTAAAATGGCTTTTAATTTTTAAGTATTTGCCAATTCATCAAAAGGGTATTCAGCACGACACATTAGATTTTTAAAGCCCTATTGTGTTTTAGTTACACTTGTTTTGCTGCAAAAGGTAAATAAAATCAATATTTATGGTTTTCAAATGTGCAAGTTTTAAAATCCTGAATAATTTCCTCGATATTATGAGCTTTGAATGTGGCTTATAATACTTGCAGATAATTTATGACTGCATTTTATGGATCATTTAATTATCCAACAATCATTATCATTATGTTGACTCACGTAGTTTGTTAGGTTTGTAAAGTAGAGAAATTATGCTTCTCTATTGTACTGTATATCTGTATTTAGTTTGTTGTATTTTTAAGGATGTTTAAGAATATACCTAAGTACACAAAAATTAAAGTAACTTTACACCCTGAAACTCATCTGAAACTTCACAAAACATGCAGCCAAACCCTGTCCATCAAACATTGTCTTTATACGACACATTCATCAGATTTTAAGCTGAAGCATCAAAATAAAGCCTCCACGTCCTTCACCGTTAATCCTACCATTTACTCCAATGCTGGGCGACGGCAGTTCTGGAATGCACCCAGTAAATCATGCGGAGGGCACTAAAACGCGCCTTTAGTGCTAACTAGGGTGTCCAGGCGGCTTGAGTTCCTAAGGACAGCCTGCAGAACTAAGAGATCTTCGAGCTAGCTGAGTCAAAACGCAACATGCGTTTGGATAGCTTACCTTTTTATGTGCTCACTGATTAGTAGTAGGCCCATTATCTAAAAGTTGATTCGCTAGAACGTATCTATCACCGTCCTTCAACCAGCGCTTAACAGTTACGTTGTACGAGTAGGTATGTAGACACCAACAATGAAGCTACTCGCTCACGTCGTCAATAAAATTCTAAACCTCTCATTAACTTCTAGGGCCAAACTTTCTAATTTGGTCTGTAGATATTTGTTAATAATATTTGAGTTTTTGACTCCTGTAGAGTCGGGCGTAATTTAAAACAGAGAACTAGTAAATTTTGGAAACCCTATTGCCACATGAGTGGTGCCATAAGCTGCTATAAGGCGATATTGTCCGTCGTAAACTTGTAATTTTGTTGTAGCTAAATCCACAGGCCTATCTCGCACATTGTTTTATCTAAAATGCTTTTAAAGTGCTAAGATGTCTCCTCTACGAGGCACTATCTCTGTTGCGGTAGAGGGTTGTCTAACTAGATATATTGCCCTGATTTGTAAGGCATCTCCTGTCATAAACGTGTCTAGAGACCGTCTATACAATTTATTGACTTAAAACTATTTGAAAATATCTAAAATAAACTTTTTTATGGATGTTAGTCACTATTCTGATAAGACACGTTGGTTTTGTTTCATATTTCTCGAACTCTAATGCCCGTTTTCACCATTAATCCCTAATTTTTAAGTGACCCCTATGAAAACAAAATTCCTGTTATGTGTTACTATAGGGGTCACTTAAAAATTAGGGATTGATGGTGAAAACGGGCATTAAACGCCTATACCTTTAGGTAGTATTACAGACATACAAAATCGTTAATTCCCCAAAAACCTCCCCGGTGTTCATTAATCAGTGGATTAGATACTCGGATTATTTACGAGCACGTCTAAAACGTACGGAATTTAATTTCATTAGGGGATTTTAGTGAACCATGTTGTCGCCCGCTGCGCCGGGGCAGGCAGACCGGCGTATTTCACCCAGCTGTCACGATCCGGCCAATCGCGTTCGAGCGTTACCCAGCGTTCCAACTTTAAAAATGGTGGAGATAATATTCATTGTATATTATTTGTGACAGGTCGTTATTTTGATTTTTTATCGTTTCCCGCTCTGTGTATTCCTCGAGACACCTCAGACCCGTCTTGAGTTTTGATGATCTCTCATACTTTATGTCACGGATTAAACTGGTAAACTTTAGTGCTGCGAGTAATCTATGTACGTGTAGATAGGTATAAAGATTGCCGTTCTATATTTTCTCCGGACGAAGTCAACTACTAAAAACTTCCATAAAACAACAATTTCAAACGGGCCATTTGGCGCGGGAAAAACAGCATCCCGGTTGGGTGTGGGGGGTTTTCCTGGGGTAAGGGGGTCCAAAGTGAAGCCTGCTGGTTTATGTCGCGGAATTACGACTTAGACGTTTCAAACAATAACTCCCCCCATAAATACGGGCCGATTCCTTCACGCGTCACTGCGCAGATTGTTTTCCTTAGCTCGCCCGAAATACACTACGATAAAAAAATACATAAAAAAATCACATTAGACACTCAATCCATGAAAGTAATCTAGCGATGTAATTGAACATTATTTATAGGCAACGAACTGTCAAATGTTTTTGTACCTACTTAGCTACGTATTTTTCTGCTAACATTCTAAAATACCTATTTTTGTACTAAATTTTTTTTTTGGTGGATACGTTTTCAATAAGAATTATTCAGATTATGTTGCCCATTTCTAGGCACTTCTCCCGATTTTCACTAGATTATCGTTGCCGTTGTTTTCTTGTCTTCCGCTGCGGTAATTTCCACTCAATTATTATTTGTTACCAAACCCATTTCTGATTGTTAACCCCACCATTTCCACCGACACGTGGCCCTACCTCAGGAATTCTCCCGACCTCGGACCTGCCCGTTCCTAATCTAGAAAACCTAATAAAAAGCGGTAATAAAAACGCGCGTTTTCACGTGAGCAGTAAAAATATGATAACGTTCACGTTCGCCCGCGATCCGAGAGCCCGCTGGGAAATGTTTGGGTGGAACAAAGCTTATGAAAAACTGGCTAAGTGTAAAAATATATTAGGAAAGGGTTCTACTATGTAGTAAAAAGAATATCATAAAGCTTTATGTATTTAATTTTCCTCGACTTAGGCTTTGCCCAATAGTTTTCCTGACGTGGAAATCTGGTAAGTTTTTCTTAAAACGTGAAACCCTGTCTGTGGTTGCATGAGACCGATGTAACAATTGATTTCTTTTGTATCTTAATTTGCTGGTACTTAAGCTAGGTTACTATTAAAGATAAAAAAATATATAATAATATAACCGTGCTTGTCCATGAAATCGTTCGAATTAAAGTAGGATAAAATGGCGGCTGTGTTTTGTGTTTCTCAAATTATAAAACGACCATGTTTCTCAAATTATATTATATTTGCTGACGGATCTCCAAAGCCTGAAGTTAAGATAACACAGGTCTTGCATTAATTAGCCTTTTGGCAGTCGAAACAGATAAGGAAAGAATGTCGAAAGTTTATATTGCGTGGACTTTTGCCTTCTAATTAAGAATTGTTTGTAATAAATTAATCATTTACTACAGTTGTGAGCCAATGTAATCTGGAAAAGGCCAGTTTTATTTATAATTAGGGTAATAATTCTTAAGTCCTCGTTCAGAAACATAATTTACAAATCCTTATTTAAAAAGAAAAGTTATGTAAGTGCAGTGTAGAGTAAAAAGAGAGCTGATGAAAATAAGAACAGTTTGTGTTTCATTAATTTTATCCAAGCCGTACCTATACTAAAATTTTAAGGTGTACCAAAACTAAACTAAAATTTACTATGTTTTTCAGATCCTTGGGGCGCTTTAACAACGCAGAAGGTAGTGGCGCTGCAACTTTGCTTCTAGAAATTGTATGAAAAATAGTAATAGTGATGTCACTACAGTGCTTCCTCAGCGTATAGTTTAGAAGCGCTCTTTTAGTCATCTCAACATGGGATGAACCTAAAAGTACCGTTTGGCCGTGCCGTATACCCGCAAAAGGATTGAAATAAAGGTACTTAACTCTAAACACAACATGTATTTCCACTGCAACATTACGAATTAGTTTTCCATCTCCAACACTGAAACAACGTTCTGCAAACAGCATTAACTTATTCTTTATTATGTGTGTGTAATAATTTTAATATTGTCGTGCCATATACCAGCTTAGATATTATCAAGAAAAGGAAATTAAGGTACATAATGAAACACAGGTACCTATTATTCCACTCTAACGTCATTTGATACTAGAAGAACCATCTGAAAACAGCCTTAGACCAATCTTTATATCTCTTTCTGTCGAACTGTCAGAAAATTGCCGTGCTGTGAACCAGCTAAGATACTTATTGTCAAAAAAATAAGATTATGATGTATATTTCCACTCTAACGTCATTTGACAGTAGAAGAACGGTCTCTAAACAGGATTTGATCAATCTTTAAGACTGAATCAGTTTCTGTCGTAGACTGTACAAATAACAATAATTAGAAATAGACGTGTTTGCGTGTGCGGCAGCTGCCGGCAGTAAAGCGGGGGCGACTCGTAAGATAGCTAATGGAATTGCAGATTACTCCGGGCCGCACGTTTCAAACGTAACATACAACATACTCGTAGCTACGTTTTAACGTGATATCATATATGCTGGTTTTGAAGGTGATTTGTGGGGCTTAGGCACGCGGTACATAGATCTCTCTACTGTTCAATGGCCCGTAGTATGACACGACGACACGCTTGAGTTTTGATTGAAAAAAATTGATTGTGAATCTTTTGAATTGTTGAATCCAACGTTGAACGTCATTTCAGGAGACTTTAGATAAAACTTGAATATGAATAAAAACAATCTTACGTTCGATATTTTTTACAAAATTTTATGGCCTTCCAACACTTGAGTCTAATCGAACTTCTCTGAATAAAATCCATGAAATTGTTAAAGCTAATAAATGTACCTAGGTAGGTACAAATATAATTTTGGCAACAACCCTGATTTAAGTAACTAATCCCTGGCATTAATTATAAAGCATTGTCAACGGGGTCCTGTCTACCAACCTACATTTACCTACTTGTATTTCCATTGATTTATTGCCAACTCTCTTTTGCCAACGTGCATTTGCGATCTTTAAGCTTAACGGGCTCCTAGACCCCTCCATAAAGGTGGATTAATATCGCCGAAAGCCCAACTTAGTTAATAAATATAAAAGCCTTCCTCCCAAAGTCGTAAACCGCCAGCCGCCCTCTCCAAGATTGCTTGTACCAGGACCAGAGTAGAGGGATCTGGTGGATTTCATTATACTTGACTGGTCTTGACCGAAAAGTATGCGACCTGTTTCAGGAAAATATCCTTTGTTAGAAACTTTGTAAAAAGCCTTTATAGTATATCGCTTAAAATTACTATTAATTCAGAATCCAGGTGAGACTATCTCCTCTGAAGCAAGCTTTTCAGTACAGGAAATTGTTTGCTGAAAATCTTTGAAAAGGAAAATGTTATTTCTCTATTTCATGAGTAAGACAATCGGGTAGATATTGTAAGAGAGATACGTAGATATTTTTATTCCACTGAAATTATTACCAACCAGTAGGTTATGCTTTATTTTATTTTATACAGAAATAAATTCTCCTCGCTTTTGGTTCGGACGACAGCACATTTTTGTTATACATACATTTTTGTTCTAAAATAGCACTTAAGTATCTACAACGACATAAATTCGCAGTTAGCTTGATGTCTTTCCATGTCTAATTTACCTTATTATATCAAAACTCAACCGTGGTCCTCCCTAAATAACTACACAATCGGATACTTCCCGGACAAACTACCCACAAACTCCGCAACCTCCGAAGTTCTTCACGGGTCTTCCCCGACTGGTTTCGCTACTATCAGCGCTATGTAGATCTGGCTTCGTCTTGCTTTCCAGATAAGGGTTTATGGTCTGGTAGAAAGGATAATGTCGACTTTGATGTAAGAACAGAATTGGCCGCGTTCCGGACCCGCTGTATAGATAGATAACTCAAGTTTATATTGTCAGTCGTTTGGAGTGCCTTTGTAGTGCTTCAGTTGATTCAGTTCAGTTTTGCGAAATTGTTTGTGATAATTTAAATCGTAATGGGTAAACCACTAACTAGTTAACATGATGATCTGAACAATACTTCGAGTCTAGTATGAAATACAAACACATACGAGAACTTTTCTAATAAATAATACCAACCGAATTGAGAATCTCCTCCTTTTTGTTATATAACGCCATAACGTCCAGAGTGCATTAATTAATCTAAAAAAAAACATCTACACAGTCATCTTCTCTTGATTATGACCAAAACTTTATTTTTCTTTATCACACGTTGCGTCGTTACATTCTTCAATAGCGGTGTTAAAACAAAAGACAAATCTAAGAGTGTAGAGCCTAAAATTAATTACAATTCGCCGCACAGTTCTTTGATGTGCCTGGTCTATTTACTAGGGAGGTAAATCTACCGCGTTGTTATTTCGTAGGGTTCGCGTTTGGCCAGACTATAAGAAGAAACAGAAGGTTCTTTTAGTATACAGCCACTATATTGACAGTAATTTAGCTAAACATTTAGAAACTTTGATCTGTTAGCGTAATACTATATCATGGTACAATTTTTGTGCTTATGCGTCAATGGACTCAATACACTCGTATTCCCACAGAACTTTTCTACCTGGTTAAACACTTTTGCCATGGTAGTAGGTAAGTTTCTATAGGTACCTTCATGTCTTCTCGTTCCCACTGCAATAGCTCCTGTATGTAGAAATAATATACAGCTTGTTACCAACTAAATATAGGTATACAAGATTTCAACCAGGTACCTACACTATGCGCGAAGTTCATCAAGACAGATGGTGTAAACACGTATTTCAGTTCTATTAGCCGTGCGTCGCCCATACTTGAATGAGCGAGTTCGCGCTTCTGTTCGATCCATTTCCCGCATAGTTTACCTGCGCCAAAGATGTGTCAGTCTGATGCCCGTTTTCACCATCAATTCCTAATTTTAAAGCGACTTTTATGAAATATTAGGCAATACCTAACAGGAATTTAGTTTTCACCAACACATAAGGGACACCTTAGGCCTTATGGGATCACTTTAAAACAGGGGCCCGATTTTCGGCCGCCTAAGTGTTAGGTGACAGTTAGCTATATTGTCAATCACGCCTATTCGGCAAAATGGAAACTGAATTAAATGATTTTTTTTTAAGCTTTTTATGCAATTGAGACAGTGGAAACACTTTTTCACTCAAGTTTATTCAGGCGGCCACATAATAATATTATAGAGTGAGACAGGATTACATACGGTATAGATAGTAGGTATTGGTCACTCATAACTTCTCATAACCAAGCTATATTTCTGGCTTCGTTTGTAGTCCCTAGAGCCCTAACAATACCTTATAATTAGATATAATAAAGATTTGATAGGATGGAGGGCTGCACTAAGGCTTTCTTGGCCTCAGTGGGGGTAAATGAAACACAACGCGGACGGTTGATATCTGGTTTATTACTGTTATGCTATTGCTATATACCTACAAGATTTACACAATTCAATGTGTCCAGTCCAATGTGCCGTCGGTGTAGAGTGCCTACGGTGCACGTTGAGGGTTCATGGGCCAGTCGGCTAGCACGTAGGTCGCGGTCAATGCTGACGTGCTCGTACAGTATGCTCGTGGGCAAGTAAAATTTTAACCAATTTATATTTTTCCTTGAGGGAAAAATTTTGCTTCATTTCTTTTTTCCGTTGTCGTTTTTATCGTTAAATCGCACAAAACTACACACAGAACTCAACAAAATATCTATCAAAATCAAGATGTACATTTTTATTTTCATTTATTGTGGTGCAGCAGTCATCTTGACATTTACTTTTTTAAGGCAAAGGAATCCATTATGCACCCAAACCACAGATTACATAATAGCCCAAATATCTTTTTTGTCTTTGATAATAACTCAAAAATACAAAAAGACATTAGTTTTGGTCAACTATTTCTTAGTTTTACTTTTATTTCATTTGTTTCTGTGAAATACGTAAGATATTCCCAATAAAATATTTTATCGGAAAGTACCGGTTTTTCAAACGTCACTAGGCGCACGAAGAAACGCCACCTGACAAAAGAGTCCCTACTTAGGTTTACTATAGCATGGTGAAAACGAACTTAGGTTAGTGGGCAGTTTAGGCGATCGTTTAACCAAAGTGATATTTAGTTAGCAAACGCTTAAGGGATTGATGGTGAAAACGGGCATGAGTCTACTATACAAATGTATACTGTGCGTAAGACCCGTACACAAAGTTGCGTATAATTTACGGCGGTAAGTTTACGGCCGCGGCCAAGTTCGCACATGCGCACCGCCGGGGCTCGAACCCGTCGTAAATATCCGCTAACCCCATCGCCAGGTATGTACCCAGACATAAATTCCAGCTTTAAAGATTTATCCTCTGACATACGAGAGTTACGAGCGTAAAATTAAAATGCTTAGTAATTAAGAAATATTATTTATAGAGAAGTTAGGCGATGTAGAAAATGCAAAACCTGTAGAAATAAATCACAGGTAGGTGAAACCTGTAGCATAAGCATCAAACACTTCCTTTTACTAGATATTTTGCGATCATAAATATAAAACTTATTATACTACTATATATTTAAAAAAAAGACAAAAAACAATAATGGCCATAAATAAAGATATTATTGTCTCTAAACACAAGTCGCCCACTTACACCAGAGCTTATTTCAATTAATAAAACGCTTTACGCCTACTTAAAGCAACTAAGTAGTAGTAGAGAAATCACCATAAAAATAACACTTAATTTTAGCTCGCAATTACGAGGCTGTTAAAGGGCGGCTGCCTGCCGACATCGCCATTACATTAGCTCTACACCTACCATGCTCACATACTAACTAGTGCTGCAGTAGGTAGGATCGTAAACGATTGCGCACATGAGCGTCGCGTAATCGTAGCGGTTACGTATCAAACGCATCAGTTGACATGCTCTTGAATCTAATTAACGTTACCTTAAACCTCTTTTTCTTAGTTTTTTTATGCAGCATAAAACATTTGATTGCATACCATTCTAGGATGGTTACACCTGCCCAGTAAAATTAAATGCCTCCTCACTCACGCCTTGAAGAGTCTAGAACCGTGTTCTACACATTAACGGTATATTTACTTTAACCAAAAAATAAGCTTTAACGTTGCTTCAAGTCTACCTAAAAATACTAATGAATCGAATAGACACTGCATCACAGTCGATGGAGATAATATTATTATTAATATTTAAATAATTGTTTATATTATTTCTTAACTTGGAAATGAAACTAATGTAAAACTTCAAATTATGATTGGTTGTTTTTTTGTATTGAATACCAGTAACCAAAACATAGATTCAACAAACCATTTAGATCTAACAAATTAATCTACATCTCTTGCCGCAATAACGTAGATACTCTGAGATAATTTAAATTACCTCACATTGTTATGTAAAGAGGGCTCTAAGCCCGCATTGGTTTTATAGGCAAAGTTCATTATTAAGATAATAGACACATTTACTCCCCGCGGCTTAATCTACGAAATAATTAATGACACGTGTCTGTTGTTAATTAGTTGAAGCTCCTGAGACAAAAGACATAATTTAAATATCACGAAATCTACGTAGGGTATAGTGGTAGAATAAAACAACGTAGATTTTATTACGTGACTAATATTTCAAGCACCCGCGAATCGAGACCCAAAAGTAAATTGTTACCGCGGTCTCATGCGACCGCTTAGTTAATAATAATAAATAATAATAATATAACAATAATAAAAATAGTTAATAAAACCTTTTTTTTCCTGACGTAATTATCTACTTACTCAATTTTAAAAATACTTAACGATACTTGTGAAGTATCTTTGTAAGAGTCAGGTACTTACCTACCCTCTTAATGTATACTGTTTTTAAAGCATGTAATTGAGTTCTACGTTTTATTATGTGCCATAAAGTAAACATGCAAATGTAATTTAGATAAATTGTAGAGCGGAGGGTAGAATTTGATTAAATTCGTGCTTAGGCATTTCAATAAGATGGGTGGCCTCCACCCTCAGCCAAGACGCTGGAGATCAATATGCCTTTAAATAAGTATAAACAAATGAATATTATTGTGTTTAAAGTTAAACGCTTTTCCGTAGATTTTTATATTATAAATCAAATGCCTTTTCTACAATAAACAAGCCATTACTGTTTCTTATATACTTTATTGAGGGCAAGGGAGGATAAATATCTATATCCGTACTGATATTAACTATTTGTTGACTGCAAAGTTAAATGATGTGGAAATTATGAGATATTACTATTAATTAAGACTCCCACTTTTATTGACTGAATGTAGCTTGCTACATACATAGCTTGCTATTTGGAAAATCTCATTACACAAATGTAGAGTCGCGAAAGGAAAAATCTACGCAATAAAATGCCATATACCATATTCAATCACATCTACTTAAAACGTACATAAATAATCTTTCCACGTCATTAACCACCCTTTTTCAGTAAATAAAATATGTGCTTATTCTTTATATTCGGAATAGTCGCTTGCACCCCCTAATGCGATCGAATAACGAAAGTAACGGTCTTGATAACGAGGGCCATAAACTTTGTGCCGACTGTACGTACAGGCAGGAAATTTCACTTGAGTGCTTTTTCTAGGGGATGTGACTTTCGCGTACGCTCTATAAAATCAATTTATCTTCGGCTTAACCATCAGACTTGTTGTTAATTCTTGATTGAATTTTACTGAATTTTAAGACTTTTAAAATAACCTATTAATAAGTCTTTATTTTTATTTGGTACTAAGTACATATTTTATTATTATTACGTTATGAGACGGGCTGTTATTGAGTAAGAATTAACCAGCAAAAAATTAGAACCAACATCTGTTTAGTTTACAACACATTTATGGTGTTCCAATGCCGCGTTTGTGTAAAAAAACCTTATTTAATTTTTTTTTTTTTACTTTCATGAACATTAAAAGCTCAGACTTTTGAGATTCTCTCACACTTAAATTATTGTTATTGCTCTAGCTATATGCTCAAATCTAAATCTAGTACACCTACCTACCTATGAACGAATACTTGACTGTCTATGTCTAATATCTGATGAAAACTCGCAAGAATTAATCATTTCCAATTTTCTTTTTCAGAACATTCAAGATAATTTATTGAAGAGCCAGAAACGAATGCGGAAATACACCCCCGCCTTTGTTCTCATTTTACATCCAACATCCCGGCCCGATTTACCTTCATTTGCACCCTTTCTTTCGTCTCGCTCACTCCTATGCGATATTGTATTGCTGTCTCGCTCTGGTAATAAAAATGGCGGATGCTGTGAGAATGCGGAGTTCCGAGGGGTGGCCGAGGGTGACTGCAGGGGTGAAGTTTGAAACTTTCAAGCGAGCAAACTTTGGGAAATTCGTAATGGATGTAATCAATAATGTGAAACTGCTTTAATTCTGTTCATAAAAGCTGTTTTAATCTGTGAAGCAGAATTTAAATAAATATTTACTTTATTATGAAGGAAAAAAATTAAATGTAACCTGAGCTGAAAAGAGTGGATTTCTAATAGGCTGCATCACCTGATGGTAAGTGATTACCGTCGCCCATAGACACCCGCAGACCCAGGGGCGTTACAGGTGCGTTGCCGGCCTTTAAGGTAAAGATACGCTCTCCTCTTGAAAGCTTGCAGGTCGTATCCGTCCGGAAACACCGCAGACGACAGTCCATTCCACAGTTTGGTTGTACGGGGCAGAAAGTTTCTAGAGAAACGTACTGTTGTGGACTACCAACCATCTAAGTGATGGGGGTGGAAGAAGTGGTAGTTTAGTTTGTTTTCATGACTGTTCTTTAATATTCAACCCACGCTGTAGTAGTCTTTTTACATAGAGACATTTTCTGTGCATTATTATAAAAAATTGAATATTTATTTTTACAAATTGATTCCTAGTGCATTATGTATGTCGTACCTATATACGAGTTTGTAAGCCAGCCCATAAGATTTGATAGTGTTAAACTCGATGTGCCGTCTGTACATCACCGGGGAACCATAACAACCGCAACCGTACCCTGAGTGGAGTACGTAGTAATTACTGAGGAAAACATTAAGATCCAGTGGTCGCTAATCAAGACTTGATGGCCGGGGAATACGGCACATCCTATTAGCCTGACCAACTTTAAGGAAGTTTCTCAAGGGAGCTGGAAAATGGTCTTTAATAATAAATACTCGGTGTAATTTGAATAATCAGAGCGAGGCGTTTTGCTGGAACTAGATTGAGTAAATGTAGCTATATTCGATCGTATGAACAGTATTCTGAGCATGAACAATTGTCGTCTAATCGTATAAGTATTAATCGTATTTCTTATTCAACCATAGCGGCTTTGCCTTGTTTTTCACAAAAAAAACCGATTACCAGATTACGCCACGTAGTTTTTACGCTTAGAAAATTTCGAATTTTTTTTTTATGCTGAATTGAGATGCAGTCTAGGATGGTACGGTCAACAGCACGTCAACGTAAACACTGTGGTATCTTACGTAGTTGCGATAGGGGCGACTTTGCAACGAAAATGTATAGCTTGATGTGCTGTCGCTGTACATAAATTTCTGCCCTGTAAGTGCCTATTCACTCTCGCCTTGAAAACGTGTTCTTCAGTGTTCTTAGCTAAAGTGGAAGACCAGAGGCAGTCTCTACTAAACTCAGAATCTTTTTCAGAGACATTAAAATAATTAGTCTACAATAGCTTTACAATTTTCATTCGTGGAAATATTTTAAATTAAATATTTATGCAAAGAAAAGAGTTTTATTTAAACTTTTCAAAACCTGCCTACCTTCCCTTTATTTCAGCGAAAATGCCTAACATCTAATTTCTTATTTAAATGAGATGGACCTCTTTATAGGGTCCTAAAACTCATGCCCTCACCCTTCGTCCTACCCGTCCAAAATGTACAGATCTATTTTGTCGTTGAATTTCAAAATAAATGGAGGTCATGCAATAGTGTTCTGGTTAATGCTTCCCATAGTCCGGAAATCACGTGCTCTCTCTTCTCCCTCCAGATTTATTTGAAGGGTTTCGCACACAACATTATAGTAAAAGTCTATATTAAAATATGTAAGTATTTGTATTTCTGAGAGGGGAAATTCTATTGTTACAATGCTACGCTTATTTATTTAATTCTATTGAAACACATATTGCCACACTAACAAACTGCCAAATAATGTGTAACATGTGCATTCTATAATAACTTAATGGCAGCAATCAATACCCTAGCATACTTACTGCCAGGTAAGCCGTCTCGTCTTATCAATATTATGGTAATAAGTTTTATTTAACCCATAAAAATAAATGAAAACTGCAAATATCGCCATAAGTAATCATCACCATATGACCTCTCAGCTGTTCTTATTCCTGTAAGCCTTAGGCTGATTGGCAATTGGCGTTTCATTTCATCCACCCACTACCTTAGTCTTCTTAAGGTCATCAGTCCATAGAGCAGGAGGCGTCAACGTTTGCCGGGCTGCTTACTCCACCTGAAAGCGTATAAGCGACGTTATAAATTGGTAAGGTGTGATTTCCCTTCTATGATCTGAGGGTATGATCATTCAAAAAGTGGAGACAAGTTTCTTTTAAAATTGACAAATCACCATCTTCATTTTACTAGGTAAGAATTAAAATTAACAGCAGTATAACTCGAAGCATCTCTTAAATTAAACTCAAAAAGCTTTTAACACCTAAACTGAAGTCATTAAGGAAATATTAAGCCACCAATTAGTGCCAACAATCACGAAAGTATAATAGAATACCACATTATTAAAGTCCCTTTAAGCAATTATCTATAGCTATAAATCTAATGTGAGCTGGCAAGGCAACTTCATTAAGTTTCACCCTTCAAACTTTATCATGCCGTATTTCACAGCTGCATATATTACTGCAACTAATAGGTAATCAAACGGTAATATAAATAGACAGTGAATAATTGTACCAACTATTACATTTGTAAATTGCAAATAACATCCGTTTAGTAGGTTAGTAGTTAAGAAGTAGTAACAACGTTAATAATGGTAATTAACGAGAAAATGGTTTAAAAAGTTAGTAAGAGTAACCGTATAGTGTAGAGTTATATTATTATGACAAAATACTATTAAGTACCAGGTACAGTCAGCGTCAAATAGTTCGTGACACCCAAAGTAGCCAAAAAGTTGACAACAAAACTTTATTCAAATTGCAAGACGTGTTGCGAACTTATTAGCTACTTTGAGTGTCACGAATTATTTATTTTTTTACTTGAATAATTAAAAAAACAGTAAGGTACCTTATAATGAACACTATTCAAAATTCAAAATACGTATAATAGTTTATTGTGAACCATAGGTTGTCAAATTATAAATAGGAGTAGATTGGCTGCGTTCCGCCTTAAAGGCATACAATAGTTAGTGCTTAATTGTAGTTTAGGCTGAAGGTTAGGTGCAAACATAATTATTCAATTTTTTATCAATTAAAGCAACTTTATGTGTTATTGCAGAACACTAAATTGCAGTGCTTATTAAAAATACATAATATAAACCAAATGTGCATATTCTATACACAAAGAACGCATAACAGCAGTACTTAAACCACCACTTGGGAGTTTACGAGTGCCTACTTTGTGAGCCCACAAGAAACTTCACTTGGCCCAACATGTACCGTGGCTAAGCTAATTTTATGTGAGCTAGTTTACGTCCCAAATAATTACGGCCTCTCGTAAAGGTAGGCGATAAATTAAATGGAAGTCGCACTTTTAACATTTTCTCCGTATATCGTACAAAGGAACTGTTTGTTGCTCTACAGTCCTCTTCCCTAGTTTGTAGGTAAGTTTTGTTTATAAACCATAGCTATTGTGCTATAAATATGCACTTAATTTAACACTAGCTGTTTTTTCGACTAGATCTGTACTCGTAGCTACATCACTCATGCCTTGCAAATGTTAATTTAAGTAAGAGTCAGATAGAGTTATTCGAAAGCTATGTACATTTAAATAAGACTTATACACAACCAATGCTAAAGTACCTAATTAAAACTGAAAAAAATAAAATAAAAATGTCAATACAGCGATTTTTTATAAGGTCTTTGTAATTCATTGAAGTACATATCAATTTTATCACAGCGACATCAAGTGTCCATTTAATGAACTAAAAGCTCTACGTCAAAGTGGCGCCATCTACACCCAAATCATAACACCACACCACCCTAGCTTTAAAAGCTCAGTTTGCTTAACGTGCCCTCTAGCGAAAACTTCTTGAATTAATGCGACAGCTTTTTGTAGTAAGGTGTGGTTTATGGGAATAAAATCAATGCGTTATAAAATATACATTACATTGTGAAGCAAGAAAAGATTAAATCCCACTATTAATGCTCTTAAATTATAAAATAATGAAAAAAAATTACCTACGACACAACATTACACCACTCTAGCATTAAAAGCTATGCAAAAGCTTTTTGGTTTGAAATTAATATTTTATAAAATATCTATAACATTTAAAAAGGTATTAGCCCACCTGTGATTATAATTAGAGATGAAACGGATATCCGGTAACTATCCGGTAGGCCGGATATCCGGCCTAAATTTACTATCCGGCCGGATACCGGATAGTAACTTACTATCCGGCCGGATACCGGATATTAAAAAACTACGACAATTTCCTATTAATAAAATGAAATACATAAATCTTTGAGGTAAATATCAATAAAATGGCTTTTAATAATGACGGCTTTTATTTAAAGTCCAAAAAGTTACAAAAAAGCCATATCAAGGCCTTTCAAAAAACTTTTTTTTTTCAGGTCTATTTTCACTCTGTACATAAATAGTAAATATCTGTTAATGTCAAAATATGTATTGCCAAATAGGCGATCTTTTTTTCACTGATGGTCTGACGACATAATGCTTTTCAGTCAGATTATGCAGCAAGTAAACTAATTTCATCATCATCATCATTTCAGCCATAGGACGTCCACTGCTGAACATAGGCCTCCCCCAATCCTTTCCATGTTGATCGATTGGTAGCGGCCTGCGTCCAGCGCTTCCCTGCTAACTAATTTAATTATCACTATTCAATCACACACTCACGATGGCAACCGAAATCGCTCGAATGCCTCCTAGTCAAGTGGCAAAATCTGACATTCTATTCGGACGGATTCGATTTTCGAAGTGTGACTAGTCTAGTCTACTAATAGACCCACTGATCGCGTTCGAAGCATCTGTGCGGCGCTAAACTCGTCACGACATGCAATGAGACAATAGGCCAACTATCCGGCCGCCGGATATCCGGCTATCCGGCCTAGCAGCTGGCCGGATATCCGGTATCCGGTATCCGGCCAAACAACTATCCGTTTCATCTCTAATTATAATTATGTAAAAAATAAACAATACACTATCCTAGAATTAAAAGCTCAGGTTGCTTATCATGACCTCTAGCGAAAACCATTTGAACTTGAATGAACACGAGAGCTTTTTTCCAGGGCGTTGTGCTTTTTGCGGAGTAAAGTCATCGCGTTATAAAATATTTCACTGTTTACATTATTAACAAAGGTAAATGGACACTGTCTTGTCGGACTCCTGAATATATGGAAATTAACTTACACCGTAGCCATAACATCAACCTAGAGTTATAAAAGCTTGGATTGCTCGCCATGTCCTCTAGCGAAAGCCATTTGAACTTGAGTAAACAAGTTCAAATGGCTTTACTTTTTTTCCAGGGCGGTCTGCTTTTTGGTGTAAAATCAAAGCGTTATAAAATATAACACTAAACACAAATAAAAAAACGTTATTGTATTTATACATCGATAAAATATTCACCAGTATGAAAGCCGTAAAGATCACACCAAAATAGAGTTAGAGCTGTGAATAAAAGCTCAGTTTGCATAGCACGCCCTCTAGCGAAAATGATGTGAATGTGAGTTGATAGGTACGAAGCTTTTATCCCGCACATGCACATGCACAATATTATGCATGTCTGAAATAAAAATCTTTGTAAAAAAATATATCTACTCGTAACGTTATTAGACACTTACAGAGTGCCATCTAGACATCTAGCTAGACCTTAAAAAGATATTTATTAAATGTATTCACTCGTATCTTATACGAATGCATAAAGATATCATATCTTATTATCTTTCTATATAGTGGACTTTGTAAAGTAGTCACTAGTTCTATTAGTATGACTAATAAAATATTGTTTTATTGCATGATGTGTATGAAATTACTTTCCTAAAATGTGATCCCATTTTAACATAAAAATAAAGGTTCGTTATAAAAAAACGTTCCCCTTCAGTATTTGCACGAGCAACGCTGGGGGAGCAACTTGTGGGGTTTGAAGCTACGACGTTAGTAAGTAGAATCAGTAAGCAGATTATAATAAACCGACTTTTAAGGGGCTGAATTTAAGGTCCAAAATACATTTTACCTACGAGTATCCATGGCGAACTACATAGCAGGTACTATCTTAAAAGATAGGAATATTCTAATTCTACCAGAACTGTACCACTTGGATAGTGTGTTCAATAACTGTTTCTAGCCCGACTCTACTGCATGGGATCAGTTCACCCCTATGTGTGAAATTAATAAATCAAATCAATTTTAATCTAGGTACTTACCCATTTCCTAGTACTTATTGCAATATTAGCGAAATCGTATCATGTTTACCGAAGTAGGGAATATACCGTATGCCGTCATCGGTACTTGGGTGTGGTACTTAGTTATGTACAAACGACAGCACTTCAGTTCAAACATTTTTGTTTACAATATGTACTTATAACTAAGTATCTCGAACGATAAGATGCCGCAGTATTTAACTACACGTCTGCAAAGAAACTTGCAAAATGTTTTTTTTATGGGACAGGAGGCAAACAAGCAGACGGATCACCTGATGCAGTGATGATTGATTTTGATTATATTATTTAAACAACAGTTTTTTAGAAAATCTAGATAACAGTAGGATTAAGAAATCACATAAAAGTACCTACTGATAAATAATAACATAAGCAAACAACAGTATCTAGGTCTACTTGGGAGGGACTTATCACTAATTAAATACTCGACGACAACGTGACACTTTTCCATATCAAATCAATTAATTGCCTAGTTGTCTGGTAATCACATTAAAATGAATAAAATGTACGAGTAAATGGCATGTTCACGACCAGCCATGTTTTCGACCTGCCACAAAAACTTTTTTAATCGAAGGACCAAGCGTACCTACTCGTAATTAAAAAAGCCAGTGTAGCTTAAACTTTTTTAATCGAAGGACCGAGCGTAGCTACTCGTAATTAAAAAAGCCAGTGTAGCTTAGTAAAAAATCTGGAGGTGGCGCCATCCTGCCGGTACAATAGCTCCGACTCTTCCCTGTGTACTTTTAACTGCTTTTACCCTACCTCACGCATAGATATAGGACCCATAGGTTCTGGTAATTAAATCTTAATAGTCAGTTCTTTGCGAAAAATGTTTAATAAAGTTAATGTGTCTATCCCCAGAATACATACAAAGTACGGTTCCGATTGTACAGTCAGCGACAAAATGTTCGTGACACCCAAGGTAGCCAAAAAGTTCGAAACATCTTGGTTGTGTTAGGGTGTTGTCAACTTTTTGGCCATCTTGGGTGTCGCGAAGTATTTGACGCCGACTTTACCTACATTAAGGCTGAGTTGCACCACCTAACTTTGACCGTAACTATAACGATAACCGGTGCTTTTTGTATGGAGTTTGACAGATTTTTGACGTTTGTCACAGTTAAAGTAAGACTAAATTTTGTACTTAAAACGAACTTACTGTCGCGGAGTTGACAAAATAATACATAAAAGTAATTGATTAGGATATTAGTCACATATGCGTAAACGTGTAGATAGTAATCTTAAAAGATTAACAAATAATAATGAATGATTAATCTAAATGATGTATTTACATATGTGATCGTGTTTAGATAAGATAGTACAAAAGGATTTCAGTCTAAATCCTTCAATTACTTATCTACAACCTAAATAATGAATCATGATCGCAGAAATTCCGATTAGCATGATGGGCATTTGAGTTAAAAAAGAACTAAAATTATAAAGCACTTAGCATTACTTTTGGATCTTAGGAATCGCCAAACTGAAGTGGCAGTAAGTAGCTCGTAGAACTGATGGCCTGTTAATGCAGAAAGTTCTACAGTTCATGTACGGGTACAATACGTGCAAGTGGTGCACTAGGTGGACTGACGATCTGGTGAAGGTCGCGGAAAGTACCTGGATGCGGACAGTGCAGGACCGGTCGATGTGGAAATCCTAGGGTCTTTATCCATTAGTAGACGTCATTTGGCTGAAAAGACACATGCATGAATAGTGTACCTATTTTTCATTTTATGCCTACAATACAGATACCTACATTCTTAAGCACGCTCATAGAAGACTTTCTAAAATTAAGTCTATTTAATGTATAAAAGAGATTAGAGAGCCCTGAAACGATAAGTTGAAGAGCCTCCCAATGAGTCATCATTGTTCATCCATTTTTCACATTAGTCACTTATCAACTGATAAAAAAGATTAATAACTTGATCAGTATAAATACTCAACACTATCAATCACTTCTATTGTTTTAGTGAAGACGAAGTGACAGTAAGATGTGGGCTCATATATTGGTGTGTTTGTGTGTTGCCAGCACTCTATTAGTAGAGGCTCAGGGACAAGATGGTAACTCAACAACGAAATTGGTGAACTCAACTCAAGGACTTATTCTTGGACATAAAGCACCAAACTACGATGTGTTCGAATTCCTAAATATCCCATATGCAACGGCCCCTACTGGGGTTAATAAATTTAAGGTAAAATATTTTATTCATAATTTATCTCATTCATATAAGATTTTAAACTTTCGCGTTCTATTTCGACTTCATATCTCATTCATAATTTCAAAATTGTAAATTTAAAATAACCAGTAATATTTGATTCACAGGCGCCCCTACCACCACCATCATGGAATGACACATTTGATGCCTTAGACAGAGGAATCATATGCCCACAATTGAACTTAGCCACTCCCGATCCCAATATACAAATAATAGAAGACTGTCTCGTAGCAAATGTATACGTACCAGACACAAATGACACTAACCTTCCTGTAGTAGTTCTTATTCACGGAGGAAGTTATAACTTTGGTTTCGGTGCCATGGTATCTCCAAACGTCTTAGTCGACAGTAAGAAAATAATAGCAGTGTCTTTCAACTATCGCCTTGGCATATATGGATTCTTGTGTCTTGGAACAGAAGTTGCTCCAGGAAATGCTGGTATGAAAGACCAAATTGCATTATTGCGATGGGTGAGAGACAATATTGCATCTTTCGGAGGCAATCCTGAAGATGTAACTATAGGAGGTTGTAGTGCTGGTGGTAGCTCAGTCGACACCCTCATGCTATCGAAAATGAGCATCGGACTTTACCACAAAGTAATTTCAGAGAGTGGTTGCAGTCTCAGTCAGTTTGCTATACAAATGGACCCTTTGGAAAATGCAAAACAACATGCTGTTTCCCTCAACTTTACTAACGCTAATAATATAGATGCTCTAGGAGAATTTTATGCATCACTTTCATTAGATGTTTTAACAGCGAGTGCCGCTATGAATGTCGCCTCGGGAAGACCATACGTACTATTTCAACCATGTGTAGAAAAAGATTTGGGTGGAGGTGAAGAAATGTTTTTAGAAGAAGCTCCTATAAATATATGGAGAAAGGGTAGCTACATGAAAGTACCAACATTGTACGGATACACTGATAAAGAAGGGATGCATTTAGCTCAGTTTTTGACAGTGTTTCAAATGAATGAAATGAATACTCAATTTTGGAACTTTTTGCCTGTGGATTTAAAGTTTGACAATGAAGAGCGAAGAAATTCTGTGGGGATTGCAGCTAGAGATTTTTATTTTGGAGGCGAAGTTAATGCAAGCAAAGTGGTAGAGTTTATTGATTTTATGACAGACACAATATTTTCTCATTCGATACTTCGTGCTGTCTCGTTACAAATAGAGGCTGGAAATGATCAAGTTTATTTGTATGAATATGGATTTATGAAAAATAATTCAGTTAATTCACCGGTCCTTGGTGATGCTCATTGCGAACAGGCAGCCGTTGCTCTTGGTATATTGGGAGATAATCCTTCGGATGAACTTTTGGCTGTGTCAGAAAAAATGGGGGAAATATACCTTAATTTCATTACCACGGGGTAAGTGAACATATTTTTTTACTGATGGTTTTTTGTTGATTTTAATGTTTAGTTACAACTTGACAAATCCTTGTTTAACTATCTACTTATTGCAATATTTGTTTCATATCTTTCTTACTTTACCTATTTGTACAATACCTATATTTTTAAAATTATCTTCCTATCTTCTATTGCTAATATTACTCACCCAACAGATAAAAACTTAATTTCTACTTCTAAAAAATTGCAATTGTGTTGCAATATTTTCCTACTTAACATTAAAACTGCAAATAGTTCAATTTTGTATCTTGAAAATTTTCACAAAGTCGTCCAAATATTTTAATTAGATTATATTCGTATGAACTTTAGGTGAAAAGTCGAAAAAATATGTTATCAGAACGAATATTTAAGTGTAGGTGTGTTATTTATTTCTTGTTGGACGGTATACTTAATATTTTCGTTATTTCCAGGAGCCCGACACCCCAGAATTCGAGCTTACTCGAGTCTTGGCCAGTTTGGCCATCAGTAAACGCAACTGCATCCCGTTCTCCGTACTATCTGATCAGAAACATCACTGAAGTCCTGAGCTACCCCATCAAGGAGCGGGCCGAGTTCTGGGACAAAGTGTACCTTGAGAACGACATACGTATACCAGTTTCACCATCAAACTCAGCCTTCACTATTGTTTTTAACAAACTATGGCTATTGTCCGCAATAGTTGTTGCGCTTAGTTTCAAATAATCGTTGTGGAAAATAAACACCAATGTTATACGATTATCCATGAATCTTGTTTTGTTTTTTAACATAATATTAGCAAAGGCCCTGTACATAATTATTTAACATAGTCTTATTTTCTAAATAGGATAATTTTAGGATTATTTAAAGTAAATAAACGATCTTGATTATTGTCTAATTGTTCAATATTATTTATTTCCTATTCGAAACTTTTGTGTAGATATAGAAGGAATTAACAGATGCATGTAGAAAGCAGATGCGACGGTATCATTCATTGGTTACTTTGAACTTTATTACACCCACATAGGGTTGAAAATGTATTCACAAAGCTATACCGGCTTATTTATGGTTCCTAAAAGGCACGTCTTACATGCGTTTTGTTAAAAGCTTTATTTTAGGTTATAAATTAAAGGATATAATAGAAGTGATTATGATGCATTGTTGGAACCAAATGGTTTTATTGACGTTGTATAGTTAGATCTGCGTAAAGGGTTTACAACTCTACCCAGAGAATCCAGGGTTGGACTTAAGAATGCATGTACGGTCAGCGTCAAATAGTTAGTGACACCCAGAGTGGCCAAAAAGTTAACAACACAACCTCAATCAAACAATCAACAAAATTTCAATCGTAACAAAGACGTGTTGCGAACTATTTGGCTACTTTGGGTGTCACGACTGTACATTAAAAATTTGAAATTAGAAACTGTTTATTTCTTTACATAAACCTTCAAAAGATCGTCATTTGTTTTACTGTATTCTTATGTTACCTTTTATTGGTAAAGTAGTCCAGCTGGTTGAATCTTTAAAGGTACAGTGGAATCTCTATAACTCGAATTTCAAGGGAAATGCAAAAAAAATCGAGTTAACGAGTTTTCGACTTAACAAGAACTTCGAGATACAAGGACTTAACTGCTGAAATTTCGACTTGTAGAGGACGGACAAGCTCCGCTATAAGTGATCGTGTCCTGTGGCGACAAGGACAAACATCACGTTCACAGCTGTGTTACTTAGAAAGTTTCATTGATGTATTCTTTCATTGCACGTGTACAAGACAAAAACAATAGATTAGAAGCCCCGAACCCGAACATTCATTTTGGATTTTATTGCTATTATTTCGGGGAATTCCAAGTATTAAGACGTTATTATATTTTACTAACTACGACTTACGGAGTCCCCTTTTTTTTCGAGTTATAGAGTATAAATATGTATCATCAATACTTCGTAGGGAAATAACATTTTGTTCGAGTTACAAAGTCTAAATAATTCGAGATACCGCGTATTTAGGTGCTCAGCGGAAGGGAATGGCATGTTTTTTCGACTTACTGAGGATTTTGACTTAACGAGGTTCGAGTTATAGAGATTCCACTGTAGTAAGTACTATGTGCTTGTATTTTAGATAACACTATCAATTAGGTCATGAGAGCCAGAAGGGCCTAAGAAGTAGGATGGCAAAGATTTTTGGGGAACTACAGTCCCTGAAATTAAGTTTTAAAATAACTTAACACGTTGAGTGCGAAACCAGGTCTATAGACCTTGTGTACGTCTCGCTTACCGTGCGGCTAAGAAAATTGTAGTCTTCCTTGTCGTGCGAAAGGCATAACTTCAATTGGGTCCGGTGTAGGAAAGTGATGAATATATATCTATGATGCATTCTTAAAATAGAATCCAATGATGTACCTACTTTAATACCAGGTTTTTAGACCTGGTACCGCACGGAAGTAATAAAATGTCTTCACAATGCGAAACCAGGTCGAAGCACCTTGTACCCTGCGCACCTGGTACCGCACCCCACGCTAGCTTCGTGCAGCCAGTGTTGCCTCGCATTCGTAAGAAACGCACATGTCGACATGGCGTCAAGAGAAACAAACAAAATCAAAACTGCAAATTGATTATAATTTAATTTGCTACACGATTTATTGCTAATTTAAATAATGTTCGAAAATTATAAATAACTTGAAAAAATTAAATAATGTTTTTCGTGACAAACATTTGAAGTTGTAACTAAATGTTATTAAATAATATATTTTCTTTAAATATAGCTTACTTAAGTATTTATGCACGTATGTCTTATTTGTAAAATATTTAGACTAAATTATTAAAACATCTTTATTTGTTACTTTTTTAAATTTTTATTAAAACTTAATTTAAACTATCGATATTTGTATTTCACATCCCTAGAATACCCACTAGACTTCCCTACTTCAGTGCGGCACAGGGTGCATAAGCCTTGTATTTTGAATATAGCTATAATTTTTATACTAAACAAGTTATTCACGAACGCCTTCAGGTGTATGTCAATAAATGCATTATTATTAATATTCAAAGAAAAAAAACACAATATCTATTAACATGAAGCCAAAAATAAAATTAATATATCTTAAATATTACAAGGTCTATAAGCCTTGTGCCGCTACAATGTAAGTTTTAATACCAGGTTTACTGACCTTGTACCGAAGGAATGGAAAGTATTAGAAATTTACTGCCGCAGCAAAGGTGTTAAAGGCTTAAGTTCTTAAAAATAACTTTAAAAAAACTGTAAATTATTCATCGAGTGCGGACCTGGTCATTTCCAACTATCAACAGTTTTATTGGAGTTCATTTATTCATCTAACTAACCTCAGTTACGTATATCCCTAAATCCTTTCGGGTTCAAAGACATTATATGCATCAGTTGCCATTTGGACATGGTCCATGACGTTCTTTACGTGCCAAAACATTTGGTTTGTCTGTTTAGTGAGTTTTTTGTGACATCATCTGGTAATTCATGACGCCATGGAAAAAAAGGTGACCAATTTTACGCGTAAGTACCTACCTAGTGTTTTTTTGCGTTTATAATTATCGTCTGTCAGTTTTCTTTTATCATCTGGTGGCATGACTGTAATTTGTATTTTTCTGTAATTTTAACAATAAAACCGCAATATTATACATGGGAATAATATTGAATAATTTTATAGGCAGGACAAGGAGGACAGATTAGAAATAACTCTCCAAAACTTTAACTTATGACCAGATCTTACGCAATACTTGTGATACGTTTGTAACTAAATAAAGATTAAGATTTTTATGTAGAGTCCACATTTCAGTCCACACTATAAATAAGTATTTCCATTAAAAACATATAATGCATACTCATCAAGTTAAAATTCTTTACATACCTGTATAGGGCCCTTCTCAGGGCACTTAAACGCGTCTAAAAATATAGCTTGCTCCACTAATACTCTACTAGTTGTTTTTGTTTTTTGTTATCAGAAATACTGATAACAGAGCGTATAGTCCAGTCAATGAATGCCTTAACGACGGTGTAGAGAGAAATCCGTGGAACACAATTTCTGACCTCGGGACTTTATTTAGCCTAGTTAGGTGGTGAACATAGCAAAAGTCCCCGCCCTTAGCCCTTGAGTCGGCGGGGAGAAGGGGGTTTAAAGGTACCACTTTTCGGTTTTTCGCTTAATCTTCGGAAACTATGCGTCCTAGTGACATGACTACTATGAACCAAAAAAAGCTTATTCAATTTGCTACAGGTGAGACAGTCAAGTTTTTCTATATCTTGTATAGTTTTTGCGACATCTGCTCTAGAAGGTCTGTAAAATTGGAAATTTTATTGTTGTCTTACATGTTCCTTTCAGGAGAAAATCGACTAAATCAACATTGAGCAAACACTATAGACATGCGGGAGCATGTTAAGCCTAGTTCCATGGAGGGGACTGCACCGTGCGTATATTTAGACGAACCAATTAAAGCCACTTTTGACTCCTCATCATTCAAAAACTACTGTGCATTAACACTTCAAATTTGGCTCATGTATTGAGACTTGCAAGATGTACATCAGCTTCAAATTTCATAAATATACCTCAAACGGTTATTTAGGTATTGACGTCCAAAAATCTACATGTCTGACCTATAGACCAAATTCTAACCACTTCCAGATGACCTCGAAGGTTCAAATTTGGCATCCAGAAAGGTAGTTATGTAAATACAAAGGAACAAATAAAAAAACAGTAAATCTTAACATTTCACATGTGATAGATAGATAGTAGTGCTCTAAATATCGATTTTTGAAGGTCAATACCTAAATAACCGTTTGAGGTATATTTATGAAATTTGAAGCTGATGTACATCTTGCAAGTCTCAATACATGAGCCAAATTTGAAGTGTTAATGCACAGTAGTTTTTGAGTGAAGAGGACTCAAAAGTGGCTCAAAGTGATTCGTCTAAATATACGCACGGTGTAGTCCCCTCGCTGGAACTAGGCTTAACATGCTCCCGCATGTCTAAAATGATTGCTCAATGTTGATTTAGTCGATTTTCTCCTGATGGGAACATGTAAGACAAAAATAAAATTTCCAATATTACAGACCTTCTAGAGCAGATGCCGCGAAAACTATACAATTTATAGAAAAACTTGTCTATCTCATCTGTAGCAAATTGAATATGCTTTTTTTAGGTTCAAAGTAGTCATGTCACTAGGACGCATAGTTTCCGAGGATTAAGCGAAAAACCGAAAAGTGGCACCTTTAAACCCCCCTCTCCCCGCCGGCTCAAGGGCTAAGGGCGGGGACTTTTGCTATGTTCACCTCCTAACTAGTCTAAATAAAGTCCTGAAGTCAGAAATTGTGTTCTACAGTTTTCCATCTATAATGCTTTATTGACTGGACTAGTAAGATTATCACACAATTTAAAAAAAACTACTTCAAATAAAGCTTGTAAAATAGATAGGTACTCTCACCAATCAACTGCCTTAAGTGCTTCCCGCCATAGCATACCAGCCCCTCCAATATTTTATCAAACTGTCACGTAGCACAATAATTTCAGCGGCCATTTTGGATTAAACTTTCCAAAGCGCGAGCGTTCTCTCCCACTGAGAAAAAGTTGGATGATCGGCCAATCAGGAGAGAGTATTTCGAGCGCCATTGGGATAAAGGCGGATACTGACGTCAGACTGAGTGCTCGGGATCGATTTATGCGCAGTGAAATGGTGCGCACCGCGTGTATTTTTAGGGAAGTGGGCAATGGGCATGGCTGCCGAGTAAATTATGGGACGCGTGATGATGGCTAAAAATAATCTGAGTACTGATTAGAAGTAGTATGTACATGACTCTAAATTTTACATAGTACTCATATTCTATTTCTGAAGTATTAATATCTTAAGTATCACATTGCATTATCTAACTTTCTTTGCAATTATTACCTAAAATAGTTTTTCATAAAATTAAGGACGTTCTCCATATAGTCTTAACTAAGTACCTATTTTATGGATTCATTCAGCAGTGGACGTCCTATTTCTGAAATGATGATGAATATATTATTACTTACTTACTTTTCAGATGGTTTCATGAAAAATTTAAGTTCATGAATCGGTTCTTTAGGTCGTTTTTTCAGAAACCTTGAAGTCACATTACAAATTTTTTCAACTTATCGTATCTTCCAGAGTTTGTAATCCAAGCTTAAGAACTTATTTCCATGGTTTTATTACGTCATATTTTCCTGAAAGTTTTACATTGTTAAAATCAGTGCCTAATTTGTTTATGTATGAAAAATAACATTCAAAATCCTTTTTTAGCTTTTAAACCATGGATTTAACTTTCAGATGTAAAAAAAATATTAACTACTTACTAATATTACCTATTGATCCTGAAAGTTTGTGAGTTTGATTGTTGCTTTGAAGCATTTTCTCGAGCATTCCTATGTAATGTAACGTTCTTACAAATGGTAGGTACAATTATGTAAAAGCTCAGATTTTAAAGCATTTTCATGTAAGTTTGTTTCATGTGATTGATACACACACAGTGATAGAGCGGCTTGTTGCTCTGTTACAAGTAAAGTTACTAGTATATACTCAACTCTTACTCACCTTATACTACTAAATGGATTTTGATTTAACTTTGCAGTATTATTATTGTTTGATGCATATATCAGAATAACTTAAAAGAAAAAGCTAGTATAATAATATCTACAATGAATATTTTCCGTGATATTATCAATATTATGTGTTAGCATTGTGGTGAAAATCACATTTCGACGGTGAAGTGACAATACCTCCTAACTGCATTTATTTTTTTGTTTTCAGGAGATAGAAATAAATAAGTACGTAAATATTGCTTGCGCATATAGCAGCTGTTTCCACAAAGTTTTATTGCTATAAAAAATAATGGAAAAAGTCCACGCGAAATTAAATTTAAGAATACTGTAAAGAAAAACTTAGGAGGTATTGTCACTTCACCGTCCGTCGATTTGCAACTTTGAAAAACTTTTTCTCGATACCGCTACTGCTCGCCAAGCCTCGGTAGTGCGTGGTTATTCGTAAATTACGTTTCCTAGCTAAACTACCTACCACTAAGTATTAGTATCCTACGGAAGAAGTTATAAGAACTAGTTGTCGTCGTGTAAAGATAGAGGGAATAGTATAGCCTTAAGATTTTCTCTACTTGGCCGAGTATGGGACATAATGGTGATAATGACTCAACATAACACAACTATGTAGTAAGTAAGGTGCTGCTAGCAAGTAATAATAATAGTACCTACCTATTTGCCTCTAAAAACTACTTATACACAGAACTACCTATAATAATAAATGATCACCCAAAGACTTATGCCCGTTTTCACCATCAATCTCTAATTTTAAGTGACCCCTATGAAAACAAAATTCTTCTTATGTGTTACCATAGGGGTCACTTAAAAATTAGGGATAGATGGTGAAAACGGGCATTAAACACATTACATTTAGTTTTTATTAAACAAAGTGCAACAGAACGAATTGCATGAAACATCATTTTAAGATTGAATACAAGTTCATTTTTCAGGTTTGAACAGCAGATAATTAGTTTTCTTAAATCTTTTTTTAACCAAATATTACTTACAAAACAAACTTGCATAAGTTTAATAAAATGTGGTTTTAGATACGGTATAAAAGCTCACACCTCCTCCAACCAACAACGGATATTCATCATGTTGATAAGTTATCTCTATATTTTTTCTTCAGTTTTTTTATTAGGGTTCCTACCTATGTATCTACGAAGCTACGAGGGGCGGCTGAAAATTTCGCGGCCTAAGGTACTTAGCGATGAGTAACTAGCTTGTTACTCATATCACTAGTTGCGACACTCAGTAGTATTATAAAAAGCAATCACTAATTAAGTTTGCACTGATAGTTCAATTTCTATCGAACAAATGACATCACCATGTCCGCCGAATCTGGAGATTTGCGGAATTTCGACACCGCGCGCCGCGGACATAATTCCTCGTAAAGAAGGAAAATAGACCGAAAGACATTTTTGAAGAGATGTCATTGGTTCTTCAGGATTCTGGACCTTCATATACTATGGTTAAAAAATGGGCCCGACTATTTCAACACGGACGAGAGACCTGTGAAAACGACCCCCGCCCTGTCACGATACTGAGTGAAGGAAACGTTCAAAAGTCGAAAAAATCGTTCCGGCTGACCAAAGAATTAAATCGTGGCAGATAGCTGAAGAATATTTCTTTATGTTCGCGAGGCTATTGTACAGAAATGACGGGGGAAACTGACACGCGGATTGCTCTTTCCGCAAGACAACGCGCCCGTTCACGCCGCACGTGTTGCGAGGCCAAGCCCTGAAAGACACCGGGTTCTCAGAGATTGACCACCCACCATATAGCCAAGACCTATTACCTAGCGATATTTTCCTGTTTTTCGATTTGAAAAAGGACTTACGGGGCCGGAGATATGCAGATGACAACGAAATTAAAGCTGCGGTTGGTCGTCATTTTGAAAAAAATTTTTTTGGGTGGGTAAAAGGCATTGTATGCGAGATTTAAGAAATGTATTTCTTTTGAGGGAGATTATATTACAAAATAAAAAATAGAAACCATTTATTTTATTTCATTAAGTACCTTAGGCCGCGAAATTATCAGCCGGCCCTCGTATATTGCCATCACCCATGCCTGCGGTTGTAGTAAACTTTCGCATTTTATTGAGCATTATAAATAATTGAAGTAGACGGTAGCGGACACGTCTGTCGTAAAAATAAAAAAGCTATGCGGACAGCCCTCGTAAAAAGTGTGTGCACATAAAATTCGCATTTTGTACTTACTCTATTTTGTCTCGTAGGCATCTATGATATGAGTTCACCGCCCAGCCAGTTGAATGAGTAGGTAAAGGAAAAGTCATTTGGGTCATTTCTAGTTCTTTTTTGTCTTTCACTTCTCGTAAAGTTGCGCCTGGAAAAGAAATAAACTTTTAAATACGAGTAAAACCACTTAGAAAATAATTATATGATAATGGCCAAGTTTATGACTACGAATCAATTAATTATTTTGTGACGCAGTCAACATAATATTGGATGTGTTTTTTTTTTTGCTTTAGGATGTGTTTGTCCAGGCGGAGATAAGCTAGCTTGCGCATCATATGTCCGCAGACTATGAGGATGTGTAAGTAGTGGCTGTGGTAGTGGTTTTTCATCCACCTTTCATTCTCGATTCGAATAGTTCTTTCATGGACAAGTGCTATGTACGTACTAGAGCCGCAATTAAAGGGCTCGAACTAGGATGCGGATTTTAATCCTTCTTACTCAGACTGAGTGAGTAGGTATAATCATAGACTTTAGAGATTTGGACTGAGTTAATCTTGGCACGTCTGACAATATCTCAGGTACCTACGCTCAGGTAACCCAATATATTGCGCTCCTCCTACCCCGCTCTGGCGAGTTCCTTATAATTTTCATTGCCCACGATTTCCCTAACCTGATGCGGAAAAATAATTCATTAAAATACAGACAGATGCGATATCGTATCGCATTGTACGCTCACATATTAGATCATCCCCCAAAAACATTCGCATAAAGCACCCTCAAGTCCCTCGCACTTTTACGATGCTTTTCCCATTTCTCTCCCCCAACATGGCCGGTCAGAAATTACATAAAATTCGTACATGGAGGGCTAAAATCAAGATGAGACATCGATCCGGTGAACTGATTAGTTCTACTTTACGCACACACCGTAAAAGGCGCCGTAAAACACTAATTTGAGATTTACGGCGATCGTAAATCAGTACGTTTGCTCGTGTTGCGACAATAGAACAAGGGTATTTTGACGGCAACTAAATAAATCAAATCAATATCGTATCAAAGGATCTTTGTAAGGGAGTTTATATTACTATAGGTTACAATACGCATAGTTAGTATCACATACCTACAGTATTATGTTAAAACATTTCATGAAAAATCTAGAGACATGGCAGAACTGAATTTGATTTGTATTTTGATGAAACTTTACAGTATTATTGTTTATAACCCAGAATAACATATAGACTATAATTTATGACGATCTGTGTGGGCAAAAGCTAGTACCTAGGTAATATTTCTGGAATTGCAATAATTAAATTAGATTATTTTTAACAGATAAGTAAGTAACTACATCTTATGTTTCTACGCCCTTTTACACACCTTTGCTTTAATTGTAATTTTAATGAAAATATGTATTTGAGCGGAATGTGTGTTAAGAAGATGCGAACGAAGTGAAGCCGTGAAACGGCTATGGCCTATGAGCGATGCGAGAATGTGTAGGCAGTACTTATCAATTCAATGACAAACGCATCTCTCGCAGGATCCTTAGTGTGGAAATGCAGCTTTAGAACTCTTGTAGAACCCACAATAAAGAGCTTATTTGGCCTGCATCTTACCTAATGGAAAGTAGTGATCGCCGATTGTGGAAGCGACATGCGCGTATAGGGGGGGCACGGCCCGTATGAACCGATTCGAAGATGATAGTTGATAGTACAAACTCCTAAGCTATGATACTAATCGCAATCACCAAAACAAAAATAATATTGGCTTTTCCTTTCAAGTTCAGATCAAAATAACCTACTACTAATGCCTGTTTTCACCATCAATCCCTAATTTTCAAGTGACCCCTATGAAAACAAAATGCCTGTTATGTGTTATCATAGGGGTCACTTAAAAATTAAAGATTGATGGTGAAAACGGGCATAAGACTATTATTCCATTTAGGGATCCGTTTGCAAATTATTAAAGTTTAAAGTGACAATTTTTGTTCGAGTAGGGTGCCCCCCCTCTCTAAAAACTAAACTGTTAGCTTGAAAAATCTGGAAAAAATCAATACTCACCCTGCTCTTCATGAACTTAGTTTAGGAGTAAAAGTTGTTTAAGTCATGAATTATACCCAATAAAAATTCCTTAGAAGAAAATATTGAAAGTGACTTTGGATGAAGTAATTGCTTGCTTCTAAAATACAGGGTGGCCCGGCAGTTGACGTCCAAAGCTAAAATTTCGATTCCTTAAATCAAGGTGTATCTAAATCACCCCATGTACTCGTATGTTCTACTATTTTGCTTAGTATAAGAGATAGAGCAAATTTTGTGATTTATCCTTATCCTCACCTATGGTTGGTTTTTAACTATTTTCTCATTTTGGAAGCTTCTCTAAAAGTGCTCGACAATACGCGTAGATACAACGAATGATATTGGTGGAGTAGTAGGTAATGATAAAACCTATACAAATTCTACTACGATTATACAAATATAAATTATTTAACTTAGGAACCTACCGTTTTTGATGAAATCGCTTTAACTGTTTCAACAGTTGTTGTGTTTCCTACAAGTTATGGAGAAATATAAAATATTGTATTTTTGTTAGAGTAATTATTAATATCTTCTAATTACTGCGTGCTGACGCTGCTTGTTGTCGACACGATAAGAAGAAGAATATCTTCTAATCATTTTACCGCACCTTACCTACTGACGTGTCGTATGGTGATAAACCCTTGTGTTAGACAATAAATTGTGCCTGGAGCTTTTATGATATTAAGCTGTTTTGTATTAATATAATATACTACTTACTTACAATTATTAATAAGTATAAAAGTTGGATAACGTTAAGTATTCAAGCGTATCTAGAATATAAACGCCTACAAATTACACTCTGTATACTACCTAGACTTTACCTAAACATTTTATTTGCACGCATAAACGTGGGCTGCCATCTTATAGCGGGTCCATGAAATTGGCGCGGCCATAAAAATAGCGCATTCACCATTCGCTCTGCGGCCATAAAACTGGAAGGTCCCACCGACCCCCGGTTTATCCCCACACGGGCAGTTTATAGTTTTTCATTACTCAAGTAGACGTCTATAAAAGTTCGGGAAGAAAATTGCATGTATTGCATAATGATCCGAGCCTATGGTGTTCCTTGAGACCATAAATTTTAAGAGCAATAAATGCGTTTGAAAGATTGTGTGCTGGGAATTATTTATGGCAGCTATGGGGGTTATGCGAACCACGAAGTCTCACAATGGATGGATGTAGGTCTATCTATTTGAAAGTAATACCGCAAATTCGATGTTTAGCATAATTATTGTTGTTTTAACCGCTTATTATGTAAATGAATTTAAAGTAATTTTTTTAACGTCAATTTTATCTACTAGTTACTTATCTACATTAATTTTAAACAAATTAGGTTGAGTCTTTAGTACCTGCGACTTTATCGACGCCCCCCAAAATTAATCACAAAATTCAATCCCAACTTCCCAACTAATATTATAAATGCGAAAGTAACTCTGTCTGTCTGTCTGTCTGTCTGTCTGTCTGTCTGTCTGTCTGTCTGTTACGCTTTCCCGCTTAAACCTCGCAACCGATTTTGATGAAAGGACATCATCCACGTTTCATATATTTTTGGTCCAAAATCAAAAGTGCCGGCCAACAAAAAAAAGTGCTGTATTCTGACAGAATACGTCTGCCTTAGCATTTGTTACTATGGCACCAAAGCCGTAGCTCCACTGTGCGTCGAGTATTTGAGATCTAAAAGTCATCGACTATTCATACATTTTTTGTTCAAAATCAAAAGTGTCGGCCAATAAAAAAAAAAGTGCTGTGTTCTGACAGAATACGTCCGCCTTAGCATTTGTTACTATGGCACCAAAGCTGTAGCACCACTGTGCGTCGAGTATTTGAGATCTAAAATTCATCGACGATTCATACATTTTTTGTTCAAAATCAAAAATGTAGGCCAATAAAAAAAAAGTGCTGTATTCAGACAGAATACGTCCGCCTTAGCATTTGTTACTATGACACCAAAGCTGTAGCACCACTGTGCGTCGTAGTATTTGAGATCAAAGTCAGTCGTTTCATATATTTTTAGAACTCAAATACTACGATGCACAGTGGTGCTACAGCTTTGGTGCCATAGTAATAAATGCTAAGGCGGACGTATTCTATCAGAATACAGCACTTTTATTTTTTGGCCGGCACTTTTGATTTTGGACCAAAATGGATGATGTCCTTTGGCATAGAGATAGTTTGAGTCCCGGGAAAGAACATAGGATAGTTTTTATCCCGGTTTTTGAAACAGGGACGCGCGCGATAAAGTTTTTCTGTGACAGACAAAATTCCACGCGGGCGAAGCCGCGGGCGGAAAGCTAGTATGAAATAAAATACATATTAAATACTTAATCGACAGGACACTCACGAGCGAGCATTGACGCACGCACGTGTATTCTTCACCCATTTGCATTGTAAACTTGTAAAGACAATAAACTATGTATAATGTGTTGATTGAGGGCCGCATTTTGGTCCAAAATCAAAAGTGCCGGCCAAAAAATAAAAGTGCAGTATTCTGATAGAATACGTCCGCCTTAGCATTTATTACTATGGCACCAAAGCTGTAGCACCACTGTGCATCGTAGTATTTGAGTTCTAAAAATATATGAAACGACTGACTTTGATCTCAAATACTACGACGCACAGTGGTGCTACAGCTTTGGTGTCATAGTAACAAATGCTAAGTCGGACGTATTCTGTCAGAATACAGCACTTTTTTTTTATTGGCCGACATTTTTGATTTTGAACAAAAAATGTATGAATCGTCAATGAATTTTAGATCTCAAATACTCGACGCATAGTGGTGCTACAGCTTTGGTGCCATAGTAACAAATGCTAATGCGGACGTATTCTGTCAGAATACAGCACTTTTTTTTTTATTGGCCGACACTTTTGATTTTGAACAAAAAATGTATGAATAGTCGATGACTTTTAGATGTCAAATACTCGACGCACAGTGGAGCTACGGCTTTGGTGCCATAGTAACAAATGCTAAGGTAGACGTATTCTGTCAGAATACAGCACTTTTTTTTGTTGGCCGGCACTTTTGATTTTGGACCAAAAATATATGAAACGTGGATGATGTCCTTTAAATAAGATATATTATAATTATTGACATCCATCAGCATCGAAAGATCATCCAACAAAATAATCACTAAAAATACATACCTTACCAATCACTTAAGCTCGAGTTTACGTAAGTAGGTATTTTAATTAGAGATGAAACGGATAGTTGTTTGGCCGGATGCCGGATACCGGATACCGGATATCCGGCCAGCTGCTAGGCCGGATAGCCGGATATCCGGCGGCCGGATAGTTGGCCCATTGTCTCGTTGCATGTCGTGACGAGTATAGTGCCGCACAGGTGCTTCGAACGCGATCAGTGGGTCTATTAGTAGAATAGACTAGTCACACTTTTGAAAAATCGAATCCATCCGAATAGAGTGTCAGATTTTGCCACTTGTCTAGGGGGCAGATCAATTCAATTTCGGCTGCAATCGTGAGTGTGTAATTGAATAGCGAAAATTTAACTAGTTGCATCATGTCATCAGACCATCAGTGAAAAAAAAATCGCCTATTTTATTTGGCAATATTTCGACATTAACAGATATTTACTATTTATCTATGTATTCGTCATTAGAGTGAATAGCCCAGAAAAATAAATTAGTTTTGAAAGGCCTTAAGAGCGTTTACGCCGTTTGGCGCAAAAACAATACTTTTTCAACCCGTCACAATCATTAACCAGTTACATTACAAATATGTTATAGGCATAAATAGTTAGGCAATTTTGTCGTCTAAATAGTTAGTTGAGAAAATATTTCGATTAGTATAGTATTTAAGAATTCTATCAAGATAAGTCCACACAGGTTTTCAAATTTCCACTTTAGCGTCAGTTTACAAGCTGAAATTTTTATAAAAATACTGTGAAAACGATATAACAAACATTTATATCCTATAGCATAGGTCCTTAGGCAAATAGTCAGTTGAGAAAATTCTTAGGTTTAAGCATTTTCCAATAAGAAATCACAAATTCAAAGAACGTGAAATACTCAAAAATCAAGTGATTTTTACACCATTATTCTTCTTTAATTCAACATAAAAATAGCTTAATATAATAAAATAACATCTTCTTTAAAATATTTACTTTGAAACGATATACAATTCATTGTTATTGTTTTGCTATAAACATTTGAAAACTATTAAAAAACGCCGCGCGCGAATCATTTCCAATGATGCCCCCTGAAACGCCGCGCTTCGCGTAAACGCTCTTAATATAAAAAGCCATAGCTTTTTTGTAACTTTATGGACTTTAAATAAAAGCCATCATTATTGTAAGCCATTTTATTGATATTTACCTCAAAGATTAATATATTTCATTTTATTAATAGGAAATTGTCGTAGTTTTTTAATATCCGGTATCCGGCCGGATAGTGAGTTACTATCCGGTATCCGGCCGGATAGTAAATTAGGGCCGGATATCCGGCCTACCGGATAGTTGCCGGATATCCGTTTCATCTCTAATTTTAATCTTAGAATGTATCCTAATTATTTTCATATTATCTACTATTTAATTAAAATAGTAAGACACGGGTCTTATCGCGACGTTTATTGTGTCCGTGTCTTAATATTTTAATTAAAATGGAACGCGAAAGTTTTAAATCTTATACAGGATGTCCCAGAATGGGTGAATCAAACTGCTAGGGGAGGTAGCTCTATTAATGTACTATCCCTAAAAAATAGGAAAAAAAAATTTTGAGTACGGATTTTTTTTTTTAATAAAGTGCTCTAAACTCGAAATCTAGTCATTATTTTCAAAAGTTTGTTTACAGATAGACGAAGCGATCATGTACAATTAATATTAGTAAGAAAAAAGTACAAATAAACTCCAAAAGCAGGAATTATAGCCAGATACTTAGGCAAAGCTGATTTATTTTCGCTTTAAAAAAAAAATATTTTTTAGACATAGTACATTAGTTACTAGAGCTACCTCCCCTAGCAGTTTGATTCACCCATTCTGGGACACCCTGTATAGGTAACTACTATTTAGTTTTATTATAACATTTCGTCTAGGTAGTGTACCTACCTAACCAACCTTAGAATTAATTTCTTTATTTTGCTTTCCCGCCACAGCCTAACCGCGCCATCACAATGCGCGCAATCAACTCCGAAATTATTTTTAAGATACTGCCTGTAGCAAAGGAATACCAGCTCATACGGAATATAAAAAAAATCGATTGTGGATTGACATGACTGTAATCGATTGATCGTATTTCTCATTACCCAAATTTAATTCATTTTTAAGTTTGAATATTTAATTTTTATGGCTCTTACTCCAATTTGTACTTCTTACTTACTAATGAGGCGTGGAGAGGACATACGATAGGCATAATATTTGGTCAAAAGGAATGATAGGTAATCGTCCCTTTTATTGAGTTAATCAATGCTCCAAAGTCTGGATATTTTTAAAACGATCTTCTTTTGAGGCAAACAAAATTCAACGTGAGAATATAGAACGCTCAAAAAAAGTTGAGGCGAACACGTTCTCACACTGGTGAGACTGGTGTAATATGTATTTGATTACAGAACACTAATTAAATATCTCATATTTTTATCACGTCTAGTTTTTGATATATCCACATTAAATAAGTAAGTTATTTTATCAAATTACACGTCATTAAGTTTAAATGTCGAATACATTATCTACTTTGCTTTAGTTGAATTGTATCCCAGTCTTCAGTGCATGTTTTGTCTTACACAATAAACAAAAACATTTCAACATTCAACATTTTTGTAGGCAATTTTATTGAATTTTGACATGCTTTTCAAGATCCGCCTGTCTGCAAACGAGATATAAGACCCAATATACTGAACTGTCTTATCCGTGACATTGACAGCGGGGCGCACCCGTCAATTCCGGATCGATGGTTCCGATTTTTGCCATGTTGGAAATTTTATATAGATGGCCCACGCTGAACTGTCCCGCCAAACTCATTGACAGGGGGGCGCTACCATCGTTCAACTATATGGTTTCCAACATGGCAAAAATCTGAACCAGCGATCCGGTATTGACGGTGGCGCCCCACTGTCAATGTCATCGACAGGACAGTCCAGTATTTTGGAACTATACTTAGTTGAACGATGGTGGCGTCCCTCTGTCAATGAGTTTGATGGGACAGTCATAAATACATTTTAAGAATATAGCCTGACCAGGAACATAAAAACCCTGGCATAGAGGCGCGTCAATTACATTTGATAGTGCAACACTGAGTACAGTCGCACCCGTGTTAAATTAATAGGCTCACTTTATGTATCAGGATTCAGGATTACGGGCTAATTTGATATTTTCATAAATTAACGAAAAAATATTATTATAGGTAACCTGGTTTAAATAAATTAATGAAACCATCAATCGAGCTAGTAGGATTTATTTTATTATTCATCAATAATCAAATTCAGAACTTGAATATTCAACTGCAATGTTTGCTCATGAACGCTTCAAACTCGGTACTTCTTTCCCAATTCCATAAAATTCAACACTTAGAAAGTGTCAATTTTTTTAAAAATAGGTAGTTGAATCAAACCACAGCTAATTTTCATAGTGGACTGTACTATGCGATAAACATGTCAGTCAATTTGACAACCTTTGTCGGAAACATTATTCAATGAAAATATTGTCCGAACCCTTAGTATTTCTCTTCGACAAATACTTTAACACATTGTGAACCACTTTTCTTTCACGACTATAAAAAGATTTTAGCAATTTAATTCACAAAATCAATTTTAAAAAACAAAATTTAAAATGCAGTTTGTTTACACTTTGACAGCAATAGACTGACATACAAGGTGACATGTCAATGAAGTTTTCAGTTACTGTTGCCATTAAAAGAAATTAGTACCATTAGTTTTCCGCAACATGGCGAGGGTTTTTATGTTCCTGCCCCCCTAGACAAAACGCACTTTTTGATCGAATCGAAAATCGAATCCGTCAAAACTCCATACAAAAAAGGGGCTTTTCGACCACTTTTCGACTGGTTTGCGATTATAATTTGCACTTTGTCTAGACCCACAGCTGGTCGGGCTATACATTATTTTGTCAGCCCGCCAACTACGCAAGACGTCACAGCGCAAATTGTATTGATGGCCTCAATTATCGTTGTGCGACCTATAAAAGATTTTTATTTTATTTTTATTTTTTTCACTTTCAATAATCCTTTACATTAAAGACAAAGGGGTTATATTTTAATAATTTATTATTACTTTTTAAGAAAAAAAATACCATTCTTGAGAAGATTCTATGACTTCTCTACTGACAACTGGCTGATTTCAATGTGCGGGCTTGTGCGGGTGTGGCAGTAGGCTTCACAGAAATTATTATTGTCACTTGATTCTGTTGAAAACAAGAAAGAATTCTATAAGTAAAATAATAATAAATTAAAGCTAACACTTTCAGTAAAATAAAATTTCTCAGTATTTTTAACATTTATTACAATGTCGATTTTACTGTTATCGATTAGTAATCGTTTCTCTATGGTATAAATAGTCTATGGTTTCAAACCAACAGCGCCTTTCCTTTCTCCTGATTGGCCGATAAAATTATTTCTCCTTGTTTTGCCAATATGGCGCCTTTTGTGTTATGAGATGACAACATCGCAGTTTGTGTCCTATTTATCATTAGATCTTAAAAATCAACAATAATTATCTACCTCATAAGTTCAAAGAAAATCGGTAATTGTTATGGAAATAGTATTTACGTGGCAACGTGCGCTATAACTGTTGTTTACGCTTACGAATGCGTCTGTGGGAAAAGTACTTGGGGTCCCGTAAAAATGGCGGGTGTGTTATCTTTATGGGTTGTGTTTTCCTTCCAATCGGAGAAAGTTGATGATTCGTTCTAGGAGTGGTATTTTACTGACGAAGACTTGTTAAACATATTGATTACGGATTTTGGACACGGAATGTGTAACTTGGTATTTTGACATTAGAAGTGTTCGGTTTGGCAAGAGGGGTGCAATAAAGTCATCGTTTTTGATGAAATTATCAGTATGTCGCGCTGGGGCAGAGGCCGTGCCGGCAGCGTGGCCGTGCCGTTGGACAGTGCCCTCTTCAGAGAGAACAGTAACTGCCCCACAGCTGCTCGCTCGGCAGGAACAGTGGGCAAATGGGGAATCACCAGCTTCACTTCAATCAGAAGCGCACCTTATGGTAAGAAATCATCATTATCCTCATCATCCAGACGTTCTAATTAACGGAGTTTTCAAAACAAAGTTGATTTTCACTTGTATTTCGTGTTCAAATTAATTAACCTACATAAACAAAGTGGTGAAAGTAAACTTTTGACAGTCAAACAATCTATCATTCATGTATTTTGAAGTAAACATTCTTATCTAAATTTTATTGTTTTTAGTTATTCCTTTCCAACTTAGGTAAGTTTTGTTGTTTTTTATTTCAGCATTTGCTAATAATGTTGTCAAGAAACCAGTTCAAGATCAAAACAGTCCGCTGACAGTGCCAGCAGTTGAAACTGAACAGCCGCCACCAAAGCCTAAGAAATTCTTCAAGTCTCGAAATGCCGAGGCTTACCCACCAGTTCCACAGATCACCTACGCTCCTCCTGTACCTGCTGCCCCACTTTCACCTGAGCATCCTTCTAATAGCAAAGAAAAGAAAACCAATAAAAGAAGTAGAGTCTATAACAGAGACTCATCATCACCAGAACTTCCTAGGCGCAGTTTTGAAAAGTCCAAGTCGAAGAAAAATTCTGTGGCCACTAAGGCTTCCAGAAAGGAGGACCCATCATCAGATGCGCAACCTCCAAACAAACGATATTTGGTCCGCAATCGGGATAAAGTTATCAATTATGCTGAAGATGGCAGCAATAGTCCTATACCAGATTTTAGTAGATATGAACCTCTTCAACCAAAGCTAAACAGAGTTACTCAGAGCCAGTCCCCGAAAATTCCGTCACCCATGGCTAGTCCAGTCTTGGCTAGCCCTACTCCCATAAAAACTGGAGTTGTCAGTCCATCTACAAGCAAAGACTCAAATGAAGAGAGAAAACCACCACCTATAGTTTTGAGGATATCTAAAGGTACATCAAGAATCGTTAGTACAGACTCCAATGAAGGCTTGACGTCTCCTGGTTCTGACAGACATTCCTCTTTGGATACACATTCAGATTTTGGATCTGATCACAAGAAAAGCCCTTCAATGGAGACAATATGCTCTCCTAAGCATGAAGGTCTGAAAATTACTATTAAATGTGCTGGTCTCAACCAAGAAAGTAAGAAAGAAAAGAAAAAGGAAAAGAAAGAACACAAGTCACATAAAAAGCACCATAAGAATACTGATGATGAATCTAAGAAAATTACTTCTCCGTTACCAGGTTCAGATGCATATGATATTTATAAAACACTTGCTTCACCTGTACATAATCCACCATTATTACATAGACATTCAGGAGTTGATGACATTGAAAGTCAACTAGAAAAGTTGGATTCAACTGGTAACAATTCCAAGTCACCTAGATTAGAAATGCAACCGAAAGAACCTCCACCAGAACCTAAACCTCCTGAAGCGTCAGGTGGACGGTCAAGAAGGAACAGACCTAATATTAATTATAGTGAAAATGATGACTATCTAGATGTTTTAACTAGTGGTTATTCAAATAAAAATGCAGCAAAAGCAATTGTTGAACCTAAAAAAGAAACTAGGAAAGGGAAGAGGAAGTTTGAAGCACCACCCATACCTGAGACTACGCCTGTTGTTGAGCCTGAGATTACTCAAGGAATTGAAACTGAATCTGAAAATAAGTTGGAGAAGAACGACTTGCTTAACATATTATCTAGTGAAACAGAAGTCACTAAACCAGTTGATTCTCTCAAACTGAAAATACATAAAAAACACAAGCATAAACATAAGCATTCAAGTCCAGACTACAGTGTGGAGCTTCCGCAAGAAAACAATCTACCTCAAGAGGAGGTTGAAAATAATCAGGAAGCGATGCATACAGAACAAGAACAAACAGAAGAGGATCAAATGCCGGAAGAGCATATGAACGTAAATGAAGACCCGGGTATTTCTCAAACTAATACACAATCGACAGATTCTGCATACAATAGCTGTCATAATGAAGAGGAGGATACTAATAAAATTCAGCAGGAAGAAGTGTTTAAGTCTCCACAAGGGATGGGTGACTCTGAGGAGCACAGTGAAGACAAGCCTAGCGTAAAGTTAGTGATCACAAAGAAGAAGGGTTCCATATTTAAGAGCAAGTCTTTGGTAAATGATAATCCATCGCCACTGCCTGCGAGGAAAAGACGTCATCTTTATAGACATGAATGGGCTAATGATGTGAGTATGAATCATTCATGGTGTTGAGTAATTAATTTAAATATGTATCTCAATGACAGTTTGGTTTCTACTTTTATTGATACTATTTTGAATTAAATGTTGTCCTAGTTATTATTCTGCCCAAGTTAGGAATGTTAATTTTCTTAAAATGATAATAAAGTAACAATAACAGGAAGATTGAACAAAGTCATAGTTGCCTATTTATTGCAAAACAGATTCAATGTTATCTTCAAGAGAATAAAACTATTATAGTGCCATCTTTATTACTAACTTCGAGGTTACGAAGCTTTCCGCTGTTAGTTGCTATTAAATTTATAGATAGGGGTTAATACATAAAAGGCATCTAATTACAATGATTGCTTGAAATAACTAAAGTATTTTTTATATTCTTTCACAGAAGGGTAATGAGACTCCAAGACCAGAACAAGCAGAAAATCCAGAAGCTCGGACCACTGTTAGTCAAGTGCCAGAGGAGTTGACCCGAGTAACTAGATACAAGGCCCCTGATCCAATAGTTGACGATCTAGACGCAGGCGAGACAGTGAAACCTTACACAAGTGTCCGATGTGCAAAGGAGGCTAAAGAAGTAAGTTTATATCCTATTTTTTATTTATTAAAATGGTAAGACCATACTGATGCATTTATTTCTCAAATGGTGTGCTTTGAATTATGGAATTATGGTGACAACAAATGTTGACAGATTTTCGCATGGGTTTCATGTAATTTATATTAATACATTGTTGTTTATCTACTTTCAGTTCTACACAGTTGTCAGAAATGTTAAGAAGGCCCATCAAATTCAAGAAATTGGTGAATTCCAAGAGCTAAATGATGATGTGGAATACCTTTTAGACGCGTTACAGGTAATAAAACTTTTTATTTGTATCTATTTGTCACCTTTCAACCTTGTTTTTCATCACAATGCATTGAATGCATTACTTATCGTTCTGACCGAGATCTAAAAATAGCTATGTTTACATAGTGAAACAAGATTTTGGATTGTCCTTACTCAATGCAAAACATTTTCACAATCAATAAGAAATATTATCTTATTACACAAACAGTAGAATGACTTGTAATTTGAGTCTGTGACTTCTAAAGTTGCCAACATAAGGGCTTCTAAAAATGAGACTGGTGTTGTTCTTGGTTTGCTGTAGCTATAACAGAGTCAATTCTCACCATAACAACTAGGTTGCCTCATAAACACTATCTCATCTTTTCAAATAATAATTGTCTGTAAAGGGCAACATTATTTATATGTTGGTTTAGGGTTGGCTCATGAACCTTACCTAATTTCAGTTTAACCTAGTATTTATGTGTATCACAGGACAATTACGCCTTTTTAACTTATTTTTTGTATGTCACAGGACAACAATCCGATGTCAACGCGTTGCCTGTCGGCCATCACGCTAGCTAGCAAGTGCACGGCGCCCGCGTTCCGAATGCATCTGCGCGCTCACGGCATCGTGCAGAAGTTCTTCAGTGCACTGCATGATGCCACCAATGACCAGGTAAACTTATCTACTGTTATGTAGTTCGTTTCATTCAGCCAAATGACGTCCATTGCTGGATAAGGCCTCCCCCAAGGATTTCCACAAGACCGGTCTTGCGCTGCTCGCATCCAGGTACTTCCCGCGACTTTTGCCAGATCGTTGGTCCACCTAGTGGAAGTAAGAAGTGTACTCACCCCAGAATATTTATTTATGTGTTCTGAGGAACTGTGTTCAGTTACCGACTGCCCTCCTATAATATTACAATGCCCGTTTTAAAGATATCATACTGTATGAGACAGTTTAGTTGCAGAATTCCAGAAACGCAAAATGAAAAAATATTTTTTAGAGAGGCAGATTGAGGATTTGGCCCTAGACTCCTGCAGCCAAACAGATTGGGAAGTCCCGATGTTCGCGTATTTTCTATTTTACGTTATTTTGTGGTCTTTTGCGATATCTACGGAAAGAGGTGATTCTATGGTATCTATTTTGACATCACTTCGCCTTTTGACATCCACAGGGAGATTGAAAGAGGTTCTTTCCTACACTGCCAGAACCACATGTTATTTTTTTTTTTACATAATAAACCATTTTGTCCACAGAGTCTCGGCTTGTGCACCGCGACGGTGATGTTTGTGTTGTCGCAGGATCGACTCAACATGGACTTAGACCGTGAATCGCTGGAACTCATGCTGAATCTACTCGAGTCTGACGTGTCGCACAAGTGAGTCAACTGTTGTTATTGTTGTAACAGAGGTTATTGATGTATCTCTTGGTGGCGATGTGAAGAGTAAGGTGACGTTTCATTCGAGGAAATTTCATCCTCGGGTGAATTGTCTCTTTCAAATTGTTAGGTGTCGAATCATCTGCAAAATATGACAAAAAATTCTTAAAATATGTGATTCTTACCTTTTTCCTTTCCATTATTAGTATTTAATTTCCAAAAACCATTTTCAACCATTCGCCGTAAAACCATGGAAATTAAATACTACCGTTTAATTTCCATGGTTTTACGGCGAAGTTTTATCCGAAGATAAATATTTTGCGGATGATTCCACACCTGATAATTTGAAAAGGAGACAATTAATTCATCCTCGGATGAAATGTAACCTAAGTTGATGTGAATCGCCTTGAGCACCGGTTCCCAGATTCCCCAGTTAATTAAGAAAATGTCGCCCGCATCTGAGTTTAGTGAGAGAGCTCTTGGTAAATAATCGTTTCGTTTATTATTGTTTTGTTGTTACAAGGCAATGATGACTGTCAAAGAATAAGCGTCCTTTCCTTGTTTTTATGTATTTGCTGGTCATGATAAACAAGATTATTGTTTAGCCAAAAAACAGCCGTTAATGCTCAGGCATGCATTCAGATTTTTATATGTAGGTCGATACTTAAATACATACTTGTTAGAATACAAATCACACACAACAATATCAGATTTCTATCTTGTGTGATACGGAAATATTGTTCCTACAATATGGCAATGTTGTCTACGACTATAGCTGTACCAAACCCGACCTAAATGGATAGCATTATACAATCTATGCATTTTTTAGAGTTCGGGTACTTAATTTACCGAATTTAGACCTTCAGTTTATACTGCTCTAAATATCCAAATAGAATATTTTTTAAGTTATTATAAAATAATTTTATAGGAACGCATTGGACGACTGCGGGCTCACATCAGCGCAGCTGGCCAAAACGCAAGAGCGCGTGCGCGAGCTGTGCGCAGAGATCAAAAGCCAAGGGAAGGCCCAGCACTTGGATCTGGATAACATAACGGTATGTACATGTTGCGGGTTAGGTATTATCTGGCCCACCGAAAATCTGGACCGCGGACCAGTTAATAAACTTTTTTAAATACTAGTCTTCATCTCGTCCGAAGGTATATTTAAGCACGGGCCAGATAATACCTGAAAAAACACTAGGGTTTAACTCGCCCAATCTATAGCGAGATAGGAAGTATTCTTAGTCAAAGGATTCATGTCAGTAAAATTGACGGTCAAAACCACTTTTGACTCCAAAAATCAATCAAAAGTGATCAGATTTTGACCGATGCCCTTGGTCAATATCACTTTTGACAGATTTTTCCAGTCAAAAGTGGTTTTGACCAAGGGTGTTAGTCTACATAGTATAAACATGATGAGGGCTGCGTTCATTATGACTCGACTGTAGACCGCAGAACGCATCCAATGCAAATAAAAACGTTGATGATTATTACGCCGGTTGTTGTTATGAATCATTATTTATAAATATCAGTCTGTTGTTTACTTCAAATCTTTTATTTAAAGAATTTTATGTACAGTATAATAAACCGTCTAGACCAGATTCTGTTCCAAGTAAACATAGTGGTCCATACATATTTTTCTATTCAGATTGATATAAAACTCCTCTTGTTTAGTTAATACTTTATTAACGCCAACATTTTTATATTAAGCATATTCAATGTTTAGAATTTTCTTCATTGATTGATAGTATGCATTATTTGAATTCAATATAATATTATGGAATTCAAGACAATTCAAATCAATTGTTTCACATAGCTTTATTAACATCAGTCTGGCCCAAACAAGGACATTGCCTTAACAAGTTCCATACATCTTCAATTGGTTGGATAGTGCACTTGATTGATTCGTCAATTTTTGACCTAGTTAGTTCTATAAATAGTTCTGGTTTGAAGTAACTGAAAGTTATGATGTTCTTATTGTGCAAAGGCAATAAATTCAGTTGACAGTGATCATTGCCAAAATATTTCCTTATTCTTTCCTTATAGTCTGTTATTCCTTATAGCCCTTTTGTTGGTTGTCCTAAAATAAAGTCTGAAAACTATGGTCGCTGTTACATTCGTAATTAAAAACTTAGACCACGTTCACGCACGGCCAACTTTCACCGGACAAATAGATAGATGGTGATCACAGGTCTCAAAATTCGAGTCTAAAGATCCATTAAACTGGGCGTTGTTGTTTGAGAGTTGTAATGGCCTTAGAGCATAATATTGTAAGCATGTAAAACTAACTGTAACATTTAAATTCAGGTCGGCCACCTCGCGATGGAGACTCTTCTCTCGCTGACGTCGAAACGCGCTGGAGAGTGGTTCAAAGAAGAGTTGCGGGTACTGGGTGGCGTGGACCACATCGTGCGGACTATCCAGGACTGCGCCGAGCGGCTAGAAGCGCCGGCAGCTACTTGGAGCGCTGCTGATGTTGACGTGTTAAGGAAGGCAGACCGCTGCATGCGTGTGTTGGAGAATGTAAGTGGACTCATTGTAAAATAGACTCTATTGCCACGTCTTACGCTGGAGAGTGGTTCAAAGAAGAGTTGCGGGTACTGGGTGGTGTAGACCACATCGTGCGGACTATCCAGGACTGCGCCGAGCGGCTAGAAGCGCCGGCGTCTACTTGGAGCGCTGCTGATGTTGATGTACTGCGAAAGGCCGACCGCTGCATGCGTGTGTTGGAGAATGTAAGTGTAAAATAGACTCATGTCTCGTCTTAACTCGCTGGCGAGTGGTTCAAAGAAGAGTTGCGGGTACTGGGTGGTGTGGACCACATCGTGCGGACTATCCAGGACTGCGCCGAGCGGCTAGAAGCGCCGGCAGCTACTTGGAGCGCTGCTGATGTCGATGTACTGCGTAAGGCCGACCGCTGCATGCGTGTGTTGGAGAATGTAAGTGTAAAATAGACTCGTGTCTCGACTTAACGCGCTGGCGAATGGTTTAAAGAGGAGTTGCGGGTACTGGGTGGTGTGGACCACATCGTGCGGACTATCCAGGACTGCGCCGAGCGCCTAGAAGCGCCGGCAGCTACTTGGAGCGCTGCTGACGTCGATGTATTGCGAAAGGCCGACCGCTGCATGCGTGTGTTGGAGAATGTAAGTGTAAAATAGACTCATGTCTCGTCTTAACGCGCTGGCGAGTGGTTCAAAGACGAGTTGCGGGTACTGGGTGGTGTGGACCACATCGTGCGGACTATCCAAGACTGCGCCGAGCGGCTAGAAGCGCCGGCGGCTACTTGGAGCGCTGCTGACGTCGATGTACTGCGAAAGGCCGACCGCTGCATGCGTGTGTTGGAGAATGTAAGTGTAAAATTACTCTAATGTCTCATCTTAACTCGCCGGTGAATGGTTTGAAGAGGAGCTGCGGGTACTAGGTGGTGTGGTCCATATTGTACGGACTATCCAAGACTGCGCCGAGCGGCTAGAAGCGCCGGCAGCTACTTGGAGCGCTGCTGAAGTTGACGTGTTGAGGAAAGCCGACCGCTGCATGCGTGTGTTGGAGAACGTAAGTGGAATCACTGCAAAATAGACTATTGCCTCGTCTTACACTAGCAAGTGGTTGCAATAGCTGCGGGTACTAGGGAAGTGTGGACTATATCTTGCGTACTATTCAGGGCTGTGCGTCACTCTAGGTTGGCTTTCATCAAGCTGCTCAACTATACATTGACTATCTGATAACAATTATCTACGTCGTCGCTGCTATAATGGCAGTTTGGAGTCTGTTTTCCTATCCTACCTAACGTAATTTGTTTTCCTTCTTGCAACTTCATTAATTTCCCAGTTATTTTTACCTTTATATTTTACGGTCATACTTTAATAGGTAAAGTAATACAACATTCATTTCATTACAGGTCACTCAACAAAACGAGGACAATCAACTATACCTTGTCAGCGAGTCGCTAGGAGCGCCGCGGACGCTTGCAGCGTTACTGAGGCGTTGTGCTGGCGAGGCGAGACTAGAGAGCGACCTACGCGGTCCGTTATTAGACGCCGCGCTGCCCGCCATCAAGGTGCTGGTCAACCTGTCACACTCCTTCGGCAATAATGGTGAGTGTCTGAACTATATGAGTGTCTCGGTGTGCTGAATACTCGCAGCATTACTGCGGCGCTGCGCTGGCGAAGCGGGACTAGAAAGCGACTTAACCGGCCCGTTGTTAGATGCTGCACTGCCCGCTATCAAAGTGCTGGTCAACTTGTCACACTCCTTCGGCAATAATGGTGAGTGTTTGAACTATTTCAATGCCTCGGCGAACAATGGACGCTGGTAAATTTACTGTGGCGTTGCGCTGGCGAAACCCGATTAGAGAGCGACCTACGCGGTCCATTACTGGACGCCGCGCTGCCCGCTATCAAAGTGCTGGTCAACCTGTCACACTCCTTCAGCAATAATGGTGAGTGTGAGAATGAATCAATTTTAATTTTATTCATCCTGGCATCATCTACGGGAAAATTGGGACATATTCTGCCGGAAGCACAGCGTAGGTCAAATCTAAAGGCCTCTTGTAAGTTAGAGGGTCTTCAGTGAAGCCTAACTAAACCATTGATTATGTCATGAGCCTGTATCCGATGCTGAATAGATTTAGGAAGCCAATGCACCACATTTTAACCACAAATCGTTACTACATCTAGCTGGAGAGCATTCTACACTACGCTTGCTTCTGACACTGTTCCCATTCAAGAATTCGTTTACGAAGAGGAAATAAAGGGGAAAATTTCCTTCCACTTTTTGTAAAATCTATTACTTCTTTTCTTTGCAGTATCACGAGGCGCTCAAGTAGTGGGTGAACAACCGTCTGTTATGGAGATCTGCTTGATCCTGTTACAAAATCAAGGGAACTTCATACCAGATGACAGAAACTTCGAATTTAGTGTTTGTGTAAGTACAAATTCTTGAAATTTGAGTTATTATTTACATTATAACGCCCAGAGAAAGATAGCATCTCTATCACAATTTGACTCCAAGGTTACACTTATCATAGAATACTATACTAAACTCGCTATTTCTTATTTACAGGTACTTCTCCTTCTAATAAACTTGGTGCAAAACAACGAAGTGAACACGCAGCAACTTCTCAACGTACGGATTCGCGTCGACAACGAAGAAGACGTCATCTCGAGGAGTATATCTGCGTTGGACCTTATCGTTGATCTGTTCCACATACGGGAAGACTTGGCCAGGTACAAAAATATTCATTTTGTTGACAGATATTGTTATAATCTGTGTAAGTTTGTGGAAAATGTATTTATGAATGAAACTTTTTTGCAGGCGAGCTGAAGAAAACACAGACGCTATTTTGGACGGAGAGAAAGACAAAAAGCAATCTCAAGATGATATTGACGAAACTGTGGCTAAACGTAAGTATATCAAATTATATTCAACGAATTCGAACGAAAAGGAGACCCTATTTGTGCTATTCATTCTCAATAGTAAAAACGACATTGTCAGAATGGTGACATGTTTTAGTTCATTTTGCATACCATTTCTAAGTCTTATCCTTCGACTACCTATGAAGCTGATGAGGCTGATCGTTTTCGTGAACTGTTTACAAGAGAGCTGTGCTTCTGTTACCTATTCAGACAATATGACTTTTTGAACATAACAATATTCTAGCCGCAAGTGGGCAAAAAATTAAATAAAGCAAAGCAGCTGAACTCATAATATGTCCTTTCTTTTCCAGTGCTGGCCAGAGCGGGCACTCACATGGAGCATACCATGGTAGGCGCGTACGTGGCGCTCCTACTTGGCCACATGGCCATAGTAGCGCCTGAACTGGCCGAGGCTGTGAAAGCGCGCGTACCGTCCTACGCGCCTCTGCTGCCTACGCTGCATAAATACTATACGTTCTTGTCTCTCACCGCCAGTGTAAGTGTTAAAACTTGTCTTTCCCGAATATGTTAATCCCGGCCTTTTCAAGGCGAGGGTGAACAGGCACTTACTGGGCAGATATGTACCATCCTAGACTGCATCTCACTTAACACCAGGTGTTGATTGCGGTCAAATACCTGCCTTGTTAGTATAAAAAAAATACCTACCGAAATTACGGCCACGTAACGCTTCTCGTGGCAATGGGCGGGGCTCACAGTTCGCAGAGCTGATGGCCACTGGGGCAGAAACGTTCTCGAGTGGCGACCACGGGCCGGAAGACGTAGTGTGGGCTGGCCACCCACTAGGTGGACCGACGATCTGGTGCTGGATGCGGGCGGCGCAGGACCGGTTGTTGGGTCCTGCGCTATATTTCCACTGGAAATCCTTGGAGAAGGCCTTTGTCCAGCAGTGGACGTCATTTGCCTAAAACAAACGAACGCGTCTCACAATGAAGCGCCTTCTGTGGAAAATACATTGAATGCGTTAATATGGATTTAGTTGCTAGAAAGGTTCTGCATTACACCAAAAATTACTACTGATATGACAAGTGTTTCTAAAATCACGCGTAGCTTTCGGCATAATATTTACCACAGATGTTATTGCCAAGAAGCAAGGAGAAAGTAGTTTGTTTATTTGTAAGCATGTAAATGCTTCCATACACATCGCTGCTCGCTGTATCTATTTTCTCCATTATGATTACGTCACATGGCGAAACGACATGCAATGATGCAATACCATCACTATGCGTACTGTGAAATTACACCTTCCATACACACCCTAAAGCTTCTAAGCGATGCTGTACATGAGACAATGTTGACCTCCAGAGAAGGATACCTCAAGCTTTTTGCGTTTTTTTTAGCAACTTTTGATGGGGGTTTAATTTTTTGACATTTATTATGCCCGAATTTACCTGAAATATATTCTTAAAGAAATAATATGTTATACAACTAATTATTACTGGGCCAAAATTCGTTCAACCAGTTGATAGCTAAGTACATCACCTCTCGACACGTGTTTCGTGACGTTAGGTCGACGCCCTGTCTATGAGAGGTCGTCGACCCCACATGTAGAGTATCACGTGCCCTTTTACGCGGTCTCGCCACTGACTCAATCACTTGATTATTATTTTAGGTAAGCGTCATTAGAGTGAAGTTAGCTACATTCTATGTTCGCGTTCAGTTAGCCTCATTCTTTTTAAAAGAGGTCAACAATAGGTTTGAATAAGATTGGTAAACCTGGAAATAGCTTTTTTATTATGGGAAAAATCTTGTTTTTATTATTATTTATGTTATTATTGAGTGGGAATAAATCTTACTTAAGTACTCATAGTCATATACTACCAAATTGAGTATTATTGATTATAATTATTAATCTAATTAAATATTTTCTCCCAAAAAGTAACGTCAGCAGATGAAAATTCTTTACACACATGATACAAGTCACACTTATAAGTTTGCTTTTTCGCAAATAACTTGTAATATATTCAGAATAAACTATTAAACACAATGTGTCCATGGAAACCGTCATAGCATTGTTAATGAATTTTAATGAAACAATAGGGATGTTTCCTGGGTAAAAAAGCAAGAGTTTTAATTAGTCCGTCAGTTAGCTTATCAAAAAGTACTCGACACGTATTTTTCACTTTTTAAAACTAATGAAAATATAAAGAGATAAAGCGTGCCAAAGTTCTAAAGAAAAGGCCCGTGACGTCAGTGAGTGCGTAAAAGTGCAGCAGTTTGTGACGTCGCGCGGAACTTCAACGCACTGTAACTTTTTAATTATTTGTTTGATTGATAATTAAAAATATACGTGTCCAATATTTCTTTATATTAAAATTGACGGACTAAAAAATTTTTTTTAGGAAACTAGCCTATTACATGGTATAACCTTGTTTATTACATTCTTCCAGGCGGAGGCAGCGATAGTAGCGCACGTGAAAGCAACGCACCGCATCATCCAGTTCATGGAGGCGAGCGACAAGGCCCTCCAGGCGGGCCCCGCCCCCCAACCCGCCGCCCCCGCGCCCTTCAGCACCTACCCCGCGCGGTACTACGCAGGCTCCTCCCCCTCCGACGTGCCGCAAGACATGTCGCTCAGCAACCTCAACTACAGGTGGGTTGCTACCAGTGGGTGATAGACTGTTTGACACCACCAATAGGCCGAGGCAGCTATAATGACACCACCAATAGGCCGAGGCAGCTATAATGACACCATCCAGTTCATGGAGGCGAGCGACAAGGCCCTCCAGGCGGGTCGCTCAGCAACCTCAACTACAGGTGGGTTGCTACTAAAGCCCGGTCTGTGAGCACGTAGAATTTTGTCCAATGACCCCTAGCTACCCATCCTTATCGCTCGCGCGTAATTATATTGCTGTCGCGACTGTGCGACGGGCGCCCGCAGTGAGTGTGCGATCCCGATAGCAACATAATTACGCGCGAGCGATAAGGATTGGCTTGGCATGGCTTGGGGTCATTGGACAAAATTCTACGTGCTCACAGACCAGACTAAAATGGGTTAGACTATTTGACACCACCAATAGGCCGAGGCAGCTATAATGACATCATCCAGTTCATGGAGGCGAGCGACAAGGCCCTCCAGGCGGGTCGCTCAGCGACCTCAACTACAGGTGGGTTAGAAGTGGTGATTGTTTTCTGTGAATCATGGAGGCGAGCGACAAGGCCCTCCAGGGCCCCGATTGCGCTAAAATATTTCAACTGCAACGCGACTGGCCTACGAATGAACTTCAGCTGTTTTAACTAATCCGTATCGCGGTGTCGTGTCGTGAACTTTGCCGCGATACCGAATTGCACTTCAGCTGGATCAATGTCAATGGAGCGTGACTGTGTAGACTGGAGATGAAATGCGAATGAATTGGAGACATTACAAATTAGCGCAATCGGGGCCCACTCACGCCCTTCAGCACCTACCCCGCGCGGTACTACGCAGGCTCCTCCCCCTCCGACGTGCCGCAAGACATGTCGCTCAGCAACCTCAACTACAGGTGAGTTACTACTAAAGCCCGGTCTGTGAGCACGTAGAATTTTGTCCAATGACCCCTAGCTACCCATCCTTATCGCTTGCGCGTAATTATATTGCTGTCGCGACTGTGCGACGGGCGCCCGCAGTGAGTGTGCGAGCCCGATAGCAATATAGTTACGCGCGAGCGATAAGGATGAGTAGCTTGGGGTCATTGGACAAAATTCTACGTGCTCACAGACCAGACTATAATGGGTTATAGACTATTTGACACCACCAATAGGCCGAGGCAGCTATAGTGGCGCACGTGAAAGCACCGCATCATCCAGTTCATAAAGGCGAGCGACAAGGATCTCTAAGGCCCTCAACTACAGGTGGGTTACTACTAGTGGGTAATAGACTATTTGACACCACCAATAGGCCGAGGCAGCTATAATGACATCATCCAGTTCATGGAGGCGAGCGACAAGGCCCTCCAGGCGGGCCCCGCCCCCCAACCGGCCGCCCCCGCGCCCTTCAGCACCTACCCCGCGCGGTACTACGCAGGCTCCTCCCCCTCCGACGTGCCGCAAGACATGTCGCTCAGCAACCTCAACTACAGGTGGGTTACGACTATTTGACACCACCAATAGGCCGAGGCAGCTATAGTGGCGCACGTGAAAGCAACGCACCGCATCATCCAGTTCATGGAGGCGAGCGACAAGGCCCTCCTGGCGGGCGCCCCCTAGCCCCCCCTTTACGAGTATGTCAAAATAAATGCCTATTGGCGCAGTGGCTCAGTAACTGTATTTTATTTTTGTTCTGTTGTTGTTTGTTACCAAATAGTATCAATAAAGTTTTTTATATTTCTTACAGCATGGCCGGCGCCTACGGAACCCCCGACCGGCCCTCCATGGAGGTGGACTACCACTGAGACAGGTGGGTCCCGCGGCGCCCCGGCTGACGTTGAGTTCTATTAATTTCACTCCGGGCACCGGCGCGATAGATTATAACCGTAGGCTAAACTAGTTATACGCACGCCGATCCCTCACGAACAATCACGATTCTGTCGTTCCCGACCACCGAGCGAATGAGACTCCATGTGATAAGACTTGTACATATAAACCGGCGAATCGAATCCTTGTATATTATGAACCCGACTAGTAATAGGATACATGCCATTCGAATAGGTTTACCGTAACGTAGGTGGTGGATGTATGGTTGCACACGGCCGCCGTAGGGCCACGTCTTTTTGTATCGATATCTCTTCCTTCTCTAAAATTATGGTGTAAATATAATTCGCAGACTGTTAAGAAATAGGTAGTTGTGTTGATCTTGGAAATGGGTTATGAAGTCTTAATTAAATTGAGATATTCCGAGTTTAAGCCACTGAACTGGCAATATAAAAGTGCAAAAATAGTCGTGTAAGTGTATAATAGATATGTTTTCTTTTATGTGAATATTGTGTCTGCACTTTTTGTATCATACCGCTCTGAGAGGGTTACGATTTACTAGAGTATTGTTCTAACGAGGCACAATCCTTTATTGTAAATAAATTTTAGCTAGTATCAATAGTTTGGTCTTTGTTGAGTAAATTAGAGATGAGTAGGCATGGATAATTTAATTCGATCGTTTGAGATTCCGTATAAGCCGCCCGCGCGGGACTAATGTACAAACGGCGCCGGAGGCTCCTCGGAGCCGCGGCGTGCGGTAGATAATTACTGAATAGGGAAAATTATGATGTTGGATTTTTAACCGCTAGTTGTTAGAACTAGGCAGCGAACGAAGATAGATAGAATTATTATTCCTTGGTCTAGTGTCTTGTTTCCGAGAGACTTCCGTTCACGACCTGACTGATTGTCCGATAGGATATTTCGAGTTTTATTTTTGATCGTTGGTTAGGTTACTAATTTTTTAAAATTTTATTAATATGCTAAGGCACATGAACTACTTAATCTTGAATTCTGTTTGCACTTTTGATGGTGTTTTCTATATCAACGATGAAATGAAGTTTATGGATAGTGTTATTGTGGATATTAATCGAAAGCTATCAATTTACCTGAGATTTGTTACAAAATATATGACTTTTTAATACCTGAGCTGGCTCGATGACAGTTCCACTGTATGTGGAGTGATGTTTTTAAATATTTTGTAACGAAATTGTTTCGCGGTGGACTGGGTTGCTTTCTGTTGTGTCGTGGTGTAACGGGTATTGACAGTTCTTGCGCCTTATTCACATGGAGATTTGATGAGAGTGTTATTATTACGTTATATCAAATTGTGGCTATAGACGTAATATATTGATAATTTTACTATATTGCATGTACATTGGATTCCAAAACGTTTTTTACAGAATAATGACATTATTATAAAAACTGATGTCGAAGAAGTTATGTTATAATCGACGCGACCTCAGTGTGGTCTAAGGACATGTACCCATAGATACAGCCCTGCTACACATTTCTAAAGCGCATACTCAAGAGAAACCTAGTTACGGTATTTTCGAATTTACCGATTCCAGAACGTTTACTGTCATTGCTTTCTCCATAAAACCATGTCACAAGATTGTAGCTGGGCTGCAGTTTGTTTCAGTCAAGCCAGTGCCGATGGAAGAACGACATGTCAGAAATGCGAAATCGTCAATTTTGTATGGATTACATCAGTTTTTCGCAATTTTGCCCTTCGTTTTTTATTAGCACCAGCTTGCTTGAAACCAACTATACCTCGTAATTCCGTTTCACGCGGTGTGACCTAATATCTGGGCTATCACGTAATATGGTTTTCTAACGGATAAGGGCTGTGGCACTCAACCGAACGGTTCACCTATGTAGAAAATCACGTATGTGATTGTCTAGTTTGAACTGGATGACGTTCATCACAAATTACGAGTGTTAATTCTCATTAGCTTATTTGTTAACGGGTCAACCGCATTTGGATGTGTGCCCTAGCCCTTACTGGATAATAGAACTACTGTCAGGAGTTAAATTATGCAGTAAATTCGTTATTCTTTAAATGTTAACCCAGATATTAGCATCTCATAACTGCATAAAAAACGATATTTTCAGACAGCTTTACTATTTTTTAAGGGTTTTGTTATAATAATTTCCGATAAGTGTTTGTACGCGGTTGTATCTAAGAATTTATAACGATAATTTGTGGGGTTTTATTTTTTATTTAAAAGACTAGGGACTTTACGTGTTCTTTTGTACAGCTATATTGAACCTTATTGCCTAAATTATATTTACGTAACTTATTGATCTATGTATGTACTATGTGTAGCTCTAAATTGCATTTCGTTATGAAAATTCATCTTTTATATCACATCTGTGTTTTGAATATAATATGTTGTTTTAGACTATCGCCAGAGTTTGATATCTTGAGAAATTATTATTGTATATGTAACGTGTAATTATGTTATAAAGTATTACGTGTAATTATTAAAAGAAGACAATTTAAATAAGTCGGTGTTTTATATTGAACTCCTTTTTACCCTAGGATGTTACAGGTAGAGATGTGGACATTGTGAAATCAAACAAAATCGTAAATACTAAATAATATATTTGTGATAACTAGATTTAAAATTAATTGCACTACATCACGTTAATAAATAGCAATTGTTTATTCAGAATGTCTAATCGAAAGCTACCGATCCTACAGTACTGTTGAATAGTACACTAATCGCTTTACAAAACCTCGATTTGTGAGTGAGCATAAATATTTGTTTTTTATTCGACGTTACTTTTTCATATAACATAGCAACATAAAACAAAGCGCTAACAAGATAACATTTGAAGTAACAGAATAATAAATATTTGCAGCTCTTCTATAAACATGTTCATAAAATGATAAAACTTGAACGCGTTTTAAAACAACGTTAAAAATTAACAAATAGCTAAGCATGATTCAACAAAATTGTAAAAGTATCTAGGAAGTGTTTCATATAGGTTCGACCGCTTCTATGTGAGCTACGGCTGGCGCTCGGATGCCTTGCCACTGGCCCGTCTCTGTGAAATGCTTGTTCACAGTCATCAGCTGCTCGAAGTTAGCCTTAGCTAGCTTATGTTTATTGAGGACTTTCTTCACCAACTCCTCATCATACACCTCTTCAGGCGCCTCAAGCTTCAAATGCGCCTTCATCTCTTGGATAGTAACCAAGAAGCAATTCCACGGAGACCAGTCCTCTTCAACACGCCAGCGACACAATCTCAACTCCGTCATGTCGTTGCATTCGCTTATAGCTGAATGGGAATGCCAGAGCTTATCGACGATGAAGTAAATGTCCTTTTCCTGGAGCACAAAGGCCAAGGAACCCCAGCACTTGCGACGCCTCTCATCGCGTTGGACAGCACGAAGAATCAACTTGTACGGAGTCATGTCAACCCATAAGCGCTCTGTGACATCCTTCCACGAGCACGACTTGCATACTAAGAAGCCACTCATCTTAGCGTTCAAGGGGAAATCAGTATATGCTTTAACTTGATGACACATCTCGCAGAAGTGCAATCTACTGTTCTCCATTTTCTTGTAATCTCTGATATCTTTGCATTTCGTGACGCCAGAGTTCAATTCTGATGTCTTCAGTAGTTGGAATACTGTTGCTGCTATACGACGTCTCAGAAACTCAATTTGGTAATTATTACACCGTCTCACGAGGAGATCGCATTCTCTATCTAGAAGAGTTATTACTTCTTCAGCTAACGGGTGGCGAAACTCTTGCAGAGCGAATTTCATATCGACCAGGAGCTCCATTCGTTCTTTCACTTCCATATCTTCACGAATAAAGGAATTGTACAATTCCTTCAACTTCCTCGCTTTTTGTATTTCGACTGTGTCCATAGATATCAATTTGCCGTCTTTTCCAAACCACGCTACCGGCTTTGATATTTCTTCCAAAAACTTTTTCTCCTTAATCTTCTGGCTGTCTTCCTTCACTTTCACTCTGTACGCTTCGATGCAGCGCAGCAGTTCTACTTCTTTATCGAGAAGCAATGTGAATTCTGCTATCTTTGGACCTTTTGAGTGTAGTTGAGAGATCCTTGCTATTTCTGCGTGTTTCCAGCGGTCGACCTGTCAGAAAAAGAAATTAGAAAAATAAAATTCGAATTCTGAAATCAGGTAAAGAATCCAGTAGGCCTAAGATGCGCCACGTGATAACTTTAATCGACGTCAAAATGTATGTGCAAAATCGATAAAATGACGTGATAATCGCCTATCGCGCGCGCATCTTGGGCCTACAGATGTGCTACTTACCATTGAATAAAGTTGATCAAAATCCTGACGCGTCCTAGGAAATGTCTTGGTTATAAGGTCCCTTCGTAGCCGTCTTTCGATAGCTTCTCGTTCTAGCCTCTCTTCCTCCTTCATTATTTCTATTCGTTCCCTGCGAACATTTTTAGACGAGTGCGTGAATAGATAGATTCCCAGATGGAGCACACAATCATACAGAATCATTAAAAAGTCACTAAGTAAGTACTCTAAGGGCCTTGACACACTGGCGGATTACAAGCGGAGCGGCGACACGGCGAACACGAGGCGAAAACTATAGGCGGTATCCGCCAGCGTGGCAGGCTGAGTTCACCATCTTATTTTAACTATAACAAAAGTAAAAAATCTGTCAAACGCCATACAAAACACCGGTTATTGTTAAAGTTAGTGTTAAAGTAAGATGGTGCAACTCAACCTATGAATGATTGATGACTTCGGCAAGGGATTGGTAAGTAAAGGCTTGAAAGACTGAATTTTTTATTAGAAACCGTGTTCCGGAAAACTGTCGGTCCGATCGACCCACATTTGTCTTTGATGCCTACGATGGCGGCTATTACAACGTCTGTTACAGTTCACACGACACTTAAGTACCACCTAAGAATTATGTAATAAGTTGTTAGCGTCAATCCTTGATTGAGACATGAAAGTTGGGATCATTCAGACAGTTTCAGACGCCTTTTGTTTAGAGTAGGCGCACACCGTTGATTTTTAGTTGGCCGATAGTTGTACCCGATTTCAAATTGTATGAAGAATCGGCCAAATCGAATCGGCGTAGTGTGCGCACTCCCATACATGTCCATACTGATCAACAGCCCGACTAAACTATCGGCCGACGAAAAATCAACGGTGTGCGCCTACTCTTAATTTATACGTAAAAAATTGCTGTCAAGGTAAAATAAAAGTGATTTAATAACCTACCTGCACTCTCGAAGCCATCTGTCCACTTTTTGCCTGAACTGGTGATGTCTGAAAGCTCTTTGAATGACATTCGCAAAATGGTTATGATTCAGGCGAATTATCATTTGCTCGTAAGTTTCGTATGGCTGTGGCACAATGATCTTGTCGTTCACATTCGGTATGTAGGCGTGAATCGTGTTCATTTGTGTTGCACGACTATAGTTGGTATCCTGTGAAACGTAATAACGAATTAGTACAGCTTTAGTTAGGCTGGTTACCTCGCCTCGGTATTTGAAGGGATTCTATGGATCTTTACAAACACATCCCTCACTACGCATTCTCGCACAGTATGTGGGTAGGTGGTAATTTCCTGAAAGACGCGTTTTTATTAATGGGTCGTTTAATAGTTTTAAAACTTACGTAAATCTTTTCTCGTTCTTCGGCTGTTTGAGTGTCTCTACAGTTTTTGTTCTCTGGTGGAAGTTTTTCTGGTTTCTGGGGCGTCTGTGTGTAAGCATGGTGGTATTCGATGCCTGAAACAACAAAAATGAAAATATTAAAGGTAAGTAAAATCACCAATCTATGTAACTTATTAATTAAAATTAGTATACGTATTACGTATAGCATAGCTCTTAAAGATCAGTCAAAATTAAACGCACCGGTATGAACATTTCTGTAGCCGCCCAAATAAGGTTTTTCCATCGGCTCTGAAAATATTTCTACGTTTATTTGTTTCAGCGTACTGCCGAATGGCACCATAACACTCAAAACATCATGGATAGGCAATTCTTTGTACAATTTATCTAGGTTTAGTTTTTCGTTATTCTTCGTCAATAACTCCACTTCAACTATGCCATATTTGTCGTAGTCAAGATCCATTAAAGCCATACGGTCTTTGAGCGGGTTTTCTTCTCGGAGTAAGACCAAATTGTCAGGGTCCACTTGAAATAGCCCGCCCAAATTCTTCTTTATTTCGTGCACTTTCATAATGGAATGATAAGAGCGTGTGAATATACCGTTCTGATTACGAACCCTAAACTTAATGGCTATAAATGGCATAGTTTTCTTCTTCGGAATGACTGCATGGAGCAGCTCGTGCACGTACGATTCTTTCGGTATCGAGGATAAAGCGAAGTCCTCCGAGTTTTTTGTGAACACATCGATTACCAGGTTCCCGACTGGGTCAGTCTTGAGATCCGAGAGCATGCTTGTTTCTTTGAGCACGGTTCGGTTTTTCGTTAGCAATAGATTGCTGTTTGACACTGAGAGCAATTTGGCCAATTTGCGTTTGACGAATTTTACTGGCGTATTCGCCGGGAAGACTTTGTTGAACACTTGGTTGGGGTGTAGGGGTGACTTGAATGTGACGAGGATGTGGCTGACGGGGCACTTGTACTGTTCGGCCTCCCTGGCGCAGGGTGCAGTAGGGTACCTGGACTTGGCATCGTCTCCCTGCGGGGAAGACACCCGCTTGTACGGAGGGGCAGTGAGCAGCTTCTCCCGACCTAGTTCACATTGACACGCAACCACACCTTTGACACACTCTGGGTTTGGGGCTATTCCTACTGTTTTTCGCACTTCCATTTTGTGTAAAATAATGGGTTACATACAATTATTTTAAGTAAAATAAATAATTCGATTGATTAACAAAAATTGTATACGTTTAATGTGATGATGACATAAATATATTGTTTATTTTGCTAAGTGACTGTTGTCATGGAAATGGTTTATTGACACAGAGCCGTGACAGAGCTTTGCACCGTTCGGTCCGCAAAAAGCTCGCTTGCTCGTCATGGGTGGCGGAAACACTTTCGTGCCTCCAGATTTCAGTATAGTAAGTTCACTAGAAGTGGTTCATCTGTCGATTTAATCCGATTATTCAATAAAACATTTTTAGTCTTAGGCACCACTTCTATTTAAGTGTTTCTATAAAATTTTCACCATCAAAACATTATGTTAACGTTACTGCATAAAAGGAAGCTTGAAATTAAATACAAAAGATTTGTATAAGATTTAAAAATATTTTCAGTAAGAAAAACTACCTAACAGATACCTACTTACTCAACTGCAAGGTGGCTGCGGCAGAAGTGGAGTTTTGTTGTGTTCATAAAGAACAAATTAACCGCTGCGCTTTAAAACTGTAAACTCCTTTGAAAAATGTTCTAAAGGATGTTACGCTTTAGGCTCTTATAAATAGGTAATCCTCTAGAAACGTCTGATGCAATTATTTGCTTTCTTCCCAAGTTTAGAACTCGCACGGAATACATAACTTCGTTATCTTTGAGGTTCAACTTTATCATGCTTTTAATAAAAATTTTAGCGTTATGATCACTTTATACACAGAAGTAAAAACTTATTGATCCGCCATAACAGAAACCTAAGTAGGTGGTTGATAGTTAATAAAAATTGAGAAAACAATAAAATTACAGCGCAATAAAAGAGCGAATGTGCCGAGCATAGCTAGCGTGATATTAAATTCCACCGAAAACATAAAAATGATTTTCGATCGTAAAAGAATAATTTACAGACGTAAAAATGCGCTGAGTTATCGTTACGCCAAGTCTGAGATGCGGATTTAAGGTATTGGCAGCTATTGTTCGTTCGATGAACGATTTAGCAAATGCACCGAGTAAGGTAAATAAATATTTTTGATAGCAGTTACTGAGCTCTATTGATATAGGGTCGCAACGCCTAAAGATTCAAATAGTTTAAAGACTTTTCAAGCAACTTTCCTATTTATTAGTATTATTAGTAAGTTATGAAAGTTTCATGAGCTGATAAAGTTGTTTATTGAAGGATTGTTTAATGATTTTCATCGACTTCTTATTATTTTTAATGATATAACATAAGTAAGTAGGTGTATGCTACGCATGCTTACAGTAGAACACTTCAGAATAGAAAATTTAATTTTTGGTGATGTTAACGCCTGTAGGATAGTGAGAATAATAAAGTTATGGAATTGACCCTTCATTTCGCTCGCTCGAAGTCCACCAATAAAGTCCGAAGTTGACACACGGTATTTATGTTGGTAATGCTACCCGATATGAGCAAGTCTTCAGCGTTAACTGGTCAGCTCGTGTTATTGCGTTTGTCCGTCTGGCGTGCGTCTGTAAACACGTGTTTTAATCAAGCCTGTTGCTTCAGCCCGCCTCTGCGGCCGGCGGCTAAGCAAAGAAAAACTTTGCATGTGTTTTATTACGACGGACGGATGCCCGCGCCCGGCGGGCTTAATTTCGTTGCTGGCTTTAATTGTTTTGTTCTATGACGGTAAACATTTATAAAAACAGCATCCGGAACATGATTGCGATGGCGCAAACATTACTATTGACCGGAAGTGACGTCGCCAGAATAGTCCGGATTAGATTTGAAAGCGGCATTTTCAGTTGGTCCGGCCACGCAAATGAAAATGGAAACAAACAAACGCAGGAGGGAGAGAAGCGGTGTGAATGTTTCGTTCAAAATGCTACGTCGGATCGGAGTTTGTTTTTTTGTGAATTTTATAGTGATTGTATTGATAAGCCAAATCAAAGAAGTGCCGTGCTATATGATCCAGACGAAATGACGTTGGTAAGTAAAACTAAAATATAAATCCAAATCTCTAAAAAGTTCTATAATTAAATAAAATTTTCTGCTAAAGATATTTCAAATTCATCGTACTTTGAAAAGAAAGCATTATTTAGTGGGATGTAGAATAGTAGGGTAGTTCACAATTTTACACGTGGCTCCACCGCAGCGGTTCGAAACGCGCGCATCCACGGGTACGCGATAATCGAGGTGAACAATTTTATAGCCGCTGCAGCTGCTAGGGCTGCCACAGAGAATAAAACCGTTTGAGAATTCAGATTCCGCATGTGATTTTACGCTATTGAAATTAAGTTAGAATTTTAAACTGTCTGATAGTTAAATGTCTGTAACGTAGCTTTCATGTTGAACACATTTCACGGTTTTGGGATTTGATACAGCGTAAATAGCTGCAAATGACCGGGACAGTGATTAAATACCAAAAAAGTTTGATGGTGGCTCAAGAGTGTGAAATGCGACTGCGACTGAAAAAATGGGTAAGTGATTTATATTGATTATTACATTTTACTAACGCATATTATTTTGTACACATGCACATTTTATTTACTGTATTTGACAACATAGAACTCCAGTCCAGAGTCACATCACAATTTTAAACTTCCACAACCTCCTCCAAAAGCCTAAAAACTCGCAGCATGTTTTAAATAAAATTCTTTTACTAACCAAAAAGCCTTCGTGCGTTATTAACCCCTAATTATGCAATCAAAATTTCGAGTGGGCCCGCTCATAGCCCTACATTAGCAGGCCAGCTGGGTGAAGGGGCCAGCTCATTCGATTAAAGCCGGTATACACGGAATTATCAAACGGACGCACCGACAACTCAGCCGCCCGAAAGCGTCTACATTAATAGTTTTGTTTCCCCAACTCGCACCGTTTCGTCGCAGAAAGGTAAAGTTCCGTTTCACGTTTTTTCTTTGTCGAGGCGATTTGTTTGGAACACCTCTCTCATTTGGAAACAATTTTGGACGGTGAAATTGTTAACGCGTTTGACGACTGCAGTTGGGGAATTGTTTCTTTCGGCTATTATTTCATGCTAATAAGCGTAAGGGACAATTTGTCAATACAAATAATTTCCTACTATCTTTAATAGACGTTCAAGAAATGACATCAAAATTTTTGATCAATGATTTTTGAAACAGTAAAGACGACAAACCACATGTACTCGTATATCGCTATTTCGCTAACGTAGATTACCTACTGTAAGGGTTAAGAGTACCTACTTTACTTCCAAAACACCAAGTTTAAATCTGTAAATCTTTTGCGTTCTTTTTGTTTTGCTGATCGATATACAGACATCAAATATGATTATTTATAATAATACACCAGCAGTATAAACGGCATAACTATTCTGGTTTTCATTAAACTGTCTGTAGCGTGAATTAGTTACGAGCCGAGAACCACAAAGGAATCGCACGAATCATGACACCTGCCTGGAACTGATCCGTGTGTATCGGTATCTGTTACATTTCTAGCTCTATTAGAGAATTGATTTAAGTCACAGTTAAATTACCTACTGCCCCATTAGCGCATTAGCTAGACGTAAAAGTAGGATAAGTACTTACATGTTTTATGTATTTTTGCCAGATTTCGGCAAATGTAATAAAGCTAATAATAAGCTAACAATGAAAAATGTTATGCATAACTTCATATTTCATTATGCTATCGGCTTAAGCATCAACAAATTGACCAGTATTTCTACGTCAAAATTAATTGCGATCTGGTTTAATAATGACCATGTCATCAGACATCATATGTTTCAATAACCTAATGACAATATTACAAATCACTATTTGAAGTTGAGCCGAGCGTAAATCCAAATTCAGTTATTTCAGTATTTGTTCAGATTTTCCAATACCTACGTCGTGTTAATTTGTTTGAGTAAATTTTACCGCGTCCGCAAACGATTCGATTAAAATTTAGCTCTCTATTCTGCTGGACAACACACACACCTGTTATGGTGCTACCCTACCACACTGCGTCTAAAACTTTTTGATGATGCTGGAATAATTTCACAGTTTTCAGAAGTGGATTTGATTTTACCTACGTAATTAATTCGGGAACAATTAAGTTAAAATGTAAAAAAGGCTTAGTGTAGCAAGTTCACTGCATTATGAAGAATTATCTAAAATAGTAAGACACGGGTCTTAACGCGACGTTTATTATTAAAGAATTATCTGCCGAGTTTTTAATTTAATTGATTCATGATCGTTATTGTATTCATCGTACGTGTCCCGTTTCGATAGATTCTTCATACGTTTTCAAAATTGTCGATCAATTCAAGTGTTTCATGATGTAACATCATTAAATGTGTATCTTTACCCGTAGCTATCCGTTTTAGTATTTTTGTAATAAATGACAGGCATAATGAAGTTTACATTAACAATTCTTTGCCTCAATAACGGTTTCAAATTAAATAATTATATAAAAGACGGAGGGTTAAAAATAGCCTTACCAAAATCATTATAGTAATAAAATCCAGACTGACTAGTCCATAACGCACTGTGCATTAACGAGTAGCGGTCGTAGTAACTTTGTTTGTCGCCAATACACCGAAAATATGATTGTCGAACAGCAAATACGAATAATTGTAACACAGAAACTGAAACATCAATATGCTTAATGAGTGCTGATTAGCGCCGGCTATGTGCTAATTATGTAGTCTGACAGCGCCGTTACAAATTAACGTATACTGCCCACTCAATATTTAATATGTCAATATTTGTATTTCCTTTTTGCTGTACAAAAACGAAAGTGATATAAAGTCTTGATTTTTCCTTTTTTTTTTCGTGATATAACAATAAAAAGTATTTTCTTTGACAAAAAATTGTCACAGCATACACATATTTATTTTTAGTCAAAGTACCCACTCATATCTACGCTCAAGCCCAAGAAAACTGTGCGTTCGTTTGCTACGAATACAGACGTTCGTAGCAATAGTAGAGCTTCCTTCGTAGTAAAGCTCTATACAATGAAACCAAGTGTTATTTTGATCCCCGTTAAATTGATTTTTATTGCAATTTATACTGAAAATTGTTACGTGTGCGTGCATGCACAGTTTTACAAATTACTCGTAGTACTTATGTGATTATTAATAACATATGTATTTGCAAAAAACTATAGCCTATCTTAGTATTTTTACATATTCACAGTTTAGTTAAGCAAAGAAAAATGTGTTAGAATATGTAAGCAAATAATATTATTTTTCCTTGTCTTACTTAAAAATAATAAATAAACGTTTTCACTACCTTTGGTACTGTCCATGACGTCACAGTTTACGTCCCCACGTAACTTGGTAGAGCAAAACGTGTGTTTGAGAGCAAACCACGCCGTCTTCACACTTTATTGTTAAATCCAGCTCTAGAGATTTTGGAGGTAAAATATCTATTGAATCTTTACAGCTGTGTCCACAAAAGTTTAGTATTATTTTTTAATTTGTCGTATATTTTTATGCAACTCCACTTTCATAATTTAAAAATCTATCGTCAACTAAGTAAGATATAGCTACGTGTTCTTATATATCTGAACGGACTAGAATACCTAATGTAAACTAATTTGGACCGACTACCGTACGTTGACGTACGCTAATAAAAAATCCACACACAACCCCGCAATACTGAAAGCATCAATCTGTGTATCATTAGCCGATATTTAGCCTTTCCGACTGCGGTTCCCAGTCAATTTGCCGAGTGCTTTCATCTGCCCCACTCGGCCCAATATGACGTATTAATTATTTATGAAATTAATACGATCGTTAAAAACCCGTCCATTTTATCCGCCTAGAGTAAACGGTGTTATTGAATTAGCAAATGGCAAGCGCCATTGTGCGATATTTAATTTACGATGACTTCGGAATCATTTTAAAATGACATATTTTATGCAGATGGCAGTTTATAGGCTAGCCAGAGTTACTTGGTGTAGGTATACACAAAGTTGTATAAACGAATTTATGATAGAAGAATCTAAATAAGTTTGAATGTTAAGCTATTGAAAGGTTCGTTGTTAAAAAAGATTAAGGCCTAGGTACATGTGCCAAGTATTTTTCAATTAACAGTAAAGATACGCCCAATACGTCTTGAATGAATTAATGGTATTTTGAATCTTTATAGAAACTAGGAATATTTTTAATAGGTATAACCTACTAATATAAAAATTTCGAAAGCTTTCAATAACTTTAGTTTCTTAATTAAATAGATGATAACAGAAGTATTTAATGATGAATTATCTTCGTCAAACATACATCTGTAAATTCAAGACTTAAAACTGTTGCTAACCTCGTAAGATGGCATGTTTTACGTCACGTCATATTAACCCATTAACGCCCAAATGAAAACTACGGTCAATTTCACATAGCCAATGTTTATTTTCTTTATAAAAATACTTCAGAAATAATACTAAACAGAAAGAAAACCAAAAACAAAATCAGAAGTTAGGTTTTCAGGGGTGTACTAAGTTTTGTACAATGGGCGCTTATGAGTCATATTGAGCAAAGCCTTCTCCATCTTGGCACAGTGTTTTCAGGCACTTGCCATAAGCTGTTTTGACTCTATTGAAACACACAGTAATTTTAAGCGGTCAAATCAGCTTGTTTGCTGGTTTATTTTGATTATAACCATTATTTCATATTTCTTCTCCATCAACTAGAGCAAGATTACCTACTATTATTTATCTTTTATAGGTCAAATATGTGCGCTACTATAATATTTGCGGAATGCTAGCTGATCTAAGCGACTATATGAGTTTACTATGCAGTGCAGTCTGCATGCATTTGAAATTGTCATGTCCACCATATAAGCGAACAAGACCCATCCACCGCTTTTTTCCTTTTACCTCAGTTTGGTAAAGTTCTATAGACTATCAATCTGATCTAACCCACTAATCTTTTTATTATACTGGAGCTGGACACCCAGTGGTGCATAACTCTACTTTTTTTTATCAAGAGACCCCATATAATGACCTTTCCCAATGGTTCTAAAGCATCAAAATTTGTTCCAATAGTACCCACATTATTATCTTTCAATCAATACTAATAAAATTATGTTTGCCTTGTCGAATCTGTCTCTAGGCGTTTTGTGAAAATCTTTATAAGTAATCAAAGGATACCGTTTGGTTCTGTTGTCACGTATGGTTCCAAAAACTATGTAACTAAGTCTCTTTAGGTCGACAAACAGGTCGTAATTGGGAAAACAAACTGTTTCTTTTTGTTGTCTGTAACCTCTTATATAAAGAGCCATGTTATTGGAAAAAGAAAACAATGATTACATATAAGAACTATGAAGAAATAAGTAAACACTCTAATAATAATGTCATTATTTTACTATTTTACGTAACATGTCAAGCGCCCATTGTACTAAAGTTAGTACAGCATCACTTTGGGAGTTATAGCATAAAAAACTTTCCATGAAATGAACTTTTTTATGTATTTTTTATTAGAATATGTTGTTAGCTAATACACTAACAACTTATTCGGTATTTTGTGTAACTTAAACCTTGTATAAAAAATTGTCAAATATCCATTAGGAGATACGAAAAAATCACTGAAACGAAATCGCAAAATACCCCCTTAAGATTTTATAATTATGTTCTGTTTCATCTCAGGATGTAATGCATAGGCCTTTGTTTACCGATTGGAATTATTTCCAGAGTTAAAATACCCACTAAATCAGATTTATCGTAACTTAAAGTTGTGTACAATTTATAGTACGGCGGGCGTTAATGGGTTAATAACGGCGTCACGAGTTCCCGCCGAAGTCGTCTTGGGGCCGCGCTCATCGCACATGCACGTTATGACATAATGGTTTATTGCGGCAGACGCGGCCAAGGATTGGGCTCGCCACGACTGGCACAGTTAAATAAGAACAGCCAGCAATGTTTCAAGTTACGTCGTTATTATATCAACGTCACGAGCAGAAGCTTCAACGCACAATCCATGACGGTAAGAAAAGTCAGTACCTAAGAAGCACTACGACTATCGTTATCGAAAATAAAGCAAGACATAATCGATGACCACTTTTATTTATAAACTATACACATCAATTTTAATAATGTAGATAATTTAAAATTCTCCAGAATTACATAATTTTTATTCCCAGCATAAAAGTAGGTACTAGGCTGTTCTGTTTATGCTACACGTCTAGGAATTATTGCGCCTAAGCAAGTACTTTAATATACCACCTTTATGACACTCGTGTATAGCTGCGTTAATTTCGCGTTTACTGGAAATGGACGTCTGAATATTTTCCACATTTACGTTATGATATAATTCGGTATCTTTTTGAAAATATTAACCTAGCATTGCCCTCACTGCTGTCACGCATAATACGTTAAATGAATAAATACAAACGGTGAAATATTACTTTACGTCAAAGTATGAAAAAGAAGCTTTATAGAATTTCTACAATAAGTACAGTTACGAAGTCAACAAGTTAATTGTATACACTTATATACGACTGTAGATAATAAGAGCAGTTACAAAGTATCTTTTCTGAAATTCGCACTTACACGGCTTCTTACGATATTTATGAATACAAAAAGTCTTTGTATTTCGTGACGCCTTATTAATTCGTATTGTTTATTAAGCTTTTTGAATGGCAAAGAAAATTCGAACAAAGCGAACCTATTAAAAATTTGTCACAATACAGTGTTGGGCATGCAACAAGAAATTAGCTGCCAATCGCACTGAACACACTATTATAAGTTGACCATTGTTCTACCGTTTTTAGAACTCGCATAGAGTTGTATTAGCCACCGAGCTGTTTAACTGCTAGTGATGTGTTTTGTGTTTATAAAAAGTTGGCTAATGGCTAATTAATAATGTTTCCGCGTTATTTAATAGGTTATAAGACTAGCTTATGTATTCTGGAGTAATAAATATATTCAATTATTATGTAAAGCAGTCAAACTTACGTGTCCACTACACATTTACACTTTACTATTTAGTACGAAAGCTTCAAAAGATTTATTTATTTTATTTTTCATTAATTTAGTCTGAATAGCACTTTTTAGTTTTCCATCGCTGATTGTTTGGATTTTAATAATAATACCTGACCTTTCTAATTCAACTCAATATTATGTTCTATGGTTTTTTGAACTCGCACAAAATAATGAGAAGTGTGATTTAGTTGGTGATCCTATAAAGAGGATTGGATACTCTGTTGTAACTACAAAAGAGATGGTGATATAAGTACACAATAAAAAGTTACAACGGCCATGTTTTGGCAGTCTTATAGCATATTATTATAAGCAATCACAGCCAGGCCGGGGTGGAGAGGACTGTTATTTGAAATTGAAATTATGTACTTACCATTGATTAATTTGTTTTATTTTTTTATGATTAATATAAAAATGTTAATTAGGAAACAAAAATTCTAACAAAAAAAAACCCTAGCTTATTTTACATACTCCTTATTAACACAAAAACAACTCTAGATTTCGAGCCTGTCCCTTCGAAGGGTAATATTGCTTAATTCTTAGTATTTGTTCAGAACGGCAGTTGTTTGTGCGTGTAGTGCCGGACTGCCGGCACAGATCCCGGCGCTGGCGGCGCGATCACGCACGCCCGGCGATAGTTTGAGCAGGACTTATCCGCGTATACTAATATGTTTGCATCTGCCGCCTGGCGACACGCGCCCGTGTCTCATCTCATGACAGCCTGTAGTTACTACGTTTGTAGAGACATGTCATTAATAGGTTAAGTTTTGAGGAAAAAGAAGCATGTAGTTCTATCGATATATAGTTTGAGCGGGTCAGTGGTAGTTTCGCACATTCTTGCGAACGAATTTCGTGCGAAACTACTACTAACCCGTTTGAGCGACTTATCCGCGTATACTTCATCCGCCGCCTGGCGACACGCCGCTCGTGCGTCTCATGTCTCATAACAACAAAGTTTAGTTGCTACGTTTATGAATAGGTTACGTTTTTCAGCATTTTCAGGAAAAAGTACTTAGCTTGACCGTGGCGTTATCTCTATCGATGTAGCACGCTTTGTTTTCTCATAGAGCTATCAGGATAAAATTCTGTCTTTTTAAGATATAAGAATCACTTAGATATGATTCATACGAGTATACAAAAATTAGATTTATCTATAAATCAGTTAAAATAGTTAACTACGAGTATTTGTATAATTTTACAAAGCAGCACCAACGCAATGCAATAATGTGAATGATGTTGAAAATATGAATTGCTATCAATTCAAATATCCCCGTTGTAAGTGGCCATTTTACTTCACTTGGCACTCGATTCAAAATAGCCATCGATTGCGGTGGTTCTCGTGGTATCCATTAATTGGAAATTATAGCTCCCACCCTATTATTACGCGTTGACTGATTGATTACTTATTATTGTTAGGGATATTTTTACGGAAATATCCTTTTACCTACTCATTGTATTGTTTTGAAGTACCTTTACTCATTTATCTTTGCATAAACACTGAGAATTCGACTTAAAACCCTACAGCATGGGAGACCAAAATCAGCGTTCTCATAAGATTAGACCTCAGAATCCTCAGATCCTTGTATGATATGAGGATAAGACTGGCTTTAACGCTAAGACAGAAAACCTACTCTTTTTCCATAAATATAGATAAGTACTCCTCCTATTTCAAAATTTGATGATATTATTATCATAAACTCAATTTTTCATGTCAACCTCTAAAATCATAATACTACTACCTAACGCTCAAGTTAGTTCACCCATATTTGTGGGTAGTAAAAGCAAACAGTTTGACCGCGAAGCGACAGCACCTCGGATGGCGTAAAAGGCTAATCGCGGGAGTGGTTGAGCGACGGACCTATGAATCGAGGAACTGTGAGCTCATAAACGACCACGTGTTTACGGACCAGACCAATATCCGACGGACTGATTGCTTCTTTACTGTTACACGATAAAAAATTTATTGGTCGCCCGTAAAATGTACTCGCAACTCGCGAGTCCCAGTAGCCAATATATCTCGAAGCACCCTGTAACTAACCTTTATAAAACTAACGCTAAATGGCTTGCTCTAAACCGAGACCATAGCCGAAGATTTAAAATACAAGCACTGAAAGTATAAACATAAGTGGATGGTAAAGTAGAAACCACAACGTTCTTACGGTCCAAGGCAAAACAAGTATAGGTACCTAAATAGAAGCTCATTCATTATAGCCAAAACAGGTTCAGACTTCTCGATCACACACATGGGATTATGTGCTAAAGTAAAGGCTTTCTGGTTACCTGTCAATTTCCTAAAGCTGAAGGTTCTTTTCCAGAAAAACTAAAACAATGAAGAATGTTCACTAATTTTGTTTTTTAGCTTTCTGTATTCTCTGTTAAAAATAAAAAATACACATGAAAGAATTATTTCGATACGTTAATTAGTTTCCAAGATATTGAATTTTAAAAGTGCGGGCGGCGGCCGGCCCGCCATTTTATGCGCGTGACGTCATATTACAACGACTGGCTCATATTTGTATGGGTGGAATCTTGCAAACTGAATTAAGACCCACTTCCAGGCAACTGATTAAGCTGAAATTTCGCAAACACATGTGATTTGGATGACCATGCAATATTATGATGACATGGAGCTGATCTGATGATGGAGCTGGAAGGTGGCCATAGGAACTCTATAATAAAACGACTTAAATCCATCGAGTTTGGGCTCGTTCGTTTTGTATTGATGAGTATTTTAATTCTATATAGTAATCGGGGTCTAATGATGGAGCTGGAAGGTAATTAGCAATAAAACGACACAATCGCATCAAGTTTGGGTTTGGTTCAATTTTAATTTCTGTGATGGGTCTGGGTGTTAATATGTATAATAAGTTTATATTTACAAAAAAAAAATATTTAAGTATGTTTATATCCGTTTTCTAGTGAACGGACGCTGTGAATGTACGTCACACGGGGTCACGTGACCGTCGGCGGGACTCAATATTTAAGCGAACTTTGAATGCCTATAAAATCATAACTACTGGGTATTTTTGAATGAAATAAAAACTAATGTATTTGTAAATGTAAAAGCTTAACTGTAACATAGGTTTCAAGTGATTTTGCATACCTAGTAACATTCTCAATTGCAGCGAACACATGTGGAAACGAACATTCGGCGCCATAATTGCGTAGTACTTCATCTCTTTTTAAATTACTTTGCTGCGCTTTTTTAAACGGGAGAATCAGTACAAAAAAATTGCGCGCTCGGATGGCCAAACCGGCCGAGCGTTCAAATCGTTTAGTAAACACCGAATAGCTTGTACAAGTGTGGTACAACGATTTTAATCGAATGGAAACGGAACAAAGTGAAAATGTACACCTCAATTATTCGAACAGCCGGCGGTGGACAAATAACCACGTGTCAACCGGACGACGAAAACATTGTGACGATAGATTGCACAAAGTAACCATTCGGAATGGATTTAACATGTAATTGAAAACTAATCATTTGTTTCGAGACTAAAATTTGGTGCTTTTCACATTAATTCATACTTTCGAAATAGCCTAACTCAGAAGTTATATTTTTTTAATTGCAATTCTGTATGTACGGGCGGGAGGCAGTGGTTGTACCACTGCCTCCCGCCCGTACACTGTAGGTTAGCTTATTTTAAACTTGAATAAGTATTGTTTAAGTGTTAAGGTTTTGAAGCCTTACGCCTCTCTACCAAAAGTATCCACAGTTTTCCCAACTGCTAAAATATCGCTATTACCGTAGTGACCATGTACCTACTACGGCGTAGTCGCATGTTACTCGTACTTATTAAATGACATGGAAGACTTCAGCTAAAAACCGGCCAAGTGCGAGTCGGGCTCGCACACCGAGGGTTCCGCCGTACAAACGTAGCGGTTTACAATTTATGACGTATTAAATCAAATTACTTACTTGATTCCGTTGCGTTTGAGTAGTGGCGAATTTCAAAATATGCGGTATGATTATTTTTTATTTATTTATTTTTCCTATATTTGCATTATAGGTAGGTACCTACCTCAGCGTTTTGAATTTTTGCGTTGATTTAGAATTTCTCACAGTTTAGAGGCAATTAGATTTAAGAAGTGTTTGATATGAATTTCAACTTTAATATCTCTACGCGTTCATGTGAAAAAGGGTAGGTAGTAAGTTTATAATTATTAAAAAAATATTTTATGTCATGTAAGCAAAAATAATATTTTAAATTTTATATAACTTCAAATTTATCATTTTCGCAATTTTTCCTTTATCTGTACTATATAACGTTGCTTCGTGCCGAATTTCAAGATTCTGAGTTCACAGGAAGTACCTTGTAGGTTTTGATTCCCTAGCGTGTGACGGAAATTCGTCTAAGGTGTCGGTATAAACTGCTGTATCTTTTGATCGCGTTAACTTAGAAGTTTGATTTTTTTACTTCTTAAAGGGACAATAGATCTAGGTATTTGGTATAAATTTCAATTTGATACCTTTATTCGTTCGTGAGAAATAAGGTAGTAAGTTTCATTTTATTAAAATATTTTTATTATATTATATAACTAAAAAAATGAAATTTTCGCAATTTTTCCTATATTTGCATTATATGACAATGCTTTATGCCAAATTTCAAGATTCTGAGTTTACGGGAAGTATCCTGTAGGTTTTGATTCCTTTGCGAGTGTCGAAAATTTGTTGAAAATATCGACATAATCGGCTGTATCTTTTGATTGGCTTGGCTAAGAAGTTTGATATTTTCACAGCTTAAAGGGACAATAGACCTGAGTATTTCATGTGAATTTCAGCTTGATACGTTCACGCGTTCTTGAGATAAAGGGTCTTGACAGACGGACGGACGGACAACAAAGTGATCCTATAAGGGTTCCGTTTTTTCCTTATGAGGTACGGAACCCTAAAAATTAAACTCAAAAATATAGAGGTGCATATTTCCATCATCATCTAAACGAGCTTTTACAAACTTTATCAAATTGTACCAATTTCATTACTTAAGCCATGGAGTAGCCATTGATTTTTGTTCCTCACGTCACCACTAGCCACCAGACGTTTGCTGTCTGTAATTATGCATGCATGCGAGTTCAGACGAGTGATCTAGCATACGTGAAGACTAGCAGATGTAATTGTATTCGCATTGTAACCCAAGTGCATATGCTAATATAGGCTTCGGGGACGTGTAACGCGCTTTAGCAAAGTCTATTTGCAGAAAATTGATTAGGTGCTTTATGACTCCCTACCCAAAAGTGACATTTTGTAAAGACATAATATTGGGGACTATTTTGCTCGATAAAATATTCAGTCAGAAATTGACATACCGTATCGGCTGACACACATTTTTGACACAGGTCTGAATTGGGCAAAAAAAAAACTTGTACTTACTACTAAAAAAATTTACCCAAAAGACTCGAACTTGACTGACCTAAGCGGATTTTTATTTTAATGACATCGTGAATACTGCGGCTCTTCTCTAGAAAACGTTTTTCACTCGTACCATATTGCGGGCACAGGAAGTAAATTAGTATCTAAATGCTTATAAATACAGTTGAATTTATGAAAGTAGACCTTAGAAAGAATATTATGTACAGTCGCGGAATGAAAAGGTTCGTCACCTTAGTGTCGGTTTTCGCTTGCACTAGGTACTGTAAGAGTCAAACCTGCCAACATAACCGTGCAAGAAACATTGCTGCTAACATTTAAATAAATATGACGTTTGCTAACGAATAAGGTTTTGCTTGTTTATTTTTCTATCCCAACAGTGCAATGCAATGATGACTCGGAACAATAACTTATATAGTTAATGTTCCGAGAATGATGACATTGACCAATTTACAATAGTTTTTATTATTTAATAGAAATAATAATGGCAGGTTGAACCAACAAGAAGGTTTTAGTTTATCAATCATAATAATCTTCTTGACAAGATAAATCTTCAAACAACTTTGATGTCTTTGATCTGAATAATTTTGTACTTTACTGACGAACAGATAAAGATTATTTTCTCTAACTCGAGATTATTCTGTAACATAGTTTTAAAAGGTAATATGTACTCGCGATTCGTTGAAGGAATCAATTTGAAAACTGACGAACCTTTTCATTCCGTGACTGTACTTGCACATGTTATAATGTTTGTTAGGTATTAAATGAACTAAATGCTTGTTAATTAAATAAAATAAAACACAATCTGATTCTGGAAATGGTTCTTATTTCAAAATTTGTCTATGAAACTTTTGGAAGTCGTCTCTTAGGAGCCTGCCAAAAGATTAAAAAAACAAAGTTTTAAATTAAAAATCAAGCGGCCCCGACTTCAACAGTTGGAGTGGAAAGCGAAACGAAAAAAAGCTCGGATGAACCTTTGTAACTGCAATCGCTAATGGCTTAATCTGCGCAAGGATATTGAAAATCTTAAACGATTTCTAAGCTGGCTCCTTGTTTTTGCTACGTGCCAAAGGTGCCGCCGCAAATTACAACGATAGTTTAATAACAGATGGTTTAAGAAAACGAGAAAGTTATCAGCAAAAATACTTATCTAAGTAATTCCTGGTTAGCGGAAACATTTGTCTTTTAAACTAATAGTCAGCTAATTTTTACTACCAATATTACTATGATGTGATAATAATCAAAATTAAAAGAATTCGTAACTTTAGAATACCACTTTGAGTGGTAGAAGAAAACGCAAGGAAACGGGCTCTCGCCCAAAAATAAGGTGGTACTTTATCCGCGTTTTAAGTCACTCTCCACGTTGTGCTGATCGTCTAATCACAGTACCTACTTATAGTATTACAAAAAATATTGTGTAAACTCTATCGACTTCAACTGAGATTATATGCATCAGTAGATCATAGAGAACCAAAGTCCCGACCCCACAGCTAATTAACAATACCGCCGCGTTAATATCACAGTCCTCATAAAAAGCGTTCAATAAACCTAAAGCCTCCGCGCTGGCCTCGAGTCGTCTCAATAAAATACAAATAGAACCGATTGAAATGCAGGACGAGCCAGCTGTTTACTTGATGCCGTCCCACCCAACTATAACCAAGATTGCTTTTTTCAGTCTCCAATCACTTGTAAATTGTTATTGCGTAAATTAAAATTTTCCGATTGGCATTCTACAGCGATGCTGCATTGTTTTCTACTTTATGATACAGTAGGATATTTTTTTGACACTATTAAATTTGCTTTAAGATAGTAGTCGTTATAAAGCCATGTATTCATTAGGCAACATTTGTTGATAAACTGTTTATGACTAGTGTGAAACAAGTTTACCATAAACACAGGTTTCTGAAACTTGGCCGTCCACACTTGCTCTCCACTCATAGCGGGGAGCACGGCAACATGTACCTATCATAAACAATGTTTCATCACCTATGTTTATGGACTGTTTATAAACTGTTTACAGAGATGATGAAACATTATGAAACATTGTATGAACAGTTTATAAACAGTGTTTATCAACAAGTGTTGCCTAATGAATACATGGCTTTAGGATGACGAATTTAGAAATAATTCATATTTGTTTTCGATTTGGCAGCATTCATCTGATGTATATCACTAATGAGTCTAACAAAATTATCACGATCATAAATCGATCTCACCTTTTTGTCCACCAAGTGCATAAACATATACACAAAATATCAATACGAGTACCTACCTGTCTGATATTACGATACGATATTCAGGCAATTAACTTAAACCCACTAAACTAATTAACATGAAGTGTTTATCCAATCATAATGCATGTAAAACATTCACTGCAATCAATAACAACCTAATTAAGTCAATGAGGAGGTATTAATGCGATAACACTTAATTAATAAGCAGTTGTGTGGTAAATGCACTCGAATCGACATTCCGTATCGACCTAGCCACTAATAGACATGTATCTAATAATGTGTAAGGGAAATAAGCAACATCTATTCTTGAATATCGATTTACTTACTATAAACCACAAAACTGTACCTAAACATATTTTTCAGATATGCTGATTATGATATTAAACGTGATTGCATTTTCCATTCAAAACCATAATAATTCTGAAGGAATCAACGCCATATTGGACCAACTGATAAAACAGACGGAAGGAGAAAATGAAGGCACAAAAGGTACGCAATTTGATGTTAAAGAAAACACTGGCAATGATTCCAAAATCATATACATTAAGACGAACTTGAAACTGACTCTACCAAACATAATATTTACAAATATTACAGGAGATCCCAAAGATTCTGATAATTTGAAATATGATACAGTTAGCGAGGAAATCGTAGTAGAGATAGAAACACAGCCACAAAAAGAAGTAGATGATTTTAATGGAGAAGAGCATTTAAAAAAAGATGCTAACGCTCACCAATTGCGATCTGCTTACCCCGATGACTACTTACACAATGATTTGCTTCCAGAACGAAAGAGTACGCTAGATTCGTATCTTCCCAAAATACAAAGTGAGCCAGATTTGCGGTCTCTTTATCCAGATATGATGTTGGATCCCAATTCGAATACAAATTCAGATAAAATTGTTGGAACAGTCAAAGAAATGGCCAAAGATTTGATGGAAAATAAAGATCAGTTTTATGGAGGACCATATGCTCCAGAGAGTAAATTAAATACACCAGCACCAGCAAGCAATATAAATAAACCATTTATTAACGATAAGGAATTCAACGATGATTTACTTTTATCAGGCCTTCTGCATAATAAAGATGCACCAAATAAAATGTTTGATAATATTTTTGGGAGTTTAGACAATCCGAACAAAAATCTTGTTAAAGATAATCTACCAGAATTAGAATCTGGGCAAATTACAAGAAATGCATATTTGGAAAATTTTGCAGATAATATAGCTGCAATAAATCTGCAAAATGCTTTGAAACAAAACATGGTGTATCAGCACTATATGAATAACCCACCACCAATAGAAATGCCAATGGTTTATTCTTTGGCTAACTATGAGCCACAGCCCAAAAAAGTGATACGAACAGTGATCAATCATCAAGCACCGGCAATGCCATTTGCACCAATACCAATACAAACAGGTAATACTTTTAAAGCCATATTATTATAGAATGCAGATCTGTAGAGAATTCTTGTATTTCATACTCTTAAATTAATAAAAACATAGGCTTCCTTCCTAGGTACCTGCACTAGGTAATAATATAGACACGAAACTTTTTACTCAATAGATTTGAATCACTAAGGACTGTATTTTGGTGAAGATAATGAGTTTTTGAAAAGTTGCGGGCGTCTAGTACTTGATTCAAAAAACTGACCTACTCTCGAAATGCGAGATATAGCTGTAGTTACTGACGTAGTTTTGCAGATTATATTACTTTGGTTTGGCTAATTCAAATTAGACAAAGCCTTACACCTGGCTTTCGACGCTCCGCGGTGTTCGCTGTCAACTAGTTAGTGAAGTTGCGTCGAACAAAGAAGGCCCCGCAATCCGGCCTGGGTCTGACTAGCACAAACAGAGTCACGAGCTCAAAGATCTAGTTAGCATCGCTTTCATCGTTGCGTTTGTTGTTCACCCGCAGATAGTTGCTAAGTGTTGGGATGCTGTTACTGGCTTATGTTATTATTCTAATTCTATTGATTTAATCGGATTCCGTAGATTTGTTGTTTGCAACTTTTGCAAGCTTTCTTGACAAATTTTTCAGGTATGATTTAAGTTTACCTTGGTTTTAACGTCCTAGCTAGAGTTAGATGGTACCAGATGTTAATTTTTTTGGAACCTGTCTCCCAACCACATTCAGGCGTAATCCTATTAGCTTTTTTTTGGGGCACCTACGTTGCAAGTTGGATTAGTATTAGTTCGAGTTCTAGTACTGTCATGTCCTAAAATTTATCTAGATGGGTTTAGCACGGCTTCCGAATTGACTGATGGTATAATTTCAAGTGAGAACGCAACGTTACTGTTCACGCCGTCACCGACAGCTAGTTAACGAAGTTGCGTCGAACAAAGAAGGCGCCCGCTATTCGGAACTGGTGGCTTATTCTAGTAGACATCCCAATCCCAACTAATATTATAGATGCGAAAGTAACTCTGTCTGTCTGTCTGTCTGTCTGTCTGTCTGTTACGCTTTCCCGCTTAAACCTCGCAACCGATTTTGATGAAATTTGGCATAGAGATAGTTTGAGTCCCGGGAAAGAACATAGGATAGTTTTTATCCCGGTTTTTGAAACAGGGACGCGCGCGATAAAGTTTTTCTGTGACAGACAAAATTCCACGCGGGCGAAGCCGCGGGCGGAAAGTTTTCTATATTTCCAAATCTATCAGTTTCGCTCTATTTGGAAGTGAGTAAGAGAGATAAATTTAACTGAAAATACGAACGAGCTCAAGAATAGTCCCCTGACTGAGCACAAACACATCGGCCGAGTCCAGGCTCAACGATCTAGTTAGCTGCAACAATCGCACTTTCATTGCTATGATTGGTGTTTGCACGCGGTTTAGGTCTACGGTTTTTTTCACTTGCCTTGACACGTTGCTCGATCCGGAATTTCACAAATTGTGTTCGTCTTCTGCAATGTGGATGGCAATGTGAATTGACTAAACCCACACGTCGTAAATTAATCAAAAGAAAAATCAATGTGAAAATTAATTAAACAGGTCTCAAAATAGAGAAGCAGACAACCAGATTCTCTACAGAAAATGTGAACTAAACTAACACTTGGCAAAAATTAAATCAATCTGATATCCTTCGTTACTGCCGTTCCTCGCAATCTTCATAGTATTGTGTGTTTGCGGATGAGAGGTGTACCTAATTTTGAAATATTGCTCGGTTGCATAAATTAATTAAAAGAACAATTCACTGCAAAATGTGGACGTGCGGATGTCTGAGTTATAGGGTGTTAGAGCAGAAATCTGGAATAAAACGTAGAGCGCATTAATTTCTTTATTACAAGCCCTTTGTTTGCGTTTTTTTTATGGTGTGATACAAATCGTGCATTAATGTTGCGTTTAGTCTAAACGATTTTTTAAGATGTTTCATATTGCAAAATGAAAATGTGAGTTGAAGAGATCATTGAGGTAGACCAAAATTATGGTTTTATTCGATTGATTTATCAAGTATGGCTCCAATTGAATTATATTTCCATCACCACACACTTGAAAAATTCCTTTGCTTTTAACAATATGACGTGTACGATTTCCAATCATATTTTTTATTATAATCGTAGCATCTCAGTCGAAAAATGTAGGGTGAAAAATGTAGGGCTAATAAAGCTTAGAATGCCATCAAAATATCTATAAATAGGGCAGTAGGGAATGTAGGAGGGTGAGAAATTCGCAGAGGGTAGATACTCGTAGTCTATGGTGACATTTGATGTGGTACTGAGATAAAGCTTGATCCCTCTACTGCATGGAGTCCCATATAAATCAGAGGTCTTCATTGACTGGACGATTGACTAGAAAAGGAATTCCATGCGTAAGAACTTGCGACCACAGCTAGTGGAAAACAAACAAATGAATAATTGCCTTTTGATAATTGGAAAATACACTTTCTTAATGAAATAACATATTTTGATTTTTTATTGTAGTGATTATATTTTTTGTTTCAGGTTCTCAATGCTGCACTAACTACTAAATCTGGATTTGTTGATGCAAGTTAAAAATGGCTTGGTTTAAATTAACGCAACAGTATTTATTTTAATAAATGGATGTCATAATTTGCAAAGTATCAGATTCGAATAATATCCTCTTTTATTTTATTCAATACAAATTGAATTATACCTACTTAATTGGTTGCCAGAAATGTGACGTTATCACTTTGTTTTGGACGGTCTCATTATGAATCTTACTTTAATATCGTGTGGTTCGTTTATGACTTATGAAATGCAGAAAAACATGAACTTATGAATATAATTTATGTTCTGCTGTTTCTCTCGATGCCAAGATATGAAGGTGCTTTTCGTTACACTTCAAAATCAACTTACCGGTTGTTCGTTTTTCAAATCGGCACGTGTCGGATTCTCGCACCGCGCCCCCTGGGGGGTGGACGCATTAATTTTTCAATGTAGCCCGTCAGTGGGGCGCATTGAGACAGGGCTGCTAACTTATCAAATTTTTCGCGATCATTGACGATCGCCAGCTATTTAAAATTTATACGTATTTAGAAATACTCGATTCATAGTATTGGTTTTAATAGTTTATTGTTTTGATTGTTTAAGTTTGATTATTGAATAATGTAGCACTGTATCAGGTTTCATCGATACATCTGAGATCAAATTGTGTTATTAACGCTAACTACAACTTTGAGAAAATTTTAAAAATCCTTTAATCTATTATTTTGTCGTTTTTAACGTCTTAAATTCAAGTTTAGATCTTAAGCAGAGTTGCCAACCCTAATTATACATAACAAGACAACTTCATACCGGCTCACGAGGGTAATCCTTGAGCACATTTCCACGGCGCGTTTTAATCTCCGTGAGCGGCTTTCAATAGCATTTCACACATATAGAAAAGTTTGGGGAAAATGTTTCAAACTCGCGCTGCGAAGTTGCTATGTTAATGTATTTCCTCTTTGTACTAATACTCTGCCGTTAAACACGGTACTTCTAATGAGAGGTAATCTTGAAATGCATTGTACGATATTTCACTTTGCACTTTTTTATTTAGTGTCGTTTTTAGTTTCTAATTTTCTCTTAATTTCCAGGTCTTTGTATTAGGTAAGTAGACAACCAAAGGTCAAACTAGCAGCAAACAAATAGAGTTAACGGTTATGACTACTAGTTAAAACTTGAAAATATGTCATAACAATAGTGATTCTAAAATAATTTAATGCAATACCTAATCTTTTATTTTCATAGTATCACAGTTAGATAAACTTACAGCTCTCCTGATTTCAAATAACATTTTCAAAGAGCATTCATTGTTTTAATCTAAAATGCAATCATGAATTCATTTGTTTGTTTCAAAAGCCCCAAAGGTAGCTAATAACTATTTTTAATAAGCGATGGGCGCACTGCGAACCCACATAAGTATTCCATTAGCCTAAGAAATAATAAGCGCTTAATAATCCAAACAAAGTAAACATTTCCTTGGGTAATGTGTAGCTAAGAAACTTATACGAATGAAATTTATTTTCCATTTCCTCACTCCGTGAAAACTTAAATATGTTCGCAGGGTAAACCACTTTGAGAGCAATCCTTTGATAGTGCTTATCTCTTTATGCAAAACTGTATCAAAATTTGATACCTCAAACAGTCTCGTTTTCATGATAATAAGGATTTTAAAACGGCATTGTAGTTGTGTTGGAGAGGGGCTCGAAAGACGTGGAAATAACGTTCATACTTGGCGGCTATAAAATATAAATATAAAACCTTTTATAAAACCAATCATGTTTGAATTATGTTTAGTATACGTGAGCTCGTGTATTGCAAGATATGTTTGAAAAAACAATTAAGAATTAAAATAACCTATGCAGTGCCTAGTAAATTAATTCCTAGGGATAATTAAGGTCACAAGAGCTAGAAAATAAGTCTGTAAAGTGTCGCTTTTTAAGCCTTATTAAATAAAGAAGTGAAAGTTAAGTAGCTGAGGTGTGAGCCGAGCTTTGTTCCAATTGAACTTCAGCGAACTTTCGCGAACTTCACAAGTACTTCGTAAGAGGTCGCAATAGTCGACTAGTTACTTGTTGTAAACACAAAGTTAGTTTAAGATTTATCGTCTAAAAACGTATTATTTAAATTATATCAAGAACTCAACAGTTTAAATTCTTATTTATTGATTCTCTTTGTGTAAACTTAATGCATATTTTGTCTAGTTAATTACAAACAGTAGGCTATAGAGCAAAATCAAAATAAAAAAACCAATTTTTGTTCACGTCTATTATTTGTATAAAAATTAAAAACAGCTGGAATGCAGATTGTTATCATAAAAAATCATACATAAAAGACTATTACCATCAAAACGATAAGTGCATTGTCTACCTTTATATTGATAGAACCCCGGAATTGAGTTAATAAGAATTCAAAGAACAGAACACGTTACAGGTAGGGTGACCATCAGTAACTACACGTGTGGACAAAGTCCAGCTTTTCAATTCATCCAAACTGATGCTTTGATAGTATCAAATATCATGTTGCAAAAGTAAAGCTGCATGTGGAATTTATCACTTTAATTTGGGACTTAACTCTTTTCAATATCTGTAATTTATACAGTAATTTCCAAAATCCTGCCTGGGAATTGCGATTTGGTCGCCCTAGTTCCAGGTGAACACACAGCGTCCCGGACCGGAAAGGCATCATTTCATTACCTGCTATCGGGCTTTAGACAAAAACGGGACAAGCAAGACTGGGTATCGCGATCCTAAGAACTGATAGACCGACTGGAGTCGATGCAATCGGTGTTCAATGGCAATTTATAGTAATACCGCATTTACTAATATTACCTATACGCTAATATGATCCTTATTCAAATAATAATATCCTTATTTTACTACTTATTAGACAGTCAGACATTATTTTATGTATTAAACTGCTACGAGTCTCGTTCATCTTTGCCTAAATACAATACGGTAAAAGACACGAAATAATATGCTTATACAAAGTCAATTTTCACAAAATTTTCTTAATATACGTTCACCTGTACGTAGTACCAAATTTGCGTAGAGACAACCTTTCGTCTTTGAACACTTTATCCTGATCTTTTTGTTTAACAAGGTATTAAAGCTTAAGCGTGTTACCGGATACGATGATAGAGCTAAGACGTAAGATCCAGTCGTGATTTGAACTTACTTCTCCGCTTTTTTAGATAATAATCAATTAATTTGTTTGTTCCTTATAGCTATTTTGTTGATAATATTATACTATAAGTAGGAACTTTTATAATCCCAAACAAAAAAAACTGCTCTTAAAATTAATTAAAAACTTGACGTATTATTTGACCTTTGACTACAAAAGCTGAATACATATTAAGCAAATTGATTGTTGTGGATACAAGTTTTTTACTTTTGTTTAATTCCTACGAAAAAAAGGCGCACATAAACTATGCCGTCCCTATAAACTCCCTAACTCTATTAACTGAATATTATGCACTTTTGAACTAACGATCACCCCTGTCTGTTAAAATATGAAATATCCATGTAGTTTCCGACGAGCTACGTGTACCGACAAATAATTTGCCATTCTCAGTCGTCGCAGGTAGCACTCAAAAGTTTATAGATTGCGCATGAGACAGGAATTAAGTTAGAAAAGGCGTTCGTACGCGTCGCATCACAAAGCGACAACTAACAGCAACACGAGCACTTATATCTGAAGCCATCGCGAATTCGAGAACTTTCCACGACAATTTCATAGTCATAATTTCAACTGCACTTTATTAAGAAAGAAATCCGTGTGTTTGTAGTTTGAAGTTGTGTGCTCAGGGAAATATCCGAGTTGTTTGCTGCGGAGATTACCGTGTAGGTTGACTCTATTCAATTATTGCCTTTGATGCGATTAAACATGGTTGTTTGATGTGAACTAACGTTTCAATCTTGCTGTTCTAAATACTTACTGCAATGGAATTCCGGTTCCAAGTCGTCTATCCAACTGTCGTCGGTTTGTGATGTCATGAATAATGACTCTTATTGAAACTGGTTACTCTTTCAACTCAGGGGTTCTGGGTTGCACGGAATATTAGTCACAAATAACGAGTAATATTTTAAAAATTTCAGACTCTAGGTTTGTCTGTGTCACCAAGGGTTGTGCCCCTGTCAGTTAGTACCTATGCTTGGTACAATTTTTCAACACAGAATGGTAACTTAGGTGATACAACCCTGCCGTTAATCTCGTTTGATCTCTACCCAACTGTTTCCCATTTCATGTAACGTTAATTATCGTTAAGTGCTTATCACGTGAACTCCATCAATCGTTACATTCATGAATCACGGGAATGGCGCCCCGCGGACAGAGCAATTCGCGACGTATCAATTATTTTTGTATCGGCGGCTACTTACTTATCGCGTCAACGCCGCGAGCATTTACGTTGATTGGCGTCCCCGACTATCCCACCCCGGTCTAGGGGTGCTACTGTAATTATTATTATATTATTATTATCTTTCCGCAAACTTAGGTTTAACTTGGGAGTTAACGACTCCCGATTGAAATGGTATGCTAGGTAACGGCAGCTGTGTTCGCAGGTTTTCAAATACACAAACATTGCGAGTGTATGGCTGGATTGCACAAAACAAACAAACGTCAAGAGTCTGTCAAACTCTATACAAAAAACACCGGCTATGGTTATACTCGTAGTCACGATTAAAATGAGGTGGAGTAACTCAGCAAGTTTATCAATTTTATTCGGGAAGTAACTTGCAGGGTGATATCATACAGGATCTGAACCAGATTGTGAACTAATTAATGAGTAAGCAATATTATAACCACTTTGGATACAATTGATGGAAATACAATATGTGCAGTCGATAGAATCAATAGTAAGTATATCAACCGCGAAAAACACAAAAAAACTAAATTCAGAAAGAAAGTCAATAAGATGTAAGAATAAATTCCCATAGCGACCACAACTTTTATACATAAAATATTGTCATAATAATGTTGATAGACAGCCCTGCGTGACTTTCTGATTCTAACTTCAGAATATTGAAATACGGATGGAAGGTGCCTAAACTTACATTACTGTTATTGCAACTCACAGTTACCAACCTGCAAATTAAGGCAAGCTATAATTTTTGCACCCTTCATGTCATGTTCTTGGCAACCCTAATTACTAGTCCTTCACAGGTGCAGTTGCCCTCTCACTTACACTCTACTCTGTAAGCTTACGAGGGAAAGAGAGAGATGCCGAGCCAGGATATTAATTTGAACTGCGTTTGCATGTAGTGGTCTCGCGAAACGTTTATCCAGCAATGATTGCTGTTTGTCACTTGACAGCTGACGAGAAAATTGCCGCTTGATGACGGGATCTCAAATGAATTCTAATTACTGTGCCGCATACATACAACAGTAGCTAAAGATCCCTTAGCAGTTGGCAGAAACCCCACTAGTTATTATCTAATAACATTACACATTCATTTTTATAATAGAACGAGTACCTATGGAAAGTTAGTAGCTTGTTGTATCTAACATCAAACAGGTCGGGTATGTCGTTTTATTCAAACCTTTTAAAGTTTCGGAATGGCTCTGTTTTTGTGGAGCACAGAAAATATAGCCTGAGATATCCACGAAAAATCAAGTATTACGGCGTCTTATGAATATAAAGACAAGGAAGGCGCCCAACTAAAGAGACGGTTATTTTTAAAGTGTGCACATACCGCGTGCGCGCCGCAGGTTACGCTTGTTTTACAACACTTTAAAACAAGGCACTTATGCTTTTTAGGAGCTTCGCGAGAGGCCAAAGAATGCACGGGTTTATATATGCGGTCTCCGGGACTATTTTCGACGAAATAATTAAAAGTTTTTACGAGCGCCCCCTATAGCCGTGTAAAAGATTCGACGACGGCGGCATTCTAGTGCGAATACGACTGGTTTTAAACTAGCGTCATGTTTTCAAATGAAGAACGCCGTTTGTTTAGGGTCTTCGAATTTACGATGGACTGGAGTCATTAACTTTCCGACAGGAATGATGGAAGTTAAGAACAAAATGCGGTTAATGAAGAAAATCTCTTTTGAATTTAGCTTTTTCTTCCGACGTCATTGGGCGTTTTAATTTTGATAACTCGTTACTTTTTCAGGACGGTTGCGATTTTTTAGTAAAATCGAATCGATAGTGACACTTCGTTGTTGCTGTTTTGAGAGTGCAATTATGAGAGAAGGCTTCGGAGGTGGGCCGAGGCTCGCTATATAAAAATAATCGATCTCGATCTCGTATGCAAATGCGGACGTTCAGTTTTAATAGTCCGCGTAAATATGCATAGACGGCCAATTTATTTTTACGTAGCCACGTCGATATGAGTTGATATCAATTTCAGAGTTGGTTTTTGCAAAAGACCGTTTTTAAACATTCAAACAAAGTTAATAGCGAGTTATTTCGCAGCCCGCTGTCCCGTTGGCATCAATTAAATATGTATAGGTTTGATCACGCGAAAAGCGCAATATTTTAAACAGATTTCCGTATGGCCTCCATAGCGATTTATTGAGTTAATCAGTTTGAAGCGATTTTTCACAGAGCGTTTGCTAAAATTAACCGTTTACAAACACAATACAATTAAGTATTATTAAAATAGTATTATGAATGTAATGTTTAGTTTTTGGTCGTACCTACCTATATTTCACGTTTTGTACATTCAAGTATTTGTTATACTTTCCAAACATCCTCAGAATAGTTTGAAAGATATCACAATTTTTCAGTTGGTAAAGTCGATTTCCGCAGGTGGGACTTGAACCAACTTACTTTCGCTTGCCGAGCGACTTATCTGACTACTGAACTACAGAGATTTTCAATCCACCTTTCAATATGCTGACTAAACTAAGTGACTTTAACGCAATGGGACAATTTTATTAGGTACATGTGTTAGTTAGGTGATGCAACAATCCCAAAAGCAATTCTAGGCACTATCATTACTACGATACCTTTGACAATAAAATTATAAAATACAAACATATTTTTTCCTGAAAAGTACGTCCTATGAATAACACGTTTTACTGCTGGAACAGTGGGACCAAAATGGCGAATAGTTTCAGGTTTGTATAACTGTCATTAGAAGTGCACACGTCTGCCTAAACGCGGAGTGGCAATGAGCGCACGATGATCCGCCTCATACACTTTACGGCATTTAAAGCTTATTTACACTAGCGGTTTGTTGACGAGACGAGACCCCTGCGTTCTCGCGGCGAGAAGAGAAGAGAAGAGTAGCATATCGCACGTCGTGGCATCACCGCGAGTCAACAATAGCCCCAATATCATTCCATGCTTGCGGTGCTGAGTTTATTGTATAAAAATAATCGCCGCCTCCTCGCATCTTGCACGCCTCGTCGATTAATCGTCGGCCACGTCGCCAGTGTGAAAAGTCCTTAACTGACGTGCTTGCGCCTCCCGTATAATTTTCCTGCCGCTTTACAGCGTCGTTTTAGCCCATCGTAAAGACTTTTAATTATTTCTGACGAGGCGAAATTTGACCCGAACGTAAACCTTATGCATTCTTTCCACTAACAACCCCAACGAGCTCGTTCCATCTTAAACGCTATTTGTTTTAAGGTACTGTAAAATAGATATGTGCCATCTAGATACGCTCTAATTTCCACGTTTATGTACTTCATAAATGGCTCTAAACTGTTTATTTCCCGAAACAGACAGCTCTCGTTTTAACGCGTTCGTGGAGTACAGATATTTCATGGGGAACTTTTGAACTTTCAGGAAACACCGTTTTTAAGCGCTTAAGCTGATTAAAAAGTTGAACGCTGAATCAGAATGAAAACAAAGAACCATTCATGCCGTTATGAACAATATCTAATGTACAAAACATTCAGGAGTTGTAGCTTTAGTTCGAGGTCTGTTTATTATTTGTTGTCTAGTAAATTATTAAAATCATTTTATAAATGATGTTCAAAGTCAAAATTTATTTTTGATTGGGTGTTTGTGTCCAAAATCTCTATTTGCTACGGAATGTCTCGTAGCATTGGCTACGAAATACCGTAGCAGATATATAACAAATCGCGCGAAATCAAGCCGCATTAGTTTTATTTCTAGTAGAGCATTATAGGTGTTCACAATTTTTTCTTTCTTTCTTTCATTCAATCTCCATCAATTTAAATCGTTTGTCAAGAACACACTGCCCGATAGTATTAATGCATCGCATACCCCTGGTCATCAACAAAATCCACTCCCTAGCTAGATTTATCCTCTGTGTTATAAGTTTCTGTAAAGTTAAAAAGTTGAACGCTGAATCAGAATGAAAACAAAGAACCATTCATGCCGTTATGAACAATATCTAATGTACAAAACATTCAGGAGTTGTAGCTTTAGTTCGAAGTCTGTTTATTATTTGTTGTCTAGTAAATTATTAAAAACATATTTTATAAATGATGTTCAAGTCAAAATTTATTTTTGATTGGGTGTTTGTGTCCAAAATCTCTATTTGCTACGGAATGTCTCGTAGCATTGGCTACGAAATACCGTAGCAGATATATAACAAATCGCGCGAAATCAAGCCGCATTAGTTTTATTTCTAGTAGAGCTTTATAGGTGTTCACAATTTTTTCTTTCTTTCTTTCATTCAATCTCCATCAATTTAAATCGTTTGTCAAGAACACACTGCCCGATAGTATTAATGCATCGCATACCCCTGGTCATTATCAATATCCGCTCCCTAGATGTATCCCCGTGCTACAAGTCTGAATATTATAAAAAACTTAGGAAAAACTAAAAATACCTTTTGAATTGTCTCGTTACAGCTCCTCGCTTCGCTTACCCCGCCGCGTCGCTTCCACTGCCATGACACGACCAATTAAAAGTTTATGGCATCACACCGCTGGCCTGTTTGTAATGAGCCTGTAACCCGCCACTTCCTAATTGCGTCAAGCGTTTGTGAGCCGTAATCTAATTTAGACGTAATTAGAGGTACCTACATGTGTGAGTTCAAAAGAAAATTTCTAAGACTGCTTAGCGGCCGTCTAATGTTAGGAATTGAATTAGAAACTGCAGCACGGTTTTACATTTGAATTTGATATGAATAACTTGTACTGCTTAGAATACTGATAGCACAGTATATTTATCTACTGTGTTAATAGGTAGGATCCAATTCTGTATTAGTACCTACGTAGGCCCTTTTCAGAGCACTTATAATTATTTGTCCTAAATTTTTCCCTAGTGCTACTTTGGGAATGCCATGTCATCTATAGTTGTAACAACTAGATAGCTATTACCACTTTTAAGCATATTTTCAGATCATGAAAACGATCTTCAAGTCCATCGAAAAGCTATATTAATAAGTAGGTAGAAATAGGTACTCTTTATTTTTTGTACGTGGCCTACATACTGCCAGACGTGTCCAAATATAGCAATGACCTGACAATTTAGGACAACATTGGCTAGTGATAATGTGGTCAGATGTGGCACACCAAACCCGTCCTCTGTGAGGTAAATCGATATACTCGTAGACACACGTAGAAGTATTTCTTTAATTCTCGGATTAATTGAAAACCTTAGACGTTACTTGTATCCAGAGACATACGACACGCGCAATTAAAAGTGAGGTGTCAGTTCGCTGTAAGCGAGCCTGTGTAAACACACCTTGCCTAAGGACGCGGTCAAGTACAGAGCTCAGCGGGGAGCGAGAGGTTGGATGCCGGTGGATCAGTCAAGCTTGAGGAAATTGAAACCAGAAAACATACAAAACATAGGTACATACAGCTCGTATGTTTTATTATTATTGTGTTTTAGATAGATGATGTGTGTAGATGTTTTAATATGATTTTATTATAGAGTTTGAGTCGATTCCGCAATTTTGAGCAGTGCTTAGCAGGGCTCAGTGTGAGGTCCAGCATTAAGATTGAACTTATGATTTCGGTAAATATTATGCAATACTCAACGTCAAAGTATTCCACTTTTCCACTTTTCCTGGGTCCTTTTAACATTAATTAAACCTGTTTGTGTATTACCATTTTTTGGCTCCACGGTTAAGCTCCGCTCACATAAACACACCCCTTCTAATTACGCCGGCACCCGCGCGAGATGCGATGCGTCGCTAATTGCGAGTATTGAAACCCTTTGAAAGGATTAATTGACACCACGTGACAATCATTTTACAAACATTGTTTCTAGTGCAAGTCGAGAACCTTTTATAATTATTTCTGCATTAACATTTTCTTCTCAAAAAGTATAAATTATTGGTTTCACTGCATTTGTTTTATCCATACGTGTTTTAATTTATCAATCCAACTGAAATATAACAGAACTAACACCAAAAAGATTATGCATGTTCCGTTCGTTTGCAACCTCTCTCAGTAGTAAGCAATTCAATTTGCCGGTCCAATTCAACCACAGTGTTTTAAATGTCGGTCAAATCTAATAAAGCCTAATTAGAATCCGATGTAGACCCGCCTTTGTTCGCCCAGACGCCCGCTCAACCGAATTAGCCCCAAACATATATAATTTGCCGGAATCGGGGAAAACTTTCATGCTCATTAATATACGATATGGTTCTCTGCTATGATTACAGTAATGCCACTCCCTGTTATTCACATCCGCTAATCTCGTTTGCTTTTAATAAATTAGGTCTACACAGGTATTTGACGGGAGGGAGGACCCAGAATCGTGTCTGAGTTTATGGGAAAAAGTACTTCTACAATGAACAAGGTATACTTTGTTTTGCAGAAACCTTTGCTACTCCTCTAAAAATTAATGTAGGTACACTCGTATTATGTACTATACAGTCGACATACAGTTTGTTGTAAAATATAATATATCACAAATAATAACATTGCTCAGTGTTAGCCTTGAAGCGCTGACGTCCGCACTTGTCACGTATAGAGCAGTATCAAGAACGAGTAACCAATAAAAGAACCGATATCAAATGTGGCGGCGCGTCTTCTTGAGAGGTTAAGGTCAAGGAAAAGCTATTTTTTCCTTTCCTTTATATGATTTGAAACCTTGTTAGTTGTTAAATCATAACAGTGCCAATTAGTACTGAATACAGCCTAAAATCGGAAAAGCGTCTTTTTTCAGAGATTTTTTTTTTCGGAAAATTAATGAAATTGATACCTGCTACATAAGATTTATTTACATACACATTGAACCATCTGCTTTTATCGTTTTCTGTATTGATACAGTAAATGTTGTTATTAATCAATCAAATGCTGATAATGCTTTGAGAACAGAATCAATATTTACTGTTCTCGGTATTATGTAATAGGGCTGACATATTTTGGAAAATCAACCACAGCCGTTACCACAGTGGAGTAACTTCGTAATGTTTGAATGCCTAGCATCAATGTTACTGACATTTACGGTACCGAAAACTTTGCCAAGCTAGTTCAGCCGAATTTGGTTACGAGTTTAGTATTTGTACTTTCATAGCAATTACACTGTGTCAAGCATCATGAGTTACAAATGTTGTCTTATTTCAAACGTGATAAGATTTATATTTGTGTAGGTGCGGCTTCTTGTAGCTTACAGGCCGTGCCGAGTTGATTTCGTAGAAATGTTGGTGGCGTCAGGAAGTAGCTAATTGGAAAGTGAAAATCCCATTCCATAGCGGCGTCAGCCCTTTATCAGGTGCTATTATCTTTGATAAGTGTAAATTAATAAACACTTAAATGGTGGAACGGAACAAATTACTGTTTCGTTTGGTTGGATTTTCTTAAATTAAGTGTGTCTGTTATTTAGATTTCATAAGATATAAAAGCGAACCTCTGTAGCTGCTTTAAAGCAATGTTTGTCGTTTACATTGTACATTTTGCCTAAAGTAGTTACGCACGAGGAAATTGCATACAGAACCATCTGTTACCTTTATGATACACCATGTAAACCGACACGGGTTGCTAGTTATCAGATAAGAAACATGTATTATTCTAGAGATAATCTTAATGTCCAATGTGGCACTGCCTAAATGTCCAATGTGCCATTTTAAATTAAATGTTTACCGTTTATAAAACTTCGCCTGGAAACTAAAAATGAGGCAAATGCACGACTTGACCCTGACTAGACAGCTTGGGTAGGCCTGCTGACATCATTTGACTCTGACATTCACGAAAATATTGGAGTATGGAGTAGTCCCGTTCTAATCAGCCAGATCTACTCAGCACGATGTCACACACAGAATAGCATTTGACGGCGCACAGATCTACTAAAAATGGACCTTACAAAGGTCTCATTACAGCTAATGAACGAATACAGTGATTGTACGGCGTTACGGTAGTTAGGCGACGCGGGCGGCCTATTACAGCGGAAAACCGCCTACACTCAACGCATCGGTCGCCATTGCCGCCCAGAACGTAGCACGTCGATGTAGTCGTAGCTACGAGATTTACCGTACGGTCCGTAGCAATTGCTACGAGCGATGTAGAGTCGTAGCACTAGATTGTACAGTATCTTTTATCTTTATATTTAGGTATACAGGGTGTTAGGTAAATGGGTATATGAGTCGATACTAGCCCATGTTAACATGGTCATATAAATGGTATGGTGAAGTCAAAAAAATTGATATCTTCATTTTAATTATTTTAATTTTCATACGATTTGTATTAAATTACCCATAGATATAGATTTACCCATTTACCTAACACCCTGTATATTTTAGAAATGATTACTTGAATCAAACTAAGTAAATAAAGATAGATAAGTTCTGCAATTGTTCATTATAAAATTCAATTTTGTCAGTACTTACCTTTTAACGAATGCCTCGACGTCATAATAAGTAACATTTATTTTATAACTTCCATTTATCTCTGCTACTTGAATATCAAAAACTAATAACTTGTAATATGGAATGCTCCCCATTGTAGAATCGCCACCCTCAATTCCAACAATACATATTTTGGTGCAGTTCCATGAAATATTGCTTCTGTGTGGTTCAGCAGCGTCAAAGGGAGCTTCTAATTAGAAAACCATGTAAGCTTTGTTTGTAAGGTTTTCAGCTTACACTCACTGTACAGTGCGAGGCCAAGTTCACTTCGAAATAGGATTGTAGCTTTCCAATTAGCTCGTGACGGAATCCTTCCACAGCGCAGCTCGGTCCCTGTACCGTATAAACAAAAGGGTGCGTAGGTAGGCATTTAGGGTGTTTCGTGAAGCGTGCGTGACATGATGATGACGTCAATATAATAATAGAGTTGGATACTGGGTCAACGTAATAATATGAAAAATTATGTATTTAGTTTCGAAATATTTTTAGTGGAAATCATTTTACAGATTCTCTTTGATATTCTTTTCTCGTAGAATTTAAGAGTAAATAATAAATCTCAAATGTCATCAATCATAGGTAACCTAGTAGTAGCATAGTACATAGGTTCTGGAGTGGAGGCCGCGTACCGGAAAACGCAGCGTGGGACAGCTGGACCGACGACATCATAAAGGTAGCAGGAAGGCGCTGGACGCAGGCCGCTACCAACCGGGCAGCATGGAAAGCATTGGGGGAAGCCTATGTTCAGCAGTGGACGTCCTATGGCTGAGATGATGATGATGACATAGCTAACCAACTAAGCTGGCACAGCGACTACATACACGTCTCTAACTTTTTTAAAACACATGCCATAGAACAAATAACAAACCGATTTATGTACAAAATAAAAAATAACGATAATTTATTCAAACATCGTTGTTCTAACCAAATGAATTAGTTCGAAGAGTTTCTTTCTCGCACTTTTTGTAATGGTCAGTTTCAAAGCGATATTAACTGGCTTTGTTTTAAAATCCTAATTGAAACTAGTAATTTACCGTGTTACCTTTAAGCTGCTTTGTCATGGAACGCAGAATAATGAACCGATTTGATCACAATTCGCTCATAACACTGACCTGACCAATACTTAGGACTCGTTCATATTGGTCATTTATGTTCATAATATTATTTAAATTAGATTCGATTGCTGAATACGAATATTGAGCAAAACTACTGTTGATAGTTAGTTTATTTTCATTCTGAATAAGTGAAACTCGTGGTGCCAAAAACAAAGTTATCGGTTTCGAAGACTGTTGATGTCTAACTGCTTACCTAAATCCGTCGCTATAATAATAATGTTATAGCATTTTGGTATCTCACTAGTGCGAGAGTGAGATATCTATAAGGGAGCCATTTGTCTATCGTAAAGGGCACCGGTTGAAGCTCGCTTCTTTCTTCGGCCCGATTATCATTTTCCAACAGGTGAGATGAAGGCCAAGAGCTCCCATGTTGTGGACAAAAAAACGGACAATATTCTTTATAACTTAAAGAAAAGTAAAAAAAGAAACAAACAAGTGATATTCGGTCAAACTAGACCTTCACATTGCAACCTTCCAGCGCCATTATGCGCCCGCCCTAGCGCTGCCCGCCGCGGGCGTCGATCGGGCCTAATTTCGGGCGGTAATTGCCAGCCTTGCTACGGGCAGCACATCCAGAATCTTTGTGGGAACTGGACGGGGCGTCGCCCGGTAGGGTTGCTGAGAACTACGTTTTAGTGTTCGAGGTAAGAGAGAAGAATATACGGAATATTTACTTTCAACGAAACTTAATTTCGATCGTTGCGGGTCCAATGACAGTTTAACTTTCCCCCGGGACAAACTTGACCTTCATTGGTTGAGTTTTGTGGCGGTCAAGCTGTAGATCCTGGCTACACAGGAGTTGCAGTGCTGGGAAAGAGAGGTGGGAATAGTCCCGTTTCAACGAAACAAACAAACATACAAACGGGCGTTAGTAGCGCGACTGCAGCGCGGTGTTTATATAATGTGAAGGCATGCATTCACTGTCACATACTGAAATTTTCCGCAACGCGCCTGTCGCGCGTTTGTCGCGCTGCTAAATCGCCTAAGTAAATGTGAAAGCGCTCTAATACTGGTGGACATGTAAGAACACGTTACCAGGAAGTATTTAAAAGCAGATAGCAGATAAATAACTAAAAACATGTCTCAATGTTTTTTTTTTCATCAAGCTACTTTATCTAATTGAAATCAATAGCGAATAGGACTGAATGAATGGGATGACGTGATCGCATAGCTAAAGTCATTTTTGTACGTCCTCCCCTGTAACAAAGAGATAAAATGAAATTAATACAATATCTATCAGAACTTTCAGGATCGTGAGTCGACTATTTACCGTATATACAGCATATTGCACTTGCACTAGAAGAGCTGGTAAATAATATTTTTAGTTATAACTACGCTAATGTTGCAGCAGTGAGATATCCTAAGCTAATAAGCAAAATGATGTAAGCAGATCTCTCCCAAAAATCAAAATAAGCTCGCTTCAGTGAAGTGCCATCCCTATCGCCTTTTGAATAGAAGGATGTTTGTTATTGTAGTCCCAAACTGAAATCAATGACATCAAATCACCGTTGACGAGAGAACGCCAGCTAAAGCAGAATTTGGAGTATCCGATTTGTTGATGGACAAACACCTAACTGTAGAGTGTTATGGTATAGATAAACCACAGAATTAGATTTTATACAAATTAAACACTATTTTGAGTAAAAGAAAGATAAAACACTGTAATTACTCAAGTATAACAAAAAAATATCTGGGTCCCCGCTACTTACAGGTGTAAAAAAAGGTTTATAACTTACCAAAAACTACCTGTAACAATATCAACTTTGATTACTTTTGTGTGTTACGTGAATAAAATTTTATGTAAAGTATTTAATAATTTATTATTAACTATGTACAATGAATCAGAACCTAATTACGTAATCAATGCCATGTTTCTTTTTTTTACAGTTTTACATGTTCGTCCGTGATCGTGAATGATTGTCATCATTAAATAATTCATGAAGCACTCTTTCGATAAAAAAATAAATCCAATACCAATTGCAAAACTTGTGATGTTGATCTACAAATAGTGCTACAACCATTTTATGGACTTGTTACACAAGAAAGTTTACACTGAAAAATATACGGAAGTACTTTAAGAAAAAGAACTGTAAAAAGAGCCAATGCTAGACAAGGGTTCCAGCGTTTTACTATTCATCTTAAAGTATCAGAAACAAGAGCACTGCTAGTTTACGGCATTGTTATTTTCCGCACAAAATTTAAAATCAAACAGATATATTTTATTTTTTTACAGAAACAACCAAGTGTACAGTTTTGCTTTACCCATAACAAGAAGTTATATAACGCAATGCTTGTATGGTTTGACTTCATTTATGGTCTATAGTTTACTGAGATTATCTCTTTCAGGATTTATTTGCTGAGCCGCCGGCGCGGTATATCGAAGGTTTTTTTTATGTGACTGGAGGCAAACGAGCAGACGGAATGACCTGACTGAATTTCATTCAGAATTGTATTAATTTCAAACTTGTGTGAATACATAAAATGCATATGTAATCCCAAACAATTCGGTTAGTTGAAGTAAAATAAACAGATGTAATATCATAAGTAGATAATGAAATTATTTAAAGTTTATCTTTAAAAATATTCATAATTCAGTAAAGTATTAATATGCACCTATTAAGATAAAAGTAGGTACATGATGTTTTAACAAGATTCAACATTAAACAAAACAACTGTATCAAAGTACCTATACTGTCATCAATGTTCAAACAAGTTCTAGGTATCTTTTACCTGTCTCTAAGCGTAACTTAACACTTATGTCACTTTCGATACGTCTCTAAAAAGATCACTAAGTGTAGGTTGACTGAAATAGCAAGAGAAAATTATGAAACCACCATAAAATGTACGTTTAAAATCTCGACTAATGTAATGTAACTGTATGTTTATTTGTTTGTGTTTCCTTCTCAACTCAAACAGTAGAGCACTGTGTAGATTAGATAGATAGATTATAATTATTAAAAGATTATTTAACAGTTCCTCACCGATTGTTTAATGATATGGGATAGATATGGTATACAGGCAAAAAAAACAAACTTTAGAATTGCACCAGAATTGTAAAGATATTCTGAAATCAAAGCCCTGCTGGTGTCTAAAAAGTGTCAGTTTATTTAAAAAAAAGAGTTCTGAAAAGACGCACAATATAATCTAAAATTAATTGTCAGACAAAGCCAGGGTCGCAAACTAGTCTTCCTATAAACAGGGCGGTTCACGGGCCGTCGAGTCGGGTTATGGAAACGATTTGCTTACGTCGTAACTATTACTTGTTTTTCATACATGAAGCGCCATTATCTGAGCCATATTTATCTCGGGAACTAAGGGCTGTATTGATCTAATTTCAGTGGGTATATGATTAGGAGTTATTGTGCTTTTGGATAGAGTCAATGTCGTTTAGTTACTGTGTTATGAAGTAGCTTATTATATTCGCAAAATTAACTGTTGATAGGTATTTAAGAGACACAAAAAAGGACATATTGTTTATTGTAGTTACGTTCTTGATGGCAGCATGTAGGTAAGTATTTAATAGGATGTCAGTTATACATATAAATTAGAAAATAAAATGGTTGATATGCTACATTAAAAAGGTTATTACATCTCACTAGTTGCAGAAAAATATTTTATTCATATAACATACCTACAGTAAGATAACCTAAAGCAAGAACAAAAGGACGACGAGTAAGTTGAAGACATAATTTTTGAAATTAAAACTTTCCACGCTCCATTGAGCAGCAAAAAAGTAGTAAAATCCTGAAAATGTAGGCGTTAGGTTTTCATAAGTAAAAAGTTCTGTTCTCCACACCTTACGTTATTATTAGTGCGGCTCGGGGTGGTAAAGTAGTTTACATCTTATAGCCATTGGGTGGAATCAAAGCGAGCGCGTATTGAAACTTGCTTCTTGATACTTTACACATTTTTGCATGCATCGCGCGAGTTACTTGAGGCTTCACAGAAAGTTCGAAGCCCACAATGTTGAATAGTTATTCAATTGGAAAAACTGCTGAGTAGATATTTGCATATTTGAAACTGTAAGTACTAATGCTCATTAAATCTTTGCTTAGGTATACTAAAATTTTATCTATTTTAAAATCACACACGAAAATCGATGAAATTTAAAAAAAATACAAAAAAATATTTTTTCACTCCACTTCGTAAAAGTCAAATTAATATTCACTTTAGTAATGCACATCTTTAATGAAAGACCACTACAAAATCGATAGCAGTAAGTAGAGACAAATTATAAGTAACGGCATTATCTCCAGGGCATTTTCTATTAAAGGGCCATGAGCTCTTTCCAACTAGGTCTCATTACAGGTCCTTACCAAGGCTATTTCAATTTTATAATCAACTGTAGTTATGTGAATTGTGAAAAATTACAGGAGCTACACACGTGTGAGTGCGTGCAAGGTCGCCCGGTCTCCGTGGCGACCGGGCGGGCGGGCTCCGCCCCGCCGAGCTTGTAAGTTTAAGACAAATTCAGATATCGTCTAGCCATAACAAGTCACACACAAATTGATAGAAGACTCTCAACCACGTTCGCGTTACGAACATTTTTAGTTAAACTTATTTAGTGTCTCCAAAAAATCGAGTCACATCACACATCTTTGACTTGTCTAAACAATAAAGTTGTTGTCAAAAGTATTTTTACTGTTGATTAAGTGAAGTTTAGTTTTAAAGTTGCGAAGTACAGTAGGGCGGGAAAGTGAGGCACGAGGCGAATGGGCGGGCGCTGCAGTCTCGCTTGCACAAATTGCACCACCCACATCGGAGCGGATGCGAATGCAGTCGTGCCGTGCCGCCGCTCCAGCTCGCCGCCGCGCCGGACGCCGGACGCCGCGTGTTACGCGCTCTGTAACCGACTACCAGGCCACCAGAAGCTGTGAGGAGGTAAGCCATTACACTTTTAGCTGCCACCCTCTCGCACCTACCGCATTTCCTACTCCCCATCCTTTTCCGCCCGCGTAAAGTTGATACGGGTTTCCCTTTTATCGGCGGAATGTGGGAAAGCGGGTTTTGGTGTCCCAACTCTCTCTTTCAATTTGTAAACGCTCTGTGATTATTAAAACAGACGCCGTGTGAACTGCAATTAACGTTCGCGCGTTCAGGATTTTTCTAGTTTAGTTAATTCGGAAAGCTTTAATTACAGTGTTATCTTTTTTATATTACTCCCTTCCTTTTGCAATTCCTGTATTAATAAAAAGAGAAATTGTAAAAGAAATGGTAAAGTTATTGTTATGATGATTTAAGATCATTTGAGTGTCTTAAAACTAATTTAGATAATTATTTAAAAGCAGCTAAACTATATTTCTTACTTTTAAAACTTGCTATAACCAATATTAGTCTGTAAAATAGTGTTTTTCCTGAAAGTTACAAAATATAGTGACTAGAAGCATCAAACGAGATTTAATTCAGTGGAAAGTTGAAACAAATTATTCGATCGTAAATTATTTGACCAAAATAACTTAATTTCAGTACTAACAGTGTTTTCCTGTAAAATAATATGTCTAATAAATAAATTATAAAATACTTATTTCTATAATTTCTGGTCCTATTAATTTTGTAAATGTTTATTTAAAATAAAAATTGTTTCTCAATCTTTTTTCACAGACAAATAACACAGTGAAAACAAAGTTACAATATTCAATTTGTTCCTTAAACTTACCCTAAAGCCCTAAAGAGAAAAAAGTATTAACAGCGCTGTAAAAATATTTTCAAGGCTTTCATTAAACGGCTATTAAGCCCGTCTTAAAATCAAAAAGCCGCAGTGATTATTGGCTCAAATAGTAATGCAACAACGAGTCCAGTAAACCTATCTATATCAATAAAAAAGCAATATGAAAAACAAAAATAAGCAAAAAAAATATACTTCTGTTAAATATTTTTTAAAAGATATTTTTAAGTAAATTAGTAAAGTCAAGCCTATATTTTTTCTTAAACGCGGAGTTTGTAAATCTGTGCGGTGACCGTGAGTCGCACCGATAGTAATATTTTTATTTAAATTAATAAATTATCGCATCCAAGTACTTTTAAATATCTTTGAAATCCAATCCCGTTTGAGATGAGGATATTTATTCAATTTACCTAATATTAAAAGTGATTTTTAAAACGACTGAAAGGACTCCAAAACTTGTTTCAGTGATAGTAAGCTCCTCCATTCAGAAGTGTCATAGGCTATGTTTTATCCCGGACAAATGTATTGTTCCCTGGAGATGCACGATTGCATTTTAGTGACGGACTGTACTGTAACATTCACGAGTAAACCTCTGGGTAAAAGTTTTAAAAAATACTTCAATTATTCAAAAAATCATCAATCATTAATTGATTACTCAACTTTTGCTTATAAAAATATGATAACCTAATCAACTGTTTATAAATATAAACACTTATTTTACCTTCCTTTGTGTATTCGATGACAATTAAGGTAACGGCCTAACGGCTGATGGAACCATCCCTTAGGAAGACCGACAATAAAATTACGAATAGGTTGAACATTTAATCTTCTTGATATAAAAAATAATAGAAAAATGTGAAAGGATTTGGGATAGAACCACTCACGCGCTTAGTCACTAATCAAGATACTTATTTGAGTTTTTTTTTGAGATTTGAAACGAAAGAACAGTCGCGGTCGCGTTGTTCAAATCTCTTAATATTATTTTCTTAAAGTTCAATTGCACATTTAAATAAGAAATTAAGAGAAATTAACTATTAAAATATACCGAACCCTTTTTTCTTAATCGGTTTTATCGTTTGGTTTATCGCTTCATCTATTGAAAATTTATGAGACTACGTTACCTAAAATAACATGATAATTATGGTGATATATGAATTGTAAATTACTTGTTCATAGCGTGGGTTATGTACCTATAATCCACGTGTGACATCTAAATTGAAAATATAACTTATATTTTCTAAATGCTTTAGTGAGTGAATTTCTTGCAAAATAGGAGATGAAAAAGATATTATTTTCTAAATGGTTTACTATTGTGAATGAAATTTTGCCTGAACGGTCTTACAAAATAGACGATAACCATCCTTCTGGCGCAGACGGGTAATAAAAAAGGGCCCAAAATTATTACCACTGATATAAAATTAAAATCAAGCGTATGATAGAAAAAAATCTATAAGAATTTGGTAGCATAAGTACCTAGTAGTTAATTCATAGACAATACCTATATTTGTTTCTGACGGATCTTTCTACTGACCGTATAACACGTTTCGCCGAAATGATTATAAAATCGGTCAAGATGCCCTTTCGGAATGTGTGTGTGTAACTATTGGCTTACAGGACAGCAAACACACAAGTGAACTCTTACACAGCTACAACTAATAACGTATAATTAAAGACAGTGTTGAACGTTAGTGTCTTCTTAATATTTATACTCTTTCTTTGGTTCTTCCATAATACAATCAAACGTGCTCCCTATTAGGGATATTTCCTGGGTCAAAAAGCAAGAGTTTTAATTAGTCCGTCAGTTAACTTATCAAAAAATACTCTACACGTATTTTTCGATTTTTCAAACTAATGAAAATTTAAAGAGATAAAGCGCGCCAAAGTTCATAAGAAGAGGCCCGTGACGTCAATGCTTGCATAAAAGTGCCGCACGTTGTGACGTCGTGCGGAACTTCAACGCACCATAACTATGTAATTATTTGTTAGATTGACAAATAAAAATATATGTGTCCAATATTTTTTGATATTAAACTTGACGGACTAAAAAAAATTTTTTAGGAAAGTAGCCCGCGGGCGCGCGGTCTTTTGTAACGGCAGCGGTCGCGCGTAAACGAAAAGACCTATAGGGTCTAGTTGAGAAATAATGCACTTATTTTCCAATAATCATTAATTATTTTGTACGCAGATATATTATGATTGTATTAAAGTCATAAGTAATTTGAATTAAGTAAAAGAAACGATTATTTAATCAATTAACATAACGCAAATATTATTTGGATCAAAAACCCATTTTCAACCGACTTCAAAAAAGAAGGAGGTTCTCAATTCGACCCGTATGTTTTTTTTCTGTTTGTTACGCGATAACTCCGCCAATTATGAACCGATTTGAACAAATCTTTTTTCGGCGTATAGGTAATACCTCAAAGGTGGTCCCATTTAAATTTAATAATAGAAAAAACAACCCCCAAGGGTGGAAAATTGGGGATGAACTTTTTTATACGCAATATCTCCGCCGATTATGAACCAATTTGAACGATTATTTTTTTGTTGAATAGGTATTATCAAAAGGGTGGTTTCATGCGAATTTGAAGAAAATATTTCACCCCCAAGGGTAGAACTTTTTTTAATTTTTAGTTTTTTTTTGTGTTCACGCATTTGAAGTCGGTTTTATTTTTTTTGAAAGTTAATTATTGGAACACAAAATCTTTTAAAATACCTCAGAATAGTTCATATACCTGGTAAAAACGATAAAAATGGCAAAATAATGTTAAAACATAATTTTATAATTTTGGTTCAGTTTAGCTTGGTCTCTGAGCTCCGATTCACTCTCTTTTACATCTTTTCTTAGTAATGCCTCTGTTATTTCACTTTGTACTAGCAGTCTACGACTTATTTAATAAGAAAAAACAATATTGCAAGCTTAATTCAATAATATTGAGTGATAGGCGAAGAAATGTTATATCGCATAGAGAGTCGCGCGTAACCTTTTCGACGCTTTCGACGCCGGCGCCGCGACTAAAATAATAGCAAGCCCTGGGGTGGGAAAAGCGCGGAGAGCTGAGGTAAGCTCTTTATTTCACTCATAATGAGCAAACGACAGGCTACAAAAAATTAGAAATATGTGGAACAAGTATAAAAAAAGTAATGAACGAAAATGTGTTAGGCGCGGTCGATTCGACGCCGCGCGCCCGCGTGAAGGTTAAAAATGGGCAACCAATGTTATCAAACTTGTCAGTTATTTTCTGGATTCCTATATCCTGTCGGCTTCTGCATCCAAAATCATATTTATTTTAACTGAGCATCTAGTTTTAATGTTCTGGTCACAAATATGACAATTTATCGCATAATTTGCTACCATTTTGATTATTGACTTAGTTGAATGGCCCCGTTCTTCAGTTTATCTTTTCCATAGCTCGCTGAATGCCAACTTTACTTTTATATTTCACATTTCGATTCTATTGGTAGGACGCACTGGTTGAAAGCCTTACACCTCAGTCACTATGGCAGCGGTGCCAAGGACGCATACAATATTAAATCACTTTGTGTCTTTATTTCCAGCTTGGTTAAGATATTGCAGGTGTAAATAAACTTCATTATTTGAAAATAAAATGCAATTAGGTAAGGTGCTTTTATCGGAAGCTAAGTCAAGCCATGTCTGTCCGATTGGGTCAGGTTCTATATTATCATCATCATCTCAGCCATAGGACGTCCACTGCTGAACATAGGCCTCCCCCAATGCTTTCCATATTGCCCGGTTGGTAGCGGTCTGCGTCCAGCGCCTTCCTGCTACCTTTATGATATCGTCGGTGCATCTTGTAGGTGGACGTCCTACGCTTCGTTTTCCGATACGCGGCCTCCACTCCAGAACCTTGCTGGGTAGGGTTATCGGCCGTCAGTTCTGCGTACTATCACAGAATAATAATAAGTACTACTGGTACTATGTGCCCTGCCCATTACCACTTCAGCCTGCTAATCCGTCGGGCTATGTCAGCGACTTTAGTTAAAGAAAGAAAGAAAGGAAAACATTTATTTGGTTCCAACTTAAAATATAACACACAGAATCAGATAACAAAAAACAAGTACAAGTTAGAACCAAAATTGGCCAGCGCTCAGCATGTGTCATGCTCTGGAGTGGTAAATAAAACCAGAACACGACGCTGTTCATTTACAGATCTCCTCATTTCTGATTAGATCTCGTAAAGAAACACTGAACATAGCCCTCTCCATAGCACGCTGTGTAACTTCTATAAAGGTTCTATATGTATACTGCGAAATTATGACAGGGTTACAATTTCAGTTGTAATAAACCAAACAATAAAGAAAAAAGACAATTTAACTTTATTAACTAAACCCGTCAAGCACAAGTGTGACTCGCGCGCAAAGGTTTCCATTTCTTTGGGGATATTATTTTTCATGTTATTATTACAATTTTAATAAACCTACTTACAGAGGACGTTAGCATTCAGTGTTAAGGAATACGATTAATATTTGATTAGAAGAGATATTAAGTAGGTATTTGCCAAAACATTTTTTTCGATGTCCGTTGATTGATCGTTATAAAAGACTAGGTGTTATGTAATTCATACATTTAAATGCATGTAAAGTAGCTTCACAGTAATTTTTAATGGATCCTTCCTTATCACAATAATTAGTTTCTTTTGAAAACCCCTGCAAACCGTTGCAATACAACTTGAAGGTATTTGTAAATCACTTACATTTAAATGCTAATAACTTATTCTAGGATTTTAAACAAAACATTTGTAAAAACGACGCATGTAGCGACACCTGTAAAAAGTTTAGCTGCAGAGGTCATGACAGCGCGACTTTATTGCTTTCCGGAGCTTAAAAATATATCTCCTTTTGAAATAAAGGTTTCTTGGAATTTTAAAAGTAGTGTCACTCGTATTAAAATTTGTGCGTAATGTCAATTCATAATGATCTACATATTATTATATCCCTATGAACTACACATAACATAAAAGTTATTAGTACCTCTACAGCAGCAATAACAAGGTACTTTACTTACTTAAAATAACGTGAGTCTCATTGAGTACCTGACATTAAAGCTTACAACTCGCAAAAATAACGAAAGCCTTCACGCGCGGCTTGAAACGCGTTTAAATAATTGGCCAACAAGTCGTCGGACGTCTCCCCTAAGTCAATGCCAAATAGTACCAGGCGGTCAGGAGGCTACAAGAGGGTCCGTTACACACACCGCCCAGCCGCCCGCCCTCACACTCCTAACCGCCGCCAAGTTCCCAATGAAAATCACTTTTTTCGCACCCGTCGATAGTTTGAAATTAAACGTCATCCCGCCTGCGGTTAACACTTAATTTGTACAATGCATAATGTCATTACTTTGCAATTCAATTTATTATATCCGCGATCCCACGATAATGATCGGAGCTCTTAATGAAATTGATACACATCGATGTCCCGACAGCAAAGATACAAAAGATATTTCTGGCAAATTATTTGAGGTGGAAATTAATACCAGTAACACGCACGAGACATAAAAGACATGAAGGTCTAACTAATTGTGATACTGGCCATTTTACAAATCACACTTAAAAAGTCATTTTTTCGACTGCGACACTGGGTTTGTCTTCGTGATGCGTCGCACAATTTGGCTCAAGCTCAAGCTGGTCCCATGAACTAAACCATTATCGAAATTTAGGGAACTTACTAAGGAAACTCTCCCTGAAATTAGGTACTGACTCTCAAGTCACATGAACTCAAATAAATTAGCAAACCATGTTATTCAGAGGAGCATAGGAAAGGAAATCTTTTGTATGTAAACAGGATGGCTATTTAGGATTATACCAATTTGAAATGGCTATGGAAAACTATAAAAGTAATGTAATGAATTAAACTTTATGCATAAAACGATTGTTTTTACTCATACAATAGTCTATGTATGCGGCTTCTAAAAACTATACATACACAGAGTACCTTCTCTACAACTGCTTTATAATATTCCATGACTTGACTAAAACAAAAGCATTCGCACCATATTCAGTTTATTTGTTTGCAAAACGTCCGCGCCCTGCAATAAATCGGGCGTATCGAGCATTTGTTTAGAGATGTGTACGTTACAGTCAAAACAGTTATAATCAGTCAAAAGTGGTTTTGCCCGATGCCCTTAGTCAAAAACAATTTTGACCGATTAAGAGTTTTTACTGTAACATGTATAATGGATAGTGTCGTGAATTTTGTAAGGCGGCGGACGGCCGTCGCGACCCGGGCGATCATCGCGAATCAAAGTTTCACAGCAATTCCACTTTGCTCAAACTTTCCACCGATTAAATTAATTGCAATCGTGGAATTTATCGACAAACGAAATTCGAAAACAGAACTAGTTTTCTTAAAAAAAACCTTACAAGGGTCATGTAATCACTGATTTGGAAGAGCGGTTTATTTTTTAGGCTTGAAACTCTAATTAGAGTGCCGAGTAGTTCGATCGAACATGGATGGCGGTTCGAATAAAAAGGACTTCCTTTACGAATCCAGCCTAACTTTATTTATTAGGAATTGCTTTATTTTAGTAAAAAAAAACTATGCATATTATATAAGGATTTATCAATTTCGATTTTTCGTCGAACGTATTGCTAAAGAATACTCTAAGACTCTTTGATTTCAAAATTGGATGAGAAAAATGTCAATATTGTCCTTTATTTTCAAAACAGGCACTTGCTGAACTGCAAGGAATAGCAGTTAATTTAATACACCGTGCACACTTGGACCAAATATTTCTTCGTTCTTAACCGTATTTAGGAGGTCAGTACAACAATAGAGGGAAAATACTCTTTGTGAGGAAGAGAGGGAATTGTAGCCAGCGTTTAAGCGGCTTTGGCCACCTCCCCCGAGGTGACGTGACCGCTGCAAAACACTCAATACTGTTTACAACATCCTGGAGAAGATAAAATAGAGTAGAGAATTGAACGGTTTCGTGGGGTACCTACAACTAAGTCTCATGAAACATAAGTGGGATTATTTGCAATCTTCAATTTGAATATACAATTATTTAGTTGACTTTATTTACATAGAACTAAATAGATACAACAATTGATGGTCAGCACACTGTTAGTGGGTAGACTGAGTTTCTAATGATGTTTTTGTAACTTTATTTTTTTACCCTTTAAAAATACCCTGCAGGAAGCGAATCTTGATAAAATTCAATCCCATATAAGACAATGCGCTTACTCAGTAAATGTCTGTTACGATGTTAAGACACAGACATTTTACAATGAAAATAATGGTCAGCAGAATTGTAAATTTTTCTTACCTACAACCAGAGTATTTTGTAATACTGTGCTACATACAAGTAGACATTGAAACTTTGTGTAAAATTCAATCAGCGATTAATGTTATTATACAAATAGGTAGAGCGTTTTCTAACCAAATAACATTGAACTACAAAAGACCGTCGATATAAACAACGATCAAAGTATCGTATTTTAAAACGGTGACATCTAAGATTTGTTTAACACAGTAAATATTGAGCAAAAACCTTTGGCAACCAGAGCTCATCCCTGCGCAACTTATCTCCGTTTAAGTGCACACTCTGGCTTTAAATCTTAGATCCAGATCTTTTCGTTATCTGTTACAACCCAGTACTCTACATTATCGCGAATTTATTTAAATACACTCGGCATCAAATTAATCGCACCTCCCGCGACAAGCACTTATCAAACGTATGCATCCCCACTTCCCACCAACATTGGTACCATTTGAAAGCCTAGTTCTAATCTTCATTGCATTAAAGGAAATGTTTTACCCCAAAAATGTGTCTTTACAAGGATCCAGAGTCACTTCTTCAAAAAATAGGTAGTTACGCTTTAGCCATTTTTTATGACTATAAAACTGTTAAGTTGGGATTAATCACTATCCATCTGTTAAAGAGGACACGTGAGATCTTTATTTGGCTTTATAACCATGAAAATGTGTCTAATTGATCCCAGAGGTGAGCCCAAAGTGAGGTCTATTTTCAAGTCACATTTATGGTATATGTTAATCATTTGTTTAGAAATTAATTTTTTTTTCCTTAAGGACATTTATTGGGCTTTCAAATAACACCAATATTGTTGGGGTACCATGATTGTGTCAGAAGAAAATCTTTAAAGTTCGCGTCGAGGAAGGTGCAGTTTATTTGATGTTGAGTGTATATTATAGCTTTTACTGGAGTAGGTTTTACCACGGAACATATTGTTTTTTGGATTTTCAAAATGGATTTCCTTAGAACTGACACTATAATTTTACTGTTACAAATAGAAGACATAAATCGTCCAAAAACAACTATTTAATTAATATTTCAAAAGCATGAATGCGTCATGAATTTCTATACACTAAAGGGATTTAGTAAAGTGCAATTTGCAGGAACACAGACGCTACGCACTTTGCGGCCTGTCATGAACCTTCAGGCCTCATACAAAATGTAGGCCAGTTAACGATCCTCTACTCTACACTATTCACAAAATATATATGTCTACTTCTATGTGAATTTAATAATCACTTAGTTACTCGTACAATAATATTATCTTCAGTTATGACATGAATGAATCACTGAAATTAATTTCATGAGCGCTAATAATACAGAATATTAAAATAAATGAAAAAATACTCTCAAAAAGAGTACCTAACAAGTTTTTGAGAAGTTGATTAGTTTACGTCAATTTAGCAAGAAAAACACGTAATAGCTTTTAGCGTAGGTAATTCTTTGTTACAAGAATAATGACCTAAGGTAAAACTAAATTGACGGAGTAAACGGCAATCGAATTGTCTGCAGTCCTGAAAAATTTGCGTGAGAGCTTTTTTGAAATTAGATCGGGCTCACAATAGGTCGGCGGGTACCAGGGGCGCATAGGCGGGCGGGGGCGGGTGGCGCGGTCCAGCGGCCGTGATCTTACACGCGTCGCGTACATACCAGCACAGCTGCTATAGTGTATAGTTACATTGCATCGCTGAAGGCTGCAGTCTGCACCCGCTTACATCGCGGCGCGATTCGAAACAGAGCGTACGCCTCGAGTCACGCTCGGCCTTACGTAATTTGCGGTTCAATCGGATCGACGCTTGCCTATTTAACTTTAGTGTGCGGTCGGCAAAACGAATTACAGTTCGCGTTTCCAGATAGCATGTTACAAGCTGCTGTTTTAGGAAAAACAACGGATTAACGGTAACTTTATTTGATGTTTGAACGTAGAAACTTTTGCCGATAATCTAGTTCTCGGCTTATTTGTAGTATTACATTCGCGCCTTGTTTGCTGTTGTACAATTTAAAACCTATAGTTTTTGGCTTGCAGTAGTGATTTTAAAAAATACTCCATTAGGAGTATCGCTGGCTACATTATGTAACCGCGGAAGGCGCATCAGATTAAGCTGGATAAGTTTCTAATTAGCATACAAGTTGTTCATTTCCATGCCGGCTTTTGAAACGTAATTTTGATATATTTTTAAGTGTTTTTCTTGTGAATTTTGATCGCATGATGACATAACAACATAGGTATTTTAAGAAGATACTGAAACAACAATATAATTTCAATACTTTAATTATAAGTGACGTAACATACAACAACTGAGTTGAAAACTATAAAAGATTTTACCGGTAAACATAGTCACGTATTCACCTTCTTGGAAGTTAAAAATATAACTCAAAGCTGGAACGTTTAAAAGCAAAGTTCATAATAAATAACAACGTAAACTAGAGTTCCAATTTGATGTGTAAGTTTAGCGATAGTTGAACATTTATCCAATATTTCTGAAGCAAATTGATATAAACGCTGTGTGAGGAGGCGAGAGTGAACTCCCCCCAAGTTTACCAAGTTACAGGAAACTTTGCACGTAGGCACGCGGTAGTCGGCAACTAATAATTATATCTTTTTTATTGACAAGAAATGGAATTGAAATTAAAATTGAAATTATTGATGAGCCGGAGTACTCGTAAACTGACGAGTGCTTCATTGATATTAACATGTACATATGTACCTATTTATTGTTTGAATAGGTATCATTTCATACTTATATCTCTCTCTCTTAGAGAAATGGTACCGAGGCGGTCGATATTTAAGTCTTTCATGGGAATACAGATCCGTTTCCCGTCTAGATAATCACGACGTGAGGGCCGGTTCTTTATTGAATAACGTTCAGTTATATGAAAGAAAGAAATTTTTTATTTGACAAAAACAACACGATTGCATTTGACATCTAAAAAACTCATCATCAGTGGGCTGTCTCTACTGCAGGAGGAAAACTGTCTAATTTGCTAGAGGCGAATGGAGGATTTCTCCTTCACTCCCCACGCTGGCCAGACGCGTCGAGGTCAATTGACTAAATGTGAATTATTGATATTACCTATTCATTGATGCGTAATTGTAAACTATGAAGAAAATTATCCACTCACATAAACCTATACCTGTTAGGCATCGACTCTTTATGAATGCTATTGTTTTAAATGCCCGCTTATTCGAGCTTTTTATGAAAATCGGTTTTTAAGTAAAGATGAAAATATCAGTCTATTTTTTTTTTTTCAGAGACAGACTAGGCCTTGTGATTCGCGTTCAATCTTTAAGTGATTTTTTTATAATAAAGTTTAAATAATGTTGTCACTTTAGGATCGTTATAAATGACGTATAATAAAATTATATGACTTACCATCCAAATCATTACTTTTAACGTTGAAAAAGTGTGGGAAACACAGGCTGCATAGCAGTAGGTGTAGGCATGTTGTGACGTAATAATTAAGTATAATAAATTAATGTATCAGAATTATTGATAGAAATTGCTATAACACGTTTCAACAGCCTTTGGTTTCCAACGAATTTACTATTTCGCCTTAGCCTTTTCTATAAAATAACTCTACATTCATACATACAACTTATCATAAAACCTGGATAATATGGTTTTAATAGGATTACTTTGACTATTTACAAAATTGAAATAATTTTAAAAATTCGGTTCGAAATTAAAATTGTTAATATGACTACATTTCAATTCAATGATACCTATCACATTTAAATCCTTCGTATTACAAGAACTAACATGGTTTGTGATAAGATTCTAGGAATATTCGTATTAAAGTCTACTTATTTTCGTGGAACGTATTTCAAAGAAATCTTTAAGTGAAAAATATTCTGTCTTTGCTAGGGCTTGACTGAAAGCTGGCATATTTAAAATGCGTAACTCCAAGAACCAATATAGGTTTATTAAACAATAACAAACTAAATTTGTACAGGTAATTTACAAACTCAAAAACTATACTATATACAAAAAAAAATACAATATTTACAAAAAAGGAAAATAAAAGTTAAATTAAAAAAGTATCCCTATCCCCAGATCTGTCGGTGAGGTTAGCGGTGCCCAAAAGGCTGGCAGCGTTTCCGCGTTGGATCGCTAGGCTTAAACGCTGGCCAAGGTAGAACCCGGCCTTCTGGTCACCGGTGACCTCGATGATGCGGGAGGAAAGCTCAGTGAAAAGCTTTTTGGCCTCCGGGCCCCAAGGTCCCAGCGTTTCCACGCCGAAAGGTACAAAACGGTAGCAGCTGTCTAAAGCGGAATATTTGCTTTTTTTCAAAGATTCCGCTGAAGCAGCCGCAGCGCCTGCAGCCCTCGACGTGGAAGGCACATGGGAGGGAGCAAGAGTGTCGCAGCAAGTCGCATCCCAGACCAATGCCCGACCCTTAGACCAAGGAATTAATGTCATACCGTCGGGCCTTTTACCATCATCTCGACAGATACCTAAGGGTTCAAGTACTGCCGGGATACGAATTGATGTAAAGGCCCGACGTATGATGTCATTAAGACTTGCATGGCGAGGAATGCGACCTGCACTTTTGACGCAGGAGAGGCCATGATGACCAAAACCATCCACTGAGATCCCGCAACGACAGAGGTGGGGATGGGTGTAACTAATTCCAAGACGCAAAGAAATTAGCACGGAAAGTGAAGTGTTGTCTAGGACAGTCCCGATATTGGCTGAAGGAACAATGTTCAGCCAATATCCAGACTCTCTTTCAGCTACAGCAATGAGACGAGCACGGTGTGTATCATCTGTGCAAGAAGACAAAAGAGAATCATACGTGATTTTACACAGCGGCTCGTCCCACTGCCTCTGTGAAGACAAAGACAAAGGTAAATCGATCTTGGACAAATTTGACCATGCATTTCTTGCATCTGTCAAACACGAGACCTCAGCATCGCGGAGCGACGAATTTCAAATAGATATAAAGAGGTCTTTAGTGCTATAGGCAGATGAAAGGAAGGCAGGCAATGCTACACTCGAAATTTTGCGAGTGCCAAGACCACCATAGCGAATTGGGAGTGCAGCTTGAGTCCAAGATCGTTCATCTAGTCGACAATTTAGAATTTCAGAAAGTAGATTTTGAAGAGAATTATCCAAAACTTCTAAAAGATTAATAAATTTCCAAAGAGGGGAGCACCGTAAAACATATGTAAATTTTGGAACGAAAGTGCAATACCGAACGATAGTTAAGGCCATGTGTGAATTCAATTGTAGCAGACGGTTGAAGGAATCCTGAAATTTATTATTTTTGTCATGAACAAAATCAGGGACACCTTCATCAAAAATAGGGGCACCAAGAAGGCGAAGAGAATTTTTAGACTGAATTTGTATTTGAGGGGCTAAAGAAGTAAATTTTGAAAGGATTTCATGTTCTGAAGTCAAAGAAACGGAGTCCGATAAATATAGTTCGCATTTACTAAAATTTAATTCCAAACCGATATTTTTAAAATCGTTGATGAGTTTTGAAAAATCGCTTAAAACAGAATTGGCGTCGCCTCCAATGGTGCCATCGTCTAAATACCACACATTTAATTTGAACTTTAGCGACGAAATAGTAGGGTGAATGGCTAAACTGAAGAGAGCGGGACCCAAGGGGTCACCTTGCTGACAACCGACGGATGAAGAAAGGAGATTGTTTTTATAAATTAATTTTGAATGCATACTGTAGCACTGCCAGACATATTTATAAATGTGATTGAAATTGTTTTTAACATGTGTCAGCAAGGCGCCTAGGTCTACGGAATTAAAGGCGTTTTTTACATCCACCTTTAACAACACTTCACCACCGTTATTGTAAAGGAAAGTGCGGACTGCATGGACTGCAGCCTCGCAGCCTCCTTTAGTTCCAAAACCAAGTTGAACGGGTTGAAAAAAATTTGGAGCGTCAGAAATTATATGGCGAACACAAATTTTGGAAGCCAAACGTCGGATAGTGGAACCAATGGCAATTGGTCTACTCCCACCGTCTTTTTTCTTTCAGGCAATCAAATTAGCTCCGTATAAAATATCTATGATTCCTTCATAGACTTTACCAGAGAGCATAAGATTAATAAGAGAAGTTAAATTTGAAAGCAGGGAACTATCGCCGGAGTCACCGCAGATTAGATCTTTTAAATGCTGAGGTGAAAGACCGTCGAGACCACCGGCAGACCCATTTTTAAAACTGGATAAAGCCGAAAGTATGTCATTTTTGGCTGCCGTGGGGAAAGGGTCGGAGTCAAGAGGTGGGTCAGGAAGATGAAGTGTTGAAACAGGAGGTGGATGTTTGGAATGGAGTGCTGAAAGGGTTTCAGAACTATCGGGAGCAAACACATCACTAGAAAAAAGAATGTTGGCGGCTCCCTTAATGTCACCATCGGAAATTTTACTCTTTTTTTATTAAATTTGTTTGGCTGGGGCGAAAATGACGAGTCCTATGGGGAGGAGAATAATTTATAGGTACAGGATTTAGACAGTTTTGTTTTATTTTTTGTGTAAGGGAGCCGTCATCTGAAGGCCCGCGCTCAATGTATAGGGTACGGTATGCAAATGTGAGCAGTTGTTCCCAGCTACTATGGTCATTGTTTTTTAACACTGATGATATAACTTGTGAAAGAGCTCGGGCCACCGAAACCCGAGCACCTCTAGGAATAGGTATATAGGTATAAATGTACAGACTATTATATTGCTTTCTAACTTTTTGAGTCAAACGACTTACCTTTATGTAATAGATTTAAGGTTTTTATTCTATTACTTAGATACTTACACTGTTCTTTTGATCTAATAAATCTAATGATAATAAGCTGTTACCGTAAAAGTTGAAGTTTTCACAAACTCTAGGTTAGAACAATGTGAAACAAAAACTAATTAAAAAAAATAGAGAAGTGGTTTTTTACTTTGATTTTGATGTCGATCTCATAGAAAAAGAATTGGGTATCTTTTGATCGTTCTAAAATACCAGCTGCTGATAAGCTAAGAAAACTATTACCTTTTATCGGACTAAAAGATACGCAGAATCATTCCAATATTCAACACATAAGGAAAATCCCAATAAAGCAAAACGACAACCTGACTTCTTAGATCTACGCTGATCGGTTCTACAATATGTAGTGGAGTGCTGAAGTGATTGCATGTCGCCGTACAGATTGTAATCGTTACCCACGTTCTCTTAAATTATTTCTTTTCAGTATTTCATTTGCTGTGTTGTAACTTCTCAGAAAAATACGCTATGTTCCATTTATTTATGCCACTTAAGTAACTTAAGTAGACACTGAATGACTGAACCAATTAACAAATTAATCCTCATTTACATTATTGTGTTTCTATACGTTTTAATTAGTGAAACATCATACGATTCGGTTACCTAGAAAGCTAGTAAATAAAGCATACATGGCCAATTTTAGTAAGCCTTTACATTCATCAACGTTAAAATATCGCGCAAACAAGACACTAAATTTAGCGTTACAGTTCTAAATTTGTAGACCTGCCCTTTTGGTTTGATTTACTAACGAGAAAGAAGTAGGTCGATTGACTTTTTAGTTAATTCAGTGAAGACTTTGAAAAGGCACAGCTGGTTTAAATAAAACTGCACTGTTGGTATTAAGTTTTATTATACCCACAAATACAATTATATGGCGTTAACAAGTTTGTTGTAGAGACTGTACTGACTCTGTGTTTTGATTTATTAACACCTGACGCTCGTTAGATGATGTCGAATGAAGCGAAAACTCAGGGATTCCTCGCGGGCATCTCAATTTGGGGTTCATAACCGCGGTGCATTCTCGGGCTGAATTCTTATCACGTTTCGTGGTAGTCTGCCGCTACTTCGTATCGTAGGTAAGCTGTCGATTGTTTCAATTTCGGTCCACATACTTCCGAGGAGTGAGGCGAAACTTCGCTCGTTGGGCAGTCTTGGGCTGGTTCAGAAGTTCGGGCATCTAATTTGGTTAAGCAGATTCGAGTAACCTAAGCTTATAGAGGTATTTATTAGACGTTAAATTGATGTTAATGTTTATGGTGTATTATGAAACAATAACACACATTTTTAAACAGTTGACGGTAAATACCATAAAGTGCCATCAAGGACAGACCCCGTTATTGTCGCCGTAGTAAGTTCTAAGTATCTAGTAACTGCAATACCTACTTAGTTGAAATATGATTGTTTTTGAATAAGCTGACCCAAATAACACATTCAAATACTAATTTGTTATTGTGATGGAGTTTTAAGATTTAGGTTTATTGCTTTAAGGTCGTACATCGAATCGTGATTTTGTAACGCAATCACTTCACTTGTGATTTACACGGGTCAATCGTCGTAATTCGGCGCACATGGCGAAGCTGGTCGTCGGTCGATTTGTCATTTACACGATCGAGCTTAGTGGTGCGGCTAGAATTGCATGTGGCGGCTTCCATTTTGTTAGAAATCAACCCTTAGAAGCGGAATACTTATTTGTGATGCAGAGGGTGCGGTTTGAAAGCTTGAAGTTAAGTGTTATCAGTGCCTGAGCTGTTTTTTACGGCCTGACTTAGTGGATCGGTTACTGGAATACAATGCCATCTGCAGTCTGTTTGATCTAATGAGGGAAAATTCTTTTGGTATATTATCTGCTCAACTTAGTTTAAGGGTGATTGAGTGGAATGACTGACAAGCTTAGAACGTACAATGTCGTTACTTCTTTTATTGGACTTTAAACATGAGATTTTGATTTAGCTACAGTTTTAAGATCTTTACATTATTTTTCAATTCACTTGAATTGAGGACTTGAAAAAATCGACTGCATATTGTGGGATTAATACAGCAACTTGTGAATTGGTTTTAATTTAGTAAAAAGGGAAGATTTCGTATTTAGATAAATATGGTGGCATTTTATGCAGTGGTAATAAAGGGCTATTTTGTGCTGTCAACTGAACCTCATGGAACTTAGCAAAATAAAACTTTTAATGATGAACCCAATTTCAAAATCGAACAGCATCAATAATGCGAACCCAAACAAAAGTTAAAGAGCGTCAGCACGTGAATGAACGTCTATCAAATCAGTGTCGTAACGTGTTTCCTGGAACCTGGGTAAGTGCTCTGTTTCCGATATTCTTTTCCAGGAAGTGTTAATACTGAATTAATAATAGGATAAGCACGAGCAAGCTATTTACTTTAACAATAATGTAAATATACTGAGGAAAGCAGTAGATGAGTTCTACTAACATCTAATAATACCTACTTAAGTCTTCCTGGATATACACAACCAAAGTAAGACAACAAATTAAATGCACTCAAACAGCAATGGAAAGGAGCATGTTGAAGATCAGGAAAATTCACAAAGTTAAGAATGCGACTATCAGACAAAAAACTACAGTTACAGACGCTCTAACCCATGCACTCACACTTAAATGGAAGTGGGCCGGACACATCTCACGATACACAGACAAGAGATGGACCATTGTAACCACACGATGGAAAGGCCCATCAGGGAAAATAAATGTTGGAAGACCATTGAGACGGTGGGCTGATGATATTATTCAAGTAGCAGGAAATGATTGGATAAATTCCGGTAAAGACAGAGAGCTATGGAAGACGATGGAGGAGGCCTTTACCCTTACAGGGGTCCATATTTCAATCATAGATACTATTTCAACTAACACAATTTAAGGAAAGTCACTAACAACATTTGAAATGTAAAATAGAAATATGGAATAAATGGCTTTATTACTATTTCTTAGGCATTTTTTTTTACTCGAAGTCCATAAGTTCTTCGATATAACGTTAACTCACTTATTATTATAAGTCTTCCTGTTACCTAAACTTTAACCATATCGAATAGATTTGCAATGGCTGAGGTAGGTATCACTGAAAACCAGTGTCACACGCATGTGTCTCGATTCAAACTTTGCCAGGAAAGTGCGAGTACCTACTTATTTCTTTTCTGTCTATTTATTGTCCTTTGTATTATTGTGTGGCTTTTGTTAATTTTAATTAACCCCTAAGCCAGACAAACCAACGATCGAGTTTTCTCAACCGTTATTGCTGGACTGTTCCTTTGACGTCTCCGGCCACATCAACACTTTGTGTAACATGCTCAGTGATCCGCATCCGACGGGTTGTCCACAAGCTATTGAAATATGGACGTGTGAGTCTGTGAAAACATGTAAACCTATATACGATACATAGACGGCCTTCATATCTCCGGTCCAAGCGATAATAACGAGGTTTTCCTCATAATATACTCGTATATTATGGAGACCTAAAGTGTGGCGTGTGGTTGCACCTTACTCGTAATATAAAAATCACTCGCAATAGCCTTTTTTGAAATTAAACACATTACAGTCAGAAAGTACCTACCATCTTAGGCTGTTGCACTATCTTACATTGACTGTAACAAACGTCAAAAATCTGTCAAACTCCATACAAAAACCACTGGTTATCGTTATAGTTACGGTCAAAGTTTGGTAGTGCAACTCAGCCTTAGAGAGTTAAACCGATACCCATAACGAGAAAGTACCTAAAACGTTTTGCACTTTCATCTTTTTAAAATTTATACCTCTACGTCTACCCATATTGGTATATTTACATCTCGTCAGCTGGCGAAGGATGGCATGCAAAGCTTGCTCGCTCGACCAAACTCGTAAACGTGGATTGAACATCACATATACCACCACCTGTTTGTTAGTGTTTACGTTGTAAAGTTAACCCACGTGGCAAACGCCAAGATGTCGTTATTTCCATAATAAAAAGTACGACGATAATAGCAGTATTTTTTCTGTTTTCTGAACTATTTAGATCGGAAAAATACTTGTTACAATCTCTAAGCATCCATTTCAATTAAAACCTTGACATTTCTGAAGAATAGCAATTTCCACGAGAAAATTGCACTTTTAAGCTCGAAATATTCATAGGGTTTCTTAGTTATTTTTATTCAGTTACATAACATGGCATAGGCATGATTTTATTGATTTGGAGCGAGTTCCAGAAAGAAATACCCAAATACTCTGAAATGTGAAAAATATAAGACGCTTGTTATTTGCAAAACAAAAATTTGTGTTTTGTTATTCAAATTATAATCCCCAAGTAAAAAGGCTTATTTTATTTAATGGTGCAGATTCACGGCCAAGACTTAAGTACATATTTAGCTTACCAAAACTATCCAAATGTTTGGTATCTTGGTAGAGTGTACATTTCCATAATTTTGCTACGTGATAAAGTATCATACCTATCTACAATTAAGGGCTTTTCCACTGAACTAAGAGGTGACGATAATCATCGTGTAGCCCGACAAGTGTAAATGCTGTCCACGCTTTAATTACGTTCTGTAATTACGTTTGCTGCGTTGAGAGTTTTCTGTTTGTCGCGCTAACTATCCAGCCAACCAATGTTCGAAGATTTTGTTAAATCGACAATTTCTCTTAAGACATGAAATGGAAAAATAAAAGGTAAACCTTGGAGCAATAATTCCAAGGAATGAGTTGATTCGAGAAAGGTTTTTTTCGCTTCTCATTAATTACATCTTTAATTAGTTACCTAATCTATTTTGATCTCCTATGTTGTCCTTAATTCATATTGCTTAAAATAGGACAAAAATATGGGATGAACATTGAACATTCAAAAAGGCACTTTTGAATGTTCAATTCAATTTAGTGGACATACATACACTGCGCTATCCAGTCCTAAGTCATCATAAGAATCATATTATGCAATTTCATTTCCTTCTTTTAAATGTAAACTTATTTTCTCTACAAAATTCTACACGAAAGGCAATTTGATTAAAAATTCATTGCAAAAATATTGTATCGATTTCTTTAAAGACGCATAGGTACTTTTTTATCAATCACTTACTGTTATTTAAAGCGTCTGTTCTTAATTAAGTGAGCTGTGTAGGAAGGTTTCTGTTTATTTGCCTTGCTGTCTCATTTGTCTTACAACCAACACTACAGTGGATACTATTTTTATGTGCCGTGTCGCATTATAGGTCAGCTTAGTTACATTTCTTACAAAAAAAATGGCTGGGTTTTAAAATATTGTGGTTTTAATGCCTTTCTTTGCTGGTTTTACCGTCAGATGTCCATAAAATTGTTTCAATATTTATAACTAGCTGACCCCGCGAACTTTGTTCCGCCTTAATGGCAATAAATAAGCAGACTTTTTTTTAATTTCGAACGGGATAAAAAGTATCCTATGTCCTTCTCCTGGCTCTAAACTACCTCCCTGACAATTTTCAGCTAAATCGGTTCAGCCGTTCTTGAGTTATAAGTGGAGTAACTAACACGACTTTCTTTTATATATATAGATTAAAACAGACCTTAGTTTAATTCAAGTTTAGAGTAGCTACGAGCTTCAGAACGGTATTTTTCAGAAAAAATCACCTTGGAATTGATTATTTTGCTTATTTAGACACTGAAACAAGAATGTTCAATTTATTTCTTTTCTTTTTCATTACATACCTACTTAGTTTACTGTCCTAACAGGTATGGATTACAGTTTGAAATTACACGTAATGTGTGTCATGTGCGGCATAAATATCAACTTTAGAGGTTTCTAGTAAATAGATAAAGGAGCGATCAACGAAAGAGGTTAAGCCTGCCCTCGATTGGGGATTGCTCGCGAAAGGCACACGTTACAGCCGCGGCTAAGTGGAGCTAACCTTATAAAAAACTTAATTGACAACGACGAAGACGCTAGCTTAGCTTAAGTTAGCAACAAAAATGTAGAATAAGTATTTTCGATTGATTATATTTTAAAAAATATTTGTATTTTAAGATGTAATTTCGTTCGCAACGAATTTAATCAAAAGCATAGAAGAGAAGTTCGACGCGATTTCACTTCCTCCCGTTGTAAAGCGATGGACAGATGATTGAAAATGTATTAAACCCTTCTAAGAATGAGATAAACATCACGAACAAATGTGATAGGTATAAATTAAGGGAACTTACTTCATAGGCTGTTAACTACTTATCAGCCAGAAATAAACGTTAATTTTTGTTATGTAAGCACAACCATAATCTTCAAAACATTGTACAAAAATTTAATTTTATCCATATTTTGTCTTACAAATCTAAGCAAAGGTGCATAGTAGTTGACTAAGTAAGCAGAATCTTTATTTATCGTCAATCATAATTTTATCGAGGGTATTGAAGTCTGACCGCCAACTCAGGCGTGTTCCTGGCGTTAGTCCAGTATTGTTTCAGTCTGACTTCTTGTCTTTTCGCCACCCCGTATATAGCCTGGGGTCTTTATTCGCTGTAAGTCTACAACGCCCTTTGGATTTACACTTCCAATTAAAAATATCCTTGTCTTCTGAAAATTATTGACATGTTTTAGTATTAACACCGTTCAAGCTTCGTGTTTTGTTACTGATGGTGTGTTTTGTTACCTATAACTGCCTGCTGTTATGATTGTCATAATGTCTACTACTACTATACTCGTATCTTTTCGCCAAAGCCAGTTTAACCAAATTGTATAGTTTACTCAGGAATACACATGAATTATTTATTAAATCAGTGCAATAACAAATGAAAGTAATCACACAATAATAATCAAAACAAAATCAGAACGCATTCACGGCAAATGTTTTGCTAAACGTTTTAAACCCGGTTCAGCTGACTACCATAATTAATATTTCGGTTAAAGTTGTATGTGTTAAGTGAACTGATTGTTCTGAATTTAGTTGTGCTGTATAGTGTAAAAGGTTCGTGCGTCAGACCAGCGAGCGGGAAAAAACTAGCTAGTTAGCGGAGTTTACACAAACAGGTTTGTTAACTGTGGCAGTTAACTTGTTAATTTGGTTTCGGTGCTATTCGTCACTGCACTTTTGTTACATGTTCACCTTTTAATAGTATGCCAAGTATACTTACATAAGAATAATTAAGTTATGTCGACTGTTAAGAAGTGCTATTTCAAGCCTGTTGGGTAGTTGACCCTATGCAAAAAGCAATTAATATCATGGGATCAAATTATGGTTAACTTAGGTATTCTATACGACGAGCATACATACATTCAAGACTCTCTATTCCCTAATTCCTATTGCTCGTGCTTACGACATTAACATTTGCCGTAGGACTCAAACTAACTAGCCACTTGCTTTACAATTTGGCGAAATCCACTAGAGTTCACTAGACTAAACCGATAAGGAACATAAATAATAACACCAGCTTACGTGTAAAATGTCACAACCGTAAAATGAGCGTCACACAACATGTTCTAAGAACGAAACTTTTAATAACATCCACATTAACTGGCTTACGCTAATAAGTGCATAACCAGGTACGAGCACGCGAGTATGAGGAATTTTACACGTAAAACACACAAAAGTCAGGCCTGTTAGCGGAGCGGAGCGCTCCGTTTGATACACTCGATAAACTCCTTCCCGGTAATGCGCTTTCGATTTTTCTAGACCCCGCTTGTAAGTCACTCGAATATGAAATTCAACTTGCCCTCACTCGTTCCAAATGAGCCTTCACTCGTGTGAAAAGTTACTTTTAATTTTCTGTCACGCTTAGACTTTTCTACCTACACTCGCTCGTACCTTACAAGACTGAAGTTAAGATCCGCATTTTACGAAAGCAAAACATTTCAAAGCGACACTTTAAAAGTACCATATATCTTTCACATTATAAACACTATCTAGCGTTACATTAAGCCAACTGATTTGAATTTCAAATATTTCGTAAACAATCTCTTTTACCTCCGTCATAGCTCATCCGTTTTAGCTCTAAAAGACGTCTCATACGATATACATACATACATACCTTCATTATTGGAGAGAACAATTTGGCCAAAATCCAGTTACAAGAGTTTTACATTTTGCGTGCCAGCAGCAAGCGGCATGATAGAGATAATGCGAGGTTCCGCAGAGGGAAAACATTCCACCAGTTAATCGTTTTAGAACCGTAAATACCAAGCCTTACACACATTAAGTTTTCATAACAACATGTACCAATCGTACGATTACGCAAGTTTCCAATGCAACTATCTTTTGTTTTCAACTTTAAGTGAGTAGGAACCATTACAATTGCCATAAAAGGACATACATCATTTTATTATTACATGGAAAGCGAGCCAAATTGCAATTTTCTCAACTGGAAGTTTCACAGATTTACTATTATGACTACAAATTTAATGATGTAATATTTTATAACATAATGAATGGACGAAGTAAATCATTGGAATTGTTTGCACTTTCATGGCCATGACCATTACCATTACAATTCATTTAGATCGGTAATTCTTGTGATTCTGTGGTAATGGCGCATGCAATTATGAACATAATTTATTACATAAACAGAAAATCCTAATTAAAAATTTCAGAACATTACCTACTAGATACCTAAGTAACACAGAAGTAAACTAAGATGAACCCAACGCTTTTCAAATGCTTTCGACATCTTACATCAAACTATAGATTTTTAACGCAAAAACATACAACTTTTATACGTTATTGTTATTATTGTGCCCTCGCGGCGTCGTCTCTACATGTACAAAAACACCTTTACATTAAAAATTATTCACATGAATGACTACATCTTTGTTTATAAATAAACTTTCCGGACTTCAATTCTATCTCGAAGTCGCAACTGTCGAAGGGTAGTCAAAAGTTTCCGAACGCACGACCGTGAAGACGCCGCCCGCATTCCAGTTACAGGAAGGGGGTGAAGTGCCTCCCCCTATGGCCCGCATTATCAAAACAATCTTTAAAACACTCATTTGAAGTGATACTCGTACTTGAATAAAATTGGAAAAATTCGTTAGCTACGTTTTGTGTGGATTAAAATTACTTTCAGTCGATATTATTCAACATCAAAGAGTACCTCTTAGTCATGATTTTGTTGTGATATCAATATAATCTTCATAAGAATCTTGCTTTTTTAGCCGAGTTGGACATTGCATAGGTAAATCCAATACAATATGAAAATGTTCGATGTAAGTAGGTGTATTATTTATAAACCAACTTTTTGAGCCCCTACTAATTACCTACTACTATTTTTTTTAAAATTCTACTTATTAATATATCAATCCAGTAATACAAGCCCCTGTAGTCTTACAAATAGATACTTACATAATGGACAAACGAGTATATACGTGATACGTGATACATTTTGTATGTAAGTGGGTCTAAACATAATAATACGAGTAGTAATAGGGTTTTATCAATACGGGCCAAGCGTCCCCGGACAGCGGCTATTAAGTAGACCGCGCCCGGCAATTAGCCAAATCTAATTTAAAAAAAAAACAGTTTGTAATACCTGAGGAAGATAACTATAAATTACCTTAACCTTAAGTTTTGAGAGTGAATTATCTGTTACCGTAATATAATAATTTATAAATAGTTAGTCATATAAATATACAAACATATCCTATAAAATTCCTTAAACTTTTCTATTAAATAAATGATCTCACAAAATAATTAACTAATCACACTTAAGTAATTAATGACCCACTCTTTACTTTGCTATTTCATTAAATAATTTTTGGAGCCTATATCTTACTTATTTCATAAACTTACATAATAAATCTAACTGTGTTTATGGTTCGTATCGATTCGGTACACAGGCAATTCAATTATTTTATGAAAGGCTGGAAATATTACTTTCGCATTTTCCTGAAAGGAGCGAACGTGCATTTACGTAGAGTTCAAATAGAAAATTTCAAATCAAATTACTAATTGAGTGTCACGTACTATTCCTTAGCTTACATTACTTAATAACCCCGTAAAGGTTGCTAGAAAGTCGTTAACCGCGCTTTGACTTTAGAAAGAAGTCGAGACCTCCACTCAAGGGGTTTTCATTTCAGTTCAAGAACGAGACGGCTGTTTTTGTGACTGCACACACGTTTGTAAAGGTTGCTTTGCAAAGAAATCTTTCATTATAAAGGGTTCGCTTTCTGCGATGTAAAGTGTAAATTGTAAACAAACTTTTTTAAAATCGTATGTTTTGAAAAGGTATTGATCTGTTCAAAGTTTTCCGGCTAAATGCGTTCTCCGGCCTGTCATGTCTGTAAATTGCATGAATACAGAGCGGCGCGGCGCGCACACAGAGGCATGTTTAAGGCCGTGTGACCGCGTCGCCCTGTGGCTGTGTGGGTGCGCCACGTGTAACGCGGCCCTCTCACTCCTATGCGCGCCTGGTACTCCGCTCCGAACGCTGTAAACGATCTAGTTTGCGAGAACTTTGAGGCGGAAAATTCATCTGACAGCCAACTGAACTGTATATTGGCTATAGTTTGGCACTATAAAATGCAAAGCTGACAATTTTTCTTTTTAAACTTTCAACTCTATTCACTTTAAACTTAGGTATAAAGCGTAAGTGCAGCCAATTATGAAAAGCATAGATATGTATTCAAGGCACCGCTTTTAAATGGTTCGAACGATTCCCAAACTCATCGGCTAAAAATACGGGATCGCATAATTTATTCAGCTATTTAATATCATCGACTCAATCGTCGCCAGTTTATTTGACGGGATTAATCTGTTACTATTTTAAATTGCGCTTTTTGCAGGGAGTAGGAAATGTTGGAGTAGATATCTATTTACTTCTTATTTAGCATAGCACATTATGTACTCGTATTTATAAAAGTACGACTTTCCTCTTCGCATACAAGTGTAAAAGTAAGTTACGGAGCGTTGCGATGCAATCAAGCCTTTTCACGAGTGACCGTGAACTGTGGTTACACCGGACTACGATAAACAAGCTCGGCGCTACGGCGACTACTTCGTAGCTTCGTAGCGGATTTGCTACGGACGCGGGGCTAATGTTTGATGCGATTCAAACCCTTATTACAGCGTCATAGGCCGTTAATTTGCTTTAACGACCGCCGGCAGAGAGCATAATTGACAGGTCCAATTGGCATGTGGATTGAAGCCGCGGCCGCCGTCAAAGTAGGTACTACATAGTTAATCAAACAACATTTTTAATGCCAATAAAGAGGGTTGTCACGTATCATTACTGTTTATTGGTTTAATGTCTGCGAACAGATTTCACTTTAAAATGCTAGGTACCTGTGTTATTTGATCACGAAATATACATTTAAGCTTCATGAAATAAACAAACGTATCTTCTTCACAACATAGTTACTTAAAATTACGTAATTAGTAGGATCAATAAATTACAGATCTATGACATTGCAAATGCAAAGCACTATCCATTGTAATTAAAGATCTCTATTAGATGATGAAGGTGAAAAGCATTTGTACTAATACTAATAACGTAAATTAATAACGATTACCACTATGATCACCATATTTCATCACATTACGCCGCGTCTGTATAAATCTATGTTTGGGCCTGTAATCGGTGCTTAATCTAGATTCTCTATAATGTCACTAATCATGCAATTTATAATCCACTTGAATGAAAAATAGAATGCGGATACCTCTCGCTCGCTATCACGAGACTATTCTAAATATTAACTTGATTTCCCAATACAAAAACAGTCGGATTAACCTACATTCTATCCTCCTTGATATGTTATTGCATGAAATGAAATAGTACTATAGTTCATTAGAACTCGAAATATTTACTCAAAAACAGTGTGAAAATCCCCTCGTTACGATCTTCATCAACGTTATTAATGACCATGAAGCTCCATTTCAGTATTTTACCTTCGTAATTTTTAAAACTTTGATAGATGAAGTATCTACCGGTCTCCTGGGCAAGTGAATTTAATTTCACAATTGTCCCCTGCCAATAGAGTAGTTTAAAGGCCGGGCTGATTTCTTGAATCGGTGCCAAAGTGACATGTTGGTTTACATTTACAATACGTGAGATGAATTAAACGTCACACACTGACAATGTAACGTACACTACGATGGAGTTTTAAAACGTGACCGCCATCAAAATTGCTGTAATACTTACTCGTACTTATGGATAAGTTTACTACTCACTAGATAAAGTTTACTGCGATATTCATACTTTGGAAGATATTTTACAAAAGCTAACTGGAGGTATAAGTATGAGTATGAAAGTATAAGTATGAAAATTATCTACACAACCCTACTATGATGACACTTCTAAATTTTCCTGAAAATTTGAATTTATTTGGTTAAAAAAAAATGAATTAATAAAACTATCATTACCTTTTCCAATCACTCATAGGGTCATTGAAATGGACCTAGTTTATCTGAAATCAAAGGGCACAAATAACCAATACTGCAAACTTTGTTTCAAATTCCTAAACCAACGTTAATTTGAATAAATGTATTTGTTACCGCGCCGTGACAAACTGGATTCATGATTGTCCATTGTTTCATCCGCGGCCACCGCTCAATTTGCCCCATTGTTACAAAGTATATAAACCCATTGTAAATTGTTCATCAATACGCTCGCATATTTACACATAACTTGATAGTGATTTTATCAAACGCTTCCCGCTGAACGTTTTGCACATTGGAAATTAGGACGCATAATGTGAAATGAAAATATGTGTTTGCATTTCTGAGCTTTCATGGCATACAGTGTGAGTCACGTTAAAGTGTACATATGAAAATAGATGAAACTAGACCTATTTTTATCGACAAAAAAGAGGTCAAAAAATTTTTGAGATTTTTTTTTAATTTTTTATAGAATTTTTTTTCTTCAAATTACTTATTGTAAAGAAAACGTAATAACTTTTAAACTAAGCGGTATATCCTAAAAATAAAAACAGTAATAATGCTAAATAACAGGCGATACTAAAAAAATACATAGAATACACAAAAAATGCCAACAAATAATAAAAAATGATAATTTTTGAAAAAAATCTGCTTAAAAATTCGTGTTTTTTTGGTTATTTTATAAATTTCTCCAAAAAATGCCCCTATAACCGGTGGTTTTTATTACTTTGTATTATTTTCTATCGTATTATCTTTGTAAAACCAAAAATCGCATGTCTCTATCCCTATCACAACATTTGCTATGATCGTTTGAACAAAGGCCTGCCACAACATTATTCTCCGCTACAGGTAGAGACAATTTTAATTTTAACTAAAATGTTTAATTTACCTCGAAATCTTTTGTTTTTATTTGAAATCTAACTTGTCTTTATCAAAATTACAAATCTAAAGCCATTTTCGGTTTTGTTGTTAACGAAGCGTTGAATGGCGCGCCCGGGGAGGCTTAGTTCAAACGATCATTGCAAACGTTGTGATAGGGATAGAGACATGCAATTTTTCGTTTTACGAAGGTAATATGATAGAGAATAATACAAAGTAATAAAAACTACCTGTTATTGGGGCATTTTTTGGAGAAATTTATCAAATAACCAAAAAAACACGAATTTTTAAGCGGATTTTTTTCAAAAAGTATAATTTTTTATTATTTGTTGGCCTTTTTTGTGTATTTTATGTATTTTTTTAGTATTGCCTGTTATTTAGCATTGTTACTGTTTTTATTGTATCAAGATATACCGCTTAGTTTAAAAGTTATTATGTTTTCTTTACAATAAGTAATTGAAAGAAAAAAAATTCTATAAAAAATTAAAAAAAAATCTCAAAAAATTTTTGACCTCTTTTTTGTCGATAAAAATAAGTCTAGTTTCATCTATTTTGATATGTACACTTTAACGTGACTCACACTGTATATTTTACGTACCTACCTTTAAAGGAATGAATCAAGTGATTGTTAGATACTTGAGCATCAATGTTTATATTAACTGCTCTTAATTAAAATAAATTAAACATATTATTAATAAATCAATGGCACTGTAACATATTTACCTATTCAACTAACAAAATCAAATCTAACTGCCATGCCACTTGCATTACATAATTACCAGCACAGTCAGTTCATACACGAACAAACAAAACGATACTTCAATCAAAACAACGCGAGGCCCTTGTTAAAATCAAAACCGAACTGACAATCAAAATTGTTTCCAATTTTTAAACGAAAATGGAATTATACTCGTAATTAGTCAGAAACACGTACAATTCGATTTCTGTCCACGAAAAAATGGAATAACGTGTAAAGTGTAATGAATCGAAACTCGTTTCGTGTAGAGCAAGTGCGGGGCTGTGGGCACTCGTTTCCTATTATTGTCACGTGATGAAAATAACAATTTTACATTACGAAGTCGATGCGCGATTTAATTGACGCTGCGGAGCCTGCAGATACACGTGTACAGCTCATTGCGACACCCAATAAAGCTCTTTCGTTCTTTTGTAAATGACCGAAGTTATATTTCCCCGGCGAATTAATCCTATCAGTGAAATACCTAGAAAAAATAATCCTCTTTTTATCGGATTGAAAGTATCGCGCCAATTAATCTTCTTACAGATATTGTTTTGCAGTTAGAGAATAAACTTCAGAAATATTATTTTGTAGATGAGTTAGTCAGGTCTGTTGTTCTATTTCAGAAGTGAAGTTTCAGTTACATGGACATTGTGCTGACGAAAGATTTGGCAGTGCACCGCAATCGAGCTGGGTTTTTGGATGTTTTTCAAGAAAACGCCTTGTGATAGATAGAAGTTTTTGTAGTAATTTTCTGAAACAATAAAAATGATAAAGTTTGCGTTGAGATTTAGCTTCTATCTATACTAATGACAAAGACGTTAATAATTGTACTTTCAAACATTATGAAAGTTGAAAGACCTGATTTTAAAAATTCTTTCTCTGTTATTACACATAGTTTACCACGAGTTATTTTCGTATGAATTAAAGATGTAATTTTAATATACTGATATAAACCAAACAAGTTTTAAAAAATCAGTTTTTATCTAAAGTTTACACTATGAAGTATAGTGGATTCGTGAAAACTTTTCACTAAATTGATTTCTTCTTCTAATCTTAATTGATTTCTTTCTTCTCTAGTATAGAGATACTATCGTGGAATCTAGATTTAAAGAACCACATTTTTGTAAATTAAAAATAGAGGTATCTTTTAGGTTTTAGAAAATTTTAATTCTAGTTAGCATATTAGTAAAACAATAACAATCCATGAGGGGAATCCAATTGTTATGATTGATTGTTTGTTCACGAAACAAATCCGACAAGGCAAACACAGGACTATGTTAATACAGACAGATGTTTCTTTGTTATGCAAATGCATGGATGTATCCCCTCGGCTGACGGCTGAGCCGTGTCCGTTGTACCGCTGAAGGCTACGACTCCGTTACCTGTAACTCTACAAGCTAAATGGTCAATTATGTGGCCATACGTCTACCTCAACACAAAGGCCGAACGAATTCGCATCAAATTTGAGGCTATCACTCGATTATACTCGATTAATCGATCCTACCATCCACATACCCGTTTTACACTCCCCCAATTTAAGCTAACGAAATTTCAACTCGCAACGAACTTACGACAATTTTGATATTAGTGAATTGTACAGAGATAGCCATTATATTTTATATTTTCTCACATCTTAAAACTGGACCCGATCCAAACCGTTTCCTACGCTTATGTCCCTAACAAAGGACTTTTTTGTTAAAATCGCGGATGTAGCAGTTGCAGTACTTAGCGGGGTGATAATAATTATTTATGTCGCTTGCAACATGTAGGTAACACACGTTTAAAGTTTTTGCACTTGTCTGGAGGGGTGTTGTGATAACATTGCATGTTTTATTCATATACTTACGTTGACGCTTATTACATGGACTTACGTTGCCTATGTCTTCACGTGTTTTGATTAATAATACAGTCCTGTAAATCGTAGGCGTTATTTATTCATACAAATAACATGCTTAATTCTCATTATGTCATCATAGGCCGTTTAATCTATAATCACACTACGATACAACATCAATTGTATCTCGATCACAACCCTATCGATAAACAATTATTGCTTGGCTTATGTTAATGTGGCGAAAATGAATTTATCCAGGTATATTGCCGCACAATCCAATACACCTTACGTAATACAACGGCATTTGCCTCGGGTACCCTGCGTTCTGTGACATGCAAATCTTGGTGATAGTATTAAATCGGGCAGAGGGACGCGTGTGGCCAGGGTTGCCAGATCTACCAATACATTTCCATTCCAATATTCGATGTCTCAAACATATCTGGAATTTTGTATTTGGGATTCGATGCATTTTGGTTCGAGTAATAGAAGAATGCTGCAATTATTTGTTAGAAGGATATCTTAGAGCAGGAATTTAAACTTACTTTCATGATTTTGCTTTAGAAGTTCAATTTATTTAAGTAATTTAACTTTTAAAATATTTGCTTAAAGGAATGATTCAGTAACAAAAGCTCACTACTGGCCGATAATGGACCAATATTCTTAACATTTTTAATCACGGTTGATTAGCAAACAAGTTACTTAAAAACAACAAAAAAAGCTTCCTGGTTATAAGCTACATTTTTGAAACACATTGACAAAAATTATTTCGGCCCAATAATTTGGGACAAAACGTTATAAAATCGTGGGCCAAAATATTTTGGGCAGCTGTACCTAACTCCTCGTGCGGATAATTTGCTACCAGCGGATTTATGTAACGGGTGTACGTGGATGACATTTTAAATCTCTCTGATGACCAGTGGCCGTCTCAACGGTGTGTATGAAAAACAATGCGCAGAGGTGGATTCTAGAACACCTATAACTATAATGAGATATAGATATTCAACGTATATTATTTACTTGCGTGCAAAACTATTGTGTGTTGTACCTACACACTTACTCGTTGGTTAGTTTTGCAGATGAAGCGCGATGCCTATTTTTTATCATACAAATAAATAACATCATGTAATAAAATACAAGTTTTAAATGACTTAATGAATATAAAAAACTAAAAAATAATGTTGGTCCTGGATTTGTCTTCGGGAATATGAAATGTGCTGAAAGTCATCAATAAAACTTCCATTCAGACGTTGAAGGCAGTTTTTACCACATCTAGCTTATTAAAGTTGCCTAACTATAGTTGTTGCTTATTTTTAAACCTTGTGTGCCCATTGTGTACTTTCCAAAAGATAGGTAGACTGTTTTATAGAGGCAGAATTCGAACCAATTCACTTCGTTTCTTTTTTTAAACATTTTCAGTACCGATTACATATTTTCTTCTTGTTTAATATTTCTTGTTATTAGTATGGTAACAAGATTTTTATATGCAGGGATGATCCATATGACAACAGCTTTTGAAAAGTTGAATAATTCAAACAATGCCATTATAACGCAAATCAATTCAAGAAAAAAATTATAACTTCCGGCTAACGTAATTATTGTATTATTACTCATAGAAAATAATAGGCAATTAGGTAATTGAATTGACGGCTAAAACTTTCTATCAATTACGTATTCAGCTAATAACAATACTTAGAACGTGATATTACTTAACAATTGTATTATAAAATTATACTGTTATGAATATTGTGAATCCTTGGCTATAAAATTACGAAAGAAATTATACCTAATCAGCGTTGAATCATTGTGAACCTACGAGTACCTAAATGAAAATTATGTTATACAAGAGTAACTTTTCGGAAATCATTGAAGCAAAAACACTGTCCTGCAAAACTCTTTAAATTTTTTTTTTCTAAATTAGAAAAGATTTGAAATAAAAAACATTTTATAATAAATCTTATCAGCTTTCCTTGAAAATATAGTATAGTATATTATTAAACTATTTTTCAAGTCCTTTTTATTTCGTAAGTATTTATTTTAGGAATTTTGCAGGTCAGTGTATTTATTTTCCTTACCATAATTCAGATTTTAAAAATACAGCTATCATACAAAGGCTATTCTCAACGGAAAACTCTGGAAAGGTGAGGGTGTACAAGCAGCTTAAACAACTAGGCAGCTTTGTTTGACGCACGGGAACATAATATTTTATTATCCAGACCGTCTAATGGAAAAGCTTCTTCTCAGTGATGCCTAGGCCTTTGTTCGGGGTGTCACACTGTCACACTGTCACACTTCGAGTGACCGTAGTGTGACGAGTGCTTTATTCTTTTGCAGACACCCGCCCACAGATACATTAAGGAATATTCTTTCATAAGAACTTTGTATCATGTTACAACCACAAGGTGCCTTACCTTCTTGGTGCGTTAGGTCACTATTTACTGGATTAATTAAATAAGCATATTATTGTCTTTTTCAAATAGCAAAAACTGTTAGTTAACAATATACGTTTAAAAAGTAATGGAAGTAAAATTAAGCTGCGCATAGAAAACAATTAATAAAATTTAAAAAATAACATAAAATTTGTTAATATTATCCGGCGTTCTTATACAAGATTCATGGGCGTTCCTTTACAAGCAGTTTAATTAATGGCAGTGATTTTTAAATCAGATTGTTGGCCATTGCCAATTTTCCAGTTTACATGTGGAAAAAGTTTCGATGTAATCCAATCCATTCCGCATGGATATCGAATAACAAGTACTGAATATATGAATCCTTAACACAGTCTAGGAAAAACAGGAAACGTAGCAACTTCGTGTTCGTATTGGAATGCGGTAAAATTTTAACATAAAATTCTGTAACTATGCAAAAATACAATAACGTTGTTTTTATTTGTTTCAGATTTAACCGCCGACCAACTTCGTGGAAAACGTACGGAGTGAAATAATAATGTTCACATCCAAACACACTTGAAACACTATCACCTAGATTTCGTTAGCTTAACAAAACAGTAGAGAAGCACACACAACTACTTTTCATTCAAACTATGCGGAAACATGGCAAACAAACGGCAACTTTAAGCGCGGACGTTACGTCACTGAAGGGTGTCTCACACTGACTCAGTCACTCACACACGCACCGACCACCCCAACAACAAGCTAATTCGTACACTAAACGTGATTTGCAGTGGTGTGGGTAGCGCGGGGACTCGGAATTCGAACTCTCCTGGTATTATGCTCGCCTAGTACCCGATGTAACGAAGAGGTGGCTCAATCCAGCCGAGTGGCCCTCGTGTTTAGGTTACGTCCGATGCTAACGCACACACCCACATAAACACACGTGCTAGCTAACTCATGACACTTGAGTGAGTACTTCGCAAATTCACAGGGTAATTAACCGGCATTCCAAAATTAATAAGCCTGCAGCCAGCATAAATCGGTGCTGATTGGTTGCAAGCGCTGAAGAGGGACGGATGAATTTAACTACTAAGGGTGAGTTGATGCGGTTATCTTGGTACTTACCTGAGCTACTTTGCGAATGTTTGGTGAGGACATTCTGATTAATATCCTATCCCTTTAAACCTATAAAATCCTTTCCTTAAAAAACAAACTTAGGAAAACTGTACCAAAACAGCTATTGCTCGTTTGTACCTTAAAGTTCAAAGATAATTCTATTTTTAATTTATTAAAACAATATACGTAAGACTTGACACGTGTGCAATCATGGGACTAGGCAACAAATTGAGTGCAATGAACACGTCAGTGCTTTATGAGTTACCTAGGGCTAAAAGTGTTCTAGTAATTATACTTACGACGTTACATCCTCGAGATTTATATGGTATTACAATGTAGTTTCACTTCTATATGTACTAGGCATCACACACAAATATTCAGAGCTAAAAAAAAAAAAAAACAAGTTCCTTAGTAGCCAGCGCCATCTGTCGTCGCTGCGCAGGGGCGTTCGGCCCGCTCAGATGTCATTCATTGTGTGTGTGCGGGCATCGCCACTTCGTTACAATAAAAAATTTTAAATTGTGCATTTCATAATCATGGGAAAAAGGAAGCGAAGTAATTCCCGGATAAGGCGTAAAATAAGACGTCTGGAAAAACGTCTTCGACGTTCGTCATCGACTGAATATGAAGGTTAGTAACCGTTTCTTTTTTGCCAAGAAAAGTGTTGAACCGAAGCGTATGTATAGTTATACATGTTTATATCAAAGTGAAGACTCGACGTTATGTTTTTTCTTGCCGCTTATCAATTACAAAGGAATATAATAATAGCATTCCAAAGAATGTGTATTTTTTTTCCTCTACCCGCATTTTTGGGGTAGGTACAGTTGACTACGTAAATTAATTACAAAATAATTTTCTCATGCTAATAATACATCGCATTCTCCGTGACGAGATCACGGCTGATGACGAATGTTACCAAACGTTATACTCCATGACGTGATCATGGCTGATAACTAAACAATATTCCACCCATGTTATTCTCTATGACGCGATCATAGCTGATAACTTATATAGCCTCGTGTTGTAACGTGATTACAACCTATGGCTAAAAATAACGATTCCCGTAGATCATAGATTATTACGGTTATATTGACGGTTGAACATTTTCGATGTCTTTTCTGATTTTTTCAGAAAACTATCGTGACAAACAAACTCCACCGCGTGACTCACAAAGTGTTCTCATCGACTCTTCAAGATCAGAATCGTCACCAGAACCTTGCTCCGTAAGGTCTGAGGTGATAGTCACTAATATAAATGAAAAACCGACTTCTACTGACCCATTAGCCGGCACAAGCTCAGAAACTGTCAAAATTCCCGAGGAGCTTCCTCCAGAAATAATTGAAGCACTTGGTGACTACCAAAGCAAAGATGAAACACTTGGTCCAGCCATCAGTGAAGAAATCTCCAAACGCTGGGGTAGGATTATCGTCGAGGGAATGACAAAAGAAGCAAAAGAGGCCATTTTGCAGAAAATTCTAATACCCGAAAACTTTAAACTAGCGAAAGCTCCTAAGCTTAATCAAGAAATATCTGCTGTTCTTAGTGACACCGTCCGGAATAGGGACAAGCTTTTAGAAAAAGCTCAAAATTATCTTGGACTCGGAATAGCGGGTTTAACAACCTTGGCTACAGATATTATCTCGACAGATTTAGATAAAGTTAGTATCCTAAAAAAACTGTCGGAAGTTAGTCAGATACTGCTCGATCTCCACTATGAGGACACCAAAACTAGAAGAAAGCTAGTTACTACATCACTTGATAAAAAATTCTATGGCATGGTTGCAGATGTGAAAAGAGACGAGTTTTTATTCGGTACTGCCTTAGGTGATAAAATTAAAGCCGCTAAGGCCGCTGAAAGATCAGGGTTTCAGATTAAGCGAGTGGATAATCATCCTCGCCCTACTAATGGCCCCCAGGGAAACTGGCGAGGCCCACCCCGGAACCAAGCACCAGCAAAGGCACCCAGACAGGGTGGGCCAAAGAACCGTTACCAACCATATCAACCACATCAATCACAGACGTCACGCAGACAGCCAACATCAGCGCGAGCAGCTCCCGCAGCGAAAGCGAACTCACGCACTCGCAGGACCTAAATAAGGTATTCCATGCAGGCCGGCTACGCCACTTCTTAGATACCTGGAAACATATAACAAAAGATCCCGTGGTACTCGGTTTTGTTAGTGGCTTCAAAATACCATTTAATGACGTGCCTCACCAATCTTTTCAACCTGATAACAGTAATCTAACTGCTTCCGAATCAGCTAATATGCTCTTGGCTATTTCTCGGTTACTAAGTTCGGGAGCGGTAATAAAATGTAAGGACGTACTTGGTCAATTCTTATCACGAATATTTTTAACGCCAAAAAGTGACGGTACATTTAGATTTATCCTAAATCTCAAGGAACTCAATAAGTTTATTGATCCTTACCATTTCAAAATGGAAGATATAAGAACAGCCACAAAACTTCTTACTAAAAATGACTTTATGGCCACAATTGACCTCCAGGACGCATACTTTTTGGTACCAGCTCATGAACTTAGTAAAAAATTTTTACGGTTCAAATTTCAAGGACAGACATATGAATTTCAATGTCTCCCATTTGGTCTGTCCCTAGCACCTTTAATCTTCACAAAACTGATGAAACCCGTAGTATCAGTTCTTAGAAACAAGGGTTTCTTAATCGTCATATACCTGGATGATATGCTAATAATTGATAGATCGTTCAATAAATGCCTCGATTGTGCTACACAGACCGTAGATTTACTTGAAAGTCTCGGTTTCATAATTAACGTAAAAAAGAGTAATCTGACGCCAACTCAATTGCAAACTTTCTTAGGTTTCGAGTTAGACTCTCAAAACATGGTGTTGCAATTACCTTCCACTAAAAAATTAAAAATGTTTAAAAAAGTTAAGCGTATTCTAAAACGAAATTCTATTACTATAAGAGATTTTGCCAGCTTTCTTGGATCACTCTGTTCTGCCTGTCCAGGCATATCATACGGATGGCTCTATACGAAAGAACTTGAAAGAGAGAAGTTCTTAGCTCTGCAAGTAAATGATGATGACTACGAACAAGTTATGCCAGTGTCTGCTAATCTAAGACCTGACTTATCCTGGTGGGTTAATCATATAATGACTTCACAGAACCCTATTCGGAGTAATAAATTTGCTATAGAGATATTTTCCGATGCATCATTAACTGGCTGGGGTATTTACTGTAATGGCGAGCGTACTAATGGCCTGTGGGGTACAAACGAGGCATGTGACCACATAAACTTGCTAGAGCTGAAAGCAGCATTCATAGGCTTAAAATGCTTTGCAAAAAATCTAAGGAGTAGGGAAATACTGTTGAGGATCGACAATACTACGGCTATTGCATATATCAACAAACAGGGGGGTATTCAATACCCTCATTTACACAAAATAACTAAAGAATTATGGCAGTGGTGTGAAGCAAGACATCTATTTGTGGTAGCCTCCTATATAAAATCTAAGGACAATGTAGAAGCTGATTTTGAATCCAGACGGTATAATATTGACATTGAGTGGAGCCTAGCGCCCACGGCTTTTGACACCATCGTAGATACCTTCGGTAGACCACAAATAGACTTGTTTGCTACATACCAAAATGCAAAATGTCAGCATTACGTTTCCTGGAAACGAGACCCCCGAGCATTCGACATTGATGCATTTACTGTGGACTGGAAAACATACTTCTTTTATGCTTTCCCTCCCTTTTCCCTCATACTAAAGTGTCTCCGGAAAATTGTAAACGACAATGCCGTCGGTATCATGGTAGTACCATATTGGCCGAGTCAACCGTGGTATCCACTGTTCGCGTCGTTATCATGTAGTAATATGATTTACCTACAACCCAGTCCTGACCTTCTCTTATCGCCTTTCAGGACCCCTCACCCATTATGGCAACAACTTACCCTGGTGTCGTCAGTATTATCAAGCGTTCATTCTCAAGACAATCATTATCCACAAGAACCTCGGAAATAATGATATCATCTTTAGCTCCGAGTTCACTCAAACAGTATAACTGCGCCTACAAAAAGTGGTGGAAATTTTGTAAAGACCACAAATTAGACTTGTTTTGCAGTAACATACCAAAAATTCTAGAATTTTTCACTGAACTATATGATTCCGGCTCGAATTATTCCACCTTAAATACCACACGCTCTGCTCTCGCTGTCATCCTGGGCAAACAGTTTTCACAAGATGACAGGATACTGCGATTTATTAAAGGAGTATACAGAACAAAACCATGTTTTCCTAAATACGAATCAACCTGGGACCCGAACATAGTTTTGAACCACCTTTCACAATTCTTTCCTAATGAAAGGCAAAACCTCGAAATTCTTACAAAAAAAATGGTAACTCTGCTCTCATTGTCAACAGCACAACGGACCCAGACGTTATCATTAATTGAACTATCAAACGTCAGAACGTTAGAATCAAAAATAGAAATTTTGATCGATAACCTAACCAAGACCTCTGCACCAAACCGTACAATTCACCCACTCGTCATACCCTTTTTTCAACAAAGACCCGAAATATGCCCGGGATCTACTATAGTGGCTTACATAAACGCCACTAGAGAATATAGGGAACTTACGCATACTAATAAGTTGATCTTGACAATTAAAAAACCTTACCACAACGCCAGCTCATCGACCATAGGTCGATGGATTAAAAATATCCTCTCAGATAGCGGCGTGGATACCAGTATATTTGGCGCGCATAGTACGCGACATGCATCCACGTCCGCTGCTAGTCGAAAAGGCGCTTCAATCGACAGCATAAAACGAGCTGCGGGGTGGACGGGTAATTCATTGATTTTCGCCAAATTTTATAATCGCCCTATAGCGACAGATTCTGCCACTGATTTTGCTAATGTGGTGTTTAATTAAATTGCAATCGCAATAATATGTTTTAAGAGAAAATGTATAAGCTATGATTTATATTTTCGTTTCCTTATTTTGTTAATAAATTAGTTTCGAGAAGACATTAATGTATTTACTTATTTCATCGCGCTGAACATCTACATTGTAATACCATATAAATCTCGAGGATGTAACGTCGTAAGTATAATTAACGGTTAAACAAACTTACCTGAAGTGAAGTTTGACTGTAATTATACGAGACGTTACATCCGAAGAGATTTATAACCCACCCAACCCTAGGTCTAATCGACCTCCCCTTTATCTAAATGAAATAAGTAAAAAGCTCTCTGAAATAAATGACATCTGAGCGGGCCGAACGCCCCTGCGCAGCGACGACAGATGGCGCTGGCTACTAAGGAACTTGTTTTTTTTTTTTTTAGCTCTGAATATTTGTGTGTGATGCCTAGTACATATAGAAGTGAAACTACATTGTAATACCATATAAATCTCTTCGGATGTAACGTCTCGTATAATTACAGTCAAACTTCACTTCAGGTAAGTTTGTTTAACCGTTAATTATACTAGTGATGCGCCAAGTAGCTCTACATTTATTAATTAATTAATGAAATACCTTAACTTAAAATGTGGCGTTTAGAATGTAATGGTAACGGAAAATTGGGTGATATTTTAAAAATGATTGGTATTAAATCACATACATCAATCGAATTTAAATTAACAGAAATAAGTACCATTTAATTTTTATAAACATTTTAATAATAATCTCTTTGTAAAATTTGATCAAACAATCACAAAAATGAGGTGTTAAACAGACTGCTCATTTTTAAATCACGATAGATTCAGTCCACCTACTTAAAAAGACAAGTGACGACGCTGTTCTTTTCGTTATTTAAAAAACAAGTGACTGCGCACTATTGTTTTTCTTCCCCATCATCACTAACGCACCGCGGCTCGCACCCCACGCCTTGATTACTGAGGTGTAAGTGGAGTTTACATGAGCCATTAACGCGCGGGGGTGCGCCTATAAGATGCGTCGTAAACTAACTGCTTAATTGATTTAACTATCAAAGAGATTCCGTGTGGTCTCGTCAAGGTTAGTGTTCGTTTTAATTTCTGATCTTCATTTATTTGTTTTGCAGAAGAAGGGGTAAAAATATTGAATTTAAATCACAATATTGGACCTAAAATAAAATAGCACAGAGTTTTCAATCAATGTTAACAATACTTCTGTGTATGAGGTAGACTCTACCTTCATTGAATTTGTAGGGAGAATTATTATTCCTAAAGCAAAATCGGTTAAACTCTAGCAAATAACTAGCGGCCGCCCGCGACTTCGTACGCGTGGATCCTGTTTTACCCCCTTTTCCCGAATTTTCTTTGCTATAAACCTCACGCAGCCCGAGACCTTTCCAACGAATGCAAAACCGTGGAAATCGGTTCGTGCGTTCTGGAGTTATAGCGTCAGGGAGGAAAACCCGACTTATTTTTATATAGTAGATAAGATAAGCTCAAGACAGTCATTTTCTAATTATTCCTATAAAACTCTGTTTGATTTTTATTGTTCCACAAACAATTCGGTAAATAATTTAGACTTTCCCTTAGCAAAAATTAAATAATTTATCCCATTAATAATTAACAAGTACCCTGGGTATGCTTTACAAAAATATGAAAAAAGTAATGAAAAGAATTAAAACGTAAATTCATAGCAAACTAAACGATGCATGTCATGTTAGTAACTCACACTCATAATTGTGGGTAGTCCTACGCCCTCACTTATTTCATTAAGTTTAGCTTCCCGCACGGGGAAGCCCATTGTTCTTGGACCATTTACAAAGCCATTATGTCTGATTTAGACGATAAGAACTTGCACACGGCTAAGAAATAAATATCTATTAATATCTTTGAATTTATGTCTAGGAGTTAGAATTAGTTTGAATTATTTTTTGTTAGTTTAATTTGTAAATATTTACGTGTTACACACTCCCAAGTCCCAACTCTATAATACTTGCAAGGCCTTGAATTTTTTAATGTTTTAATAATAAGAAGAAATCACAATAGAGAAAAATGCTACTTACAAATTAAGCAAAGTGCCTGGACTCTATGACTCTACCGACCCAGTACTTTTAAAATTGTAATTAGTTAGCTATTTATTATTATTGCCGCTTAATGTTTTATTATTCTAACAAAAGATAAAAAAATAAATCTATATGTGCTATGTCCATTCAGCAAATATTTCTGTACTGAAAACTTTCTGACCTTGCTCTATGAAAATTCATTCGGTCAATTTGTTGCCAATTTGTTCCATTTCACCTTAAAATGTTTGGATAGCAATTAATTTAAAAACTATTACTGTAAAAAATATTACACCTAAGTACCTACTCTATCTTTGGAAAAATCGGTTGGGTCTTCATGAAAAGATATAAAAGTTAAAAAAAAGTACATTTTAATTGAAAAAACTGGCTGTCACTGCTAAGTATTTGGTTAATTATTACCCACAAAGTAGAATCCATACGCATTCGTCTCTAATACGCGTTTCGTCCGTTCGAATAATCGCACCCACCGCGGGCGCTCGCACAATATTGTCCGCTCGAGTACCTACTAAACATGCATTTCTCCTCGATGTATCGAATTTGAACCAATCGATTTGTTACGAGCCTCCCGCGTACTGAATTCAATGGAAATATCATCTAGATAGATCTTGATGAAGCCTTGCTGTACCTCCGCGACTTTGAAAACCAATAGGATCTCAGGATTTCAGCGCTGATCTTAGTCTCTACTTATAAAGCATAATATATCACACAGCTATCAGTTAAATACACAGAGGGTTAAAACGCCAGAAAGCGATCTCTCAGACAACTAAAAAAATATTAAAAATTAACCATTAATATTAAATTATTTTAATCAAACAAAACCTAATAATTAATCCTTTTCTATTCCTTTTTCCAAGATCCTATTTCAATGTTGTTTATCACCTCTATTATTTAATTGCCAACCGAAAAAATAAGAGTATAGAGTAAAGGAAGAATACTGTTAATGATCCAAGTGAATATGTAGTTACTTGCTTTATAAACGAGATTAAAATCTTTGAAATGACTTTCATAATTTCATACAATTTCAGTTACAAAATAGATAATTTTCCTGAATTTTCCCAATGTTTCTAAGGAGAAAATATAGCTTCATGATATTTTTTCGGTACATAATTAAAAAATATTGGTGTATAATTAAAACTGTGTGTTTAGAAATTGTATGTTTTTCAGGGCTGACCGACGACCACAATGCTGTGCGGACACTAAACTTCTTCGTTATCATCACATAACACACTATAACTCCAACTCAAGTCCCAAAATTCAGCATATCGTATAGATTGCCATCTCCATATAAACTTGTAGTAATTGGCATAATTATTTCATTCACTTATCGTCTAGTTCAAAACTAGGTATAGAGGGGTACTGAACACAGAGGTAGCCACTCTGCCACATTAAATTTATTATCGTTGAATAACATTCCACAATGGATAACTACTTAATATAATTATCTACATTATAGGAATATTTCATAACTGTATTCAGTTCTGGCACCTCACTAGCCACACGAATTTCGTAACATAATCAATTTCAGTATTATTCATGAGTACCGTTGTTTATTTTTAGTGACAATAACTCATGGATAAGGCCTTAAATTGATTATAGTAATCACAAACGCTTCACTTACAAGCTCTCAAGCTTTTACCTTACACAAGTCTAATGCTGAGCGATTTAGAGAATGACAACAAGAAGTAGTGACCTCACTCCTACAAGAATGTCCTCACGTACGCTGTGCGTTGTCTGCCTGTGCGAATGCCTCCGTGACCCTTCGGAGAGCTGGTAAGTATCAAACACTTTATGCCTCAAATACCTAGTTGCCTGAACAAAAATTGTTAAAGTATCAATGACACTTCAGCCAAAAGATGGCGACGTTGCAGCGTCGTGTTGTTTCAAAACAATGAGGGTTTTCGCGAATGAAAAATCCGCCAGATGGCAATACGTAGACGCGAGGTCCAAATGCTGCATGATTGGTTATTTTTGACATGACATTGACAGATATGTCAAAATCCACCAATCACGCAGCAGTCAGACCCCACATCCACGTCCCGCCATCTAGCGGATCTTTCATTCGCGAAAACCCTCATTGAACTATTGCGCCATAATGTTCCATTTATACACGTACATTTTAAATTAAGAGCGTTTGAGCAGTTTGAGTCTTTACCTTCACCACGTCATGCCAGTCATGTAGGTAAGGACAACGTTTATAAAACAATTTTCGTACAGACAACTAAGTACTTACCGCTTTCTTTTCGGAAGGTAATTCATACTTACAAAAACAGTAAATAAAAAAAGTAAAGTTATTCATATTGTGTTGACGAAACTATGTCGATGTTACACGTTTACGACCTATGTCAACGTGTTTTGAAGAGACCTACAAGACAAAAGTTTTTATTTGTCAAATTTCTATGACCCCAACCCCAAAGTAACGGTTCTCAATAAACAATTGTAAGGTATGTCTTAGGACTTCACACATGAAATTGTCGAAATTTTCTTACAGATATGTATGACTTCGTAAATTCGTAATACCATAAACATTTTTCTTTTTTTTTTCAAGATTTTTCAAATCAACATCGGGTGGGTGAGAGCAATCGTTTGCACCGCACTCTATCAGAACTTTGAAATTGTTCCATATTAAAATGAAAGTTATTCAAATGTGTGTATTTTTCAACTGTTACATAAAAATGTAGGTTTCAAAATTTTGTTTGTCAACAGTAAAAATACAACAGTCTAACTACTGAAACTTTCACTTTATTCAAATTTTCCACACAAACGGCAATTTCACGTGTAAAGTAACCTAAGAGTTACGTTAGCTCTAAGGCGCATGATTAGGTGTATTACATAAAAATCGAGGCTTGCCAAGTCGTCGCGGTGCGCCTGACCTGATGAACACAAGTCAACGTTATTTGCCGCATAATTTACATAGAGATAGATCAGCGTCCCGCGGGGCGCGCACCCGTTGAATTCCTATTGTTTAGATTGGAAAACTAAGTGCGCCGGTTGTCGACTTTCCTCTCGCGTCATTATATCGCAGGTGATGTTGCGTCACAAACTCATCAGCTGAATTCTAAACATTTAAAAGTTTTTGATTCCACGATTGTCATTTGTTTGAATTATCCTGAGCTGGTTTTAGAGCTCAGAGAAAATGTAGAGTATTAATTAGGTGAATTCACACGTTTGTACCTTAACCTACTATAAAATCAAACGCTGAAAACGGAACACCAGACACACAGCTCGCGTTTTAATAACATGAAAGAATCTTGCCAATGAAATAAGCTTGAACCCGCGTAGGCCTACCTACGATCAAAGTGATAGAGATCTTTCTTGTGATATTATGATGTGCGACTGTGACAGACGTCTGTCGCGGAACGACGGCTCTTGGATACACATTTCTATTCAGCCGTTGGATTCAGAGATTTTCAGTACGTTAAAGAATAAGTTATATGTTTTTCAGACATACCAATTACTCCAATGGTCGATTAAAAAGCTAAGATTGTGGATTAGTATCGAATATAAGTGAAAAATAACTACGTCAGTCATAAATGTCTTCTCTGACCAAAATAAATTATCCTTGGAATTTCAATATCACGCTACATCTTCACTAAAGCTTAGTGTCCGAGTAACATAATTAATCAGGGCGGATGTAGGGATGTTCCGATACCACCTAAGTATCGATACCTACTCATTTCGATAATACTCAAATCTTTTTTCGATACTACTTAAATAAGTACTCCTAAAGTATCGATAGTTACTGATATCGATACTTTTTGGAACTTTTATTTTGTTTTATTATTTTGAGGGTGCTATCAATGAACGTTGAAGGACAATAATTTAAACAAAATTGAGAAGAAAACAACTATTTATATATTATAAATGTTTATTAGGCTTATTATTAATTTAAACAAAAAACTCTTCAGCATTAAGATTGCCCAAAAACAGTAACTGTTCAAGGTATTTTGAAGACAATCTGTTCCTTGTTTGTGTCATTGTTGCGTCTTTCCGTTCTATACATGGCCAGAACGCACCCATAGGAAACTGCTCGTGTATATTTTGGAGTGTCTCTTTGTAAGTCGGTCACTACAAACTATACACGAATTTTGCGTACTGATCGTGTATAGTTTGTATCGTGGATGGATTCCGTCTTCGCTCCAAACTATACTACACCACTTACAGTTGACTAGTGTGTTTAGTTTATTTGATTTAATAAAATATGGAATTATATTTAAAATTATTACATTTATTAGATATTATGCTCGTGCTTTGTCCTCGAGATTAGAAATAAGAACTACCTATATAGATCACGTACGGTGATGCCATTTTTAAATTCATTAATTATTACATAAAATATTATTATTTTACTGAATCTACATATTATTATAATAAATCTAGATTTATAACACTAATGTAAGTGGTTTCTGAAATTAAATTGATTAGGTAGATTTCAAATTAAATACCAATTATTTATTAGTGAGAGTGAATGAAGAAAGTTAAACGTGCATTATTAACTAAAATTGTCGACCGTTCGGTGTAGTGGTTCGAAACTGATAACTGTTCCGGAGGTAGCGGGTTCGATTCCCGCACAGTACAAACATTAATTTGTGTGCATGAACATATTTTGATATTTGTTTGTATTGGACTGGGTGTTATGAATTAATATGTAATAGAAAGAGAGGTAAATAAGTCAAAATGACGAGCATGCAACTAAGTACTCGCGTATAGATTGTAATCGCGAACTTATTACAATACATACATGATTAGTCCGTATGCGTACTGACGATGTATATTTTGGAGTAAGATAAATGACCTAAGTCACTACAAAGTATACGCGAGCAGTACGCAGCGTATGCGTACTGGTCGTGTATAGTTTGGAGGAGCTTAGTAAAAAAAGTCACATCCAAACTATACTCGATTAGTTTCACACCCTTGCGTTCTGGCTATGTATAGAATGGAAAGACGCGTCATTGTTGCACCGGCTTTGGAAAAAAGGCACTCGCTAGGAACTGATGTTGCAACAACAATTAAATATTGCTGTGCATACTTGTAAAGACAAGGGAACACCAACTTCATGTCATCCCATTCTGCAAATGGGTTGCTTTTAAGAGAAACTACTGGATTTGATAAATAAAGAGAAACTTCATCTCCCTGATGAGATTTTTTTTTCTTCTTGTGCCCATGTACTAACTCTTTATGATGTTTCCAAAAATCGTATTCAGGTGGTGCAGTAGATGAGACGTATCATCTTCTGACTCACTTGGGCTACTTAGTTGTCCGACAACTATGGTTCTAAGTTTTTGAATAGCTCTTCCGCATGCAGAGGGGGTCTTGGAAATGCAGATTTTTAAACCTTGGGTCTAGATTTGCTGATTCGATTCGATACCAAGTATTTTTGTTTCGATACCGATTATGTATCGCAAAATTGATTCGATACAATAAATACTTGGTATCGAATCAAAAGTATCGAGTACCTACTCGTATTTATTAGTATCGGAATATCCCTAGGCGGATGGTCTATTACTTGCAATCGCCAGCCGAGTCGATGGGGCTCAGTATGTACGAATCGATTTCCTAATGGCTCTGTGACCACCGGCCCCGTGGAGATTGACTCATTTGCACTGCATTACATTACCGACTGACACGACCGGCCACTCTCATCATCGCGGTAATGAACGGAATGTCGCTCCAACACTTGTGAAACCGACTCTTTTCATTGAGAATAAACATGGATAAATAACCATAGATAAAAGATATAATGTGTCATCAGTGTGCTTAAAAATTATTTCATAACAATTGACATTTTTTTTATCATTACATTACCCATTGACACGACCGGCCACTCTCATCATCGCGGTAATGAACGGAATGTCGCCCTAACACTTGTGAAACCGACTCTTTTCATTGAGAATAAACATGGCTAAATAACCATAGATAGAATATAGAATGTGACACAATTGTGCTTAAAAATTGGGTCATACCATTTGACATTGGTACTTTTTATAATTACATTACTGACTAACACGACCGGCCACACTCATCATTGTGGTAATGAACGGATTGTCGCCCCAACAACTTGTGAAACAGACTCTTTTCATTGAGAATAAACATGGATAAATAACCATAGATAGAATATAGAATGTGACACAATTGTGCTTAAACATTGTTTCATACCATTTGACATTGGTACTTTTTATCATTACATTACCGACTGACACGACCGGCCACTCTCATCATCGCGGTAATGAACGGAATGTCGCCCCAACAACTTGTGAAACCGACTCTTTTCATTGAGAATAAACATGGATAAATAATCATAGATAAAAGATAGAATGTGTCATCAGTGTGCTTAAAAATTATTTCATAACAATTGACATTTTTTTTATCATTACATTACTGACTGCCACGACCGGCCACTCTCATCATCGCGGTAATGAACGGATTGTCGCCCCAACAACTTGTGAAACCGACTCTTTTCATTAAGAATAAACATGGTTAATAAATAACCATAGATAGAATATAGAATGTGACACAATTGTGCATAAAAATGATTTCATAACAATTGACATTACTTTTTATCATTACATTACCGACTGACACGACCGGCCACTCTCATCATCGCGGTAATTGAACGGATTGTCGCCCCAACACTTGTGAAGCTGACTCTTTTCATTCAGAATAAACTTGCTCAATTTTTATTGTTTTTTCAATAAATTGGCAGTTGATATCTGTGGCAGTTGACATAATTTTTATGACTGTAAAAACGCAAAAAATACATAATATTTGGTAGAGCATCGAGCAGTTCAAAGTTATGGAGTCAAAACATAATATGACTTTATTATTATTTTGTCAAATCAAATATTGATTTCGAAGCAACTGAAGACAAAACAATTAAAGTACATAGTAACGAAGTTGTAAGAGGTTGAATAGATTTCTTTTCTACAAAACAAGCTCACCGCTCACGTGGACCACGTGAAAAAAAAAATCGCAAATACTTTTTGTTAAAGAAAATTAACATGATTTTCAAAAGATTCTTTAATGTTTTGAATATAGAAATATTTAGCCAACCTTGCATTGTTAACTTCCTACTGAAAACCCATACTTTTTAATATATGCATACTTGTTTATTTACTGAGAATAGACTACAAAAGTCTAGAACACTCGTGCCCCAATATCTAGCTAGTGAGATGCTCGCCACATGTAAGGAAGGCCATCTGTAAATTTATAGGTTCAATGACCGGCCCACGCTCATAATTAGCTAGACGTCCACCGCTGTGTCTAGATTTTAGGCACTGAACTGAAACTTCAGTTGTAAACGTAGGTTACTTGGCAAATTCTGGTACATTTCATTCGCATTTTCAGGGTAGACTCAGCGGTAAATGGTTTTCCTTGGGCAAAGAAGTTCTAGCCAGTGATTAAATGAATCGACGTATCGGTTTGTTTCTACTATGTTTGTTTAGTGTCAAAATAGAAGCATCTAGAATTTAAGTTACTATCGAATTTGGGCGTTCTTCTTGCTTGGGCTGATATTTTAGTAATTTTCTGAAATTACTTTATTCTGACCAAAACGAGGCAATGAAATTCTTTTTGGGCCGCAAGACATGTCATCAGTGTTTGATGGCATCCCTTTGTTTTTCGTACAAGCCTTTTGTTTCAGTGTTTGGTCCGTTCAAAGGTGATCCCTAGGTGTCAATCAAAGCGCATATAAGTAGGTAAAATTAGTATCGAATACTCTCAGTGGTGGAGTTAACATAGCGGTGACTACTTGTCTTGTTAGACGCCAGTCCACCTGAGTCATAAGCGGTAGCGGGTGTCCTTAGGCCGGGAAAAATAGTTTTGCCTGTTATTGTGTTTGTGAATAAGTGAATTTGCATGTGAGAAACTAGGGTGGTACGTCACAAAAGAATGATACAAGTAACTCAAAGACTGTTTTAAAATACAATAAAATTGAGAACAGTTAAGTACCTATTGTTTTGGATACTAAGTGAAACTTCAAAAATATTTTGTAGCTAGAGCCACTTGACCACTGCCAATAGGCACAGTGAAGTGAAAACGAAAGCTGGATCGCCGCGGTCGCAGGTTGAAATATTGTACCTACCTAAAGTTCAAGTAAAAGCTAAGTATAATTCATTCAATATTATTGTTAGCAAAAAAAAATATAAACTTAAACGATTTATCTAAGCTTACTACTACTAATTGGATATTCATAAATTATAATTTAATAGGTAAGTAGGTAGGCCTACTTACTGAAATTCTTTTTCTCGTCGTGTCGACAAGAAACCTACACAGTGTCAGCCCAAAGCTCCGCCACATGAGGCGTTGTCAGTAGCCTTCATTAAATCTTCCTGCGTGCAGATTTTTGGGCACGCAGGTGTCGCAGTTGACGCAGCAGGGCACGACATCATGTATTGTGCTTCGTCGACTGGGGAACAAAACCACACGTCTTGCACTCGCAAGTTTGAGCCATTTCAAGTCCTTACTACTGCCGACCTGCGTATTACTGAAATTGAAAAATTATTACGAATAGGTAGATGTTGTGTTTACCATAATTTATTTCTCACTAGCTTTCCGCCCGCGGCTTCGCCCGCGTGGTTTGTTATTCCAAGTCTGATTCTTTTTTGTTATACCACGTTTTATAGTGACTGACGTTTCATGTCAAATCACACGGGAATGCTGTCGAACGGGATAAAAAGTATCCTATGTCCTTCTCCTGACTCTAAACTACCACCCTGACAATTTTCAGCTAAATCGGTTCAGCCGTTCTTGAGTTATAAGTGGAGTAACTAACACGACTTTCTTTTATATATATAGATTTATTTAAAATAATACACAATGTATGGAAACGACAAAATAAGGATAATAAAATTGAAAGATTTATAGTGACGAGATATTTTACACTTTTGTAGAGAGATCAAGGAACTCAAAAAGGTGACATGCATAGAATATTTTAATTATTACATTTACTTATTAAATTCCATAATACGATTTGAGATACACAACAACACGACATTAACTTTAATTACCTATTATAGAAAATAGAAATTATTACTTAGTACTTCCTATATTTATTTTTATAACTGAGGCGTAACCTTTTTTAACAAATTAAAGGTAGGTAACTTACCCATAAGTGATTGTTGAAAAACATAATATTTTCTATCGATTTTTTATGTAAATAAAATTGTGAGCGCATTGTCACGGGTTATTTAGCAAGCCCGCGAAAGTTCTAAACTTTCGCATAAAATCATTTTCTAATGAAAGCGCACTCCATTGGCTGTAAAACAAAGTAGATACCTAGCTACTTACTTATTTTTTCTTTTTTTGAGTCAATTTCCAGTGAACCCGAGATCGTGAGTTTTTATTTCACTATCCATTAGGCCACAGAGACTTTATTTGTAGGTACTTTATCATTATTAAAAATGGATGCCAAATCTGAAAGAACTGGGATAAAAATATTTTTTTTTAAACCTTACTCCCATTTTTTCTTTTTATGGCTCTCACGGATTGAGTTACATTGCGTTTATACAGGATGGGATTAGGTTAAACGATTAAATTAAAGAAGGAAACGGAACAAAGGGTTCTTTGTTTACTAATAAAAATAGATCCTGTGTAGAAAAAATCATGTTGTTTGATTTATTGTAAAATTTGATTCATAAAATATTCCGTAATAAGAGGAATTTTTAAAACAATCTTTAATCAGTTTATTCGCCCAATCAAAATATAAATTAAAGTAGGTATAAGGTCAATGTTCTCTTGAAGTGAAGTTATAGTAAAGCGCCTATTTTTACAATATTTCATGACTAGTAGCGCCATCTTTTCAAAAGGCTTGGCAACTAAATAGTTGAATGCCAGACAAGGTTATCAGAGATGGCGCTACTTGTCTGTGCATGTGCAAAAATTGATAATAATGTCAAGGCCAACGTTCAATAATGGTTGATCTAATTTAGATTGAGAGAAAAAAATAAAATAAACTTACATGAAGATATTATAAAGGCTCAAATTTATAAACCGGAGCTTACAATTAAGTTGAAAAAAAAAACAAAGTTCATTTCCGCATTCATTATAACCTCTAAGCCCTTTTATCAAAAAACAATACATCTTCGAAAACTTTGCAAGTACTTACTTTCTGCTTAGCTAGATTAAAGGTATAAAGCTTATTGATTAACTTCTATGAAAGAAATCAATCAATTAAATACATATTTGTTGATAAGCGATAAAAATGTATTGCAAATTTTGAATTTACCGCCGCATAGTGAGAAACGTGTGAAGTTCGCGTTGCGAATACTGGCCGAATTATGATGTGAAAGATATTCCGAAGGCCGTGAGTGAACACGGAAATCGAGATGTGTGTGTGGTCAAAAAGACAGTGCAAGGTAGGGGTCGGGTGGCGTTTGTGATGGCAAAATTTTTGCAAATGGTGAGTTAGGTATTATTGACTTATCGTGTCTTGGAATAGATTGGAATTGTGTTGGTGAATTATAATTGTGTTTAGAGAAAAAAAATGTGTTGATTGATAATACAATTCTTAGATTCTGTGATACGGGATCGGCAAATGGCGCTACGAATAGCCAAAGTTGACACAACTACGCGTTTAGTTATCTCGTATATCTTCGGTCGCCAAAATCTAGGCACGCGGCGTGCTCTGTGATAACAACAAATAGTGGTGCATCTTCACAAATTCATGAAATCGCGCGTGTGGACCTAGCAACTGGGACATCCAGCTTGGCGATTATAACGGTGTCAGCATGTTGCGATTTTTTTGGCGAGCGGTACTACTTTTTTAAACTCGTTTATTAGAGGCGGCTAGAGGTTTCCGCGTCCCGTAGGGTCGGTGGCCCCGCCGTGTGTCTTCTGGATTTAAATTACATAATGTATGGGTCTTGTTTGGAGCATGCAACAAGTAGATATGTGTCGGCGGGCTAACTGTCAATGTGGAGTACAGTTGTACAGTAAGCTCGCTGCCCGCGGCCCCCATTAATTCGAGTCGCTGATGTCACTTATCTCTGCGCTCTCCTATCTAGGCCCTATGGCCGCCAATTTTTTGCACATCTTAATGTAAATTTGATAACCGGCGCACCTCTAATCACCGGTTCTTTAATAAGCAGTGATGTAAATTCGGGTTTGTTTTCGGTTTATTTCTGCATTACATTTAATTATTGCATAATTAACCCTATGGTATATTATTTAATAATTAATTGTGCTTGCGTGGTGTCAAGTTCATAACTTTAATGATGTCCTAAAGGTATGGTATTATTTGCAGCACGGTCACTGACACTAGCACCTACAATGGACCAGCAATTTTGTTTGCGCTGGAACAACCACCCTAACAATCTGACAGATGTGCTAGCGAGCCTGCTACAAAGAGAGGCACTCTGCGATGTCACGCTGGCCTGTGATGGAGAAACAGTCAAGGTGAGTGCCCTTATTTTGTTCCATGCATCTAGCTCATAGACACAGCTTCTCTTAGAATACTAACTGTACTTGGGTATAAACATTGATTATCCAAGCAAATTGTAAAACAGTTACAATTTACTCAAACAGAAACATTATGAAACTTATTTTGTAACTGTTAATATGTAATTTCATGTAATTGTAAATTGTTTTATTTGATGGAAATGTATATAAACAATGCATTGTTGGCCAAGTCATTCAACTATTTACTAAATAAACAAATTGCATTCAATAGTAAACATTCATTAGTAATGCAATGATACATTATGTCATGTTACAGCATTATACATAATTTTGAATACAATGCATTATTATCAAATTGATTTTTCTACATTAATTAACGATTATCATCAACAATAAATAAAAATTTGGATCATTATTGGATTTAATTCACACTTTAAAAACAATATTTCCTCATATATTTACTTGGCATGCAATATCTTTTTAATTTACAATGCTAAAATTTTAAAGCAGTATCTAACTCTTGATTTTAAAATGTTTGAACAGTTGAAAGATTTTATTTTCCTGTTTTTTTTATATTTAATCTTGATACTTTATTACTCTGTTAAAAGTAATTTTTAATAATTTATCACCTAATTAACCAATTTTGCAGATGTAGAGTCATCCATTGTAAAGCGTAGTAATCTCTTAGATCTTTAATAAATAAACGATAAGGGAATTTTTTCCCTAAAAGCAGGTACAAAATTAAATTACATGCAATAATGTTTGCTCCATATGGTCAGCACGGGATAAAAACCTTGACAAAATTGTCTCTTGAAACTGTCCTTTTCTTCGAACTGCTGGGAGCTATTTTTAGCATGCTCAAAGACTATCCTTGTATATTTTATGCAAAATTGCTTAAAAAGTTTTTATAAGAAGGCTAAACATGCAAAAACACAGGTTGCAATATTTTAGCCATAAGTTATGCTTATTTATATTTTCCTGTACCAGTTCATTATCAAAATATGTCTAAATATGTGCAATTCTGCTCTTAATATGTACAATTTTGTTCAATTGAATACCTATTTATTTAAACCTTGTCACATAATACTTCAGTGTGATAGAAATAGTTAATGTAGAATACTTTGATTATTATAAAATAAATAGAATAGGTATTACAAGTAATAATAAATGTATTTGAAGAACAATTTAATATAATATTGAGTGATTAAAATTGTGAATTTATTTATAACTTATTGTCTTGTAAATATACTTGATTAAAATCTAGTGCCATCACAACATTAATTGATAGTAATTAATTATCAAAATTAATTTAGTGTCACACAGCTATTAATACTATATTACTCTAATACTCCATCCATTCTCTAAGATGCACTATTTAGTTTACATGCTTGCTTAGTATAATCTAGAGCCAACATAATAATAAATTATTATAAACCAATATTAATATTCGAAATTTTAAGAGCACTACTCTTGTACCCTATCCATCCATTAAGACAGAGTATTTACTACATCAAATGATCATCATCGAAATATTTATTTACAACAAGCACCACTAATTTTTCTTTATAATTTTATGGGCTACTAGAATTACTTCTAGGATTTATGATTAAATTCTCATTTTTCCAAAGTTATATCTATTTAAACTTGATATGTCATTAATTTACCATTTACTACCTGTGTACCTTTTACTTAGTCCGCGAAAAATTGATTACGCCAACATTAGCCATACTACAACAACCATCACATTACCTAGAAACCTTTGTTTTTTTTCTTCTTTGTGCTAATCGCACGAACTACTGATCCGGTTTTAAAAAAATGTTCTATAGCCCGTTTATCGAGGAAGGCTTAGGATATACCATCACGCTACGTACGACCAATAGGAGGAGAGCGTCAATGAAAAATGTTATGAAAACGAAAAAAAAAAGTTATTTTCACGCGTACGCACTAAGTCGCGGACTTCTCAAATCTTATACCTAATATACTACTTACGATAATTTATGAAATATTTTTGTACTGAAATATTGAGGGTTTTCAAAATGCGTAGTAGGTATATTTAATCTTAATTGCCGTCAAGTTCGTTACTTTACTGGCTATCACTCCAAGGTAATTACCATTATAGATATTTAAATATTTGCTAATTTTTTCAAGGTTAGTCTTAGCCTAGTTGTAATATTTTAAAATATATTAGTGTCTTATTCATATTAAAACATAGTTTTTGACACTTTTTGAGTAGGATATTGTTCTAGGCTTTATGGAAGTTGTAAATGAATAATATCAATTTTTTAAGCTCTTTTTCACATAGGTAGGTACTTAGTACTAGTTGTCAGTATCAGATTAAGTAGATGTTCTACTACAGAAACTACACAAATTGCAGTCTTATCCCTTATCGTTAATATGTGCACCGTACATTGTACAGTTTTAAAACTTAAAGGTCAATAACACCTCTGGCCGGCCACTTCCTTTATGCCATTTAAATTCGACAATTATGAAAGTTAAAGTTTTATGCTAATAAAATGCAATTTGTTTGGTAGGTTGAAAGGAGTCTACAGAAGAGCTGCATGTTGTCTAACTTTCTAATTTTTATGGCAGTAGTTTGGCAAGTTTTAGGGTCTAGACTAGACCGTTGAATATATAAAATGTCCAGTTTGAATCGACTAATAGATACGCGTACGTTTCTATTTTTTGACCAAGAAAGTTGATGTATTTGAATATTATATGATCTTATAGCTTTTAGAGACTAACGAATCTACGAAAATATTGTAGGTATGTTGTAGGTACAAATAGGACTAAACAAAATACTTTAAGTATCATAATATTGTATATCGTCGTTTGGATTCACGGCCTGTTTTTTCGAACGACGACTTTTTCGAAACTCGTAACTTCTAGCTGTTGCATGCAGCTTCGCCCGCGTAAATATCGGCCTGTCAAAGAAATATTTTATTGCGCGCGTCCCCCTTTAAAACCCGGGATTATAACTATCCTGTCTATTTCTTCTTACAAATGATATGTTACCTACGAGGGTGGTCTGAAAAGTTTCCGACCTCAACGTGAAGATGGCAACACACATCAATTAAAGTCAGGGAATGTAATTGTGCATCTTTTAACAGCAACACTTCAAAGTTTCAGCCATTTTTGACGCGCGGTTTTTATTTGAAAGTCGTTTGAGTGAGTCGATGTGAGTATTTTTGTGAAAATGGAAAAAATCGAGTATCGAGCTGTCATAAAATATTTGTTTTTGAAAGGGAATACCCCTACGCAAATCAAAGATGAGTTAGATTCTGTGTACGGGGACTCTTCACCGTCATTTACCACAGTAAAATTTTGGGCAGCCGAATTTAAACGTGGCCGTAAGAGCTTGGGAGATGATGAACGTTCGGGACGTCCAAAAACTGTAACTACTGACGATAACATCGCTAAAGTTCACCAAATGGTGTTAGACGACCGCCGAATTAAAGTGAGAGAGATAGCAGAGGCAATGAAAATGTCCAAAGAACGTGTTTGTCACATATTAAATCAAGATTTAGGCATGAGAAAGCTGTCCGCGCGTTGGGTGCCGCGTTTGCTAACGTCAGACCAACGACGTGTTCGAATGAACATTTCCAATGCTCTGTTGGCGCAGTTTAGGCGCAATAAATCCGAGTTTTGGCGCCGACTAATTACTGTAGATGAGACTATGTAGAAAAATAAAAATAAATTTTAAGAAAAAAAATCTTGTATCTATGTTAGGTCGGAAACTTTTCAGACCACCCTCGTATAGGTCTATCCAATATAGCTTGATTAGAATGACGGCTGTCAAACGAATGTGACTAGTGATGGGTATGTTTCGTACGGTTCACATAGATGTATCGATAAGTTTTCGAAAAAATGATATAAAAAAATGCACCCAATTTTTCTTCATATCTTTATTCATAAAAATGACAATTATGATTTAAATTTAAAGACAGTAAAATTTAAAATTCATGTCAAGGGTGTACAACCTAAGTCGTAGTCATTATCATCAGTGTTCTTCAGTGGTTTTTTCCTCTCGCTAGAGGGCGGTGGGCATCTCTTCTAGAGCAACGGTGCTATGAATACCCAAAAAATTACCGGTGATTGATTTCCGATGTTTGATCATTTAAGAATGAAATGTTTTTTGGTTTTTAATAGTGAACATTTAGAAAAACGTATAACTTGACTTAAATATGTTAAAAAATTAGTTAGAAAAAAAATTTGTTAAATATGTTAAAAAAATAGTTTTAATTTAATATGACATTTGTCGATATGTCCCAACACTAACATTTTTGTAACTCGAGATAACCTTGTAGAGACGTCGTTAATACTCTAGCTTGATTTTTATAATTTCGAATTACTACTTATTGGTGTAATTTAACGCTGCATTTACACGAAATTATCATTTTTATTGGAAGCACTGTCGTCGAAAACATTGTTTGTAGGTCAGACGTGAATTATTTCTTGTCCGCCAATATTTAGCTCTCATTGATCGCTACTACAAAGTTATGTCGTTACTTTTGATGGCAGCTGTCATTCTAATCAAGCTATATTGGATAGACTATAAAAGTCATCACTCTATTGGTTATACGCTTGAAAATATGTTCAATAGTTTTTGACTAATATTACACCTACTCGTAAAAACGCGCGAGATGAGAGGACGGATTTGATACTCCGTCACGCAATAAGCTGGATGGATTTCGATAACACTTGACAATGTTAAGTTTAACTTTAAACGTCAGAATACCATATAGTCCAGTCATTATAGTAAGTTCACCTCGGAATTCGAGATACCCAGCTGTAAGTCTGTAAATACGTGTATATTGACACCCTAAAAGTTGTCTCAAAACCTACATATGGTAGGGTGTAAGCAACTATTAAATTTCAAGGTCAACGGTCACAAAAATCGGTTTTTTGCGCTTTTTTTAGAAATATCTCATTTCCTATGGGTTTTTTGCTATTTGTATTTATTATCAATATTGTAGAATACTAAATTCTCTACAAATTTTGTTTACAAATTTTTTTTATACGGTGAACCGTTTTCGAGATAGAGGGCGGAGAGCGCGCGGTCACTGCATCACTTCAGGTCAACTTAAGCGGTTTAGATTTTTCATACAAAAGGATTTTCCCGCTAATTCCCGTGGGAATTTCGGGAATTCCTTGCTGTTTACTTTTACTAAGGTACCTACATGCCAAATTTCAAGCGTCTAACTTCCGTTAAGCGTTTAGATTTTTCATACAAAAGGATTTTCCCGCTAATTCCTGTTCCCGTGGGAATTCCTAAGTATACTATAACCTGCCCAGGAGTATGAAGAATAATTGTACCAAGTTTCGGTAAAATCCGTCGAGTAGTTTTTGTTTCTATAAGGAACATACAGACGGACAGACAGACAGACAAAAATTTTACTAATTGCATTTTTGGCATCAGTATCGATCACTAATCACCCCCTGATAGTTATTTTGAAAATATATTTCATGTACAGAATTGACCTCTACAGATTTATTATAAGTACTAGCGGCCGCCCTCTATCTCGAAAACGGTTCACCGTATAAAAATTTTTTTTGAACAAAATTTGTAGAGAATTTTTTATTCTACAATATTGATAATAAATACAAATAGCAAAAAACCCATAGGAAATGAGATATTTCCAAAAAAAGCGATTTTTGTGACCTTTGACCTTAAAATTTAATAGTTGCTTACACCCTACCATATGTAGGTTTTGAGACAACTTTTAGGGTGTCAATATACAAGTATTTACAGACTTACAGCTGGGTATCTCGAATTCCGAGATTCTTACCTAATTTAAGCTTAAATGACTGGACTAATAATATATGCGCTATAATTAGTTATTTATGCTTAATTACTAGTTAGTTTATTATTAATAGTATCTGTTACATCTAGATGCAAACTTATTTTACATAATTTGACATGCGTTATCTAATATTCAGTTTTTACTACTAAGTCACATGCATTATACAATGAATTTATTACAATACCAGGTACAAATTTTGCGTTTGTTACTATGTAGGTAATACCAGTTTACTTACACGCGCTGTATACGTTTCGAGAAATTTAGCATCTGCAAAAAATACTAAATTCACGCAGCTAACATGTAGGAAGTACAAAACTAAATACTAGCCGACTTGTTATCATTCAATTTTAAATCGTGCGATGACGCTGTGCCAAACTCTTTCAAGGCACTAAATTGGTCGTTTTTTGCCTGCGCAAATGTATCTGATATCGCCTCGATCAATGAGTATGGGACTTCTCCAAATAAGCCCTAATTAATATATTTACGCTCAAGTACCGAAACGACAGTGCAATCTTAAGGCTCTGTCATTTCGTCTATTGTTATTGCAGTATTATCATCAATTTTCAATCATACACTTTAGGATTGACTTCAATCACATTATTAGACTAGACAAGTGAAAGCCCAACTTATCTTCGAGTTTCGTATTCGTATCATCATCGTATGACGCAATATTTGCGTGATCCCGTATAAGAAAACTGGTCGTCATCTTAGTAATATTTTAAAACATAAACGGATTTTAACAAAACCCTCAATAGCCTACTAAATACCTATTCGTGAAAAGCTGCTTCAACCTTATTATAATAACAATAAAAATGGTAATGCCAAAATGGTAGTTATGCACTATTTCAATGTAATGTACACATATTGAAAAGACCTTCAAACCTCCGAAACGGAATGGTTGGCAATAACGACTTATTTAAGTTAAATTTTATGTGTTTTATTGTTTTAGGCACATCAAACAATACTCTCGGCCTGTTCTCCATATTTTGAAACTATATTCCTGCAAAACTCACATCCACACCCGATAATATTCCTGAAAGATGTCAGATTATCAGAGATGAAATCGTTATTGGATTTCATGTATAAGGTATGTGTAATGATAAAAACTTCAATATTTAAATTAATAGTTTAAATGTGATGTATTCTTCTTTATTTTAATCTCTTTTCCAGGGTGAGGTGAATGTTGGCCAAAATATGCTACCGATGTTCCTAAAAACTGCTGAAAGTTTACAAGTTAGAGGTTTGACAGAAAATAATACATTGAATCCTAAGGTAATATGAATATAATATTTGCATTTTATGTATACTATGTATTAGGGTGGTCCTTATTTTTCGACTTTTGAATTATCCCCGGGGCACTTTCTCATTCGATTATATACCTCTAAATATGAAATTAGCTTTTTTTGTTTTTTTTTTAGTCTAGATTTAGAGGTCGCTACCAGCTGTCAAAATATTTACAAAAGCTTTGAAAATCTTAAATCATGGTTTCATAAATGTTTTATTTAAGTGTTTATATCACATTTTACGTGCAAATGAACATCGCATAGATAGAATAGACAATCGCTTCTTGTCCCCTTCTCCCCTCAACCCCTCTTCTGTACCGACCATGGTACCGACGCGTCGAGATACTAACAAGTAAACTCTTATATCTTAAAAATAATTGATTCAAATATGTACATTGTACATAATATCTTAGTTCATAGCAAGAACAATAATTTTGTAATATTTTTATTTGGCTTTGGCTTTAAAAATAAATTAATGTAACAAATACAGATTTTGTTTTTACTTAAAATTCAAACCTTGGTAGCGACCCCTAAATGTCTTTTAAAAATTTAAAAAAAAATAATGAAAGACTTTCATATGGTATATATTCAAATTACGTGGTGCCCCGAAAAATATAAGAAAAAAAAATTTTTTCGTAGGAATAAGGACCACCCTACTATGTATGCACTTTTTTTATTTTAACGGCATTATGGATTTTTGAATTTTAATCAATGCCAAAGCCTAGATATAATCACAAGTGCAGGCCTTTGTCTAATTTTAAGCTGGTTACCTTGAACTTTTAGTGACATTCGCCCAGTGACCCTGCATAATTAATTGATACGATACAACTGCCGTTGAAGATGTAAATTCCATAATTTAAAGTAAATAATTTTTATTGCTTCGATTATTGCAATGTAGCCTTGACCACCCGGCTATGTCGACGTAGAATTTCGACTATTCCAGAAATACATAATTTACGACATGTCGTTTAGGAACCATGTATTTTATCGGAATAAGAAGTGTGTTCCAATCTGTATCTCAAATGTTATTCAAATCCGTTATGTTGATAGTCGTCCTTGTTTTCACCTTGAGAATAATAGTGGGTCATCGTTATTACATAGTACTAGGCAGTGGTATCAGTATTAAGTGTTGAAGGAAGGTGTCCACTTAATTTTGAGATATGTAAAGTGGTTTCATTGCTTCGACTGGCAAGCCAGTACCATCGTAGAATGCCAAACGCCAAGCAGCTTGTTGCTAGCGTACAGCTAGTTGAACTCTATAGAACAATCTGTTTCTGATAGTGATCATGAGCCGGTGACTTGGCATTATATGCTCAAACTGATGGCCCTTTTTAGTAACAATTTATTTATTCTGTGCTGTCAGAAAATATGTGTTTAGTACAGTCGAGACGAGTTTCAGCTCTGCGAGTATCGAACAACGCTCCATTCGGACGGAGTCGTACCAGTACCACTCACTGCGGCAATTAAAGTCCCCACAACATCTTGCCCTTAATTCATCATCATCATATATGTACTTGGTGTTGCTCACAGTCCGAAGAGCGTTCAACGCTATCAGTGAGCCCCTAGAACCTCTCCTCGTAGTCCTCGAAGTCGTTCGCGACGCCCTCGTTGGCCCCTTTTGTCCATTAGCCCTCTCAATAACAATAATCCTTAAGCGACACGCACTCTTCTTTTGATCCTTATTACCATCAATAAGGCCCGGTTTTCACTACGCCGGACCGGTAAAACTCCCGGAAGGGCTAGTGGCTGTACAATTTTTATTGAAGCTGTTTACATTCCGTTATATCCCGGATCCGGAATTTTTGCCGAGCTTTTTGTCACTGCGAAGTTCCGGCAGAATCACCGGACCGGAGTAGTGTGAACGAGTTTGTCCGGCATCGGTCCCCCGCCCGCCCCGCCCGTGCTCCCCTCGCGTCATTCGGCTCGCATTTTTTGATAAAAGTAGACTTGTTAACTGTCCTATTTTCTTACGGGATCCGGCGTAATGTGAACACTGTCCGGCGACCGGTTTCCGACAAATCTGCCGGTCCGACATAGTGAGAACGAGGCCTAACTTATCTATCAACGCCATGAACACTTGCCCACAGTCCGAGGAGCGTTCAACGCCGTCAGTAAGCGCCGAGAACCTCTCCTCCCGCACGGAGTCGTTTGCGACGCCCCCGCGGCCTATTGTGCCATTTTTGTCTTCACACAATGTCCCTGTAAGAATTCCTTTATCATCATCCTAAACTTGGTGTATCCTAGTCCGCGAGGAGCGTTCAATGCCGTCATTGAGCCCTGAGAATCCCTCCTCCCGCACGTTCGTTCGCCCCCACGAGTCGTTGACGACGCCCTCCGTGGTCCCGTTTGCCCATTAGCCCTCTCATTAACAATGGTTCATAAGCAATAGCGTACTTCATGATCACTGTGTTACCTACAGTCCGAGGAGCGTTCAACGCCGTCAGTGAGCGCCGAGAACCTCTCCTCCCGCACGGAGTCGTTCGCGACGCCCCCCGCGGCGCACTGTGCCACAGATTCCCCACATTAATACTGCCCATTTAGCTTAACCATCAACGTCATGAACAATGTTGCCCACAGTCCGAGAAGCGTACAACGCCGTCAGTAAGCGCGAAAATATCTCCTCCCATACGGAGTGATCTGTGACACCTGCGGCCTACTTTTCCTATTAGCCCACCCATTAACTATGTCCCTTTAGTTTCCCTTTCAACTAAAGCCCGGTCTGTGAGCACACTCACTGCGGGCGCCCGTCGCACAGTCGCGACAGCAATATAATTACGCGCGAGCGATAAGGATGGGTAGCTTGGGGTCATTGGACAAAATTCTACGTGCTCGTAGACCAGACTATACAATTTATCCATCAACGCCATGAACACTTGCCCACAGTCCGAGGAGCGTTCAACGCCGTCAGTGAGCGCTGAGAACTTATCCTCCCGCACGGAGTCGTTCGCGACGCCGCCCGCGGCGCACTGTGCCACATATAACACTGCCCATTTAGCTTAATCATCAACGTCATGAACAATGTTGCCCACAGTCCGAGGAGCGTTATTAACAATGGTTCATAAGCAATAACGTACATCATGATCACTGTGTTACCTGCAGTCCGAGGAGCGTTCAACGCCGTCAGTAAGCGCGAAAATATCTCCTCCTATACGGAGTGATCTGTGACACCTGTGGCCTACTTTTCCTATTAGCCCCTCCATTAACTATGTCGCTTTAGTTTCCCTTTCAACTACAATTTATCCATCAACGTCATGAACACTTGCCCACAGTCCGAGGAGCGTTCAACGCCGTCAGTAAGCGCGAAAATATCTCCTCCCATACGGAGTGATCTGTGACACCTGCGGCCTACTTTTCCTATTAGCCGCCCCATTAACTATGTCGCTTTAGTTTCCCTTTCAACTACAATTTATCCATCAACGTCATGAACACTTGCCCACAGTCCGAAGAGCGTTCAACGCCGTCAGTGAGCGCCGAGAAGTTATCCTCCCGCACGGAGTCATTCGTGACGCCCCCCGCGGCGCACTGTGCCACATATAACACTGCCCATTTAGCTTAATCATCAACGTCATGAACAATGTTGCCCACAGTCCGAGGAGCGTTATTAACAATGGTTCATAAGCAATAACGTACATCATGATCACTGTGTTACCTGCAGTCCGAGGAGCGTTCAACGCCGTCAGTGAGCGCCGAGAACCTCTCGTCCCGCACGGAGTCGTTCGCGACGCCCCCCGCGGCGCACTGTGCCACAGATTCCCCACATTAATACTGCCCATTTAGCTTAACCATCAACGTCATGAACAATGTTGCCCACAGCCCGTCGCACAGTCGCGACAGCAATATAATATACAATTTATCCATCAACGTCATGAACACTTGCCCACAGTCCGAGGAGCGTTCAACGCCGTCAGTGAGCGCTGAGAACTTATCCTCCCGCACGGAGTCGTTCGCGACGCCGCCCGCGGCGCACTGTGCCACATATAACACTGCCCATTTAGCTTAACCATCAACGTCATGAACAATGTTTCCCACAGTCCGAGGAGCGTTCAACGCCGTCAGTGAGCGCTGAGAACTTATCCTCCCGCACGGAGTCGTTCGCAGTTCCCTCCGCAGCCCTCTGTGCCACTTAAAGTCTCCACATTTACTAATATGCTCATTTAGCTTAATTAGCTATGCCCATTTGGTTTAATCATCAACGTCATGAACACTTGCCCACAGTCCGAGGAGCGTTCAACGCCGTCAGTGAGCGCTGAGAACTTATCCTCCCGCACGGAGTCGTTCGCGACGCCGCCCGCGGCGCACTGTGCCACATATAACACTGCCCATTTAGCTTAATCATCAACGTCATGAACACTTGCCCACAGTCCGAGGAGCGTTCAACGCCGTCAGTGAGCGCTGAGAACTTCTCCTCCCGCACGGAGTCATTCGTGATTCTGGTCTATTGTGCCATTTTTGTCTTCACACAATGTCCTTGTAAGAATTCCTTTATCATCATCCTAAACTTTGTGTGTCCTAGTCCGCGAGGAGCGTTCAATGCCGTCCATTAGCCCTCTCATTAACAATGGTTCATAAGCAATAGCGTACATCATGATCACTGTGTTACCTACAGTCCGAGGAGCGTTCAACGCCGTCAGTGAGCGCCGAGAACTTATCCTCCCGCACGGAGTCGTTCGCGACGCCGCCCGCGGCGCACTGCGCGCCCCCCGCGGCCCTCACCCCGCTGCCCGCGGCGCCGGCGCAGCACCCGCCCCACTTGCCCCCGGAGAAGAGACGCAGGAAGAACTCGGCCGTACCCAGGGACGAGTTCGACCTGTCGTACAGGCACTATGAGGTACGTGAATGTTTTGGTTATTAAATTTTCCAGAAAAGTTCTCGAGTGGCGACCACGGGCCGGAAGACGTAGCGTGGGCAGGCCTCCCATTAGGTGGATCGACGATCTGGTGAAGGTCGCTGGAAGTACCTAGATGTGGACAGCGCAGGACCGGTCATTATGGAAATCCTTGGGGGAAGCCTTTGTCCAGCAGTGGACGTCATTTGACTGAAACGAACGAACGAACGATTCAATTTATTTAATTTTGATATCATCATGGAAAAATGTCTAGGATCTGATGATTCTAGTGCTTAAAATGCTGCAGCTTTTATGGGACCAACGCGCAACGAGTCGAAGAAATTTTATTAAAGAAACAATTGTGTTATACAACTGATTAAAGTTAATATAGGGCCAAACAGATCAGGTGGAAGAGAGACCTTTGCTCAGTGATACACTTTATTGGTTTGTTTTGTTACTACTTTAATGGACTGGATGACTCTTGTCGTTAAGATTATTATTAATCTTAATGAAGCCCACTCCTACATGAGTGTGTTTTCACCTACCTCGTTATTTTTGTACAGTACTTTATCTTTTTGTTGTTCATACTTCATGACGTCAGGTGATCAGGAGAAGGGTAAATAGGGCAAAGTTGTTTTGATAAACAATTTAAGAGTCGAGATACATCCGGAAACATGCACGTCTACTAAGATATAACATTCTCTCTTCACTATTTTGGAAATTATTACATTTCATTTATAACTGTAGGTACAATAATAGCACCCGTCTAGCGTGAAAGAAACTGAAGAGACTCCTGCAGTGGATACTTAATGACCTGGTGATGAAGATCATAATAATGTGGAATTTAAAAGTGAAGGGGACGGTTCAAAGAAATCAGAAGTGCCAATTTCATTAATCAACAAACAATTCCGTCAAACAGCAGTCAGGGCATATAAAAGAGAAGGGCGGCTCCACCGGTTCTGACTCTGAACCGTCCACGTCGCCGCCGGCGCACACGCCGCATGTGAAGCAAAAGCCGGACGCGTTTCCGCCATTTTTCGCCAACTCTAAAGACTAGTTATTTGAGAGCAAAATCAAAACTAACTCGGTTTTCAGGGCTAGAATACAATCTTTTTAAGATAAGTCTTGGAATTATTAGTTTAAGGTGGTAAATGTGGTAATTCATACAGGTAGCAGGGGCACCTAAAAGTTAAGGGCGGCTCCACCAGATTTTGCAGTCGAATTTTGCAGCACATTGAAGATTAACCTTATTTTCAGGCGATTTTTTGATGTCTTGCAATATTGTTGGTTTATGGTAGTAATTCACACAGCAGGTGCATCTAAAAGTGAAGGGCGGGTCGACCGGCTCCGGCTCCGAGCCGTCGACGCCGCCGCCGGCGCACACGCCGCACGTGAAGCAGGAGCCGGACGCGTGCCCGCGCTCTTATGCCTACTCTAGACTATTATCGCGGCATTATAACTACTTACCGAGTTCACAGCTGTGTACTTAAAGTCGAATTTTGCAGCAAATGGAAAAGTAACCCGGTTTTCAGGGCTAGAATACACTTTTTTTTAGATATTCCTTGGAATTATTGGTTATCAACTACGTAATTCCTACAGCAGGGGCACCTAAAAGTGAAGGGCGGGTCAACCGGCTCCGGTTCCGAGCCGTCGACGCCGCCGCCGGCGCACACGCCGCGCCTGACGCCGCGCTCGCCGGCGCACACGCCGCACGTGAAGCAGGAGCCGGACGCGTGCCCGCGCTCTTACGCCAACTCTAGACTATTATCGCGGCATTATAAATCATAGCTATGTACAAAGTCGAATTTAGCAGCAAATTGAACCAGTTTTCAGAGCTAGAATACACTTTAAGATATTTCTTGGAATTATTGGTTATCAACTACGCAATTCCTACAGCAGGGGCACCTAAAAGTGAAGGGCGGGTCAACCGGCTCCGGTTCCGAGCCGTCGACGCCGCCGCCGGCGCACACGCCGCGCCTGACGCCGCGCTCGCCGGCGCACACGCCGCACGTGAAGCAGGAGCCGGACGCGTGCCCGCGCTCTTATGCCAACTCTAGACTATTATCGCGGCATTATAACTACTTACCGAGTTCACAGCTGTGTACTTAAAGTCGAATTTTGCAGCAAATTGAAAAGTAACCCGGTTTTCAGGGCTAGAATACACTTTTTTTTTAGATATTTCTTGGAATTATTAGTTATCGCTACGTAATTCCTACAGCAGGGGCACCTAAAAGTGAAGGGCGGGTCCACCGGCTCCGGTTCCGAGCCGTCGACGCCGCCGCCGGCGCACACGCCGCGCCTGACGCCGCGCTCGCCGGCGCACACGCCGCACGTGAAGCAGGAGCCGGACGCGTACCCGGCGCCGCCGCAGCCGGCGCACGCGCCGCTCGCCGCGCACGCGCTGCCCCACCACCCCGCGCCGCACCCCCCGCCGCCGTTTGACCAGACCCACCTCACGGTAAGTGACACGAAAATTTAAAAACTTTTACTTTATATTTTGGGTGTTTATGTATGTACTATCGGCCACAGTGTTAACTATCCAATTTCGTTTTTGCTCTCGCTCTCATCAAATGGTGATTCTTTCCGATAGAACGAGACGACATGAACGGGAACAGGTATCTTAGGTAGTTAACTGTGGCCGATAGTGCATATTTTAATTCAAAAGTATATAAGTAGTATATCAGTTAAGCTAGCACCCATAACACAAGCATTTTAGTAGCTTACTTTGGGGCTAAATGACGCTGTGTGACATTGTCCAAAGATATTTAATATTTACTTAGTGCCTTTTTCCTGTGATGCGCATTTAAAGACGTAGCACACTTATAAACCCGGAAAGGGATTGTAACCGTATCAACTTGAGGCTGATACTGACCTATTCACCGTCGCCTTGGGGGATGACAGCGCGCAAAAGGCGATGACAGTTCACGAAAGGAGATACGGTGTCGATCCCTTTCCTAGTTGATAAACACCACTAAATAAAGCCATCACAGTTTTCAGAATTAACACCAGAATTCCATCATTCGTGACATTCTATAAAAAAATATGATGATATTTTTTTAATTTAATTTTTTTTCTTTTCTGTATAAAAGACAATCCACGTTTCTTTTCATTTACTAAAATAAAGAAAATATATTTTTGAACTAAACAATTTTACATTTTTAAACTTAAAAGTTAATGCTGCCTTGCTTTGCAACAAAAAATATTCTACATGTTTGTTTCTTTTTAACTTTTAGTACGATGGAGTAAACATGCATATTTTTTTTATTTAGGTACCTATAACCTTCAAAAAAAATTCTGTTTCGACGAACGAAGAAACACAAAAAATGCTTGAATATTGTGATTTCCGCGTGGTTAAAGGCTTTGTACAAACTCTCATACATTAATTTAAATATTTATCATGTACTAGGTACACAAAATTAACTATCATCGTTTGTAGAATATTCGAGGTATTTTAGAAAATCCAGGAGATTTACAAAACCCAATTTTGGAGGGATTTGTAGTTTGATCCATCAAAGTTTTTAACCGTTAGGACAAAATATTAAGGAAGCAAAGATACTTTAAATTAGAAACACAGCTCTATTTCTTTTCGAACTACCCTGTATAATAACTTTAATTAGGGTGATCTTTTTCTTTCTTTTCTTGACTTCTTGTAATTTTCCTTGTGTATCCTTTTTTATTTACACACTACTACACAAATGTTCTGTCAACGGGAAGGAATGGATCTGCCTGATTAGAGAAATTAACAATATCTCATATAATAAGCAGATCCTTTCCTTCTCTTGACAGAGTGTGCACGCGGCGCCCATGACTCAAAAAAAGGATGTCTTCGCGATGGTTGACAGCTGTCCGTTGGATTTCTCTGGTCATCGCTCTCATAGCACAGTCCTAGCTAAGATGCTGACCCAGCCGCCTCAACTGTGTAGTTTCCAGCCCCCACCAAAACCCAACACAACAAAAAAATCCGGCCGATTTCGCTCCCGATGGCTCACCCTATACCCCTGGCTGCAATATGACAAGACCCGAAACATCATGTTCTGTATCTACTGTAGAAAATGGTCGCACGAACTCACAGTCAAAAGGACATCGTTCGTTGAAGGCAACGCCAACTTTAGAATGGAAATTGTGAATCACCACGATAAATGCAAAGCTCACAAGTTTTGTAGAGAAAGAGAACTCTCTCAGAATTCTAAAGAAGAGTCAAGCAACGAAACATGAAATTTCATTTGTTAAAAAAACAATATTGTTTAATATTTTGTTTATTTCATTGGAAACTCCTTTAATGATATTTTTATTTATTTCTTACTTAGTTAGCTGAAAAAGCAACTTAATCTCTCTTTTATTTTATTTAATTTATTAAGGCAATAAACAGCAACATTATCTTTTTCTTCTTTGATTGATCATAAAATTCAGAATACTGAAAACTTAGAAATTGTCAAACATTGTGTAAATAATTTATTCTCGCGAGCAGCTTTTAAGCATGTTCACGTTACACTTAACTAGCCTCAAGTGGATGTACTTACTAAGGCAAACTAGCCCATTTCTTTTTTTTTTAGATTTTGCCGTTTGATCAGTATTATTTATTCATACTAGAAGTGATAAATCGCAAGGGTCAGCGGTTATGTGCGCCTAAATGTAAATAACTTTGACATTTTATAAACAGAAGCTGTGATAAAAATAACTATTTTGTATAATATCTTTAAGTTCTATATTTCATTGTTTCATTGTAAATTTGCGATAAATAAGTACTACCTAAAATACTACTAATACAAAATTATTGATCAATTGTTATTTTAAAATCAGTTGCACATTATTACATCATCATTTAGTTAATAATATAATTCATCAACATTAGTAAAACTAAATGATTAGACAATTTGTTTTCTCTGTGCAATCCACGTGCTTGTAGATTAAATTATAAATGTATTATAAATTGGAACATACATTTAATAAATTAATAGATATCATTAACGTCATTTTGTGATCACTTTATTATTTTATTTATTAATAAAAAAACTAATCTGCTTGCAAATAAACAACTGTCAAAGGACATTGTCAGAAACCGCCTAAAAACCGCCCAAAAACATTAACCCATCATAATTATTTTCTATTTTTTTTAATACATTAAGCACCCTTTCATTCTAATGGACACTTAAGCATTGAAAAATTAAATAAATAAGTCTTTTAACGTTTATTCTATAATACTATTACAACTTCCGGACGTTTTGGTGCGTGGCATGGTCTAAAACCTATCAAGTTCCATAATTTTTGCCGATAAAATCTGTACGAGGCATTACCGTACTTTATTGCTGGGAGTCCATGTATAGTGATGTTCCTGCGGCCATCATAGACAATAAAATATCGATTTTGAAAATAAAATAAATCGATTAAACTGCTTTGAAGACTAGATTTGCGTTAAAGCTAAAAAGATATTGACACTATTACGAGAAGCTATCTAAAGTGTCTAACTAGTCGAAGGTCGTAAATAAAATAAAAATAATTAGGACCATAAACTGATATTCATGGTATCATAACTGTAAAAGTATCAGAATCCGATGTTGAATCCAATGCCAGTTGAAGTTAGAGAAACATTTATATCAACCTAGTATAGTTGCCAGTCTCTCATAATCTATGCCAATGAGGGTTTTCGCGATTGAAAAATCCGCCAGATGGCAATATGTAGACGTGAGGTCAAAATGCTGCATGATTGGTTATTTTTGACATGACATTGACAGATATGTCAAAATCCACCAATCATGCAGCATTTGGACCTCGCGTCTACGTATTGCCATCTCGCGGATTTTTCAATCGCGAAAACCCTCATTCATAGCACATGTATAATAATAGACCAAATGAACTTTTATAGATTGTGAAAGAGAAGTTAAAGATTTTATTATTTTATTAAAATCTTGCCACGAGGTAGTTTTTCAGTAGAAACCAGGATTGTATAATCGCTACAGGCAAGTATCAGAACATTTTATAAATATTTTTAATCGATTATATCCTTGTGAATCGTTTTAATAAATTGTCATTTTACTTTTTCAATTAAAACTTTTTCAATCCCTAGTCTTGTCAAACTGTCATAATGTCAACAAATTATAAATGTCACGTCAGTTGACTCAATTTCAGTCTTCTGTGCGTTTATTGTATTTTTATTTCAATGAAATAGTGCTAAAGGGTTAGTACTAAAAGTGAAAGCCTTTTTTCAGAAAGAAAACCAATGTGGTGCCCTTATTATTCATACTGTTTGAAAGTTTACAAGTCAGTGATACAGAGTTGCCGCCATTATAACTCCGTAGTGATACCATACCAAAGAAGAAGTTTTCCTAAACACTTGTGTTATTTTTATATGTGATCAAATAAAAAGGATTAATTCTACTGCTCAAATGGAATAACTTATCCCAAGAGACCGAATATAAAAAAAAAACCTCTCCATAGAAATTATCACCATCACGAGGATGTGAATTTTTTTGAGAATTTGATATTGGCCCTGTAAGAAAAGTAGTTGTATTTCAGTAGTAGAATCAACCCTTCTTGTTTCATCAGCAAGAGTAACTATAAAAACGCCCTGTAGGTAGGTATTATTAAGGTGAAGAGTTTGTTTAGTGTCAAAGACTGTCACACAGTGTAACTTAAATTGGCATATTATGATAATGAACATAAAAACTTAAATAAATATTTATGTTAATATTTTTTCTATTTATTTATTTTCCCAAAGCTTCACAGTGACAATAGAAACAGCAATACTGTTGTAAAACTAAACTTAGAACAAACTGTTACAAATATTTTACAAATTAAAATAAAACCGCATGTTGCTTTACTTTCTCGTATAGGTAATAAATGTAATTAATGGCTAGATTATTAATGTTACTTTGTTACCCTCAATAGTGAGGAGATCTTATAAAATGGTAACCCTGATTTTCATTGTCATTCAAGTGCTCTTTCTTCGCATAGGCTTCTGTGATTTGGCCAAGGGCCACACACATTGCGATAACATTATGCGACATTGATTTGACAGCAGCGGAGTGAAGTCTTGTGACTATGCAAAATGATACCCTGTAATCGTAGCGCATATAGACATAGACGGGGTGGGGCACATAGCTCGTATAGCTGATGGCCGCTGGGGCAGGAAAGTTCTTGAGTGGCGACCACGAGCCGAAAGACGTAGCGTGGGCAGGCCTCCCACTAGGTGGACCGACGATCTGGTGAAGGTCGCGGGAGGTGCCTGTATGCAGGCCGCTACCAACCATGCGATGTGGAAGTCATTGGGGGAGGCCTATGTTCAGTAGTGGACGTCCTGTGGCTGAAATGATGATGATGATGATGAAATGAATGAAATTGACAAAACTTCGAACGTGTATATACCGTGCCAAAGTAATCATATAATTTTGGCTCCTTAATAACTATTGCCGTTTTTGTTGTAAAGATCATGCAGCGCTACTTGCGGATATTATTGGAAAGAAAACTATGTGGGCTCTAGATCTGAAGCCGCTTTAACGAACATGAAGTGCTCATACAATGCGGCGTATTTTCTTCCAGTCTTTAGTCAGGACTTTAGTCGAATTAAAACCCCGGTTGAACGTGATATAGCCGCACTAGAATACGATGCTTTTTTGCATAATCGCAAGACTTCATTCCGGTGTCGACCGAATGTTATCATGATGTATGTGGCCCAGGGGTTACTGTAGCCGCTAAGGTTTGAAACTTCTTGCTTAAAATATTGTAGTCTTTGGCATAGACTACGACGGTAGTCATGGAGATAGGAGTTTGTTATCTCGTGTCAGATGTAAATGGTGAAAAGAAAACTCATGATTCGTGTTATTTTTATGCAATATGTAGGTTTTTCATAAAAGTGGAACCCCGAGTGATCTCCAAAACCCATTCTATTATTATATACGATTCGGCTTCGATATCTATAATACAATAGGAGTTTATTTCACGTGTCAGATGACAAGGGTGGAAACAACCTACGATTCATGTTGTTTATTTACGTGCAATATGTGGGCATATTATAGAAGTGGAATGCCGAGTTGTATTTCTAAAACTTGTTCTATTATTTTATACTATTTGGCTGCGACTCGGCGTGACGACAATACAAAACATTTTTCGCGAATCGGTGTTCATACATTCACACAATACATTAGACGCCATGTTGTCATAAACGACATATTATAAAATCGCTGTGATTTAATATTCTTAATCATTAATTTTATGGCAAGTGTCCATCAGGAATCATTGTTCTTACACACAGAATCGTATTATTTCGCTTTCGGGTAGTAATATGTCAAAATTGTTGGTTCTTAGGCGAACAATGTATGGAGAACGAACATTGTCCTTTATGTGATAGTCACTGCCTAATTACAAAATGAGATCTTAATTTAATCGTATGTGACTTGTATTCTAAAACAATGCTCCTAGCTCGATTTCATTTTCATTCCTTGAATAAAATCTATTGATGCATTTCACTTTTATTGGTCTATATCTCATAATATGATGTTGATGATGTTCCTATATTATAGGAACCACTATTAATTGTCTGATTTATTTAACGAAAACGTTTAACCGTTAATGAAGAACTTATTCTCTCATTAGAATTAAAATACCTAGGATAGATTTTCAATAATAAAATTGTCAGAAAATCAATTGAATTAACATACTTAACTGTCATGAATATACTGTTTGATTTTATAATGTAAAATAAAAATGTTGTAAATATTGGGGGTTTCCTTATTTTTCTGGTTGGAGAAGTTTGGCTATTTGGATTTAGATAACAATCACCCAGCCACCCAGTAGACAGTATTGTGATAAACCCACTTTTAACTCAAACATTTATAGCTTATCTAAAAAAGTTATACACATAGTTGTCCAACACTGAACAGTCGCAGCTATGACATTGTCAGGAGGGCGCTACTATCAATACTGGGTTATTATAGACCCAATAGACTAAACTGTCCCACCCGTGACATTGACAGGCGCCACAGTCAATACCGGATCGCTGGTTTCGATTTTTGCCATGTAGGAAACTATGTAAACGATGGTGGTCCCCTGTCAATTAGTTTGGTGGGACAGTTATGTGTAGGTCATCTATAGTTCTGATTTTTGCCACTTGACGTTTCAGAATCGTACAACTATATTCATAAGTCATTTATTTTCTGCAAATAGACTTTTAAAAGGGGCTTTTACACCTGTGGGCTGTGTGAGTTTACATCAAACGCGCTCACTAGTGAGCGCGTTTAAAAATGTATGAAAATATTAGTTTTTGAAAGTTTCCCGCTAAGGGCGCTGTACAATCCGTCATACATTTAATGTCATTTGAAAAAAACACACTCAGCCCTCTGAAGAAGTTCACAAAAAAATAAATGTATTTTCAACTAGCTAACGAAATTTTCAGGGGATGGCAGTAACGGACATGGCGACCATGCTGACCCAGGGCTCGCTGAACAACGAGTGCAACGAGAGCGAGCCCATGCTTCAACCACACCCGGACCAGACTGACACCATAGACGGTGAGTTTTTGCCCGTTTCCCCCTACCCGGCAACTGTCAACTTTGACACAACCCCTCATAATGAACCATTCCTTAAATCACGTTTTTGTATTGAGATATATTGATTTGACAAAATCTGTCACGTGCTCAACGTGATGCAAATTATTATTTCGAGGTTAAAATTGAACAGAGTTAATAGTTGCCTGACGGTCGCCAAAAATATAAAGATACTTTGAAAATATTTATTTTCAAATAATTTTATTTGGTTATATTTAATTCCATAGTATCTGACATACTATTGTCAGTTTTTAAAATTTAATGCGTAAACATTTCAAAGATCTTCATATTTTAACGTATGTGTCTGAATTGAGTGTAAATTAAGAAGAAGGGTCGAGCCATAAATAAATAAATGAATAATAATTTGCTAGCATAAAGGGAACCCTTTTTCTTCAATTATATCAATAACTCTATTGCGTAACAATTTAAAATGCAAAAAATATCTAGGAACAACAAAAAATATTTCAATTAAAACAGATATTTTATGTATTTTGAAGTCCATAACACTACTAGAAGCATGTTAGCACCCTGCAGCATGACCCACTAGTTGCTTGACATTCCGTATAATTTGCACTGTTCCATTCCATTAAGCTTTTCAAATTCTTTGTACGCTTCAAAATTTTATTATATCTTGTGAAGAAATCGGTGTACATATTCTAACGATGATTTGGCGCCCCCCGAGGGACATAGGTCATGCAGTGGTATGATTTATTGATATTTTTCAAAACAACATATTCAATCGATCAATAATATCCACCGTAACCAAGCTAGTCTTCTTATTCTAGAAACTTCTTATTCTACGATTAACCATGGTTCTTAAAAACTAAGGTGCATGTAAGTTATGGAAATGGGTTTCGAGGTTAGGACGCTAATTACATTGGCCAGAGGTTTGCGGATTTGTGAATTGTGTGATAGTCAGAGATAAGCATGCCAAACAGTTGCGACAACACAAATGAAACAATTACATGTCTTTCAGGTGAGAATAACGGCGTTGATGAGAATAGTATACCACAGGAATCCCTGAAAAATAAACTAATGAATCTCGATAACATAGTTAAATCGTTCAAAATGGCTCTGAACAATAAACCGTATACAGTTCCCGAGTCGTGTTGCGTATGCGGTAAATTAGTGAATAACATAAAAAAACACATGAAATCTCATAACCCAGAGCAACACAAATGTCCACTGTGTCCGATCATACTCACTCGTGCCGACAATCTCAAGAGGCATCTCCGTATGAAACATTGTAATGTCTTACAGTCCAGTAACTTGTCTAATATACAAACCCAATGTTAATGAAGTAGTTAATAGTATAATTTAGGGTTCAGTGGCTGTTTTGTTATGCTTATGAAGATGAAACGATTTTGTTGCTTATGAAATTGCAAACCTATTATGAGATTAACACGCGGTAGTAATTTTAGATAACGTACAAATTCATGAATTTAATGTCTAATAGTAGCCAAGCTTCTCTTATTAACACTATAACGTTAACTAACATTCTGCTAAGGTGATCTAACAAAGTGCGCTTATCCATTGGTTCTAACAAAACGTTTTGTAACTAGACAATAAGGTGTGGTGTGATTAGTATTGATAAAATTTCAACCTAGACCTATTGAAATACTCATTCTCATTATTGAGTAAAAGCGAAGGTCTAATTTAATTCTGTTGTGTCTGAATTGATTTTATTATAAGACTCGCGTCTCGTTAGACGTTCGCTTTTATTTTATTAATAATAACAACTCTTCCTCTTGATAATGTTAATAAAAATATGTATGTAAGTAATATTTATAAACAGGTACCGAATCATGCATAGAGTTAACGGTATACTTTGTGATATTAGGTATCTACTATCAGCTGTAAATTAATATGCATTAGATCTCGACTTATCAGCGTCGAAGGGAACCTTAAGCCCTTATTTGGTAAGAAGAAAGTTACCACTCGGGATGGTTATCATATCATGTTGCTAGGTAAATAATAATTTACTGAAACATGTTTTATTTAATTGGTGTTATTTATTTCAATCATCCCATTTATGGACAATGAAGACCAGTTATTTTCTTATTAATTTTAACAAGTAATTTTAGTTTTTACATAATAATATTTTTAATTTACTTGCCATAATTAGTTTGTTTTAAAAGACGCTGATCAGTCGACGACTTTGAAACTGCCATAGAAGAAACCAAATTACGTGTTATACAAACGTTAACTATGATCTCTTGTTGTTCCTTGTAGTATGTAATAATAAATTGGCACTAGTTCCGAGCTAGTGTTTAAGACTGATTTTGCTTATGTAATTAAGGAACACTAATTCTAATTTATTCTCATTTAATTTTACTTCAACTTATGATTTGTATTGTAAATTTCTCGTTACTGTGTGTTTGTTGCAAATATATTCCTTTATTTATACCACTTTTCTTTTCATTTTCATCCTCTATCCATGCTTTCTTATATGTATAGCAGACCTATATCTCTATGAATCGCCTTCTGTATGCAGGCTTGGTGACAGTACTTAACAATGTCATGCGGATAACACTGACAATAACAAACACCATTTCTTCAAGTTATCATTGATTCATTTCTGCATGGATCTACCATTGAATATTATGTACAATTATTTTACAAATAATTTATTTTTTCCGTTTGATTTCTTAAACCTTTGTATTCATTTTTAATGCTTTTATCTAATAGAGCTAGGAGAAGCGTAAATAGTACAGCGTTAACAATATGAACGCTTTTAATAGTGCCAATTTGAATTGTCTGAGTCGAGCCTTGTTTGCTGAATTTTATAAAATAGTTTAATACAACACTTGTCAAAAATGTATCTAACCTTTCGTTCTCGCACTTATGACAAATGCTGCAGATCCAGCGTATGGTATCGCCGACATTGTTGTTTGTTATTTTAACACCAAATGTTAAACAGTAATATAAGTTCGAGTAAGCTCTATGAACACGACTGCAACAAAACTTTCTTTTCCCTTAAAATATTGCATTTGAGGCAACTGTTTGTACGGATTTTAGAGGAAAATTACTCAATTCTGTATGAAATGAGATATTTTTATTCATGTTAAAATATAACGATATGTATCTAGCCCTCTTATTCATGAAAACTTAAACAGTTTAAATGTATTTGGACAATCCCTCTAAGCGCTAATTTTCAATTGTCAGATATCTTTTAACTAAAGAATAAACTTGTCATTTTGACATATTTTCCATACTGAAATTGTTAATGTGCCAAACGTATTCTTTAGTTAAAAGTTATCTGATTGAAAAATCTGCCCTAAATTGCGTAGCGATTCTCGCAAGTGATTAACCTGATTCTGATTATATCTCAACCACTATTTGTCTTTTTTCAACACACTGACGTGAACATTTGACAGAAGTGACAAGGCATTTTTCGCTTAAACACCGTTAGCCGTTTATAGGTCGCGCAGCAAGAATTGAGGCGATCTATCAAAGATTTGTATTCTGACTGATTTTTGTGTTCTTTATTGAAATATTACATCAGTGTGAGTAAGTGATCGCCTCAACTTTCGTTGCGCGACCAGTGTTTATGAATAAGAGGTACATTTATTTCGTTCGAGTCAATTGTAAGCGCGCGTAGCACCCGCGCGCGACAAAGTATTGCTGCAGTCGAGTTCTCGAGCGTTGGCTCTGCGGCATTGTCGGCCGGAGTGGCTGCGTGAGTGACGGCTGGCTGGTTGCAGGCTCGAAGGGCTGGCACATGCGCCTGACGTTCGAGCGCGTGGCGGGCGCGCTGAACCTGCACCGCTGCAAGCTGTGCGGCAAGGTGGTGACGCACATCCGCAACCACTACCACGTGCACTTCCCGGGCCGCTTCGAGTGCCCGCTGTGCCGCGCCACGTACACGCGCTCCGACAACCTGCGCACGCACTGCAAGTTCAAGCACCCCGCCTACAATCCCGACACGCGCAAGTTCGAGCCGCCCGCGCCGCCTGCGCCGCCGCACGCGCCGCTGTTCGCCAACCACCTCGACGCGGGCTTCGACTGATCCACCTTCTACTGGCTCGGCCTCGACGCTCCGTGAGCTCGAGCCCCGCCAGACCAGACTGTCCTTGTTGATGTGTCAAAATTTTAACAGACCGTCTCGCGTCGAAACCGCTTCCTATTTAGGATTAAGCTGAAGTGCTATTACTTAAACGGGCCTATCTTAAGTAGCTCGCCCCCGCGGCGACTCGTTTAGTATTGTCTCGGTTGTGCGTTTGACTTGCCCCAGTGTGACCTTGTATATGATTCCGCGTCAGGAACTATTAATATGTCGATGTTACTGAAACGATGACTCGAAGCGTATGTAAGTAGGTAAGCAAATTTTTTCTATACCAATCGCTATACGGGAACGGGCAAAAGCAATAATATGATGTTAATTTTATTACCATATTATTTTTTTATATTGTATCGATAGGAATCTTAAGCTATTTAAGAATTATACATTTATTGAGTAGCGGTGCGACCGCGAAGTGATGCTGGTTACTAGCCGTGGCCCCGATACGGGCCCACATTTTCTTGTTATATTTATTCATTAGATAGGAAATTCTAAGTTTCCTGTAGCTAATTGTATTTATGTTATTATGTACATCGTACGGGTGGTTCGGAACGACATCAGAGAAGGAATTTGAGGACTGGCAAGAGATTGTGATCTGTCGTTGGTCAACGACATATAAATATTGACTGAATCTCAGTGTAGATGCATTTGTAACTCCATGAGGCCTTTGCACGATGGATAATTTTATTAAGGATTTGTGATGTATTATGGGTAGCGCCTAAGGAAACATACGAAAAGATTTTTATACTAGACTAGTGGATCTATTTACGGAGATTGTTTTTTTTATACTTAGATATTCTATTGTCTGATTTAATATACTTTAATATATTTATATACCTATATAATATGATTTATTAGTGTTGTTTGTTTTTATTGATTCATCGTAATTATAGTAACATTGGTTTCGTTTATGTTCAGTTGTCGTTAGATACGGATGTTGACGTGTTTTTATTTTATCGTTGGTAGGTGTTAATGTGGACGGGCGCGCGCCCCCGCGATCGGTGCTGGGGTCTTGAGACCTCTTTCAATTACTATAAGATAGGATGGAACGTTTCGAGGTTGCGCATTTAGTAACTAATATTGGCATTCTACGATTGGGACTAACCTAGCGTTTATGTATGTATTTTCAATTAAGATTTAAGATTGTTACATTTTTAGCTAAAACACTTTAGAGTGGTACGGTAACTGAAATGTGATAAAATGGAATGGTGCTAGAACCAGAGTGTTAACACGCTACGATTCGACTCCTATTATAATATTATTAATGTTTTAATGATTAGTTACTTTGCATTAATTAAAATGTAAGACATCTAGCATCCAATGAGGTCGCATCTGTCTGGTCAACGGGTAACATAGCGCGGATCGTGAACGCCTAGAGATTACAGTATCACTCGAGATTTTTAACTTCATTTTTTCTGAGATCTTCAAATTTACTAGTATAAAAATACGCTAAGACCACGTTTAAATAAAACTGAGAATTGTCAACCAAATATAAACGTTCGTAACGGTGTTAGAGACTACCGCATCCGAATAGTAATCCGTGATCGTTTCCATAACTAAGTTGTGGCGCTAGCGCTGTTTATTAGCTGTGAAAATGCAATTCACATGTGCAATTTTTGAAATAGTCATAACTCATAGATAGATTTTACAATTGTCTATTGAATATAGGGGCCCACTTGTAATGTAAGCACTAAGCTCCGCATCTCTGTAAAATATAATTATAAAGTCACCAAACATACATAATACTACTTCCACAAAGATTTTATATTTACTTTTAAGAATATTAAAGATTTTTATACTGTTTATTGTAATGTGGGCGCTTATTATTTGATAGCATTTCATACTCAGTGCAATATTACTAGTTATTTAATTACGTAACCAAACTAAAGGATATTTTAAAAGTATATAATATAATGTCATTGATGAGAGTAACTACTACCTATTTGTATTTACCTAAGTGAACTACTCCTAATTTCTATTTCTACCTAGTGAAACAGTTTGGGTTACGGTGATGTACAGGTTTTATAGCTGGTAATATTAAGAATTAGCTTGTTTACCTCTGCCAATCGTAATAGTTATGTACTATTTAATAATTTATTATCGCGCAAGTTGAAGTCTATTGTTGGAATAGATCATAGCTATCCGGTAGGGTTCCATACATCCATGGCCGCGGCAGGCCGGCGCTTCATCTAATCGTGAATGCATTTTATATTACTATCACTCGAGACCAATTTTTAATATTGTATTTGCTAATAGCAAATTGATTGATTAGTAAACATAGAATATTATTTTAGATATTTTAGGTTAGGATACTTGATAGTGTCTGGCCAGAATATTTTGGAGTATCACATCGTTTGGCTCAGAAAATATCTCCCTTTGATCTCTTTTCGGCTTTCAGAAAGTATGCAACTTAATAATTGTATGGTGACCACGTAATTGGACTTAATGAAAGCTAACTTTATGCCATATGGAATTTATACATAAGGTTAACGAATTACTAAATTTAGTCTTATGAAATTGGGGTCTTGTGGACCTAGTCACTTATTTGGCCAATCTATTGAATATTCCAATTTATTGTATATTAAAATTTACATTAATATCACAAGATGTGATCTTATCATTTGAAATCAATGGAGTGCAGGATTAGCTCTATGGTTGTTTTCAGGATAGCAATGGTCTAGTTATGTTTATTTTGTTTCATCTTTGTAACATTAGCCAATTTGTTATAGTGTCGTATATCACAATAGTGTATTACTAATAGGGAGGGGGTGTCAAATCGTGTACCTAACAGCTGACTTATTAGTCTTGTTATATTATTATACATAAAATTTTATGAACGATTTGTTGTTTATGAATATTTTGTTTGTCTTGGTTTGATGCCTCCGTTAAAAGTTTAATTTAAATAATTTTGTTTTATGCAAGCAGTTAATGCAATTTTTTTCACATTGTTTGATGTTATGTAATGCAATTTTAACATGTTGCAAACTCCTGCATTTATCTGTTGTATTTATTACTAATTTTTACATTAAATTGTGGTATGTTACAATCCGTGTAGTTTCAGTTGTGCGCGTCACACGCCCCGCACCCACCCGCAAGTGTTGCGTACTTAACCTGTGCACGGCCGTTTGGCACTCGTAGGCGGCGCTCGTCGAGCGTCGCGCGAGGGTTCGGCTCCCGCGGCTTTAGTTGTTGCGCGGCGAATGCGTATCGTAATCGTTGGCTCGTCGTGGTCGTGACGTGGGGTGGCGGGTTGTTGCAGAGCGCGCGCGGCTGCCGCCCGCGCCGCAGTACTCGTACCACAGCATGTTCGTGGCGGCGGCGGAGAGCGCGGCGCTGTGGCGCTGCAAGTCGTGCGGCAAGGAGGTGTCCAACCGCTGGCACCACTTCCACTCGCACACGGCGCAGCGCTCGCTGTGCCCCTACTGCCCCGCCACCTACAGCCGCATCGACACGCTGCGCTCGCACCTGCGCCTCAAGCACGCCGCGCTGCTGCTCAAGCACTGAGCGGCGAGCACAAAGCGACGCGACACGACACACCGAGGCGCCACCCGACCCCTGCATTGACTAACGACTCGTTGTTAAGTGTACGTATCGTAGGTGCGTCATTATATTGACGCGTTTTGCATTTATATTTGGATGTCGTATTACATATTATATATTTTATTCGCACGTTTTTGTGCATTTATTTATTGTTCTTTATGGGTAAGTATGGTAGAAAAAACGTTACTGTTTTAACTAACAGGGTAAAACACATAGGCTATTCCTGTGGGGACTTACCTATAGATTATAATAAGCTTTTAGGCTTATTTTTGTTGGCGTGTTTTTGTTATGTTGACTTACATAACGTTACTCATTACGCTTAGCATACATTTAATTAACGTGACTCTGTTCTGTGCAATATCGGATTGAAATTAGCGAATGTGTCTTACGACGCTACTATTGATATTTGTGTTACGTGTAGTTATATTCAGAACTTAATGAGTACATTTCGCTGTTAATAAGATGTGATGATGTTCGCTGTAATAGAACATTAATTACTTGTAAACTTATTGTATCGCTGTGTACATCTAAGCAGTGTCATGGAATAAGATTAGAGATCGATGACTGTACCTAAATTAAAGGAATGCGACGCAAAGACTGAATGGCAACAGCTTGTGATTGAATGACGTTTACTACGGAGACGTGTCTGATTGTACATACGGTGTAAATAGAACAAAAAATCTTAGATAGGTTGAATCTTGGAATCAATGCGTGTTCAAAATTAAATGAAAAAAAATCAACACGTGTAATTACGAAGAGGTATCATTTTAACTATGTCTAAGAATTGTTTCATCCCAAAATTATATTTTTGTATAACTATTATGCTGCGAATTGCACTATAGATAGGTACCTACTTTAGCTTTTAATGGTCCAAATTTGATTAAATGTAGTCATCCATTCTGTAATTTCTCATATTAATTATTCAATTCCTTAATTTTACGTATAGAATAATGTCTCTGAGTCTCATCAAAACAGTCATTCATAACGTATCAGTATTATTATCGATGTAAGTGAACGCATAATTATTACTTCTAGTTAACCTCTCCTATGCTTTGTCTCAGATCTGTGCAACCTCTGTCAACTGCTATGTCTCAGATCTAAGACAAGACTACTTTGTCATTTTGAAACATCATTTGAAAACCGTAGCAGTTGAGGGGTGCAGTTTTGCGCGGCTCAATAGCACGCCAAAGGTTAATATAGTTAATTTCTTGGTGTTATATAAGTCCCAATCTAAGAATGTAGCTACAGATATAACTGCAGTAATCGTTTACGTATAGTTAGCAATACACTTGACGTCATTCATATACGCTTATTTTGTTGTAATAATTTTCAAATTACGTTATTTTTTCTTCTATTAATTTCGTTTACCTTTTTTAAATTAATATTTAAATATCTCAAACAATGTAACTATCAAGTCAAAACATTTCGTCTATCTTATATTCGTGTAGAAAACTAATTGTCTAAAGCTGTACATAATTCAATTAAGTACCTACATAAGGAATAATCAGTGGATATAAGTGTTTCTTTTAAGACAACATATTATTCGCTAAAAATAAATCAATACAACCAAATTATATGGAATAATTTATTGCACTTTCCTATCATTATAATTAAAACATTGAAGATCTAATGGCAGAAACAAAAGAAGACACACTATTTACACATTGCACAAATAATATCACGTATCATCATAAATTAATCTAATATAAATTAATTTAGACTGTAGGTGTATTTTTAAACCGTTAGAATTCTAATTCGTATACGAATGAGTTCAAATCCGAATTAGAAATCGGAGAGTTTCTAAAATACGCATCCTGTTCTATTTTAAGAAACCACTCATAACCTACATACACTAAACCGAATTAAACATGGCAAAATATGGCAAGTTTAATTCCTTATTTAAAATCAGCCATACGTCACTACATGCGAAATTAAAATGGCTAAATATTTTAATTCGACCTTCACGCTCTAAAGGTATCTTGCGGAATCACTCTCCATACGTTAGGTGTAACGCAAACGCACCGCTGTCTGAGGCAGCTATCACAGTATACTGGGTAAAACTTGAGTTAAGGTTAAGGACGTTTCCGTAAGACGATATCCGTATTTTCGAATCTATCAGCTGATTTAGCAGTGGTTGAGAACTTTGCCACTTCGCCATCGCCAGAAGCTGTGAAATCTTCGCATATTATATTATTACTTTACATTTCTATGATATTGAAGTTATGTACAGTCGACAGCACATCAAGCCATACATTTTCGTTGCAAAGTCGCCCGTATCGCAACTACGTAAGATACCACAGTGTTTACGTTGACGTGCTGTTGACCGTACAACTATGTTTGCTTGGGATATCCATAGTACAAGTTTTGCTTAATTTGTGGACTAGATGGCGCTGTATTAAAAATGACCAACGATAGAGGAAAATAATTTAGCTGGGCTTTTCCGCACTTAACCATTGTGCGTGCAAAGATTATCTCTCACACACTGAAATCCACAGACAGAAACAGAAAATACAGAATTCGCATTACAGAGGTCCACGATTGTGACGTCACGTTTTGTAAAAGCAATCAATCTTGTAGTCTCTCTACATTGCCACTGGCTCCCGGTGACTGTACGATAACGCTGGCCTCACTAACTGCAACCGTCTTCGCCACGTCTACTGCTGCCTCACTGCTGCTCTCAGTTTCAGCCTCGCTGGAGTCTTCAGAAGAACTTTCTTCGCCGGAGTCCATTTTGTCAGAGGCGCTCTGCTTGTTTTTGTTCTTTCTGAACTGCTCCTCCATCTCTTTGAACTTCAATGTCAGGTATCTGGAATTTGGAAAAAAAAATTTGTTGATTACGTTGCTTAAAAACGAAGTACCTATCCAATCTTTAAATTGACTTTTTAAACTTCTTTAACATTCGCAAACAATCGGCACTAGGTCTGCGCTTTATCGCTTGCAGTTCAACAATTCGAACTTAAGACTTAGTTAAATTGTCTATTATGAAGGCCAATAAGAAATTCGATCTACCAGTAAGCCGTGTGAGACAGTCTGGCATATTCAGTCGTAGAGACCAAGATCCAATTACTGAATTGAGATTTTGATAATAACAGCTTGAGCGTGCTCGTTCATCTTCTACTAAAGCATGAATTTAATATGAAATGTGGACAATAGTGCTGGTTGCATTGTTACTAAATTTTCAAACTATTAAGATTTAGTGCATAAGCCCTCAATGTAGTTTATACTTTGATGAGCATAAAAAAAATGGGCCCTTGGCCTTACTTGTATTGTAAGTAGTTCAACTAATTTACAAATACACTCACTTATCCACCAAAGGGCCGCTATAGTCCTCAGGGAACTTAGGCGAGTGCGGCAGTATGTACTTGTAGAGGCTCTCATTGAGCACGTACAGCTGCGTCGTGGACGCGCATCGCACGTTGAACCACCAGTCGCACGTCAGCGCTGCTTGAGAGAAGATCGTCCCGTTGGGACACAGGAACGACGCTTGGCCGCCGTTCAAGTCGCAGTAGTGCCATACCTGAAACCATAAATGCAATTCATAGTAAAGTAACGATAGGCAGTAGTTGTCACCAACAAATAAAACCAAGGCCAAGATTTTTTAATGAATAAAATTAGATTTTGGTAGCTTTGAAATAAAAAAGTTGGTCAATTGACTTTAATTACATTCCTTTGCCTATTAAGAAAGAGTCGCGAATTGATTTCTTTGAGTTCTTTGGCTCATTCATAGTCGATTGGCTGGTGATCTCATATAATTAGTGTTTAAAAAACAAAACGCTGGATAACATAATGGCATAAGTGTATTTATGTGAAAGGGCTGTTCGTAGGACATAATATTATGTAGGTAGGTATACTTTTCAACTACCAAAAGAGGTGATGAGTGGTGTAATACATGTTTACAACCTAAGATCGGGTCATTTCACAACTTGCAGATGTTACGCCTACAGAAATATCTGGTTCAATAATAGCTCAATCAGTTTTATTTGCCAACAAAATGTTCCAGTTTTTTCTGCTTTAGTAACGAGTAGATTGGACTGAATTAATTGCACTTCAAATTCAACGAAACTTCACATAAAGTGTAGTGTGATTAATTGACGTTGATAAAATCATTAAATAGTGAAAGTTTATGGATATCTATTTGTGTAATAGGTAGTTTACCCGCGAATAGAGTGCGTATAATTTAGCTATATCTACGCCTTTTTATTGAAGAGCTTGAATCATAAGGTTGTAAAACTCTACAAAATGAACTCTAAATGGCCAGCTGTTCGTTGAGTGTAATACCAGGCCTGTTCATCTCCGCGAGTTTACATCGAAAACAAAACACGCACGATGGCCCACCTACAGGATACTATTCGACAAGGCCTCACATACGAGCGAACATTGACTCACGCACGCGTATTCTTGTGTATGATGGAAGAAAATAAAGAAAATGGTGTACTAAATACTGTGCAGTATTTAACTGCCTAAATAATAATAAAAACACAGAATGTACTTTTTTAAGTTGCCTGAAGACACTGAGACGTAAATAAGTAGTTAATATTATTCATGATACTTCATGCTAAATCATGTATTTCCTCCATTTTCCGCAGTTTGGCACCTCACGTCACATTATTTTACCGAAGTCAGCCCTATAGCTTCGGCGCAGTGCCGATCACTGACGTTTGTCAACAAAATGGTGCTTGACTCTTGAGACAGCCTAAATTATTTATTTATTTATTTATACTTCAGCACACAAAGTAACAAATGCACTGTGGCGGACTTAATGCCGGATGGCATTCTCTGCCAGTCACCATATTGTTAATGACTTTGAGCATACATTTTTTAAATACCTTCGCGAAGTAAAACTTCTGTACGTAGTACTTATTATTATTCTGTGGTAATACTAAAAGAAGTGTCACTAACATTTATAATTACATACCTGGCACCGTGTCTCCGGATCAGCGAAGAAGCCCTTATACCTCTGAGTCTTACAGTCGAAGGCTGTTTGAGGGATGGTGGTGAGGATTGGGTAGTCCACGCCGGGTCTACCAGGAGTGCCACCCTCGTCGTCGGACTCTACGCGCAGGGGAAACCTTTGGCTGGTGCTGCCAGTTGACGAGAACTCTGAAAATATGAAAAAGTGACGGTAAGTTTTTTTATATTTTTTAACGGTTTGTTTAAGAACATAAAGCTGATATTTAGCACGAAATATTATTGAAAGTTAAGTAATTGACATGGGAGTTGGTGGGATTCGGAGGGGTTAGAAGGTTATCCTTACTTAGGTAGGTAAGCCCTTTGTGTAAAATTAGGTAGGCTATTAATAGCTAGGTAATGTGTAAGTTTATAAAATGTATTGCGCAAACAATTTTTGAATAAATAAAAATAAATATGTACGAAAAAACAGCTAGCTTACCGTCAATGTGTTGAGATGGTGGATTTACTGGAGCGAGGTAGGATTCCTCATGAAAATCTGCGTCATCATTGACGACAGGCGCTGGTGTAACGTCTACTATGGGTTTTGTTAGTTCCAAGACTTTGTTTGGCGGTATGAATGGTTTAGGCGTACTTTGGACTATATCGTCGAAGTCTTCCTGGGGTGCAGCTGCTCTCAAGGCATTCAATACCTGGATCAGTGTTCTTATTGAGGCTCCCACGTTTTCTTTTGTAATGGGCTTGGGAATAGATTTGTTCAATTGTAGAGAATTCAGAAGATCACTGAGAGTTACCGTATTTGGTGGTACGTGTTCTTGGGGCTTATAAGTAGGTTGGTCAACAACGTATTGATAATAATTTTGTTTGTAGTCTGAAACATCAGGAACGGCTGGCGGCGCCTCAACAACTTGCACTGTTTGTTGTTTCTCGGATTCGAAGTGGCGAATCGATTCTTCTGGCAAACTTGATGTGTATACAGGTACTTCGGTTGTTATCACGTGGCTCACGATAGGTTTAAACCCACTCTCAATGATAGGCTGCGCGACCGGCGCTTGAGGTGGCCGTCTTTCATAATAGCTCTCTGAAACAATCGAGGGCTGCTTTCTTGGAGCTGTAGATTGTTGAACGTCGTAAAAGTACTGCGGCCGAACTGGCCTTGGCTTTATGTAAACTTGTTCCTTGGGCAACATCACTGGAACTGGAGTAGGAGACTTGGGTGGTGTGTAAACATGTTGTTCATTGTGAGGATGTACTTTTACGGGTGGTGTTTGCTCATACGGTACCAGCTTATATTTTGGAGTATGTTCTTTTTCTGTGTAATAGTAACGAATATTTCCTGAATCGTCATTATTGTTAAAAGAACTTGTATAAGGTCTTCTTGTAGGAAGAGAAAATGGAGCACTTGGCGATTTAACAATTTGTTTTTGTGGGAATCTATCGAATTCAAAGTTTTCATTGGCCGTTACAAGTCTATGCTCTGATAGAAGAGGATTGTAATTTTGTGTATTTTTTGGTGGATTCTGGTATACAGGAATTTCTTTGTATAATAATTTCGTTGGATTCGCAGAGGCAATGTTATATTGCGTTAATCTATTTCCTTGGTATAGTGGAATATTTCGATTTGAAGAGTATACAATTTTTTTAGGTTGACGGTGTTCTATAGTTTTTGCTTCTATGATCTCTGCTTTTTCAACTTCCACATTCTTCGCGTGTCCTTCGGTAGTCGGCGTTACTAAATCGTTTGCATAATAAAACGTCATGTATGGGATTAATCGTCTGTACCTTTCATTTATGGAAAGTTTTGTAGAGTTGGTACTCAGTTTTCGCTTTCCAATTGTTGTTTTAGTTGGTTCAACTGTTTTTGGAACCATTGGGGAGAACCCCTTTTGTACGTCAACCATCATTCCACCTATCATTTTGATTTCTGGACTATTTCCATTCGGCGATATTGTAATCGGTGTTACTATTGTTGGTATAACTGAAACAAACAAAATTATTGTTAATCATCCATATTACGCATTAAGGCTGGGTTGCACCATCTTACTTTAAACAATGTCAAAAATCAGTCAAAATCCATTCCAAAAAGCACTGGTTGTCGTTATAGTTACGGTTAAAGTTAGGTGATGCAACTCAGCCTACATGCTTTAACTGAAACACAGACTGAAACGCTTTTGTCAACATTTGACCAAAAAATAAATTAATGCTTTTTTCTGGTACAGAGGGTCAGAGGTAGGTACCTACACCTTAAATTCTCACTTTAGGGACCACGATGGAATCCCTCGTCTGATGATGGCTACCACTGTCTTAAGTTTATTTTGTCACTAGAACTAATTTATTGGGCAACAGTGGACAATGCATATTATTAAGAAGGCCGTGGCCGCGACTCAACTGACATTGTCCTACAAATTCTCCGTTCATTGACTAAATAAAACCTAATAAAATTAACTTTTTATCTTGAATTAAATTGACTGGAAGAGATCGCATCCTGACAAGAAGTCATTTGTGAGGGCATCTATATTGGGCTTTTTCTCGGAACTCTTCTCTAAGATCCGTAACTCCTTTAAACTTTCCACCTTTTCCCTAACATAATGGTAATATGTAAGTATTTTTTTATTTGTCTAAAAACTTGTGTCAGTGAAGGGGCATTGGTACTACATCAGTGTCAATTTAAGTACCTACTTAGGCATTGTTTCTATTGGAAAAGATGATTCATTTGAATGTACGTTTTGATATTACTACCTAATTATGTAACTCAATCGCCAATCAACGAAGTCGATCTAAGTAGGAATTTATTCTCCGCCAGCCTTCGGTGATTGCGCTCTATATTAATTACGAGATTCGCCTTGGATTCAACAATAAGAACGAGACCGCATCACGACTAAACAATTTACTCTTTTTCAATGAAGTAAATACATTATCTTTAACAATGATAATATTAATGGTTAACAGCTGTCTTTTAAGTAATTAGTTTCAATCAAAACCCTTGAAGAGTATTTGTAATAACAAAAGTGTGTTACTTTTTAGTTCATTTACGCAACGAGCTACTCATACGTGCTTCAAAGGTCAGTGAGCCATTCCTTGGCTCCAAATAAGGGAGAAGACATGTAATAAGAGCATGGAACGTTTCTCACAACACCTGTAGTTACAACTGACCATGCAGTAACAGTGTCTCGGATTGAGTTGTGAAATGCGCACGAGTGGCATCCGAGCATTATAATGTTATACTTAATGATCAATGCGATCGAACTATTTCTGTTAAGTAACGTTTAGTTTATAATGGGCCCAGAACCGGAGCAGATTTACTTTCACGAAGTAAATTCCTGGCACTACTTATAGGTAATGGCTACATAAATAATAATGCTAAACTTACGCGGTTGATTTTCCATGCCAATAAATAGAAACAGTTGACCATTTGCAAAATGTCTACCTACCTTCGTTTGTCTCAAATAGTCCCATAAAATATGACCATTTTCTATAAATTCGTTACATGTCGCAAACAAAAAAGCTGTTTAGTTTGAAATGCCGACGCGAATCACTAATGAGCTAAAGAAATGCGCATTTATGTTACTTAAGCTGTGTTGTTTAACGTTAGTATAGGCGTGATAAATTTTATTTAATATCAAAATTCTTATTGTACAGCCGATAACAATCAATGTTTGTAGCTTCTTATGTAGTTAGCAATGGGGGCGATTTAAAAACAAAAATGAATAGTCTGATGTGCCGCTAACTGTACCTACCTACATTTGACGCATTCATCTTGGCTCATTTAAAATAACCTGCAGTTCTTATGTGATGGTAATAATGTCCGTAATTGAGTGTCTCAGTTAATTGAGCTTATTGCCTCTAATAGAATGTTGGCAATTTAGTTAAGAAGCTCTTGTTGCATGACCAATGGCTCATCATCATAATAATAGTAGGCGTATTTCATTTAATTTTGACGAGATGTAAGATGACACTTCAGTTGTATGATAAGCTAGGTTATGATTATGATGGCCTGATAAATTTCAGTCATTTGGGGACTAAAATGTCTTGGGAAAAATAATGTAACGTGTGGGTATTCTTGTATTACTATTAATAAAGGCAACTCCTTGTGTTAAGTAGTTGGTTTTAATTTGGAATACTCGTAGGTACTTATAAGATTTTAGAAGATACAATAAGTAGTCATACTTTAACTGTAAGGAGCTCTCTAAAAAAAGCCGTTGCTTCAATTTATAAAGAGTCAAAAGAGACGTCCACCACAAAATAATGAGTGTCTAATATTCTAGGTTAAATTTTTTTCTTTATCTACTCTTTGCTCTATAAATGAGTTTAATTAGGCAGTTATCTTTTGCGAATCGTTTGATCTGAAAAACCAACTAAGTATTTTATCTCGCGCATGACTTCGCTTTAATCAATCAACTGAGGAATTATTCTAGTTGTGTAATGTGGCCCACATACCGCTGCTAATTGTGATACCTACTGATTTGTTATTAATTATCAACAAAAATGGTTTAAAGTAACGAAAATCAGACGAACATTGAATTAGTAAAAGTATAAAGAAACGCGTATTTTTATTTATTTAAGTATACAATAGGTACCTACTTACGCGTTACTTTTTAGTTTTACTAACGAATACGAATAATAATTTACGAAGATCCCTACCCCGATTGAATAAAACAAAAATGCGTCTCTGCAAAAATGTTAGTTTAGTAGACATAAATTTACACATTGTTTCGAAACCTTAATGTTTGTGGTTTGCGGCTTATAATTAAATGAACAAAACAATGTGTGTGATGATGATATCTGTAATACTTATTTAATATAATTATAATTGTTCCACCGGCTACCGCTTTGACCCAGTTATGAAACGACAAGGAAACGAAAGTCCTCGTGGGACTTACAAGACCCAAGACTCTTTATTCACGCTACTTAATTAGTCAAGGATTTCGTCAAATTATTATCTAACATTGTTAATTCGACATGGACCTAACAACATCTCTATTTCCTTCGATTGTAATGATAATTGAGTAGATGTAATAAAAAAGGTAATCAAATCTTGTGAGACATCACCAAGTCGTTAAAAGTGTCGCGAAATTTCACTAAAATACTTGTTCCTCAAACTAATCAAATTTTCTTAGAATGTTTTAGAAAGTGTCCTTACTTTTAGTTGTATGTGCAGACAAGATACATAGCACGCAGCTGCACCGCATGCAAATGTTACTAAACTGATTCAGTAACAAAATTAAGTTTAGAAAGGCTGGATCGTGTGTCGAACGAACCTTGGAGAAGTGACGGGCGAGATCCGCATCCTGGCGGGCACAATGATCCACGATAATTCATGCCCATTATAATTAACGGTAATTGTTATAACGAATCTACCGTTTAATCAAAAGCACTGAACAGTAGCACTACTTAATTTGTTCCAGAAATTCATTATCATGATAGCAATTTCCTAGGAAAAATTTAGGCACACCGTTTCATTTTTGCAGAAGTTATCCACTTTTTCAGAAGTTTTCTTTTATGACATCTTTTATTATTTTCCATATTTTTGTTAATGTTAAGTACCTACCTAGTAACATTTTCAAGATATGGTCGTTATCCTTTGTCTGAAAACGAAATTCCGCGAGACTGAAACTGCATAGAGACACTATAGAACTGCATATTCGTAATGAAAATTAATGAACTTTACATAGATATGAGACCTTTCGTCCAAAAAGGTCGCAGTTATCCCGTAGATAAATAATGGCGGACATAGGTATAGATTAAACATGACGTTGGCAATGCCCTTTAAATCCGTGATAGCCTCTGACTCATGCCCTGTCGATACTTTATGCCTATAGCACTAAAGCATAAAATAATTGCCCAGGCAAAAGTCGTGGCTGTTGACTGCAGTTACAGAGTAATTTGCCCTAACAATAGACAAAGTTCAATTGATCTACAATCTGCCCAGAGCAATTATTAGAAAAGATATTGAACATTAGGTTGCAATTATACACTTAGTAGTCGATGATAACTATAGCTATATATCAGATCTACTACCTAGATCAAGTCCTGAAAATTCCAACTTAGATTTATCATCATTTCCTATTTTATAATATGACTTACAATAAATGACCCTTTTTATAAGGCACCATGTGAGATGATCTATTTATAATTGACAAAAGATGCTGTATTGGATAATTTTACAATGGGATTGTATACTTAAGTACAATTGTATGCATTGTAGCATTTACTTGCGTAAAGATCTTACTTATTCCAACGCTAAGGTTAATCAAGATCCAACTAGGGAAATTAAAGCTTAAAACAATTGCTACATCTTTGCTTTGCTAAACTGTAGGTATTTCAGTTACTAGAACATGTTTTTCACTTATTTACAGCCAAGTATAGGACTCAAACCTACGAGCTTCCGCTTGCCCAGCAAGCACAATCACATGAAATGTACTCTAAGTATTTTTATTACAAGCTTTATATTGACTTCACTTGTTAGTATGTGTGGGACAAATCTTGCAACTGAAATTAAGACCAGTTCTCCTCAACCGATTGAGCTGAAATATTTAGAATACTCATGTAAGTACGATGACAATGCATTGTTATGGTACCATTGAGCTGGTCTGATGATGGAGTCAGGAGGTGGCCATAGGAACTCCTAAACGAAACGGCGGAATCTCATCGAATTTGGGTTCGTTGGATTCGTCTTCCCGAGCACTTTGGTGCTAAATGATGACCAGGACTCAGATTGAGATACAACTAAAAAGTGTAAAATAAAATTATAATAAAAAAACTTTTTTAAAAACAAGCTTTATTCTGAAATGCAGTTGTACTAAAACGAAAAAAATAGTAATGTAGTAATGACAGACAGAAAGGAACTGGGTATAGTAGGTATTAATAAGTCGATAGACAGGATAGGCATTAATTAATACCTACTAATCAAGGTCAGAATATTGACTTTACAGGAGTCTTGATAAAACAATAGTTACTAGTTCCCAACGCCAACATTGTGGCGACCTCGACACGACACCGTGAGATCGACCGCAGCGATCAATAAAACTCAACACGATATTATCCGGCCAATATGACGTGACGGACTTAAAATATACCTACCTAAGTGAGTGTGATTTTTGTCTCGTGAATGGCGGAATTGGAAATACTTATACCTACCGCTTCGGCCAAGGTTAGTGGATTATTATTTTACAAAAATAATGTAGAGAACAATCACTCATTTGCTTTAGTTTCGCTTTTTTGTCTCCAATCTATCCGCATTTTAACGCACACGCACGCACAGGCGCATTAAGGTATTGTCTAGAACTCTACATTAAATACAGTCGTACCTGGTGATTAACAAAAAACAAAAAGTAATTGTATATTCGCCGCGCTGTGCAATAAATCTACATAAAAATAAATTGGACACTGAAAGTAAATAAAACAATCAACAACACTAATTATTTTCGGGCATAAATCATTTTAGCCTTGAAAATGAAAAACGCATTCCATTCTGGTTATTCTTGAAATTATTAGACTGAATAAATAACGTACAATATTATAACTCTCAAGGTTGAAACGATAAAATATTCTGTCTAGTTTTAGGATTAGATTTGGTTATATGAAACGATTGCTTCCGTAAAAGCTTAAAATCTGCAACTGATGAATATAAAATTTTCAACGCGATGGAATTGAAGGACTTGCGTAAGACTTCGTTGAACAATGTAAGTCAATATCACAGCAGTTTAAAATATCATTATTGTTTTTTTACCTGCATAGCTTTGGTATAACTTACGCAACGCGAACGTGTCACTTGAAGGTACGGAGGCGTCCGCGCACCCGTGACGGCGCACAAGGCGCGCGTCTTTTGTGAGACGTCAGCTGACATCACAGCTAATTACGCCAAAAGTAACTGCCGTGTAAAAGCAGCGTAATCGCATGTCCAAACTGTTTCACTGGCACCTTTTTCCTTGTGAATGATACAACATTGTCTCTATCTACTGACCAGCGACTCTCGATTGTTCATTTGCGATCTTATTCTTTTGAATTTCATTCGGGAGTGTGAACCTTACCTACACTCTGGGAGCAATGCTTAAAAAATTATGTAATTGACAACTCTCTTTAATAACATCCTAGTCTAGAGATTCAAGTCTAGGCTGCTCACCGATTACATTATGTACCTAAATAAACATGTAGAGACAATAATTGATGTCCAATAAGAAAGTGTTTTTCATCATGAGTGCTTGTAGCAACTAGGCCTGCTACACATCAAAGTTGTAATATTTTAGCATAAAAACTTTAACAGTTAATTGAATTTATTTTATAGTTAAAGTCATTACATTGCGTTTCATCAAATCTAATCTAAGTTTTCTCAATCCATCTTATGTTTTCAGTGCAGGCTTGCAGTAATCAGTCACAACTGTCACTATTAAAGTTGTGGCAAAAATCCTTTTTAATATGTGTTACCTAAAATAAAATGCGATATTAGATATTACCTATCATACAATCTTAACTGCTTATATTCTCCCCTATTCTCCCATAAAGGGTGATTTCCAAAAATACATAAATACCTACTTGCTTAAATTTTTCCAAGTTTCTGTTATGAAACCTTAAAAGTGGGATTTTATACAGATAAAAGCTCCTAGAATTAGCTCCTTCATTCCCGAAACGAACGAATGAGACGCCATAAATTAACTCTCAGACTCTCACGGAAGGTGTCCGCAATTATTTTTAAATAAACAACGCCAATTATCTCATTTCGGAAGTGGCACATCCGCAGGAAGAGGCGTGTCGTGTATCATTCAAGAGTATTGGCGTGCACTAATCTACTTTTATTGCGGATCCAATTTCTACTGAGATCTTTACATAATAACAATTTACTGGTTTAATAAATAAGTCATGGATAGTTTAATTTAGCAACATTTTAAACAACTAACTCTACGAGTCCACAAAATTTCTAATGTGTACCTACCTGGAACTTTAATTAAGATGTTCATCCACAACAAAACCTCATCTAGACTAGAAACCTGATAAATACGTAACTCCATTCGCAATACAACATGGCAATGAAAGCCATCGTGCACGACCAAGACAATACAGCATTTAAAAGTAATCTCATAATATTTTTCATATGCGCATACACTTTGTATGCAAAAGTTCCGGAATTGGTGTCAGTTCTGTCCGTAATTCATATTGGAATTATTTATCGGCATGTTAATTGGAAATATTATATAAATAACTCGTCCGTGCATTGGTAGGCTACATAATTGCGTTACAACAATAATTCTAGTCACACAGCGATAGAGCGATAGGAGGCGAGCCTTAGGGAAATCCTTGAACATAAACAAGTGTCTAATCTGTGGGAAACACGCTGATGATACCTTGCCAATCAGTGATGCGCGACACGACACCCTCCACTCACGTGGATGCACCCAAAGTTCGAGAAAGTCAGCTATTACAGTGAAAGCGAACCCGCGATGACCGCAGGCCGGCCGCCTCGTCACCACCGTTACATAAACCGTGTTTACCGATTAGCTGGGATCGTGCCCGTGCGCATGGCCGGACAGCGAACTCTAGCTTATTGTCACTAACGACAAGATGATATTATACTATCGCGTAATGGTAACAATCAAGGCAAAGTTACAAATAAGTAGCTATCTTCCGCAAATCGCGGAACGATTGATGTTCTCTCAAAATGATACATACAAATTACTATTACGCCATCCAATATGCAAATAAGAGCAAGATGGGAAACCAATACTCCGCTAAACGCTTCTGCAATCAGACATAACCTTCCCCGCACTCGATTACTGTAACCGTTATCTGGATCAAGGTGCTATAACGCTTCTTTCCGTAACCTGTACTTACTTTTATTTTGTGATACTTATTAAATAAGAGAATGTAAACTCAGATTCTTCTCCGAAGATCAATTCAATGTTGAAGCATTTATATTAGCTATTTCTTTCTTTCTTTCTTTTCAGCCAAATGACGTCCACTGCTGGACAAAGGCCATAAATTATATTAGCTATAAATTATAATAATGATTGTAAAAGTATTTTAACTACCATTATATGCAAATACAACGAAACATTTCCTACAGTGTGTTATGCGGATTGCAGAATTGTATCAATCTTTTTAATGGTCCCTTAAGGGCCAAAACGCGTTGATACTGATCTAGTAAACGACTCTATAAGTACAGGTTACCATTACCATGAGAATATTAAAACGAGAGCGCGCTACACAGTTGAGACAACAAACCTCCTATTTTTCGCAAAGTGCTTTTAAATGACCTCATGTGCATAACACTTATAGCAGTTAATTGATAGGTGTAGGGGTCCGACAACGTGTGGCTCTACTGTTTCTTAATACCCCACGGTCCATTGTTGTCGACGTAGTGGTGAAACTTTTCTATTATTCGTATGAACGGTGAGATGAATAACAGCTTCCATATTAAAAGTATGGTAATTTACAACCTTCAAAATCAATGTATCGTTTGCACTGATTACGAAATTAATAACGTGTGTTTTAGAAACTTTTTCGACCGACCGTGTAAAAAATAGCCATGCTAAAGTCAAAGATATCGCAAAAGCATTACAGGCAGTTTTAGTATTGGTGTTAATTTGTCAACCGTAACTTAGATTGATTAGGTAATGAACAGCAAATGTAGGTAAGTATCTACAACCTTAAAGTTGATCAACATTTTGTTAAGCTAGCCAGTCTAGATATTAAGTTTTTATCGTTGCTTGAAACTAACTATGTACTTAAGTAGTGACCATCTAAATTTATCTCGTTAGATTCCCAAGTTAGCTTGCCTTGCCATATAACCAAACAAAGTGTCAGCTGGAAGAAATGGAAATGACTAACCAATAGCAAAACAACAGGTTCGCTCGATACGGTAGTGTCAGAGACCGGTTAGTTTAAAAAGGTTGATATTGAATTTCCACTTATGGAAATAACACTGACCGGTAAATGCATGAGAATCGAGACAATATCTCTGCAACAGTTATACAAGATGCTAAGGACAGGTAATAACTTCAACGGTGAACTGGGATCACTCTCGCACAATGTCATTGGACTTTTTCCCCGGAAACGAAAGCTAAACCAGACGGTTATTTTATTTTTTATTCTATTTCCGAAGTAATGTTTCCGTTTTGTGGCTGAGAAAATAAGCGTCTATTTTATTTAGGTATAGAACTAATAGTCATTAAATGTGAACGTCAGTAAAATAACAAATTACAGCGGAGAATCTCTATCAAATATTTGAGACAGCTTTTTATTATTTCGTAACACGATGTGATGATATTAAGATCTGATTACTTTCGCTTTGAATCGAAGGAATGAATGAGTCAATATTATCGTTAAAAAGCTCACCATAAAAAAGCTGTACCTAAACTAGCTCACTGTTGATTTATGATTTATCGACTCGTAATTTGAGACATTACAACAGGCAATGAAGTATTTACTTTCACAACAGTGGGTCTAGACAAAGTACAAATTATAATCGCAAACCAGTCGAAAAGTGGTCGAAAAGCCCCTTTTTTGTATGGAGTTTTGACGGATTCGATTTTCGATTCGATCAAAAAGTGCGTTTTGTCTAGGGGGGCAGGTGCATTATCTTTGCTCGAAATAGTCTGTAAACGATACGTATCTAATTTATGCCTTTTGCAAGTACTATCTCTAGGGTTAGTGTCAGGAAGTCAAACTACTGTCGAAGCGACTGTTGCAACTCGTATAATATGTGGGTCAGGTAGCCGCGCGCAAACTTACCAGGCCTTTTTCAATGCGGATAGGATTTGAATTTACTTAGAATAAAGATAAGGTGTAAGCTGAGGTATCAGGTTTTTTTCAAGTTAATTTGATGGACGATTTCTTCGGACACTTAATTCAATTCTGGGAATTTTCATTCAGGTATTAACAGTTAAATTCGGGAATTTGTGGCTGTAGTTCTTTTACTCAAGTGACGTTATGTGCGATCATTAGTTGATACTAGCAACACTTAGATAGATGATACTTATGAATTTAGATTGAAATAGTGTTCTACTTTGTTACCTTTTAGTAGTATCGTATTTGGGTATCCGCTCCCACCCATCTTCAGTTAAGTTAAATGCTAACCTAAGCAATATTTTTTGTATAATGTAAAACTAGGATGCAAAAGTGTTAGATTTTGTTCTCTGTATTAAGTAATTTTCTACGCCTAACAAGCTTTATTGAGGTCATATTTCAATACCAACTATCAACTATTGCAATAATTTAAAAAACACTTCATCCATCAACAGCAATAAATTAAATGATAAGGATAGTTCTAGCAACTGCATTTAGTCATTAATCATGGTTGCAACTTTATAAAGTGTGTCAATTTAATGCACCAAGCTTTTTCTGATTTTCTGAGCGGACATTCCATTATTAGACCTTCATTTTAACATTGGTGTAGTAGAGATATATCATATGACCATACTTTACCTACGCCAGACGTATTAATAAGCACTTCATAAGCCGCTAAGGTCTGTATTATGAAACTATACTTAAGTATGAATCTATGGGTTCTCAAGAATAGTTTGAATCAGAACTCAGAATACAATCTTTAGATCCTCTACTTATGTCGTCTACAAAATGAATTAAACCTTATTGTTTGTATTACAATATTTTCAAATTCATATTCGAACATCATTTCAGAATGCCTATATTTCCTGTAATCCAATTCCAGAGAAATATAAAACATACTACCTACTCCACTCTTCTATCAAATCTTGCATGTAAAACCTCAGTCATATAACTCTTCCATGTCGTAACAATCATGATGCTCCATGATAATCCGTACGTAGAAAATTAGAAATTACGACGCGTAAAACTGGTTTATTGAGTCCTGCTGCATAATAAGTCCATTTTTCAACGGATGTTAGTTACTGACTGCCATACTGATCTCTCATGCGCGTTATGATGACTTGAAACTGCGTCAAAAAGGGCATATCCCTAAGTGAAAGGGCCGGATTAATTGGAGTTACGTCGAGCTAAATATTCAATGACTCTACCTTGCCGTAGGACAAAGAATGACTAAACAAAGGGGTTCATGTGCTTGAGGTAACATTGTAACAAGTACTTATTTCTAATTTTATAGGGATTGCGTAATGAATGTGATAAATTAAATCTTTGAAAGCAATCAACGTAATTTAATAAATAGAAGACGCAGACAAAAGACTTCCAAGTACCATTGTAACTAGTGTAGTCAGTCTCTATTAGCGTAAATTAAGTATTGTAGGACCATAGCTAAACTGTTTTGTTTCTGTCTACCAAATTAAAAAACAAAGCTATAAAGAAGACACTTAAATGAGGACTCCTTATATAGGGCAGAATCTTCTCTATAACTAAAACTGTTAACTTCCGTAAATCTCAAAAGTAGACTAAGTACAAGCAGTTAGACGAAAAGGTGTAACAACGCGAGCAAAGTCACGACTCAAAGCTAAGTTACGAATATTCACAGCACACGTTTTTCTAAGGTCTCACTGATAAGAGCTTATCACGCAAATCAAGTATCACGGCGCGCAGGCGCTGACATTTGACCACGGCGCGTGCGAACTAGTGATGTGCCAACAATCTCGCGCATTGAAACGCATTCCACACCAGTTAACACATTCTGGCACACTCATTAACTAAGCTAATTACGATGTTACAATTTGAGTCGCGTGCTAGTTCAATGTCACGCTTGTTTACGAAAGATACGAGTGTTTTTGCGATTCCAATGCGGCGTTTTATCGGATAGTGCAATTTCACTCGATGATGAAGCAAGATTATCTGTTGAATTTGATTAATTAGAGATTCAATGTTGCTTATTTTCCAGACTTAAATGTCATATCATGCTACAACAGTTAGGACACCATATTTTATACGACGCGACCTCTGCAGGTCAAATGGCAGAATTCATTGTTGATTTTGAAAAAATCACCTTGAAAACAGTTTTCCTAATAATTTATTTACATTTACAGCTACATTTTACACATTGCATAAAACCTCTTTATTCTAGCAATATTACAAAATGGTATCCGCGGACTCTTCGACTTAGCTGTTAAGTTTTAAAAAACTTGTTGTTCATTAATTATATCATTACGTTCACTTTACCTATACGATACTGCATTCTCGTACTATATGGCCATACTTACGAGTAAACATGATTACTTGATTGAAGAATTACCTAGAACACGGTTTTAGGACGTTTTATTTCTTAATAAATCGACTGGTATTGTACACGAATTCATTAGATCTCATGAAGTTACGTTGGCTTTATTTTACAAAGTTTACTACGTTACATATGATTACCATTCCACTCGACATTTGAATCGGCCATACTAAGCCCAGTACCTATCTACTTGTTACAGTAATCTAGTACCTACTTACATTTAAACTGGATCGACGGTTAACATCGCGCTATAAACAGCTGAGGGTCGAACCCAAAGATGTGGTAACGAGGTGCAACGCTTATTTGCAACAGCAAGTTAATGTTAAATACCACTGACCAAATACGTATAATCCCAAAGCAGTTCGATTTATTTATCATTGATCTAATTAACTTCGTCTTTCGGTGACCATGTAAAGAGATCAGTTCAAATCAATAGCCTTAGTAGAGATCAATTTAAATCAACAGGCTCGGCATATAAAGTTAAGGCCTGGTATGGTAAGTAGATTTATGTAGCTACGCATTTAGCATAACCATTTAACCGAGAAAAAGATGCGATTACATATCGACAGACCGTGTGAACAGATGAAATGACACTTAATTGCAGTCATCAACTAGTCTTGGATTAGTTAATAAACTAGCTCGATCACTAAACAGGATGAGCAAGTCCATGGGCGATCGTTCACTTAGCTCAGTGGTGCCCAACCAGTGGTTTGAGTTAGGTGGTCCGAGTCAAATTATAGTCCGCGAACGATTTTAAATTTCACGAGCGATTTCCGCGTGTTATGAGGGTTTGAGTAATAAGTAATATTGGAACTAGCATCACCGAACTTGTACAGAAGAATGCAACCTCAAAAATCACATAGGTAGATAAATAATTTAAATAAGTAGGTAGTAACTATGGCGAGTAAGCATAAAGTGTGCATGTGCACATAAAGATAGTGTAATGTCTATCAAAACTTTTGAAAAACAAAAAGTAGCGAGCCACCACACAATATGTAAAGCTCACTCGCCTCCGTGAATTGCAACAACTATACTTATTATAAATGGTCTGGTATGGTCCAGAAAAGGTTGGGAGCCACTGGCTTATTTGAACCAGTTATAGCAGAACTAAAATATTGGGTTACGAAACTGAAACGCGGAAGCGGAGCAACAAAGACTTATGCAAAGTTACAGTACCGAGTATCAGCTCAAAATCGTTACTCGCGAGTACTAGATCTTGTTAGAAGTTAAGTATTTGTTGAATAACCAATCGCTTATGCATTCTGTTTTAACTAGCCATTAAAGTTTACAAATGTTTATTGATACATTGTGAGTATTGCCCATTCAAACGTCCCATTGACTAATCTTGTAGGTTATTAAATTTTGAACATAATTATTTCGTAAATAGACTATTTATTAGTATTTATACCAAGAGTGCACTACCTCTTTTTCTTTATTTGTTTTTAGGAATAAATCTGGAAGCTGAAAACTGAAATGATGATCCTCTCCTCACATTCCCTGTGTAGCTAGGATCTAAGTCCCCAATCATGTTATCGACTCATTGAGCACCCGGAACAACTGCTAGTTAAAAAATAAACCCGGCATTTCCGTTAATCACTGACTGGCCGCAAAGTCGGCGTAATAAAGGTCGCCAGGGTCAGCGCCATATCACTGGAGAAAGTAATCATCGGCATTTAAAAACTGTAGTTCATAGAGTTCATTTAAATAAGCTCTATTCATAAGTTTTCGTATCAATTAATTCTCCCGAACAATTACTAAAAGTTCGCGAAATATTCTGTAATCCACTAGAAGGACATGCATGATCTTTTAAAGATAGTTTATGCCTTGAAGAGTAACATTCATTGATATGTCACACAAACAGCCTGTGCATTACATAATTAGATTAAGTATTTATCTTTTAAAATATTCAATATCAAATAATTTTCCGTGAATCTGTAAGTTGTTGATGTCTTTTAAAAGCCAGTAACCATAAATTGATTCTTGCAAACAAACACTATTGTAGTGCTTCGTATTAGTTCTAAAATCTTAGATCGCGATGGAATATGCACGTTTTAATGGACTTCGTGACTGTTAGTGGTTCAACGCTGTAGCACCATGCGCGTGAGTTTAACCCAATCTCGAGTGACTCACCTTTTACAGAATATTCCAAAAGGTGCCTTAAGGAAGTTCGTATTTTATTATGCAGTTATTTACGCAAGAAACGAACGGATATTCTTTATGGTGACAATGATTTTCGGAAACCGTGTTCCGATGGCCATAAATTATTTATTACACAAAGGTGAATTAACTATAATACAACTTTCGCGTGTTGTAACTGACACTGATATCCGCTTCTAAATTTTCTCGTGAAACAATTTTGAATCGGTATTCAATAAATGCTTTGATTTAATCAACTAAGCCCGATATAACTTATGGAACAGGATACACATGTCATTTTGTATTTTGTAACGACTCTGTATTACATTTACTGCACATTTATAGCTCCTATATTCTTATTACTGGGCGTAATCCTATTACATACCTACTAGCTAATACCGTGTAAATAACTAAAACACAATTTTTCACGAAATCAACCAAAAGTTTAATGAAGTAATTAAAGTTTTATAAGTAAAGTAAGTGCAAAAGTAAACTCTACTTATTTGCATGCACCTAGTCAACCTAAAACGTAGGTGGTACTCCAATTTTAATGTATTTTGTCACAGAAGTATATTTTTTAGATGAGAATGTAATACCTATTCGCTGGGTGCGAAGTACTAGGTGGGGGGGACATAATCTATCGCAGCGCTCATGGTGGTCAAAAGTAGAAATAATGTAAGCTCTGTCATCAGATGTATCTGTCAATGGCAAAGCGATTCTACATAATACATTTTAATATCATTAATTAATCGCATGAAAAGGGTCCTACTGGGAACTTAAATAAAAGAGTGGACTGTATTTCGATAGGGCTGTTTTAATAGCCGTTTACAATTTGGAAATAACTAAACTATACAACGTGGTAGTACAAAAATGAGTCACAGTAGTTGTTGTGCACAGATGTTTGCCTTATGATGAGAGCGTGAATTATTGAACTCTGCCCTTGTTTTGTCCTTAATTTTTCTACATCTCGGACTTGTCCAGCCAATACCAACAACTTTCCTTTAAATACGGTTTGTGGTTGGAATTTGATATTGTAACTCTCACAAACCCGGTCTTCAAAACGATACTCATTTCGATCTGAAAACGATATTTAATTTATTACTAGCGATACAGAAACATTTAAATATATTTACTGTTATATAATGAAACCGTTAAAGTAGCTTTTTCTTTTTGTTTTACTGTAAAACTACAACTATAAATGAAGTAAACAAACCCTGACACAATCAAAATTAAACACACTTTTTGGACTTACCTCATTTGATTTGAATGACCAAAATGATTTCAAAACCTTTTTTCCACCCAAATCGTGGTATCACAACAATTTATTAGTTGAAAATATTTGTTATTTTTTCATTTCGATATTTTTTCACAAATATATGACCTAAATGTCAATGTGACAGAACCCACAAAGTTGTGGACGCTAGTTGGCGCTGTAATCGTGCACGGAGCCAATAGTGGACATTTTCTTTTGCACCGTTTGTGATCGTGGGACAAGGTAAGCCTTTTATGAAAAAAAAACTACACGGGCGGAAGCTACTCTAATAAGTGTTGTACTTAGAGATGTGCCGCTGAGAAAGTTCTCGTTCCCGGCAATATTCCCAGTGAGAATATTCTCGAGAACCGAGAACGCTCCCGGGAATATTCTCAGTGTTCTCGACAGAATACATTTAGTTTCAATTTTAATTTTGTTGTTTATATGTGATGTTATTTGTAATGTTTTAATGTTATATTAACTGGGCGTTAAGACTAGTCGTTATAAACAAGGCATGAAACGTGTGAGTGAGATATTGCTGTCTTGCTCACTCTTTTCGTGGCGAACGCGTACCGCGGCTTTAGGACTCGGCTACTTTATTTGAACATCAGTGTGCCTCTTGAGTTTTAAGGCCCTTGCCACCCTATCGGATTGTAAGCGGATTCAAAGTGGATTTAAAGCGGAGTGGCAACGCGACGGAGAAGCCACGTGAAAATATCTTAAAGCTTCCCAAAGGCTGCCCAGCCGAGCTGGATTCGATGATTGACCTTTTTTTCGAAGTTGGACCTACCTAACTGGACTGTTTGTCCCAGGTATACATTATTGTCAACAATCTCGAGTGTAGTCTCCAACTTTTAGAGGAGTGGGTGCAACACGGTCTTTAGACATGATTTTTAAATCTTGTCCATGTTCATTTTGAGACCCACTTGTTGAGAGACTCTATTGAGGCCATCGAGCATTGTGCCTAGATCTTCCACGATTTCAGCCATGACTACGATATCGTCTGCTGTCTGGGTGATGTACTCGCCGTTGAAATTTATGCTGAATCCGCTCCAGCCCAGAAGAAAACATCTTCCAGGGCGGTGGTGATGACGTCTCCCTGTCTCACCCCTCGCTGCAACTGGATAGGTTTCGGGTCCTGATCTTAAAACGGACTGTCACTGTGGCGTATTTGTACAAGCCTTTCAACACTTTAATGTATCAATAGTCAATTTGGCACAGTTGAAGAGACTGAAGCACTGCCCATGTTTCAAACAAATTGAAGGCTTTCTCATAGTTCACAAACGCAAAGTGGCTGATTATACTCCTTGATCTTCCGTATAATCTGCCGTTGCGTATATTATTATGGTATATGGTACTAACTAAAGTCTTTTCGGAAACCGGCTTGTTCGGGAGGCCAAAAGTCGTCGAGCATGCTAGCGTGGCAATTCGTAATGACTATCGAAAACAGCTTGTAGACATGGCTCAGAAGCGAAATGGGTCTATAAATTCTTCGACAAGGTTTTGTCACCTTTTTTGAAGAGGAGTATCACCATTCTTCGAAGTGTCGGATCAATCTAGCTAGCACGTATTTTCTATAAAAATGTGTCAAATGATCCGTCAGACAGGCTATCCACAACTTATCCAGAAGTGGCGAAACAGGCCCTTACTAAGCGATTGTGAAATATGCCCTTAATGTCAAATAATAATAGTTTAAGAGTAGGCGCACACCGTTGATTTTTCGTCGGCCGATAGTTTAGTCGGGCAGTTGATCAGTATGGGCATGTATGGGAGTGCGCACACTACACCGATTCGATTTGGCCGATTCTTCATACAATTTAAAATCGGGCACAACTATCGGCCAACTAAAAATCAACGGTGTGCGCCTACTCTAAAAAACTAAATACACGCTTTAAATTACTAACAGCAATAAAAAGCCAAAAATAATCAGGACCCTGGACATCATCTAGCATTAAAGTGCTCGAAAAGACAAATTCAACGAACCCAAACTCGATGAGTTTCCGCTGTTTCGTTTAGGAGTTCCTATGGCTACCTCCTGACTCCATCATTAGGACCCTGGACATTATCTAGCACTTAAAGATCTCGAAAAGACATCCAATGAACCCAAACTCGATGTGATTCCGCCGTTTCGTTTAGGCGTTCTTTTGGCCACCTTCCAGTCCCATCATGAGACCAGCTGGTACCACCATATTGTATTGTCATTTCTAATCTACATATAATTGCCAAGTTTCATGATGATACAAGACTTAGAAGTGCGTGTAATTCAGATTCTAAGATTCCATTACATAGTTAGTTACATACACGACGACCTAATAAGAGCGTGTTAAAAACGAAAAAATGGACAGTTACATTATTTTTTAATTACGTGTAAAAAGAAATTTCTGTCGTCTTACATATCTTTAAACGACATTTCACGACGAAAAATATAAAATATAATAAAGGTGCAGTTGCCAAGAATATTGCCGAGAAAGTTCCCGAGAATATTCTCGGGAACACTGAGAATATTCTCGGGAACACTGAGAATATAGCCTTTCACTGCAAATAGAGTGTATTTTTTAATATACACTTATCTGTTGACTTAATTTAATACTATTTTACTTAAGAAAGTTTGTTTATTTCCATTTGATAAACATGATTCTCAACCTTTCTCACTTAGGAGAACGCTCCCGGGAGCGCTCCCGAGAATATTCTCAGTTGAGAGAGCGTTCTCGGGAACGGCACATCAATAGTTGTACTTAGCACTTGCCGTTTAATACAAAAGCTTTTAACGACTCCCAGCTGATCTTGATTGTTTCCTTCAACGTTTAATCACAGAATAATAATAAGTACTGTTTAATGATGATTGCGATGCGCGTGCGTGCTAGCACTGACCACTGGGCATCTCGATCGCTGCCGGTTAAAATATGACATAACCCGTATAGCGATTTGATACGAGTTTTTGCACGTGATATAATGGAATTAATTGAAACATTGTTAACTACATACACTACTCTAAAATACTATTAATTGTCTTCATTATTTTTGTTAGTCTGGAACTATGTAAATCTATGAAAGTTCGACGTCTATTTGTGGTCATTAATTAACAATTATGCTTTGTTATGCACACAAGTAGGTCACAAGGTGAATAAGAAAATTATTAATAGTCTGGTGGACCCTCTGCAGTCTATAGGATAATATTCAATTTTAATAAGTACCTATAGCTTTCAAGGCCGTAACGTTTTAGTGAATTCAGGTGCTTCAGTTTCAGTTTGCTTTTTACTCAGTATATTTGTAAGTCTCATGTTTAAGTACATTCATTACAAACTTTAAAATAACGGTAATTCGTATTCATTTTTTGATAGACTGCTCATCCATTTTATTATAGCATTGCGTAAATTATATAATGTATTTAATTTTAAATTATTTGATATGAATAGGTTTCTATTCGTGAAAGGTTGGCTGTATAACGTTACAACATACAAAATGACCATGCAAATTATCAAGGGCAAAGAGAGCTCTCAAGAAGGGTGACGTAATATTTTGTTTACCTACTTCATAAGCTACTTCATTATTCACAGAATATTATAAAAGTACGCAACGAACGCCTATTGGTAGAAAGTTAATAAATATTAATGTCCATTTAAACATAAATCTAACAATTTTAAAGCGGCATTCAGGGAAAATCGGTCTTCAATGAAAAATATTTAAGGTAAGTGCCCCCTACTTCGGTATATTAAGGCTCTTACGACTTTAACATTTTATTTAAAAATAACCAAGCATGATATCAGTATGAAAGCTTTTGTATGCTAAACTTTGGTCTTTTGACAGTAAGTTAATACATAATTAATAGTTATATAGTTTGAACTTTTTTTTAAATTAATTATTCTGCGGACCTCCTATTTGGATCCTGTTTCGTGACAAAATTTTGCTCTGTTTCTAAGTTCGTGAACTCATGTCCCCTATTTCGGGATAAGGTTTTATGCATACAGTTAGGATATTTTAATAAAATTCATAAAAATTCATAAAATTCATTTATTTTTGCAAATAGGCTTTAAAAAAGCGCTTTTACACGTCCCAATATTAACCCTACCACTGCTTCGGGACAATAAATGGGCCAGTGCTGAGAAGAAGCAGCGCAAGAAACTCAGTCACTATTGTCAGCCTCCTTTTCAAGGTTTTACAGTCTTTAAAATATACAAATTATAGTCATAAGTATTAATGCGAGCTAGGTAGTTAAACATTCCAAACATTTTTATCCTTTATATAATCATCAACTTTATAGTAGCCCTTTTTCATTAAGGTGCTTTTGATATGTGCTTTAAATTTATGAATGGGCAATTCTACAACAGTTTGTGGTAATTTATTGAAAAGTTTAATACATTTCCCCATAAATGAATCACCAATCTTGTGCAGTCTGAAATTTGGAACGGCAAGTTTATTTTTGTTTCTTGTATTGAACTTGTGTAAATCACTCTTTCTAGTAAATTGCTCTATATTTTTGCGAACATATAAAAGGTTTTCATAAATGAACTGTGAAGCTACTGTCAGTATATTAATCTCCTTAAAGAATTCTCTCAAGGAAAATCGGGGTCCAAGGTTATAAATGGCCCGCACTGCTCTTTTCTGCAGAACGAACACAGTTTCAATGTCCGCAGCTGAGCCCCACAACAATATGCCGTATGACATTATACTATGAAAATAGCTAAAATAAACTAGCCTTGCCGTTTCAATGTCAGTTAATTGCCTTATCTTTCTCACTGCAAAAGCAGCTGAACTGAGCCTTGCTGACAAGGTTTCAATATGAGGACCCCACTGAAGTTTAGAGTCTAAAGTGATTCCCAAGAATGTTGTGGAACTTATGCTATTTAATGGTTCATTCTTTACCATCAATTGTGTGGGAACCTGCCTCACATTAGGTAAGGTAAATTTAATGCACTTAGTTTTGTTTGCATTTAACAATAAGTTGTTAACAGTAAACCAATGCAAAACCTGTGAGAGTGTGTCATTTATATCATCAAGGTTTACTTTACCTCTATCAACTTTGAAAATGAGAGATGTGTCATCAGCAAATAACACAATATCACATAGATCTTTTACAAAGTAGGGAAGGTCATTAATATAAATAAGAAATAGCAAAGGTCCCAATATCGATCCCTGTGGCACACCCATGGTAAGAGGTGCTCCAGAAGACTCAGTTCCATTAATACAAACTTTTTGCTTTCTGCCTGTGAGATACGAGTTCAACAGATCAAGTGCCTCATCCGAAACACCATAATGTCGCAATTTTTTTAGTAAGGTTTGGTGGTCTACACAATCAAACGCTTTTGAAAGGTCACAAAAAATACCAACAGCGTCTTTTTTACTCTCCCAAGCATCAAAGACGTGTTTCAGTAGTGCTACTCCAGCGTCAGTAGTACTTCTACCTTTGGTAAAACCAAATTGTTTATTGTGAAGTAATTTGTTGAAAATAAAATGAGAAAGAAGTTGATGAAATATAATTTTCTCAAAAATTTTGCTAAGTACTGGTAAAATAGAAATCGGCCGAAAATTAGAGGGGTCACATTTATCACCAGCCTTAAACAATGGGATTATTTTACTTAATTTCATTAAACTAGGAAAGCAACCTTGATCAATGCATGTGTTAAAAATGAATGCAAGGTGAGGAGCTATGGTGTCAATAATTGTCCCAATAATACTGACAGAGATTCCCCAAAGGTCCTCGGTTTTTTTCATATTCAATTCTCTGAAGGTTTTAATTACTGTATTACAATCTATATGCCTGAACTGGAGTAGAGACTGGCAATCGGTGACATTAGATTTTAAGAGAGACTCTGCAAGAATTGGCGATGAATTCAATGCTTTAGTTGTTTCGGACGCAATGTTTGAGAAGAATGTCTCAAATGTGGTTGCAACATCTGTATCTGAATTTATAACTTCATTCCCGACTTTCAGTGAGAAGGTGTTATCCTTCGATTTATTTTTACATGTTTGTTTATTTATTATGTTCCACGTAGCCTTAGCTTTATTATTAGAATTTAAAATCATGTCTCGAAGATGATTCGATTTAGCAGCCACACAAACCTTTTTAAATATTTTCGAGTAATTTTTAACGTATTCTATAACATTCGGATCTTGCGTATCAGCTTTAAGTCTATATAATTCATACATTTTATTTCTACTCTTGTGAATGCCGGTTGTAGCCCAGTCGTCAAATTTACATTTTATCGAATTTATTCGGATCTTTTTCTGTGGGAATGTGGTTTTGAACTCATCACTCACTACACTGAATAGATCCTCATACATTCGATCAACATTATTGTCATTTATTATAAGTTTATCAATACTATCACAAATGTTTTTCTTGAATTTGTCAATTCGATTAGTTGTTATTGGCCTACAAACAACATCCACTGTACTAGGGACATGATGGTGTTCAAATGTGGCCAATTGTCCACTATGATCTGAACTAAGGCAATTAATTATAAAATAAATAATAATAATAAATAAATAAATCATTTATTTCCCCTCACAAACTTAGGTTAAATTACATTTGGTAAAAAATACATTACGCTATAGGTACTTAATACTAAGTTTGTGTGGGACTGGTGCCTGAAATAGGTTTTGTTTAAAACCTGTTCTACAGGTCACCAGGCCCCCACCCGTGGAATATTATAAGGTAGTATAGCAGTAAGACCCTTAAGTGCGATAGTTTGCGAAAACAAATTGATGTTTGCCTGTTACTTTACACATCTATTCGAAAAGCCATAGGACGAATTTGTTGTTACTTGACAGTATTATTATAAAGATAACAGAACAGCTTAATGTAATATGCTCTAATACTAATTATTAAATATATATATATATTTTCTAATACGCGGGCAGTGCCGCAAGAAAAAGCTGGTAACAAAAATAAATTAAAAATGCATGCGGTAACAAAAATTAAATGAATGAGTGTGAAAATATGACTGTGAGTGTGAAAGTGTGAGTGTGCTAGTGGATGTGTAAGTGTAACCTGTTTGGTCGTGTATGTGTTGTGTATGTGAATGAGGGAAAGACTTATATGAGTTATGGAAGGAAAGATGGAAGCGCGTGTCTGTACACTCAGGCGAATAAGGATGTGAAGGTCAAATTTACCTAAAGCATTTACACACAAATACCTATTATAAATGCGTAAGTTTGAATGGATGTCCGGATGTTTGTTACTTTTTCACGCAAAAACTAATGAACTAATTTTGGTGAAACCTTACAGTATTATCTATACTAATATTATAAATGCGAAAGTAACTCTGTCTGAATGCCTGTATGTCTTTCTTTCACGCCCAAAACAATGAACCGATCTTGACGAAATCCGGCATAGAGACAGTTTAAGTCCCGGGAAAGAACATAGGACAGTTACTATCCCAGTTTTTGAAACAGGGACGCGCGCGACAATTTCTGTGACAGACAAAACTCGACGCGGGCGAAGCCGCGGGCGGAAAGCTAGCTTTACTACGAATAACATAACATTACTGATTTACTTTGAATATTACAGTTACAAAAAATATTATCTAAGCAAGTAGCTGATGTTGGAGTGATTCTAGTAGGCTCATTGAAGAGGTTTAATAAGTTAAAAGATTTAAACAGGTTTAAGAATCTTATTTTATATTGAGTATTATCTAATAAATCTATATTAAAATCTCCACATACAACCACTTTCTTATTTGATTTAAATACCTTTTTTAAGACTTCCTCCATAGTGGATTCGAATAATTGGTAATTTGCAGATGGGGGCTTGTACACACTTATAATTATATACTGCTCTAGCTCTGCACACGCAAGCTCAATAGTTCGTTCGACTGAGAGTGAAACAATATCTTTCCTTTCTTTGCATTTAAATTGGTTATTTAATAGTATGAGTGACCCCCCTCTAATAGCCGACTCCCTGGTGAACGAACTACAAACTTTATAATTACCTATATAAAACATTAATTCATATTTTTTAAGCCAATGTTCTGTTATGCATAATACGTGAACATTGTACTTTTTTAAAAACAATTCTAATTCTAATTCTTTGCCAGCCAGGCCTTGTAAATTTTGATGAACAATATTAAAACCTTTTAAAGACCTGTCTGTTGTCGTCCCTCTCAGTTTAAATCAGAGGTCGTCACAGAAATATTAGTATTTCTACTAATAATATCAAAATGTTTAATAAGTTTTGTGTTAATAACACAGTTAATATTATATGCTAACAAAGTAGCAAGTTTTAATTTCATGCTTTGGGGCAGGTGTAAAGAGCTGCCTGTCATTAAGAACTTATTATTAATAAATTTATTAGTGTCGAAAAAGACAAACTTGTCGCTATGACGAACAGTCAAATTATATAATAAAGTATTCAGTAAGTGAATACTTTTGTTATTATCTGAGGAGCCATTTTGACAGTATGGCAGGGCACAAATAAATATCTTTTCAACATTAAGGCTGGCCAGCGTGGAAAAATTATGCAAAATATTTTTCCTACTAATATTCTGGCTGTTTCCAAACATTAAAATTAAAATAGATTTGCTATGTAATTGTTTGCATTTTTTTATGTCATTTATTAATTGACTAAAAGATGCGTCAGGCATACAATTATTTGTAATTTTGCAATTTAATTTTTTATGCAATATAGGGCCATAACCAACTCCTAGCCTATCTGAGAATAACACTACATTGTTTGACTTTTTTACATTTAAAAATTCAGTTTTTGCAGACATTGAAGGCCGCAAGCCGCCATCAGTTTGTTGCTGACTTACTGGCATTGGTATATTTGGCAGAGATTTAAAATCCGTAGTAGGATTACCTAGATCTAAGAGATTGTTTGCTGCCAGGATATGTTCGTTAATTTGTTCCCTGGCTGAATTATATTTAGCTGTTATGGATGCAAGCGAGTCATGCAAGTTTGTGATTTCAGCCTGCAACCTTTCAACGTCCAAGTTATGAGTGGACCTACTCTCTACTAATTTACTGTGGTAGATTTCTAAACTGTCCACTAAATCTAAATTCTTTTTCCTTAACATAATATTTTTGTGAAACTGTTCTTGCTGTTTTATTAATTTTTTTGTTTTAGATATAAACCTATTAATTTTAACATATTTTTTTAATAATGATTAAGGGTTTAATAAATTTAAAAACGATAATAAAAATTTAGAATAAAATAATTATGTGAAATTGACGATATTACTTACCTGAAATATTCATAAGAAATAATGTGTCTAGTATAATATTTTTATTTGTTAATTCTAACAATATGTGAAACTATTTATATAACCATTAGAAATGTAGGGGGGGGGGGGGGGAACTTAACCCCCCCCCCCGCCCCCCTCGTGCCCATAAAATTTAGATTTGTTTAGATTTGTTATTTCTAGCGATATGTGAAAATATTTATATTAACCATTAGAAATGTAGGGGGGACTTACCCCCCCCCCCCTTCGTACCCATAAAATTTTGATTTGCACCCCCCCCCCTTCTCCCCATAATCCCACCCCTGGAGCTGTATCAAGTGAGGGTAGCCCCCCCCTCCCCCCCCTGAAAATAACCCCAGATACACCAATGACTCATAATAAAAAGTAAGTAATTAATTAATTTCTTAGGTAGGTAAGTATTAAAAACTAAAAAATATGTCGATTTCTTTGATGGTGTGTGTCATAAAAGTACCTAACACCATACATTTATATATCACGAACTTGGAAAAAAGTAACAATAATACGGTTCCTTGTTTCGTGATACTGATTATTCCAAATTCCCCAAGTAAAATTCATGGATTATTGTCAAAATGTGTCAATTAACTATTATCTATCCCATATACAATACAAATAAACAAAGATAAATAAAACAAATCGAAATAAAACCAAAATTATGCTGGTACTACTTATGCTAATTTATCTTAAAATTGGTCATATATGTGAACTTCAAACTCGTGTCATTTAAATTCTAGTGAACGAAACATATACCGAATTTAGGTCATGAGAAACTTAAATAAATGCATTATTTGTTTCATAACTTACATTTAAATTATTATAAATAATTATTTAAAAACCAAGCATCAAAATGTTATCCATAATATCCTTGAATCGGTAGTGTCACGAAATAGGGGACACCCGAAAAAAAATTTGTACGCTATTTCGTGAGTCAATTAATCGCAATTTTAAAGGAATTCTACGTTTTCATGTAACTTTTTTCTAAGCCAAATCAATTGTCAAGGAACACATGAAACCACTATTACAAGTTTTATTTAAATGGACGTTCCTTCGCCTTTTTATAAGCTTAAGAAGTTGGAGCGCTAACCTTACGGTGAGGGTAACCTTTGCAAGCCGCACGGCTGTTTTTGGCTCTCTGAGAGTTTGAAGCTTCGTATTGCTCTCATTTTTGGCGCCACAATGTTGGTACTTGGTTTTTTAGATAGCTTAAATAATAGAGTTTTTGTAGTAATGAAGAATTTTTATAAATAATATTCCATTTGCTTATTATTTGAGCTAGAAAAAAAACTTACGAACTTACGTACTATCACGAACTAGTAGCCGTTTACCTTATATTGCGATATTCAATCGATATGTAATATAACTTAGTGACATTCGTTATCCAATTAGGTATATAACGAATATTTATAGTGTCGCAGCTAGTTGTCAATAAATAAGTTTTATTTTCACCTAAAGTATGAAAGTTGAGTAGGTATGCTTACGCATCTAGCGTTTTAATTACGGAAACAATAATGCCATAGAGTAGAGACAGAAAGCTGATGAAGAAAAACATTTCCTTGCTAAAGCCTTCCTGAAACAATTTGTCATTAATTTAAAGCTAAAGCTATCATATTTTATAATTCTTATGACTAAAGATTACAAAATGACGATGGGTGCTCTTTGAAATGCTAATTATTTATTCGAACTTTGACAATTTTGTGTAATAAGTGATTTTGTAAGAAGAGAATGCATTTTAGCTGGTTTTGTTCAAATGTCAATTGATTTGATTTGCATTCTTCGTTTCATGGTCTAAATCCATAAAAAGCAATAAGTGGGTTATTAATAAACGTCCTCAATATGGTTTACTTTATTCGTGGCATTTTAAAAATGCGTTTGATCTTAGATATCGATGAGATTACATCAGAAGAATGCAATATTTGTATTGTGACCTATATTCTACTCGTATAGACCTTAATAGAAACATTTAAGGTCGTGGTTTCGTGGGTTTTAAATAACATACGATTTATGAGGCATTGTTTTGCATTGACGAAACCGCGATAAAAGATTTTCACAGATTTAATGTGGGTTTTGGTTCATAAAAAATAAATTAAAAATATGACATTGTCCTCTTTTGAAATTAGTTTTTTCAATGGAGTGTTACAAATTTTTAAATGTAGAATTACATGGATGTCCTTAATCAATAACGACCTTAAAGAAGCCCAAGTTAACAGTAAGACAACCCAGGACCGAGCCGCCTGGAGACGCATGACGCGGAGGGCCGACCCCAAATAAAATGGGAATGGGCCAGGCAAAGTAGTAATGGAGTCTAAACAATTTGTAAGACACAAAATTAACATAGTGGCATAACCTAAGGCTAAGGCATTTTAATTGGTTGCAAAAGAAAGTAAATTAAGTAGTCTCTACAACTACTAATTGCACTTCCCTTAATCTCAAGGTAAGTCTACATATTTATTTAGAAACCTAGAGTGTGCTAAGCATGAAAGGAATTTGGCTTGTGCAACCTCCTGAAAATTACATATAGATTACAATGATTTCTTTAATTAATACTATATTTACAATGTTTTAATTGGCTTACACACGTTTTAAATTATGTTAGACGAAACATTCTTAATAAAAATCTTATAAAAGAAACAAAATCAATGGCCTTGATTTGAACTGTCTCAGTCAATGTTACAATTAAACGTAGTTTTGCAACAATAGGATATGTTTTCACATATTTTATGTGCATGTTAATGCGTTCATTATCAATTTTCGATTTCGAATCAATAAAGTGTTGTTTTGTATCTTTACAGAAATAGCGAGGGATCAAGAAATCGAGTATTAAATTGTCGAATGAGCTTTTTTTTTTAATATAGCATACTCAAAACGTGTAAGTTTATGAAATGAGTAAAATTCTTACTCAGCTTTAGCGTGCTAAATGCAGCATTTTTTGCTATCAAGTTATAAGCCAGCACTTGGGTGGTTCTACTTTTAGAGTCCATCACAAAAATAAGGTTGTCCCCACATTAACGAAGGTTAATACTATAATACAAAATGAAGAAACTATCATTTATTTTATTTAAATAAAGTTAATAACACCTGTTTAGATTATCTAGTTACACTAAGTTTCAATTACAATTTAACTGTGTTAAAAAAATGACTTCAAACTTTTATAACAAAGCTAAAACGGCATGTCCCCATTAGGTGTTGCTTAGAACTATTACGTTTTTTAGAAATAATTTGTTGAAGCCACACAATTATTTTTAAATAAAAAGAGATATACTTTGTTAAACATGGTAACTACAAAGTTTAATTTTATTTATCTGTAAAAATATATTTTTTTGGTGTGACGAAAGATTGTCCCGAAAATGGGAGTATCCATCGTCACGAACAGTCAAATATTAAAATAAGTTCTTAAAAAATACGTGAGTAGATCACGTTTTTTAGTAAAACGAAAGGCCATAGACCATAGAGTATAGAACGAAACTCAAATCAAGTGTTTAACATAGCCAGCTTGTCACTTCTTTTACATCAAGCACGAAAACGGGCGGCGTGTGTTTATTGGGCGTATCCTTAGTCACAGCGGTTTTTGGTATTTATTTAACGAATTTTAAATTGTTTTACTGTAAACATGATTTGTTTTTAAGTAATCTTTAAGATAAAGTATAGTTTTCGATCCAAATTATCGTTATTTACGATTATTATTGATCTTTTTGGAAAATTGTATACTTCGTCACACGTATCCTTCGTAACAGGTGATCCTACATCTAAACGATGTGTCCTTTGTGCAGTTAGATAATATGTTAAGAATACTAAAAACACCTCAGAAAAAGGTATACGAATTTTGTATTCGTTTAGTAAACCAGTTGAAGTAGTTCTTGAAATGTTTTTTTTTCCTCTAATACTCTTAGAGTCAGTTCCTATTTGTGTAGGTTTTTGCTGATTTTCCTAATATTTTTCATTATCTATTTTAGTAATAAGCAAATATATGCCTGTGCTTAATGAAAAATGGCTGAGACACTCATTAGTTTTCAAGTTAGATTGATTATTAAGTGTTAGATGTCTACTTCATCACATTTATGTCTCCTTCGTAACGAAGAGTTTGATCTCGTCCCCTAATAAATATTATCTCTTAAACAACAAAAATGCGAGTGTTAACTCTTTTTGTAACTAATTTTATGTCGTGTAATACTTGGTTTTGAGTGTGTAATACTACTTTTTCAATATAACTTTATAAAAGAGAAAAATAATTGATTTTTGTTAAGTTTTAAAGGTGTAAATGTGACGAAAGGGACAAACTGCTGATTTTTATGGAATTGTTACCTGATTAAAATAACGATTAACTACCAATTGTCCAAGACTGATTTAAGCTGAGATTTTGTAAGAATAAATGCAAATATCCATTGAAATTTCTTTTAATTTATCGAGTTTTAAACAACTGAATTTCGTGACGAAGGATACATTTTTTTCCATCTTAGTTTAGTAAAACGCAAAAAAATATAAGTTTTGATAAAAAACTGAGCTGCTGGTATACAGATACCGAATCTATGGTAACTTTCCTACATTTCAGTCGTATGAAATGTACTAAATAGCTTCCTTTATTTTTTTTCATGGTTAAGACCTTAAAAGTAGAACGACCCACTTATCTACAAGGTTTACTTTGTGATTGCTGTATGACATTTGCCTGTATTTATGTCTACGCACCGGCTCTACAATTAGAGGCTATTTACCAACTCAGTAGGCCACAGGCATAGCTACTCGGATTACCGCCAGTGCGATGTTTTTAAGACATTGACATTGGAAACGATCTCGTTTTCAGTAACCTTTAGCGCATTTACCTTTATAAGGTCATGCAATTAAAAGTAAGCGGTATCTGCTTTTGTTGTAAACAAAGGATAATAAAGTTAGAGCCATTCTTAGTTTTAAGAATAAAAGTTACGCATTACCTTGTTTTGTTTTGTTTACTAAGTGTAATAATTTTTAAAACTCGTAAAGTGACTTTCAGTTATGATTATAAGTTGGTAGAGAAAATTAATTGGTTCTGAACTGGTATCGATCCTGTGTCTTGACTCTATCTTGTATGAAATATCTATAGAATCGTCGTTTAATACATAAAACAAATCCTCAGAAAATCTTTTTTAATGTTTTAATATTAACTGAAACAGTACTTACCGCATAAAATTAGCGTCCAAAGCTCCATAGTAATCAATAACAATTCTCATTCAATTTACCAAACTGGTGAAATCCTTGATTCGTAAAAACGAAAAAAGATATCACGTAAACACTGTATTTACCCGCGTAAATGCGCTAGCGCAGCGTATCTCGCGCGTGCGTTTGCCGCGCTTCGCGAAACAAGTGACAGCTGCATGGCTAAGGAACGCCTTGCGGCCAATTTTGGACAGGAAAAGGCCTACGTATGTGTTTCCGAACGTATACCATTTGCGTACAATAAGAAAAGAATGAAGTGGCATACGAGGTGGCTGTTGTAGGCAAAGTGCAAGATTGGTCATTTCATAAAAGGCGTAGTAACTTCGTTTGTTTTTATTGTTTTATTTAAGAGTAATTTAACAAATACTTAATTACACAATATTCACAAATATAGTAAAACATTTCAAACTTCAAGTCAGTAAAACATACTTAGATTGACGAACAACTTAATTTTTATGAACGTTATTATTACGTGTTGCGGTATTTTTCCGTGGTTTTTCCCGATGAAAAGTATTGTTTAGTTCAATCAATCAATATTATGTTTAATTGATTTGTACCCTTGTTGTAACTTGTAGAGGTATAAAAGAACTGATGAACATAATTTGTAGTGCCATTTTGTAGGCATTAGATGAGTTTGAAAGTTTTACTGACTACTTACCAAAGAACTAGGCTTTTTACAATCTGATACTGACGACGTTTGTAAAATTTCCAACATTTCATACTTGCCTACAACATAGCTCACAGATTTCCCACGGCTGGCATAGTTAACATACTATACAGTAGGCAATTCATATCGATGACCCTTGGCTATGAATCGGCATTGTTAACCGCCTCAGTATTGTATGTGTGATCACCTGTGAATAAAGAAGCGATAGTAACTTTTTGCTGTGCCTTGGTCAAGGCGTTCCTAGAATTTATAGCTATGTTTTCATAAGCAAGAATCCTGTAATGATCGTAGTAGGTAAGGAAAGAATTCCATTAAAATACGGCGGTTAAGGTATGTTTGTTACACATACAACCCTTCTTCTTAAACTTATTTATTTATTAATACGAGTCTTATTACGGTATGTGAATGTCCAGCTTAAGTACACTTCAATCTGAAGCTTTTAATAAAACTGCATTCACTGAAAAAAATCCTGATTCACACTTACTTATGTTTTAATACTAGCTTTACGCAGTTTGCGCCCGCGGCTTCGCGCGCGTGGACTACATTATCTACATATTTTACGGAACCCTATTTTTTTCCAAAATAAAATTTAGCCTATGTTACTCGTGGATAATGTAGCTTTCGAATGGTGAAAGAATTTTTAAAAACGGTCCAGTAGTTTTTGAGCCTATTCATGACAACCAAACAAACAAAGTTTTCCGCTTTATAATATTAGTATAGATTAGCCCCAACTTAGTAACAACCCGTTCAGCTAACTGCGCACCTCGCTGGAATGCGACTCTCCCTCGCACTCGCCCGCACACCTCCCTGCATTCGCCCCGTACATAACCCCGTCGATGTAACGTCACGGCTGCTAGGTGCGCAGTTAACTCGATCGGGTTGTAAGTACCACATTAGTTAGTGAAATATACATTTCTGTTTGTGCGGTCTTAAATTTTTGTTCTATATCAAACACATTTGTACCAAACTCAAGTCCCCAAAAGACAGGACTACCTAGTTTGGGGACTACTATGTAGTAAGTCACCTGAAATCTATTAGTACAACTACTTTGTAAACTTATGTAACAAAAGTGCATTTTTCTGGAAATAAATTTATTATTATTCCTATAAGATCAAATAAACTTTTCCTAGTCATTATAACCTTATTTGTTAACAGTTCTAAAACTGCGGAAGTGTATTTATTTCAAAATAATTATTGCTGAATGTTTCAGGTAGCTTAAACTGGTATCAATACAAATGAATCTATTTTCAATAATAGATCAAGGAATAGCTCACCAGAGTTTGGAGTAATTGTGGAGAGCACAATATTTTGTAGTTCAGTACTTGTGATACTTCAGAAGTTCAGATATAGGGGCATTCCACGCGAAGCGGGCAGGTAAAAAAAAGTCGATGTTTCCGATTTCAGTAATATTTGAGTATGTTCTACTACCTATACATATTATTGATACGTGTACCAAATATTTTTGTAATATAATGACTAGTTTAAGAGTTATGGGTCTTCGAAGTTTTCGACAACCGGTTGGCATGCAGTAGGTACTTCAAAGCCGATTATGGAGTCATAAAATTATATATTAAAATAATTAAACCACGGGATTTATTACTTCATTTACCGTGCTTTTTAACTGTATTTTTGGAAACGAAAAAAAAATTATTTTTTCCTAAAAAAAATGCAAATTATTTTTCCTTGATTTTCACAAAGTTCGACCCTTTCGATTTTTTTAATTTTTATTATTTATATAGCTAATATTGTGTAGAACATTCATGCCAACTTTCAAAGTGGGCGTGGAAGTGGATTCGGAGCTAGACTGAAAATACTGCCGAAGGGTGGCGTCCAGCGCCGCGCCGTCGCTCTGCCGCGCCTGAAGTCCGCCGCCTGTGTGCGTTTAGTGAAACTGACAAGCAAATAAAATCACTTTTGACGGAATGTTTTTTAGATTTTTAATAACACCAAGACATTTTTAATACCTATTAAATACTAAAATACGTTATAAAATAAAGTAGTAGTAGTAAATAAAGTTGCGTTTTTCCGTATCGTGAAAAATAAATTACATTACTCGTAACTGAATATTTCCTAACAAACATAGAATGAGCTGTTATTTTTATACCTTTCGAGTTACAAAAGGCGATTATGTGGGAGGCAGACGGTCGTCAGTGCTTTCATCCTATTCCTATGAAATTAAGTGGCTCATAATAATTTTTAGATATAATGAATACTAGACCTTTCATTCTATCTAGTCTTTTGAAAGGTCGTAAATTATTGGTAATTAGAAGATATTGTGGACCGGATTAATAGATCCACCAGTTAATTTAGGTCAGGACTAATACCCAGAACCGAACCGAACCGGCCGTGCCGCCCGGCATGTGCGGATACGCCATAACTAGGCTTGTGTAGTACATGTACTATGTACTAATAGGAAGCAATTCCTTTAATTAAGTGAACGAGAACGAACTATTCCGTCTTGGTCGTTCAAATCGGTCTTTTAGCTCACTTTAGTACAGCCGATCACTAATGAATAGGTGTGAACGAGACGTGATATTGGTGACAACCGCGCGCGAGCGATATGGATTCGGCTCTGTGAGTGTGTAGCGAGTATTTTTCGATATTGGACCATAAATGCATATGAATAAAGACTTTTTTCGTTCGATCTACCTAATAGAATCAGTGTACTAAAATGTGCTAGTTAATAGTACTAGAAGACCGAACTAGTTCATTTGACCGATTTTCGGAGTTCGAAACGATCCTTTCAGTGTCCGAGTAAGAACAAGCCTGGCCATAACGTATTTTTTAGTATTTAATAGGTACTAAAAATGTATTGGTGTTATTAAAAATCTAAAAAACATTCCGTCAAAAGTGATTTTATTTGCTTGTCAGTTTCACTAAACGCGCACAGGCGGCGGGCTTCAGGCGCGGCAGCGCGACGGCGCGGCGCTGGACGCCACCCTTCGGCAGTATTTTCAGTCTAGCTCCGAATCCACTTCCACGCCCACTTTGAAAGTTGGCATGAATGTTCTACACAATATTAGCTATTTAAATAAAAAAAATTAAAAAAATCGAAAGGGTCGAACTTTGTGAAAATCAAGGAAAAAAATTAATTTGCATTTTTTTTAGGAAAAAATAATTTTTTTTTCGTTTCCAAAAATACAGTTAAAAAGCACGGTAAATGAAGTAATAAATCCCGTGGTTTAATTATTTTAATATATAATTTTATGACTCCATAATCGGCTTTGAAGTACTGCATGTCAACCGGTTGTCGAAAACTTCGAAGACCCATAACTCTTAAACTAGTCATTATATTACAAAATTATTTGGTACACGTATCAATAATGTGTATAGGTAGAACATACTCAAATATTACTGAAATCGGAAACATCGACTTTTTTACCTGTCCGCTTCGCGTGGAATGCTCCTATAGGTACCTATTTATTGTGCTGAATGTAACCAACACATGATAGGGTAGATACTGTGTGGATGAAGAGTGACAAGATATGTTCTGAAGTCTATAATACCGAAGTCCTTGTGCTCGAAGTCTGCTTCTGAACTCATGCCCGCACCGAACCAAAGGAGGTGAGCAGTATTTTTTCATTTATTTATCAAATTAAAATAATGGTTGTTTTGACAGCATTCAGGAAATCACTAAGTTATTAACCAAGTTGGTCTAAAAGTTAAGCTTAAAACTCTTACGTGCACTATCATATCAAGGACTTCTCTCTCTTTCGTTTACCAATAAAAACAGTTTTATTACACTTTAACAAAATATTTATTGATAAGTACATTAATTAACTTAATGCTTACAAAATTTTAAGTCACTTGTATTCCTAATATCAAATGTTATTATCATAGAAACATAAAAATAGTACATATTACATTTTTATACCTAAATTAAAATTGTTTATGTACCTACCTATGACCTATTTAATAATTAAAAATTGTATATTCTAGTTTTCTTTATCTCTAAATGGATCACATCACTTATATTGTTCTTATTAAATTGTTAAGAAAAATCCAAAAGTTCTATAAATGTTTTCCAATTATAATCAAATCGTTTTTTCTATTTGGGGCAATTCATGGCACATAAACCCTTCCCAATTTTAGTTTAGATTAAATTTTACTGAATAAACAACATTATCAAACGTTATAAATGCTACGAAACATTAATTACATCTAGTAAGTAGGCCTACCAAATTACAGACTTAATTCTAAATTAATTTAAATTTAGAAAAAGCTTTTTACACAATTTAATTCTAGACCAAACAAACATAAAAGTACATCTGTTTCTGGATATTTGTTTTAGAAAATAATTCAGTGTTATTATCTTTTTCCATAATCGATCGAAATCTAATAGTAAAGGGGTCCATGTACGTACAATAGATATACCTACTACTTATGCATTGAGTATAAACAAATACATCCTAGCAGTAAATAATACGATTATATGCTAACTGTAACACATCTATACAGAATGAAACGATAACCTAAACGACTAGAGCTACTAAGAGGTTTGCTGCGATATAATAAGGCAAATAGGAAACAAAGCTAAACTACATTATTTTACAATTGCTACTGAATCAGAATAAATACTGGATTAAATTCACAAAATCAAAATATTTAAATATTGCCTTGATTTATAGAAAAGTTTTGGCTGGTAGAACCACTGCGAGAAAAACAATACAAGCTCAGCTTCAGTAGTGTATTTTTATTGTGTAAGCACTGACCATTCTTATAATAAATGGCTTATTCCCAAAGGTGCACAACTCTATTATTTAAAAAAAAAATATACTTTGATTCCCAACAGGTCCACGAGTTCAAGGACATTAAAAATAAAAATATTTTCTTAGTATAAAGAAGAACAACAGACTTTTAGGAATAAGCCTAATTAATAAATAAAAATAGGACCTGGATATCACTAATTATAGTATAGGTATGCGCCATACTAAATCAATCATACTATGTACTTAATGTTTTATTCATGAAAATAAAAAACACAGGCACGTCTAAAAGATGATTTCGTTTGTTGCGTAAACGTTAATTTTTGCTGAGTAAGGCTCCAAACAAAAGGTCATAATGATCAATCATCATGGATAAATACCAACGTATCAATGATTTTGATTCAGTAATAATATATTTCTTTGCTTGTACAGAAACTATACATTAATCAAAGTATGATATCTATTGTGACGGCTCTGTAAAATGAAATGCCTCTTCATGGTGATTAATATGAGAAATGTAGTAGATGCGTACCTACTATACAAATATGGTACGATAGGTAGGCATGCTACAGGAAAATGTATCATACAGCATTATGTATTTAAAGCTATCCTTCCAACGTACAAAAAAAAGCAGTGTGATACTTAGTTTGTAAGATGGCACTACTAAGTAGAGCCTTACTAAGCGAACACAGTGTTAATCGGGCTTTTAGTTCTTTTCTTATTTTTCTCATTGTGTAGAAAATGATACAATCAATCAGTAAATCAACTCTATGCGTTATCAAAAATAAAAGAAAATACCTACTGAAAATTCCTGACAAAATTGTCTACTGCTGTAGACAATTCAATTTTGGTTAGCAGTTAGGTAATTGCGCTATAGAAAAATTAAGTTTTCAATTGTATTCAGCCTTTTCGTTTTCATATTGTTCTTTTTAGCTTTCATTTTCGTGAATAAACAACAAATTAATAATAAATAAATTCAAAGTATTCTCAGTAAACTTTTGACAATATCGTGGTATTCTACTACTTTTATTATGGAAGAAAACTAATTAATTTAATACGTACAGTATTAAATTAATTTATGAATAAATAAATAAATTAATGTTCATTCAATACCATGAAGATTTTAAAGCAAAATATTGATTCTTGAAGACCAAGGCAGTTTCAGTATTTCAGTATTGGTTTAATAAAATGCTTTTAAAAACAAGTCAATATGAAAATTCTACTGAATACCATAAAATATTTTGTTCAAGGCAATTTTTGTTCCAGAGTTGATATAATTAAATGCTTTTGAAAATATGACACTACTAAAAAGTTTAAAAACGTTCAATATCAATCACAAATCACTACAACTAACTACGTCTACCACAGAATAATAATAAGTACTACGTACAGAAGTTTTACTTCGCGAAGGTATTTAAAAAAATGTATGCTCAATGTCATTAACAATATGGTGTAATTTTGCCTGTCTCAAGAGTCAAGCACCATTTTGATGACAAACGTCAGTGATCGGCACTGCGCCGAAGCTATAGGGCTGACTTCGGTAAAATGATGTGACGTGAGGTGCCAAACTGCGGAAAATGGCGGAGGAAATACATGATTTAGCATGAATTATCATGAATAATATTAACTACTTATTTACCTCTCAGTGTCTTGAGGCAACTTAAAAAAGTACATTCTGTGTTTTTATTATTATTTAGGCAGTTAAATACTGCACAGTATTTAGTACACCATTTTCTTTATTTTGTTCCATCATACACAAGAATACGCGTGCGTGAGTCAATGTTCGCTCGTATGTGAGGCCTTGTCGAATAGTATCCTGAAGGTGGGCCATCGTGCGTGTTTTGTTTTCGATGTAAACTCGCGGAGATGAACAGGCCTGCGTCTACTATCTACAAGAATATTTCATCGACAAGCTCCTTATCTATGACCCGGTGAGGCTTCGGACGGGAGTTCTTTCTCCTCCTTCTGTAGAGTTGCGCATTGAGAGGGTAGAGTGCGGGAGTGACACTAGATTTTTGATGGACCGTTCAGTTAATCGCAAATCACTACACAATTACACATACAACTAATACAGTTCGCGAGGTCTAAAGCTCGTGTTTTGTCCTACACAATCAACAAAAACATCTCAAGATTCAACAAAATTGCTTACAAAAAATGTTGAATGTTGAAATGTTTTTGTTGATTGTGTAGGGCAAAACACGCGCTGGAGACCCGGCTTAAGCTGAGCTTTACATTTGTGTGAGTGCACATGGATACTGTAGGTGTGACAGTTTATATTAATTTTTGTTTTTTGTCTGACTCTACTTTTGGTGATCACTCATATAAATGCAAAACTCAGCTTACGCCTCGCGAACGTAACTTATCTACTATCTACAAGAAAATTTCATCGACAAGCTCCTTATCTATGACCCGGTGAGGCTTCGGGCGGGAGTTCTTTCTCCTCCTTCTATAGAGACGCGCGTTAAGAGGATAGAGGGCGGGTGATAAGGCGCAGCGGACGTTGAACCACCAGTCGCAGGACGCCACCCCTTGCGAGGGTTGTGTTTAATGTTAGGCTTCATACATGTAGTGTTTTAAATTACCGATAGATGGCGCTGTATGTAGGTTAAATCGCCGTATGTAAGTTTTTGGCGGTCCATACATATAGTCAACATTATTTCGGAATAAATGAGTCTTGCCACTGTAATCTTGATTACTTTCTGTGAGCTTTTTGGGACTTGTACAGATTGAGTGCGGGAGAGTCTAACTATATTTTTGATAGACCGTTCAGTATCAATCACAAATCACTACATACAACTACGTCTACTATCTACAAGAAAATTTCATCGACAAGCTCCTTATCTATGACCCGGTGAGGCTTCGGGCGGGAGTTCTTTCTCCTCCTTCTATAGAGACGAGCGTTGAGAGGATAGAGGGCGGGTGACAAGGCACAGCGGACGTTGAACCACCAGTCGCACGACGCCACCCCTTGGGAGGGTTGTGTTTAATGTTAGGCTTCATATATGTAGTGTTTTGAGTTACCGATAGATGGCGCTGTGTGTAGGTTGAATCGCGGTAGTAAGTTTTTGACGGCCCATACATATAGTCAAAATTATTTCGGAATAAATGAAACTTGCCACTGGAATCTTGGTTCTATTCAAGTTACTACTTGTGGGCTTTTTGCGACTTGTACAGATTGAGTGCGGGAGAGTCTAACTTGATTTTTGATAGACCGTTCAGTATCAATCACAAGCACTACAAACAACTACGTCTACTATCTACAAGAATATTTCATCGACAAGCTCCTTATCTATGACCCGGTGAGGCTTCGGGCGGGAGTTCTTTCTCCTCCTTCTATAGAGACGCGCGTTGAGAGGATATAGGGCAGGTGACAGGGCGCAGCGGACGTTGAACCACCAGTCGCACGACGCCACCCCTTGCGAGGGTTGTGTTTAATGTTAAGCTTCATATAATAGTATTTTGAGTGACCGATAGATGGAGCTGTGTGTAGGTTGAATCGCGGTATGTAAGTTTTTGACGACCCATACGTATAGTAAAATTTATTACTGATAGACCGTTCAGTATTAATCAACAAAACTCACTAACAGCTACTTCTACTATCTACAAGAATATTTCATCGACAAGCTCCTTATCTATGACCCGGTGAGGCTTCGGGCGGGAGTTCTTTCTCCTCCTTCTATAGAGACGTGCGTTGAGAGGATAGAGAGCGGGTGATAAGGCGCAGCGGACGTTGAACCACCAGTCGCAGGACGCCACCCCTTGGGAGAACACTGTCCCGTTGGGGCAGAGGAAGGAAGCTTGCCGGCCGTCGATGTCGCAGTAGTGCCAGGCTGGAAAAAGAAGTAATAATTATGTAGAGCTTAGAGATAAATGTCGTAAGGGACAATGAGGGCTATCGTTTTTATACTTAACAGTTGGCACCCCTGGCGATTGACAGGACCTTACTCTACAGTGGCGCCATCTTGATGAGTGCAAATGCGATAGTCCTCCTACCACTTTAGCGCTCACAAGTTGGCGCCACTGTCTTCGCTACTAGCAAGTGACAGGACCTTACTCTACAGTGGCGCTAACTGGTGAGCGCTAAAACGATAGCCCTCATTAACTAGACTAAATTCCTTGTGCAAGGTCATAAAAAGAAATTATTAATTTGAAAAGGATGATGGGCACAAATGTATGGAAAGTGGTACCCGCTCCAATAGCCATAACCAATATATATTTTAAAAGGCCTTTAGATGTAGGAAAATGTCTGCTATGGGGCCAGTTCTAATTCACGTTTTGAAAGCAGTAATTCCACTAAGTATTATAATGAAAGTATAACACAATCATCCATGTATACGAGTATGTATTATGACTACATTCTATTAATATAACTAAAAGAAGCATTGAAAAGGAAAGGATTAGACCTACGATTAACTACCCAAGCTATTAGCCCTTTATTCGCTTTCATCATCATCATCATGATCATTTTAGCCATAGGACATCCAGTTGAACATAGGCCTCCCCCAATGATTTCCACAATGGCCGGTTGGTGGCGGCCTGCATCCAGCGCCTTCCCGCTACCATTATGAGGTCGTCGGTCCATCTTGTGGGTGGACTTATTGGGTCTTGTGGGTTTATTCGCTTTAGCAACCCATAATAAAACCCTTAAGAAGTAATAAAACTTTAACCCCTTTATTAATAACAGTTACACTCTAGTTGAACTCTGGCTTAAATTGTCATTTGATATGGAAATGTCATTTTAATCCAAGGCTCTTCCTAGGTGTAACTTTTTATTAATAAGGGGGTAGTAGGTACTTCTTTAAATAAAAATATTTATTTCACAATTATCCCCATCAATAATTATAGAGTTAAGGAAGGATGCTGGAGCAGTAAACCCTTCCTGCCTCGCAAAACCTAAGTACCATACGATGGACACGTATGATACTTCTTCTTCTTCTTCCTCGGTCCCTCACTGATGAGGATCGCGACCATAGATAGTGTTCCTCCACAGACTGCGGTCATAAGCTGTGTGGACCGCACGATGCAAACCCCCGCCCACCGTCTTCCTCACCGCGTCTGACCATCTCGTCGGTGCCCTGCCCCGAGCGCGTCCCCCTTCATACTGTATGATACTTAGGTTACACAAAAAGTATCTTTATCTTCGAACGCAACCAGATCTGAGGCTGGTGGCCATAGTAAATGTTGTTCGTCTTGGTAAGACCTTTCAAATGAGACTACAAACATAACTATTGGAGCCGGGTACCATTCTGCAAAAAAGTATGTATATCTTCGTACACAACCAGATCTGAGGCTGGTGGTCATAGTAAAAGTTGTTCATCTTGGTAAGACCATTCAAACGATACTAGACACATATCTATTGGAGCCGGGTACCATTTTGCCCATTGTCCTTTGACTATTAATTTTAAAAATCAGTGAATCAGTCTTCTACTTTCCTTTACTATAAAAACAAAGCTCAACAAATATGCATTGAATAATAGGAATCACAAAGAAAATTTCATCGAGTAGGTATTTCGTTTTCAAAGCAATTCTCTAATTAGGACTAGAAGTAGATTTGACTCAGTAAAGGTTCAAACATAAAAATAATTATTGATCAAGAGCCAAACTTTTTAATATTGGTCTAAGAAAACATCATAAAGATAAACGTAAGAAGATGATACCATTTACCAAAGTATACGCTTGCTCTTGATCACAATATGGCCTGATGTAAGAAAGAGGCCTATTCATTGGAGATTCGAAGGCCTTTTATGTAAATATACAACTAAAAGTTCAATACGCACGTATTTCTGCGTGACACTTAACACATTTCTAAGAACTCTAATGTCGCAGCGCAGCACGCAGCCATGCCCATTCAAGGCTTCAGTTGCAACACGATGCATCCTACTACGTAACTTTACTTTGGGATAACATGGTTATGATTTAAGCATCAAACTAACCTAGAAATTATAATTTCCTGACGTGTAAAGCTTATTTACTTAATTTAATTTCCATATTAATGAAAAATTTTTTTTTAAACTCCTAACTTTAGAATTACATTAGGTATGGTTACTCAAGACATACTGCTGGCAGGATTGATAAGACACGTGAAGGGAGATCTGCGTGTACCAACTTTGTGACTGGTTTTCAAAGGTTAATATAAATTAATATCACAAAACATGTATGTATTAATGGTATAACTGGTATAGAACGTAAAGATATTAGAAATTCAATTTCAAATCTTAAATGGTGCTTAAATTTGACATGACCATTTGATTGATAGAACATTGTACACCAACCAAGGTTATTTTTGTAATCTTGTTATTGACGAAGTTGAAATTGAGCTACCTTTTATTGCAAATTAATGCTAAAATATCAATTAGACACTTGCAAATTGAGCTCTTAAACACCGAGAGAACATAAAGGCCTATCGACGAAGACAACCAAATTGAATCATTAAAAGTAAGGCAGAATAGAGGATCTCACGAACTCGACCTAACATTTCATGTCGAGAGCATCTTCCGGGTAGCTTTTTGCTATAATTAGTTGACCTCAGACTGCCATAAGGTCGGTATACTTAATCATCTCGGCACGGCCAAGGTCGCGATAGTGACAGCTGTATAATATCACTTTTCGGACAGAGATGTGTGTCAGTATAATAAATAGCTACCTTTATAAAACATGCGACAAACAATTGAATAAAACATTTCTGAGTATTCAATCTGTAACAATTAACTCTAAACCCTACAGCGTCATGTTAAAGATTATTTTCAATTAATCGCCAACTAAACGTTTACACTTCAAACAATACAACCTTTACATTGTACACGCCTACAATTTCATGTTGTTAATTTAATTTTTAATGATACATTATGGCACCAAAGTTTCTTTATAATTGTGTTTGCCTACGTTCGGCGGATAAAAATCAAAAGGCGCTTTCGCCTTGAAAGCTTTTAATACTAATACCAAATTCAATAACAAGTTCCTATAATAACAATACTTTTATAGCAACACTAGCTTTCTGCCCGTGGCTTCGCCCGCGTGAAATTTGTTTGTCACAGAAAAACTTTTTCGCGCGGGTTCCTCATTCAAAAACCGGTATAAAAACTATCCTATGTCCTTTCTTGGGACTCGAACTATCTCTATGCCAAATTTCATCAAAATCGGTTCAGTGGTTTAGGCGTGAAAGCGACACAGACGTCTGTCTGAATGCAAAAGTAATTTAAAAGCATTTATAATATTTAGTATAGAAGATTCGATTTTTGAGAGATTAATCTATTTTTATAAATTAAGCTTGCCAGCCAAATATGGCTCTATGATCCACCGACTCGATCTATAGAAAATGCTAATGAATACAGTAACATCTCGCATGGTCCTGATATTGAACCAAGGACGGCGAGTTCTTGAATCTGGTATATAGTCCACTGGGTTACCGGACTATTTGATTTTGAAATTAGAGGAAATCGAAATATTAGAATAACCAGAATTTATAGTCTCTGAACTCAAAAGCTTTAACTTTTTTTGAAAATCAAATATTTTCTAAATGTCTTGAAATAGTCTCAATTACGTATTTTACAGTCAAACATAGTAAAATGTTTGATGATTCACGTAACTTAAATGAATGTTATTTTTGAAGATGAAATAAAAATAGTTCCAAACAAGACTGAATCATTTAGAAGCTAATGTAAAATTTCAATTTCATGTGCTAAAACTGTAGAGATTATACCTTGGCATCTGGTCTCCATATCGGCGAAGAAACCAGGGTACGGCTGCTCATCGCAGTAGAAGTTCGTGTAGGGCACCGCGCCCAGCACTGGGTAGTCAGTTCCGGGTTTTCCTGAAATCACGTGAAGTTTCATGTTACTATAAAAGAAAAATGAAATATTGATAAGAATAGAAAAGTGTATTAAAGTACAAGTAATGCATTCATAGTCATAGAATTGTGTAAAAACTAATTATCTTGATTAATTAATAACGCAAAAAGATTTGTGAATGTTCTGTACCCAAAATAAGCAATGTATGGTAAATGATTAATGGAATAAACGGTAAGGGCAAGATATCAAAAGTACAAGTAATTGCTTCTTAAATATCAAGTGATAAGAAGTCACTTAACGCGTTGATGTCTTTTGTAGGCGTAACGTGACTTGAATAATCTAACCAAATAAATTGAGGTTTAACATTATCTTTGACGTCTGCTTCCTTTGAAAATAATTATTATCAAGAATTTAAATGATATTTGGTACAAAAACATGTTAAATTACCTATAAGTCTCATGACTGACCTTGGAAATAACTCGTTAATGTTGATAATGTGATAAATTTAACAAATTTAGATCGGAACACATGACTGTAATAAGTCGAGCGTGTGTAACGCGGTTAGGGTTGCCAGGTGTCCGGCTTTAGCCGGACATGTTTGGCTTTTTACGGTCTTATCCGGCCAAATATTGGCTCGTCCGGCCTGTCCGGCTTTACATAGGCTTTTTATGTGGTTGCCGCGCCAGCCGAAAGTTGAGCTACAGAATAGTATCAAACGCACGCATCATGATGTTAGGCAACCGATGATGATAGTGTGAGAATGACACCCCCCCCCCCCCCCCCGTGACATGTCCGGCTTTTATGGTAAAATGTCCGGCCAAATGAAGCACAGAGTCCGGCTTTTGTGTTTTAGGACCTGGCAACCCTAAACGCGGTCATAAATAATGCTAGATCTTGATAGAGGTAAGCTGGCTCCCACAATAATTAGTGTGGAACCTTTGAGCGGTTTGAACCGGCGCACAGTGGTCCCGATTTAATAAAACATGGACATTGATGCTAGAGGCACGAAAATTTTTTTGATGGTTACTGCTATGATAACTAATAAGGCAAAAAAATATTACAATCCTACGACGTCTATTTCGTAGTAAAAAAAAATAAATACATATTTTTTGTATGGAAGAAATTACGTTTCTGTCAATTTTTCGAAATTCTTTAACGATGTCAAGATGCCGATCACACATGTTATAAAACAAGTGATTCTGAGTATTTCATGCGAAGATACTTGTCACTTATCTCTGCGTACTTTTGAGTTATCGAGGGTTGAAAACTCGATTTTTTTATATTAAATATTTCCACGAAAAATTGCCAGAATTACAATATGGTGTATAAGGGACACCTTTGATGACACATAACAACGACTCGCACTCGCGCGCGCTCGTATGCATCAACTTTTACTAAAATAAAAATAAATTAAGGGAAATACTTAATGCAACGTTGTATGTATAGGTCCGCTGGCCGTCAAAAAGTAGCTTATACGAGAGGTTGTCCAATTTACAATATGTCCATCATTGATAACTCACACAAATATCGTCTCTCTCTGAAGGATAACAAGTTTTTTTTGTTTCCAGACTTCTTTGTTTCACACTGTTTTTCGTTTTGGAACAGTTCTTTGATTATAGGTAGTCGCTAATTTCGTTTTGTTAGACTCTTTCAGTTTAGCACATAAAGCGTAAACTAATTCCTCCTCAGAATGATCTAAAAGTGTTAGAGAGCGCCTCTTCTTCAACAGAAGAAGAATTTTGCATAAATCTTCAAAAGGTTTTTTATTTATACCAGAAGTCGATGGTTGCACATCTACTTCCGCAGTCTCATCAACTGGAGCGTCTTCCTCAGTATTAACGTTGTCTATGCGTTGTGTTAACTCGGTAAAAAACATTGTTTAAATCTATATTTTTTACAATTCGGCCAGACAATTTCAGAGTCTAGCCAATGCGAATTCTGGTGCAAAAATGTCTTTTGGGCTCTGCTGGAAGCAGACCATATCTTCTTTGATATATTTCTTGTAAAATTACGACTTAATGATTTGATAATTACTCAAATCTTCGGAAGAAAATTCAATGCCAATACGTTCGTCATTTTAGTCTGAAATATCTGGCCGAAATGTAAAAATATAGATTTAAAAAATGTTTTTTACCGAGTTAACACAACGCATAGACAACGTTAACACCGAGGAAGACGCTCCAGTTGATGAGACTGCGGAAGTAGATGTGCAACCATCGACTTCTGGTATAAATAAAAAACCTTTTGAAGATTTATGCAAAATTCTTCTTCTGTTGAAGAAGAGGCGCTCTCTAACACTTTTAGATCATTCTGAGGAGGAATTAGTTTACGCTTTATGTGCTAAACTGAAAGAGTCTAACAAAACGAAATTAGCGACTACCTATAATCAAAGAACTGTTCCAAAACGAAAAACAGTGTGAAATAGTAGACAATCTTTTAACTTAAAACTGTGTCTACCTGAAGATAAACGTTAGCGCTAGTTACATCATGTAATTTGTCAAAATGGTAATATCGCAATTTGAGATTCATTCTCACTTCAAAGAGTATTTATGGGCTTCCATCCTATCAAGAGCTTCTGGAAACAAAAAAAACTTGTTATCCTTCAGAGAGAGATGATATTTGTGTGAGTTATCAATGATGGACATATTGTAAATTGGGCAACCTCTCGTATAAGCGACTTTTTGACGGCCAGCGGACCTATACATACAACGTTGTATTAAGTATTTCCCTTAATTTTTAAATTTATTTTATTAAAAGCTGATGCATACGAGCGTGCGCGAGTGCGAGTCGTTGTTATGTGTCATCAAAGGTGTCCCTTATACACCATATTGTAATTTTGGCAATTATTCGTGGAAATATTTGATATAAAAAAATCGATTTTTCAACCCTCGATAACTCAAAAGTACGCAGAGATAAGTGACAAGTATCTTCGCATGAAATACTCAGAATCACTTGTTTTATAACATGTGTGATCGGCATCTTGACATCGTTAAAGAATTTCGAAAAATTGACAGAAACGTAATTTCTTCCATACAAAAAATATGTATTTATTTTTTTTTACTACGAAATAGACGTCGTAGGATTGTAATATTTTTTTGCCTTATTAGTTATCATAGCAGTAACCATCAAAAAAAATTTCGTGCTTCTAGCATCAATGTCCATGTTTTATTAAATCGGGACCACCGTGCGGCGCGCCCTGTGAGCAGTTACTTATTATTTATAGTCACACGTGTGGTGTTCGTACGAATTCGAAATGTATTTGTCAAAGGTATTCAGGTCTACTGTTACATGAAAATTATTGCTCATTATAATGGAACACTTCATACATGTCTTGTAGGTAACATGCAGTATTAATTCTGTTGTGTAATAAATAAGAGTATACTCAAAACTGTTTATTAATAACATTAATAAACGAACAGTTGTTCATTAGCTTATTAACTGCCTAATTTCAGTTTCATAATGTTGAAAACGATAGCCTCTTTAACCATTATTATGAGTTTACCTGAATAATACAGCGACGTAACTATCATTATAATTTCAGATTAAATCAGGCGATCATTATTGAATCTAACAATTTCAAACGATTCTTGATCGAGCTTGAACCTACCTATTTAATTTGAGGCACGATTTTCTGTAAAGGCAAAGCCTAGCGCATAATAGGTCCCGGCAGTAAAGATGCGAAAGTTCGCTGGCTATAACCACTTTCACTCTGCCCTGCTGACCTCCCGATCATTCCAGCTCTGGGAGAACATTCGAATGTAATAATTTATGACATAAATTACCAATAAACAGCATAATAGTCTAGGACAAAGAGCACAAAGATTGGTGTAGCTCTTATTAATACAAACTTATAAGTTTTATGCCAATCTTGTCAGTTGTTAATGATTTGGTTAGTTAGTTCCTTGAAGGAAATAAAACACAATTGGGAATTTAACTAGATGTCGCTTATCTAAAAACTTAAACCTAAAAATGGATTATGATTTAACTAGCAGTCGACTATAGTAGTCAGGTGATCATTTACCCCCTTATTACAAAAAAGTTAAACCCGGGACTAAAACTGGTTTAAAATGACATTTCCATACTAAATGTCAATTTAAACCAGAGTTCGACCAGAGACTAACTTTTGTAATAAGGGGGTTAGACTTTAAAATGACAGTCTCTTAATTTTTGTGACTTTCGACATTGTTCCGTTTTGTAACGCGGTAATCGTTTGATCGAGAGCTCCAATCGTTTTCCAGGAATGTCCAGTAACAACTCAACCTTTGACTCTTATTAATTCAGAGAGCAAGCACAATTGATGCAACCGTGCACGTAACGGGCGAATATCGGGCTTGCACCAGTCCTACTTGCACAATGCAGTGAGAGGCGTTAATAGCTCGATTTAGATTCACTTTGCAAGAGGAGCTAGAACCAGAAATCAGTGCCCAGAAGCGTATTATTGGTAACTAATTTATTTCCAAACATGGCCCCTTAATTGATAGTTAACTCGTCCTAACCATTTTTGATATATCTACCTGCAAATTGATTTGGTCATATCAGGATGCAATCGCTACGAATAAATGCTTGTCGTAGTAAACGTAAATGTGCAACCCCGTCAGAGAAGCCAAACCAACGTATTGCCAGAAGCATAAACGTTTTTATGTAACTGTCAAGATATTGCATAAACGTTTAGTTTTATAATAAACAGTGACTTAGGTGGTAATTGCCTTTCATCTGTAATTATTACAAGTAAATATAAAACTTAGTCGTGTGATTCCGGCAGAGCAGACCACTCCTACTCTTCACGTTTAAATGTCGTAAAAGCCGACTAAGGTACAAAATACTAGCAACAGGCCTTCCAAATCCAAATGGCAAACGTGAGAAGTGGAGACCAAACCCTCCACTGCTCCATTGCCTGCAAGGGTTGTTCTCCTACAGTGGAGACTAAATAGAATACAAACTATTAGCAATATGAATGGAATTGATACAATATTTTGGACCACTTTCTTGGTTACATGAACATCCTTACTGCTGTGACTAGAGACTCAAAATTGTATGCATCATGAACGATTTTGAGTCATATCAACTGTCTTGGAACAATCTTCATTTCCCCACAACTGTCGACTCGTAATTAACCAATGCGGAATAGTAACGGTCTTACACCTAATGATAGTTCATACTGAGAGCTATTATACAACAGTTAGCGAACGCATGGTGAGGTTTTTCGTAACAGTTGCATACAACCAGATTATGATTTAAGTACTGAGGAAAACCAGAAGGTACACAAGACACTATCGTAACGCGCACACGTACAAAGTATAGCTAACTTATAGAGTTGTGTTACAAGAGAACTCAAGCTCTCATATTGGTTGAGAATACCTAATTTTAACGTAAAAACCCCAAGAAGTCAAAAAGTGACAAAAACAAACATCCAGGTAGTAGATAGTGTAAAGGTCTCCAAATGCCACCGGTTGAGGTGCTAAGTGCAAAACAAAATCAAAGAATAAGCAATAAAGACCAAAAAGGACGGACAAGTACGTTGGAAGGTCAAAACCATTTACATAACAATTTACCTAAGCTTCTAAGGACCCAAACATGCCACATTTACGACTCCGGCATTGACAGTGAAAACGTGTATTATGTAACCAACAAAACTAGGCTTATTCAATTGACACACTGTTTCTAATTGAACTCAATGTTGTTGTACTCAAAATAATGTCGTATAACATGAATACACTAGGGAATTGGGTGATGGATAAATGAAATGAAAATGAGCTTTAGGAATAACTCTATTATCTTACTTAACTAAAACACGCTCAAAAGTTGATTAAAATTCAAGAATAATTTAAAATCTGTTACTGGTACCAATCATCGTCTCAGAATACGAGATTCGGTATAAATACAGTGTGAGTCACGTTAAAGTGTACATATGAAAATAGATGAAACTAGACCTATTTTTATCGACAAAAAAGAGGTCAAAAAATTTTTGAGATTTTTTTTAATTTTTTATAGAATTTTTTTTCTTCCAATTACTTATTGTAAAGAAAACGTAATAACTTTTAAACCAAGCGGTATATCCTGATAAAATAAAACGAGTAATAATGCTAAATAACAGGCGATACTAAAAAAATACACAAAATATACAAAAAAGGCCAACAAATAATAAAAAATGATACTTTTTGAAAAAAATCTGCTTTTAAATTCGTGTTTTTTTGGTTATTTGATAAATTTCTCCAAAAAATGCCCCTATAACCGGTGGTTTTTATTACTTTGTATTATTTTCTATCGTATTACCTTCGTAAAACCAAAAATCGCATGTCTCTATCCCTATCACAACATTTGCTATGATCGTTTGAACATAGGCCTGCCACAACATTATTCTCCGCTACAGGTAGAGACAAATTTAATTTTAACTAAAATGCTTATTTTACTTCGAAATCTTTGGTTTTTATTTGAAATCTAACTTGTCTTTATCAAAATTACAAATCTAGAGCCATTTTCAGTTTCGTTGTTAACGAAGCGTTGAATGGCGCGCCCGGAGAGGCTTAGTTCAAACGATCATAGCAAATGTTGTGATAGGGATAGAGACATGCGATTTTTGGTTTTACAAAGATAATACGATAGAGAATAATACAAAGTAATAAAAACCACCTATTATAGGGGCATTTTTTTGAGAAATTTATCAAATAACCAAAAAAATACGAATTTTTAAGCAGATTTTTTTCAAAAAGTATCATTTTTTATTATTTGCTGGCATTTTCTGGGTATTTATGTATGTTTTTAGTATCGCCTATTATTTAGCGTTATTACTGTTTTTATTTTATCAGGATATACCTCTTAGTTTATAGCCTGACCAGGAACATAAAAACCCTCGCCATGTTGCGGAAAACTAATGGTACTAATTTCTTTTAATGGCAACAGTAACTGAAAACTTCATTGACATGTCACCTTGCATGTCAGTCTATTGCTGTCAAAGTGTAAACAAACTTTATTTTAAATGTGCGCAATTGATTTTGTGAATGAAATTGCTAAAATCTTTTTATAGTCGTGAAAGAAAAGTGGTTCACAATGTGTTAAAGTATTTGTCGAAGAGAAATACCAAGGGTTCGGACAATATTTTCATTGAATAATGTTTCCAACAAAGGTTGTCAAATTGACTGACATGTTTATCGTATAGTACAGTCCACTATGAAAATTAGCTGTGGTTTGTTTCAACTACCTATTTTAAAGTTTTTGTCACTTTCTAAGTGTTGAATTTTATGGAATTGGGAAAGAAGTACCGAGTTTGAAGCGTTCATGAGCAGACATTGCAGTTGAATATTCAAGTTCTGAATTTGATTATTGATGAATAATAAAATAAATCCTACTAGCTCGATTGATGGTTTCATTTAATTTATTTAAACCAGGTTACCTATAATAATATTTTTTCGTTAATTTATGAAAATATCAAATTAGCCCGTAATCCTGAATCCTGATACATAAAGTTAGCCTATTAATTTAACACAGGTACGACTGTACTCAGTGTTGCACTATCAAATGCAATTGACGCGCCTCTATGCCAGGGTTTTTATGTTCCTGGTCAGGCTATAAAAGTTATTACGTTTTCTTTAAGAGAAGTAATTGGAAGAAATAAAATTCTATAAAAAATTAAAAAAAAATCTCAAAAATTTTTTGACCTCTTTTTTGTCGATAAAAATAGGTCGTCTTTTTCACGTAAGATGATCCGTATGACACTTCAAGGTTATCCATATTACGCATACTACATATGCAGAATATTTTTGAAAAAATATTTGTATTTTATTAGCAATATAATAAAAAAAAATAACTACCTTGTCTTGAAATATATAGTAAAATCTGAGTCTATTGATTATATTTTAATTAAATACGATGTAAAAATATTTTTTATTTAATGTACGCAATGTGTGAAACGGAATAGATTTAGTGCTGGGGTATTTCTTGTATAATAAAATCGATTATTTCCGCGGTTCATTAATCGATTGCAGTGAATACTTAGTTATTAAAAACATCACAAAAATGAACTACCTATATTTTTCGATTATTGACTTTAATAAACGCATTAAAAATAAATTAATAGTTTTTAATTTAAAGAAACAGAACCAGTACTTTTTAGGAATCGTTTTTTTGAACACGAACCATGAAATTTGAATATTATCAAAAAAAATTGTTACAATAATATTTGTAATGAAAAAAAAACATGTTTTTTGTTAAATAAAATATTTCTCTAAAAGTAGGTTTTACTAACTCTTCGAAAAAAATCGATAGATAAATCGCTATGGTTTAGTTATGTGACATCTCTAAATCTTTCAAACTCGAAACGTCATACGGATCATCTTAGGTGAAAAAGACTATAGTTTCACATATTTTCATATGTACACTTTAACGTGACTCACACTGTATAACCATAATTGAAATGTAAGTTAATTTGGATAAGTTTTATTGCAGTCATTATAAAACTTGAAACTTACGACGCTCACAAAGTCAAATCAAATCACTTAAGTACGATACCTACTCGCCTATTTGCCATGCAAAACCGGTGCAATTATCAATATTTCATGTATATCGAATTACCTTCAAACACAAAGCTAAATCTAGACACAAAATAATACAAGAAGTCATATTGTATAAAACCGGGGAGGCATCTTCGCGAAACCGGCTTGACAGGCTCCACAAATGTAGTGGATGTTAAATGTAAACACTCATTATAATAATATTTAATAATGACTTCATGCTGCCTTATAATATGCAAAATAAGTCTCGGATGTTCCTAACTTATTATTATAATAGTCTCATTGGCGAAACTTCATTTTTATGTAATAGTAATAATGACATTATAATTCTGTTTAGGTGTCGTTTATTTACCGCAGAATTAAAATTAACAAAACAAACGTCTCTCTCTCTCTATCATGTGGAATGAAAATGAGTCGTTGGGACCTGTGCGTGTATAAATAAATTTGTTTTAAAAGTGATTTCAGCATTCGTTTTGTTGGTGTTTCTTTTGTGTCCATCTACAATTAGGACACCAGTAGTTGTCCACTAGACTTTATTTTTATAAAAGCAAATGCATGTAGGTATGTTCATGGCGCAAGTGTAGTTATGATGACTGTGTGGGCTTGTGGCGCAAGTCTACGAGACCACGATGTGCCTGCTAAACAGTCAACCGTTGCATATAACAAAATAAATAAACAAAATAACAAAATAAATAAATATCATACTGATCCAAATGGTACATCATGAAAAATTAAAATATTTCAGTAGTTTTACTATTCTAAACGAGTATTTTTCACGAAATTAGATCAAACATTTAGGATACCTAAGAAAAATGAACTTTAAAGTTTATCATGAAGTCTTACTGTCATGAGCCTCATTTTTCAGTGATAGCTTTATTCTTAATTTTAGCTCTAGCTCTACTAAAAAACTAAACCTAATAACGACAACGTTGGTATTTTAATCTACGACCATTAAGCTTCAGTTAACCTTTAGTCAATGTTTTTATTGCCATTCAACGCGTTATCGCACTGTCAAGTATAATCGTAGTGAATAAGATATCGTGCAACACTCCATGAGGCGCATACGCTCACGGGTGTGCCAGTTGCGAATGTTACAATGACCAATGGATCAGGGTTAACAAATTATTGCAAAATAGGTTTTTGAATGTCATTTTTTTATTAATATTAGAATATGTCATGTCAGGTTTACCATGTATGACATTTAACTGTCCTCAGTTTTCTATTGATGATAGACAGACGTTGGATCTGTATTACAAAATAACACTCAAACTCGATTTGATCTCAGTCATAGATTCTGTCCTGCCTATTTAAATTCAAATTCAAACAATCAAAAGCCTCTACTTGAAAATGAATCTGCATCTAAACTTTAATCTGTAATATAACCTACGAGTAAACCACTTCGTTGATGAGCTCATTTTAAACATCCTTATTACGTAATGTCGTTAATATTATAGCAGATCTGCTACTAATTTGAGTACATGACAAGTTTCGTGGCACCATCCGACTGTACCTCTACATGTATAATTTATATAGCCTTTATATAGCTTAAGCCATTGTGTGCACACCCACACGTCGTCGCCGGCCATTCCTTCGCAATTATCCATCAATACCTCACCTCGTGCATTGTTTGCCTGCCAAAAATTACGTGATCACAGGAAACAATTATTATTGTCACGCTAAATGTCTACAAACCGACGACCGGTAATAGCCTTGTCCAATACATAATAACAAATGCGAATTGCATAACACAAAATCCAGAAATAAATCGTTAACTCAAGCTTAAGCAGTAGAGTTCGCTCGTTGATGCAAAAAGGTGTGAGAATTGTGATAAACAATAGTTGTAACTTCGAGCCTACGACAATAACAATATATATTTGCATGGATTTTAGAATGACCCAACTTTAATTGCTGCAATAACCGATCATTAAGTTATCAGAGTGATGTATCATTGCGGCACTTTTATCGCAGTTTTAGGTACAGACAACAGCACGTTAAGCTTCACATTGTGACACTTACGTAGTTGCAATATGAGCGAATTTTGTAACCAGAATGTCTGATCTGCTGTCGCCTGTACCTTGCTTTCGTTGCGGTTGCTGTGATGTTCTAGAAGCGGCTAAACTGGTTTGATTGTGACTTATAATAGCATTTTATTAAAAGGTCTCTTCAGAACCAAACAAAAGCATCACGTTTTACTAGTAGAATGCAATGCATCATGGACCATCTGCGGCGGTTATAGACCTCGTATATAACCGTTATACCTTCTACAGCATATTTTTGATAAAAATAATGTTTCTTTAGAGTTGAGTAAGAGACATGTAGAGAAAATGCATATAAAAATAAACGAAAAAAAAAACATGTGTATAAACAGGGGTACTTATAGTTTATAAATAATGTTCAAGTTATAAAAGAAAAAAGTCATAAAACAATGCGACAATGACCTAAATGTAGTATAAACAATCATTGCAAGCAGCTCCGTCGTTCAGAATTTCCTGTTCTGTGACCGATGTGAAGGTACCGGCAGATATTACAAGCTCATACAAAGATAATTAAGTTCCGTTGCAAAACGTAGTCAAAATTGTAATTAATGGTTTAATTTAAAACAAGATTTAAAAAAATTAACTTCTTTTGACGTACTAATTAACAAAACTGAAATTGGTAATATTTTTGCATTTGAATAAAAATAATAACTAATGTTATTTTAAACTGTAAGCGAATTTCCTTAATTTACCTGTTTCCTGTATTCTTGCTGGAACTATCAAAAGCTATCCTACTGATTATTTACTATATTAGATTACTGAACATCATCATTATGTTAAAGTTAAGCATCTAGATAATAATCTAAAAGCTCTATAAACTTTTTTCCATTTCACCCTCATCAAGATTTTTTTCAACAAAGCTCTTTGCCTAATGTCAAATCTATCTCTACCAAAATTCATTAAATTTATGTAGGTGTCAGAACTAAGGGCATATATATGGGGATCTCATCTAGCTGTGATACCGGGCACACATGACTGCCTTCGAGTGACCTTAGCGGTGCACAGAATGTCAGGGCGGGTTGCTCGACAAGTGAATGACTCAAAACTACGGTAATTGGCAATTTTTATATTATTTTACATTGCAATTGCGTGATGTGATATAACGGCGTACATGATGACTTAATTTGTTTATAGGTGTTATAAAATATGTTGACTGAAGTTTTATAGTGTTCTCAGGTTTATGATCTTGATTGAAGGATCAGAAGATGTTCTGATAATTAATCGTACAATCAACCGAATAAGTATTCTTATTAATAGATAGGTAGGCACACTTTATTTTGTAGGTCATTCCTATTAAAGATGGTTAATTAATAAATAAATAACTTTCTAGAACTCTATCTTGAGGACACACGCAAAATCGAAACAGTAGTTGTTGCAGATAGTTGCCAAGCGCGTCTCTACAAAACCAATGATTGGGGGAAATGAACCAACAATTACAAACATGAATCAAATGATGACTAACTGCAAAAATGTTTAATGTTCCATTATTTGTTGCAAAACACGTGTGACCCATTTATTTGTTGCCAGAGACATATTGTGTTCGTTGCCAATAAACTTCAGATTTCCTAATCACTTGGATGCACGCAAATGCGGCAAATTATGCGCGCCGGCGCAGCATTGTCGACACGATGCGCCTTAATAGTACCTATTTTACAATATAAATATTAATTTCTACTTACAAACTGTAATCATAATCAATCATCGATAACTTGACGCTAATCAATGCAGATTGCAGTCTGTGTTTTTTTAAGTTTGTAAATACAATGTCACTACAAATAACTCTAATTTGAAGATTTACGACTGTGTTAAATAGCTTGTGTATAGTTTTTACTGCTAATGCTTAACGTTATATAATTTCCCGTTTAATTCAACCCATCGCTGTTAATTATTTAAATATGGTTCTAGTTTCCCAACTTAAATTCGAAGTAGGTCGTCGTAACATAATCGTCAATATTTGAATAAGAAGTCAGAAACTCTTCAAAAGGTTGTAATGTTGCTTAAAGCCCTCATTTTACGCTCGAATCAGTAAACAAAGTAATTAGCGAATATCAATTCATTCAAACATGGGCACAGCATCTTCGCGTTGTAAGTTGTGTCCAAACTTAGACTAAGCGCAAGCGCATGACCTCGCGCATAATGCACGATTGTTGGCACAATTAAGAGTTAATCTATAAAGACAAAGACCCGGCAAGGTTACCGTGAGCACCATAGACACGCCCTGCTGATTCGTGCCCGACCAAAGCTGACTAAACAATGGTTTCTACTAATGATAGAGCTTAAACATGGACTGAGATAGTGAATCGGCCATTTATTTTAACTCTATTATCTATTTTTAAACCAGTTAAAAACGGAAGCTACAAATCTGTAGCTACTTTATGTTGTTGGAGGAATTGGCGTGGATCTCACATATCTTCAGTTAAAAAGGAAGGATCGGAAAATACGGTCCAGGATTAAATACATCAATTCGTGTTCAGTCAATATTCTACATTAAGGTACTATTACTTATTCTGTGATTAAGTTCTTTACAGCTTATTGCTGAAATTATTATTATTAGAAGTTACTTAAATAAATCCCAATTTAAGTTCATGTAATAAATGCTGTCCATAAATGTTTCCTCTGAGTCATGCCTAGTGCATCTAAATGAACAACCTTGACTTATCTTGTTAGACACCTTGATCACGAATAACCATTGCTCGTAGCTCATCACTACTGTAAAGGACTGTAATGGTAAAGCAACCAAATTGAGAACCTCCTCTTTTTGTTGAAGTCGGTTAATTAATAGAGTCCATTCGGGGTAAAAATTGGGTGGCATTTGTTTCGCTAGTATTGAAGTAGGTGCGTGTATCATTTAGAATAATGCATGGTAGAGTCGCACGTCAAGTCACTGGCAACTCATGAAGTATACTTATTTAATTATTTTACTATTCATTAAATAAACAATAAATAAAAATATAATCTGCTGTCTGTACTTACAAATCCTCGTCCTATAATGTCATAAGATAATGTGCGTAATCAAATGAGCGTCATCCTAGTAAATGCAGGTTTTCTCATACGATTTTCGATGTTACTTTAAAGTAATTCATTAGTGATACTCCCCAATTTAAAAATAAAGGAAGAGCAGCATCATCATAGACAATCACTCTAATCTCATTGATTAGCCTGAGATCCGTAAACATGTCTATAAACTTTATGCGGTACAAATGTCGAGGCCAACTAAGTTTTATAAGTATTTTTAATTTATCTATATCTTTTCTATTCAATGGTCTATCCGTGAGAACTATGTTCGGTAAAATCTATGTAAGTAAATAGGTAGGTACTACATGATTAGCTTAGACACATTGAGCTACTTACAGTATAATCTTCCTATTACCGATGGTTAATTAATCACAATAATTATATTCGTTGATGTTGATACTAGGGAAATTAAAAATAATATAAATAAATAAAATACTGAAACGATGCTGAAAACTACACGTATTGAAACTCAAGCATAACATTGAAATTATTGGTTGAATTGCAAAATTTAGATTAAAATAGATCAATCAGCTAGAATCTGTTTGACATTTTGTATGTGATTTCTAACATTGTTTCAGGAAAATGCACTTGTTTTTATTTAAGTACCCGTTTAATAATGGTAAATTCAGGATTGTAGGATAACTTACGAAATCATAGTACACCACCATATAAAATGTAATGTAACACAGACCATACTTCTAACTTTTCGATACAATGTTGACCATCTTAAAGGTTACATTAGTACTACGTACTTAATTACAACTTTTAAATCAAAATCTATCTCACCCTACATAGATTTTGATTTAAAAGTTGTAATTAAGTTGTTGAGTATGATTATTGGAATTAATTTTAATAATCAAAAATTAATTAATTCTTTACCTAAGTAAGTATCGACTCTAACTTAATCGTTTTGTAAATGTCATTCGCAATGCATATAAAATAAAATATTAATTAGTTGTCACAACAACTATTAAGTGGAGTTTAATTTATTAAAGGAGATTCTGCCGTTGATGTTGAAGTGAGCCACATCGCGCGAAATTTATTTTTCTTTTTTCACTTTTATAAATAACTTTTCTTTCCTTTTTCTAAGTGTTGTGATATTTGTGGGTGCTGGGTAAGTGTTTAACACTATTTGTTTTGTGATTGTCTATTTCCTTTGTCCCTAAATCCTATCTCTTCTGAGGGCATCAATTATGGATGTACCCCCAAAACCTCCGGATCCTCCGGACGATGCTACTATGATTTCTCAGCCGGTTTTCTCTGACGAGAGCCAACGAAATGTTGAGAAAAGAAAACGTACGCTTCCGTTGGAGCCGACTGGCAAGGAAACCTTAGATAAACGCACTCGGGACTCAGAGGAATCGTCGACCTCCATTCAATCTATATATACCCACCCCAGTTTCACTGAGGCACGTATGTACACAGCAAACGACAGCGGACCATTTATTGTTCATTGCTCTCGTACTGAACCTGACCCTGCCGCGGGTACCACTATCCGCCCTATTAAGTTTGGCCAATTTCTGCACCGAAACTACATTAAAGGCATCGCCAAAGATGGCGTTAGAAATGTTGGCAGAAATAAAATTGCAGTCGAATTCACCTCTGGAGAAGATGCCAACAATTTTGTTAATTCCCAGGTACTGACAGACAACAAATACAATGCCATGATTCCCACATACCATATTACTCGAATGGGTCTAGTCCGTGGTGTCCCGGTAGATTGGACCCTCGATGAGTTTATTAACTCTCTTGAAATCCCAGAGGGATTCGGATTTGTTTTAAAAGCCAGGCGTCTTAACAGAAAGGTGTCTAACAATGGGAATATTATTTGGACTCCTACACAAACTGTGGTCCTCACATTTTCTGGGCAAAAACTTCCAAATAGGATTTACTCGTTCCACACCTCTCTGGTGGTGGAAGTATACCAGCTTCCAACTATACAGTGCCATAATTGCTGTAGGTTCGGACACATAAAAAATCAATGCCGCTCTAAACCCCGTTGTTTCCGTTGCGCTCAAAGCCACTCTGGTGACGCTTGTAATGTCCCTGATGAGAGATCTTCTTGTCTACTTTGCACGGGGGCCCATCTGGCTACAGACAAAAACTGCCCAGAACACATCAGACAGAAAAGAATAAAGCAACTTATGTCTCAAGAAGGTCTTTCATATTTAGATGCTTCAGACTTAACTCCTAAAACAAGAAAACCATATAACGATGTTGCAAAAGAAGTTCGTAATTCATTTTTTGCTTCCTTCCCATCACCACAATCTCCCCCAAGATCAATCCCCTCCCAACAAACACCGAGTGTATCTAGAAGGATAAATCCACCTACTCCCCGCAGCAGATCCTCTCTGTCCAAAGGATATGATAGGCAGGCCCACCAGGCCTTAGTTGCTGATGTCCCTTCTCAGGTGCCTAATGGTTGCGCACTACAAGGTTGTTCCCACTCAGATATATCTGAGAATGACCAATTAATAGAAAATTGCCTGTCAATGCTCACGGTAATTCTCTCAAAATTTAGTGACTCACTACCGAACAACGTTGCCTCAAAACTTAATATACTATTCAACAAACTACCTAAATCTCTTCGATCCTCAGACGATAAAGATGACGACGGACACTTCTCAGTTTCTTCAATGGAACAGTAAAAGTGTCCGTCCGAAAAAATCTGATCTAATTTATTTATTTAACCAGCATTCAGTGGCAGTCGCTGCCATCTCTGAGACATGGCTGAGACCAGGTTCCCTATTCAGGGTTCCAGGATATGCCTGCCTTAGAGATGACAGAGATGATAGCTACGGAGGTTGTTGTCTTCTTATCAAGAAAAGCTATTCATACTCTCTTCTCTCCATCCCTTCCCACAGTCCAGCTTTTAACGCTGTGGCTGCTCGTGTTATGAATATTTCTATTATGTCCATTTATATTCCTCACCCTACCCCTTCTCTTATCCCAGAATTATTGACTATTTTTTCCTCACTTCCTCCACCTATCCTTTTGTTAGGAGATTTTAATGCCCATCATATCGCCTGGGGTGCTCACAGCTGTGATTCCTTCTCTGTCCAACTAATGGATATATTTGAGGATCTCAATTTATGTGTCCTGAACGATGGATCCCCGACAAGACGAGTATATCCTAGTCAAGATCCTAGATCAGCTGTTGACCTCTCAGTATGCTCCTCTTCCCTTGCATCTCTCTGTTCATGGTGGGTTCTTCCAGAGGCTTATGGTAGTGATCACTTCCCCATTATTATAAAAAAGCCCCAATCAGTATTACCTACTCCAGCTCCCCCTCCATTACTTAAATACAAATTACATAATGTAGACTGGTCCAATTATGCATCAGAGGTAGACAGACTCCTATCAAACCATATTAGCTCCCCTTCCACCGATGTAAACGAGAAGTGCTCCATATTTGTAGAGTCATTGTTATCTGCTGCGGATTCACAATTCCCTCGTAAAAAGTTCAATCGTAAAAAGATCGCTCCCCCTCCATGGTGGGACTCGGAATGCTCGGAGATGATTAAACTTCGTAAATCGACAGAAAAAGATTATAATGCCTCTATGACCATGGAGAACTTCTTAAAATATAAACAAGTGGAGGCTCGTACTAAGCGTCTCTTATCAAAAAAAAAGAAATGTGGGTGGATTAAATTTTGCGAATCCCTCACTCCTAGGTCCCCTTCCGCAGCAGTTTGGAAAAATATCCGCCGCTTTCGTGGGTCATTTATAGAATCTCCTTCTTCAAACGACCCATCTGTTTGGCTAAATGACTTTGCAGATGGGCTGACTCCCCCGTTTGTCCCTGCTGAAAATTGTATACCTACCCCTTATCCTAACCTCCAGAGTTCGGATAAATTTGATCAACCCTTTTCTTTACCTGAACTAAGATGTGCTCTTTCGGGACTTCGAGATTCCTCTCCAGGAGAGGACGGAATCCCCTATTCATTTTTAACTCATCTTGGCCCAATTGGGGAGAAATTTTATTTAGATATAGCTAATTCTATTTTTATGTCTGGTATAATTCCGGAGTCCTGGAGAACCCAAATAGTTATTCCCATTCTAAAACCTGGAAAAGATGCCTCCGTGTCATCTTCATATAGACCAATTGCCCTATCCTCTACTTTATGCAAAGTTCTTGAACATTTATTGAAAAACCGCCTAGAATGGATAGTGGAAAATAGAGATATTCTCGCGAATAGTCAGTTCGGCTTCCGTAAATCTAGAGGTACCATGGACAGCCTGAGCATTTTAACGTCAGACATTCGTATCACCTTTTCGAAAGGGGAGTTCTTAGTTGGCGTCTTTTTGGACATAGCTTCTGCATATGACAATGTTCAACTTCCGGTGCTCAGACAGAAGATGCTTCGCGTGAGTCTCCCTGTGAGGTTAGTCCATTGTGCAACCAACTTGCTTATGGGCAGATTGCTCAAAATCCGTTCAAATGGCCAACTTTTACCCCCACGATATGTCTGGAAAGGTCTGCCTCAAGGTTCAGTTCTAAGCCCTATTTTATATAGTATTTATACCTACGATCTTGAGGAAAGTGTTTCATGTTTTTCTAATATCCTTCAATATGCTGATGACATTTGCCTTTATGCTTCTGGGAAATCAATTGAAGATATTTCATCGCGTTTAAATTCAGCTCTGTATTATTTAAGTATATGGTTGGACGACCATGGTCTAGCTCTATCAATTCCCAAAAGTAACGTTGTACTATTTTCAAGGAAAAAATATCCCCCCTCTGTCGAAATTTCATGCAATAATCAGCTCATTCCTGTCGACGAAAAAGTTAAATTCCTTGGAGTTCTTCTTGACTCTAAAATGTCTGGCATACCTCATTTTAATCAAGTCATCCTAAAGTGCGAGAAGGGTATTAACATTCTTAAATCCCTTTCTGGAGTCTGGTGGGGATCCCATCCTTATTGTCAAAAACTATTATACAATGCAGTAGTTCGTAGCCATCTTGACTATGGGTCTTTTCTATTAGAACCCTGCAGTAAAGAAGCATTGTCGAAATTAGATAAAATTCAAGCTAAAGGTCTAAGAATTATCTTGGGAGCTATGCGGTCCTCTCCTAAAAATGCACTACAAGTTGAGAGTGTAGACCCTCCTCTAGATCTTAGACGTCAATATTTGTCTGATAGATTCACATTTAAAGTTAGCCAATTTGCCCGTCATCCTCTGATACCCCGACTCCAAGATCTATCTGATTTAATTTCTCTTCCCTCTTGCAAATACTGGTCCCATAAAGAGCCCCCTAGATTAATAACTAGTCTTAGAAAACTTTCTTCACTGTCCCACCCCGTAGTTACGTTTCATCAAAATCCTATATTCCAAACTGATTATGATGCTCTGATCTTTCCACCCCATGTTCTCTTAGATTTAGGGATCTCAAAAGGTGACCTTGCGGCTGATTCCAAACTTACTGAATGCTTAGCTAGAGATTGGCAACACTGGCTACCTATCTACACGGATGCCTCTAAGTCTTCAGAGGATGGAATTGTTGGTAGTGCGGTATGGATTCCTAAATTTAAAGTTCTTTTAAGCTTTAAGTCTCCAAAAGAATCTTCTGTTTACACAGGTGAATCGCTGGCTATTCTAGAGGCTCTTTCTTATGTTTTCTCCCATAAATTAAATAAGTCCATCATTCTTTCAGACTCAAAGAGTTGCCTACAGGCCTTATCTAGTAATATCTTCAGAAGTAAGCTAATCTCACCTACCCTGCTGGCTATTAAAAACATTCTCTTTCGTTGTCACAGGGAAGACATTCAGGTTGCACTAGGGTGGATTCCAGGTCATAGTGGTATCCGCGGCAATGAACAGGTTGACCTATGGGCGGGAGAAGCTGCACATGCAGGGTCTCCTCTTAATACGATTTATGCTTGTGACACTTTACCCTTAGCACTCAGAGACCTTGTTGACCAATGGCAGATCCGTTTCAACGAATCGTCTAAAACACATCGTCGACACTATGCCAACATCCAACCAATAATTCCCAGAAAACCGTGGTTTTTTAAACAGAAAGGGATAGATAAACGCATAGTGTCAACGATATGCCGTCTTCGCATTGGTCACGCATGCACTCCAGTTTTCCTCCATAAAATTAATGTGAGAAATAGCCCATTATGTGATTGTGGAGAAGACGAAGGTTCCCCTGAGCATATTTTCTTTAATTGTAAAAATTATTCTGTTTCTTTATATGATATCCTTCCCCTTAAAACTCCTCGTCCTTTCAACTTCCAATATATATTAACTCAACACTTTTGTATTAAATATCTAAGTAAATACTGTGCTGTCTTTGACATCAAACTATAATTATTCTAACTCCTCTTTCCCTATTAACATAATTGTTGTGTCGTTTGACTGTGATGTTTGTTGTTGTTTTAGGTGGTGGTTTTAAGGTTTAAAAAAAAAAAAAAAAAAAAAAAAAAAGAAAGGGAAAAAACTGCTGCATTACCTATCTAAAATATTACTGAAGCGGACTAAAATAAGTGTCTCCTTAAACACTTGACATTGGCAGAATCACCGCGGCAATAAATCCGCGGGATAGTCCAAAAAAAAAAAAAAAAAAAAATTTATTAAAGTTAATTAATATTTTATGTAGTTATTTTATTATAGCCATGTTTGACTGAAAATAAAAATTAAAAGGTCAGCCTCCACTGCAAATAAGTAAGTAAGTAAGTACCTAAATTGATTTTTATCGTAATTACAAAATAATTGCTACGCCCTTTTGACACGGGCTATTACGTTACATAAACACTGCAAAGACACCCCGAACATTCTAATGAATGAACACGAGGGAATTTAAGTTGGATTCCCACCTTAGACAATTCGATTTTTTCAAGTTATTTAAAAATAAAATATAGAACTTGTTATGTAATTAAATAGATAATTATGGACATGTATCACAGCTTATTTGATTGTAAACCTCATTAGTACTCGAATATTACGTAAGTAATCGATAAAATATCACTTTGATAGGTTAAGTACATACAACCATAATAATTGCAAATAAGATCCTAAGATGCTGGTTAAGTGCCGGTATAGTTCCTTTACACGTCCTTACTTTCTATTCCTAATTAACGCTTAGAATAATCTACTGAAAATTATTTTTATAATAACTCGAGGCATGAATGATTAGCTTATAAGATACAATAACACAATGACACAAGTGTGAATATATTACGAGTAGGTACATGTAGGTATATTCTCTTTAGGTTTAGAAAACTGAGAGTTTTTCTCCCTCACAGTCATAGGCATGAAAAATCGCTCGCGCGCACTGAAAACCAACTCCTTGCCAAAGGTACGGCTTCTTTCATTACGGTTCGTTCCAGGTGATTTTGAGCCATTAGTTCTTAGAGACCATAAAACCCCCTAAAACAGTATCTATTATTCTAATGTTAAACATGTTCCCCAGATTAACAACGCTCAGAGCCAAGTTGGCTCAGCCAACTCACCTGGAATAGCCATTCCAAGCTCCAGGTATTCCTTGACTGAAGGACTGAGGAAAGCGTGAGGGGCGGGCGCTGCATCAGCCTCCGGTTCTGGCGCATCCAGTGCCTGCGCAGGCTCTCTCGCTACATTAGACGCGTCAGCGCGTAAGCGCTTCACGCGGCTGCCTTCTTCTGAAGAACCTGAGAATGAATTACTTAAATTAAGATGTGGTTAAAGGGATTGAATTAATAAATGGCTAGGCAACATAGTTACTGTAAGTATGGTATTAAAATATTTACAGCCTTTATCAGTGTTGAACAGTTAGTTGACTACATTAGATCGTGTGTAAGCTTCACGCGACTGCCTTCTGAAGTGCCTGCAGAAATTATTATTTAAAACATATGTGCTTGAAACTTCGAACTCCTCTTCTGATTTTCATTGCGGGTCCAATGACAGTTTAACTTTCTCCCGGGATAAACTTGACCATCGTTGGGTTTTTATTGGCGGTTAAGCTGTAGATGCTGGCTATACAGGAGTTGCAGCGGTGAGAAAGATAGGTGGGAATAGTCCCTATGTGGTTGAAAGGAACAACCTCATAAAGGTAACTAAAGATTGAAAGAAACAACCTATGCTGGATGCAAGCCGCTACTGACCGGTCAATATGAAAATCATTGGAGGAAGCTTGATCAACAGTGATGATGATGATGATGATAGGAAAGGAACGGACTAAATTAATAATGGCCAGTCAACACACTACACTTGTTATGGTATTGTAACAACTAAACGTTATCAGTGTTGGTCGAGAAGTAAGTAGAGCGCAAGAAGTGGACGATCTAAACTCCAACTAGCGAAGCACCTAAATTCCGCAAACTATCTTTTTTAAAATCACAAAACTGCGTTTAGGTGGAAACCCTTTATGAATGTGAGGATTGGAATTTACCCTGATCAGATTTGATTTAACTGGTGTTAAGGGTCAGACAACGAACTTTATCTAGATTTATGAATTTCTTAGAACACCCAGACGCGAGTTCAAATTATAAATAGGTACGTGTATTGGCCTCAAGCACTTTGAAGATTAATTAGCCGATGACCAGCTAGATAACGTGTATTGCGTTGGGAAGGCCTGTGTCCAGCAGTGGACTAAAGAGGCTAGTGCTCTTAAATATTTACTTGCCTATTATAGCAGGTTAGGCCGGCTGTGTGGTGAATATTCGCTAATTAAGAGTGTTTTAGTCTTTTTACTTGGCATCATACAATGTGAATGTTTACAATATTATTATGTGGGAATTACATGAAACCTTCAAAGTTCTCGGCATTTACATTATGCTTCGCTCAATGTGGAAATATACGCAAAGCGGTGTAGATTAATGCCTGTACTGTACTGAAAAATAAATATGTAGGTATATGTGGATGCATCATCCTAATAATTATGTTCATTTCTCCTCTAAAGTTGACTGGAGGAGAGTGTCAAATGACAATTTACTGTATTTTATGTGTGCAAGTATTAGGTACTTAAATAAATTGTACCTACACCTTCCAACCATAAGCATTATAACTATAACCATATTGTAATGTACAATTATTAATAGTGTCTATAAAGTTTTAATCTTACCAGTAGTCGCCAACAGCAACAGCAGCACGACGGGCATCACGCCCTGCGCCGCGGGTCTATTCATCTTAGACAGTTGCGTTACGTTCAAATTCAATCACCATAACACATATCCCGCACGATCGTGTCACAATCGGTAAGGCTCAAGCCGGCATTGAAGTCGACTGAAGGTCTCAGAAAAGGATTGACGAATTTCGTAACTGTGGCTTATGGCTTTATATACGTCGCGGTGTTGGTTTATATGTTGCGCAAACGATACTCGCGTGCGCTTTCGGAGGCAGTCAAACGCGCAGTGCTGGCGCGCGCTTTACCTCAAGCCTCTTAACTAACTGTTGGACTGCACTAACTGACCTCTATCTCTTCGCAGCACTTGCGGTTTGGTGTCTTTAAACTAATAAGCTGCATTTGAGATACGGGTTACAAACTAATACGTATACTCTAACAGATTCCAAAATTGGATAGCTATGATATTTTTTTCCACTACGAGAAAGATATGACAAACTTTATTCTACGTAAGCTATACTAACCGTTTTGCTCATCAGGGAGGCCGAAACGTGTTAGGATATGTATCCTCTGCCTAAACCAAATCCTCCATTGTCCTCTGGAACATTAGGGCGTCCTTCTGCAGTATTTTCTAAAACTCTGAAAGCATTCGGTTTCATGCAAGCCTTCAAAAATCCATATACAGGGTGGAATTTTGTAATGCCACGTCATATATTATAACTGTAGATAGAAATTTTTCTCAAAGAAAACATTCCTTTATTTTTGAAAATAATGAAAAATTCATTCAACGATTTCCGAAAATTCTACACCCGGGATTCGAACCGAATAAGTATTAAAATCTGTTAAAATTACAACCTGTAGGTACTTTTATTGCATCGATAGTTTAAGGTCAATTATTATAACAAACTTGATAATAAAATTAAAAGAAAACATTAAATCTTTACATTACATAAAATTGTAAACTCGAAATCCAAGAAAATAGAGCCTATTTCGAATAACTAATCAGTTGCTTTACCATGTTTTCAAATACCTACTTAAAATAATTTTAATGCGTTATAACTTAACTGTATAAAAATAAAATGTAAAATGTATGTACCATACATAGTGTACCTACATGTAGTAACGCAACTTTACATGACATTAAAGGAATTCGTAATTACCTACCACCAATTGAATTTCACTAATTACGACTCGCGTCGTGACCAAGTAACAAAACTTTATCAATCAGCAAGAACTTTTGACGTAAAAATACGAAAGTGACAAAAGGGTCAGCTAGTAAGTAGTTTTATTAACTACCTAATAACATGATGAATGTGCTGTAAAAAAACCAAAATAAACTTGTTTGTTACTGAATGACCATCAAACTAATAAAACTGTTTTCCAAGCTAACTTTCGGCGTTGCCGCCAATTTTGTCAAAGAAAAATGGGGATGCTTTGTTTACGAAGCTTGTTGGAAATATAAAAATCAAAGCGAAAATGTATTAAATGGGCCAATGTCGGCTGTTACCTAGGTTGTAATGATTTTATAATTATAATATTATTCATCAGGATAAACTATTGTAATTGTATATTTTTTAAATTTAAGAGCAATTTCAAAATTATTACAACCAACTCTCAACAAGTGGTCGACAAACCTCTAAAATGGATTGTTGACAGCCATTCGACCAATCAACGTCCAATGGCCTCCATTTTTCCTATGTATTACTTTTCTCTATGCTCCATTATTTTGTAATAGTGACGTACAGAGATAACAATTGATAGTTCATATTTCGTACAATCGATTTGGGAATTTTGGATGTGTTGTTGACTGCTGTACATGCTGGTTAAATGGACTGTCGTATCACAAGTAATGTTGTGATTCTTACGTAAAACGGGTGATAAATGAACTAGAACTAGAGTTAAAAAATGACAATCTAAACTAATAATGGAATAAAATCCATGAGTAATCAAATTAATCGAATTCAATTGAACAGATAGATCTACATCCCTAGTTAGTCTGTGTTTGTTTTTTTTCTCTTCCTGTCTGTTGTTTTTCGTCCGGCGGGGTATGTACCGGGTCTTTCCTGTGGGGTTTTTTGAAAATTATGAATGTAGATGATCTTCAATCATCTTACTTCTTAATTTCGCCTACCCACTTTAAGATATTTTAAATCTTTGCTCTCTAAATGCTGTGTCTTGAAAAAGATACATAAATAACTAAAAAAATCTAAGCTTCACAATGGACGAAAAACTGAAGAAAATTTGTCCTAACTGCAGTCAGCTCTACAACTTACGATGTGAGTATCAGTGAAAACAAAATTTATTTCTTATTGTTATTAAAAACCACTAGCTTCCAAGATGTCAACAGCCTTTTTGTTTTGTTATATCATGGATACTTATTATTCCATGCCTACGTAACTAAAAAGCCCTGGTGCAAGAAATCAGGTCGGTTGTCCTATCCAATGTCAAATTAAAACAAGCCGAAACTTGTTGGGAATTCTCCTGTAATAATTCTAAATGCTATTAAGAAAGTTGTGTTATCAGTTACACAATATTAATATTCTGAAGGTAGTTTGTTTAAAAACTCTTTATTTTGAAAACTCTTTATAAAATATAATGTACTTAGTTCAATACAGGCTTTGTCGGTCACAGTCCAAGGGCTCCCCGGTTTGGGGGTTCTGATGCAAGGCACTGTCTAGCCTTCCGATAGCTATGCCATGGCATAGTTTGTTCTTATTATTGTTTATTTTTCATAATATACATTTGTTTATCTACCTACCCACAATGGTTTTAAATTGTTTGTTGTTTACATATCCTGTGTGTTTGAGTGGTCATTCTTTATTTATAATTCGCTAGAGAATATTTTGTTAATGTTAATTTGATCAATTTATTGATAACAAAAACTTATCTTACAAAAAAATATGAACTGTTTGCTCAAAACTCATTTATTTCAAAACAACAATTATAAGATGATAAAATGTATTAAAAATAAATATGTCCACAATGCAACAGATACATAGTAGGTACAATGTGGTTAAGCCCATTATGGTAGGCTTTTGTTTATCGATAAGGATGAATCAACATTGCTGAAATCAATGTTCCTGGAAATTATAGCAGCCTCAAAGTTCCCAGCAAGTTTGTGGCAGTTGATAAATTAACTGTGTTATAAATATTTATCATACATATTGAATGTAGGGCTTAAAGTAAATATAATTGGTATAATTAGTTATCAGGTACTCTTAATTAATTATTGATATGGACTTTCATTAGCTACACCTGCATTATTTATAAGTTGTGTAATGGTCTATTTCATATTTTTAGCGCTGACTCCTGTGCTCAGGGGAAACATCCCACTTTTCCTAAAATGTGGGCATTCTATGTGCGAATCATGCATCAGGAATATTGTTAAATTTGCTGAACCCATAGAGTGCAAAGTATGCCACAGTGATATGGAAGTCAAATCATCCGATGTGGCTTTGTCATCTTTGAACAAGTCGTTATTGTACCAAGTATTCCCAGTAAATGTATTTCTGCTGGGAGAACTCACTTTACAATTCATGGAGGTAAGCTGTTACCAAATAGGGATAACTTTGAATTTAAAACAATAAAAGTATTTCAAACTCTTTTATTTACATTCAGGATAACAGCCAGACGCAAAATGGAAAACACGAAGATTACTACATTGACTTACAAAAAATTATCCAAAGCGTTGACAGCACCAAAGGTATTATCTTGGTTTTCTTAAGTTCTTTTGATATAACGCTAATGACTATTCTCATTAGTTACGTTTTAACAGGCAGTACCTACACACTGTAGATTCTGCAACTGCAGACGGAGCACTGGATAACTCGAGCAGTAGTTGTTAAATATTGTATTTATTTTTATAGCTTGTATTGCTTATCTGCCTAGTCCAAAGAATGCCCTCTAGCAATAATTTAGCCTTTTGTTTTTGAATTGATAATGTTAGCAATATGATTTGAATAATTTTTGTGTTGTTTTGGTTTTTGTGTTGATGATATTTAAATATTTATTATAGGTATTATGATTATTTTTAGTTTTGATGTTGTTTTGTTTACAGGCCAATGTTTGGAGTGCCATATTCCTACAACAAAAATGTGCAAACAATGTGCCACAATTTTATGTGATACATGTTTTAATAAAACACACAAAAACTTTGTTGTGTTTAAAAACCACGTCCTGACTAATATTGGTAAACTGAACTTAATAGTCTAATGTCCGTTTTCACCATCAATCCCTAATTTTTAAGTGAATCCCATGGTAACACACAACAGGAATTTTGTTTTCATAGGAGTCACTTAAAATTAGGGATTGATGATGAAAACGGGCATAATCAAATCATTGATTGATGTTTTATTAACAAATTGTATATTTCTTCTAGAAGAAGTAATGGAACCCAACCACTGCAAAGTACACAAAGATAAACCACTTGACTATTACTGCAATGATTGTTCTAAATCCATTTGTATGGACTGCTTGATGGTTGGTGGTGAAAAGTCATGCAAGGACCATAATGTGGTGTCTATGCAGGAAGTAGTAAGTATTGTGTCAAAAAATCGTATTTAGATGTTTATTACTATATGCTCCTCTTTTTATATTTATACTTTAACACTTGAACTATATTGCAGAATGCAAAATTCTATGAAGATATAAACCAAATATCGCCTAAAGTCGACGAAACTTATAAGAGACTGACTAAAACAGCTGTTGTAAGTATAATTTTTTTACCTAGTCAATGAAGATGTCATGCTTTTTTATTGATGTAATGAGCCTGATAGGTGGAGATCTTCAAAATGTCTGTTCATACTTCGTCATTTGTCTGGTTTTTCTATGAATTTGAATTCTATGAATGAATTTGAATTCTATGAATGAATTTGAATTTTTTGAAAGCTGTTACCTTTAATTGATCTTTACAGGACATTGGCAACATATTGCACAATATGGAAAACGACACAGGTGCTACTTGTGAGCTCACCAATATAATAGCAGATATAGAACAACACTTTTCTAAACTAACATCCAAAATTCAAAGTCACAAAAAAGAAGTGATAGATATAATACTTACATTGAAATCTGCTGAAAAGGACTCACTACGAAAAGCTAAAAATGATGTTTCTAATGCCTTAAAAAATGCGAAGAAAGTCTTAAACACTATTAATTGCTCGTCAGATCCTGAAAAGCAGAAACAGGTAAAAGCCAATTATATAAAAATACTAAAATGTATCTTAAGCTTGAGCATACTCATCTTCTTTTACATTATTTGGTTATTTCATATTACATTTCTGTTTTAGATTAATCTTTCAGTACTTTTGGAGAGTGCAAAGGAAATAATCAATGCACCATGGTATTTGAGCAAAGACGAAAATAGTAATGATCCTCTAAAGTAAGTAACTTAAATTACTTTAAATACTTAATCAAACCCACACAGTATGTTACGTCATGATTTAACTTTTTTATCCATTCAGGGTGGCAGTTAACGAAGACTTGTGTGCTTTGATAACGGATTACATACACCTAGAAGGAAATGTAAAGTCGGTGTATAAACTGCAGTCCACTTCGGAACTAGGGGCTGACGTAGAAATACCACCCGCTCCAACTGCACCGGTGTACCCTCCTGAACTGCCAAAAGGTATGTTATTTTATAGTTGACTTACAATAAAATTGTTTTTAATTTTTGGGAAAGTTACTGTATGTTTGTTACCATTCCATGCCTTTTTTTGAGCTGCTATTCTAGTTCAATGAAGTCCTAGCATCAATGCGACGGGTAATGATGTGATCAAATTTTTCTTACAGTTCGCCTCTGAGTCCTGAATCTTTTGGGGAGGTGATATGTTTTACATTATGTGGGTTAAGGATCCCACGCCTTACCCTCTGACTTTAACTTTTTTGTGTATTAATAGTATGAGCCTTGGGAAGATAAGCAACTTTTAAAGCTAGTTATCATAACTGGTCTTTCTCTTTGCCCTTCTCATTTCGCTTGTCTTTTATTCAGATGTGAGACAGCAAAAGAAAAAGAAGCCTGCTGAAACAGAAGAGAACAGAAGCAATGCCACCCGAGATTATAAACCTGGGTTTTCCATGAACGCGCCTAAGTATCGCAGCAAGAGTGGCTCGGTGTCATCACTCAACTCCTGTGACAGCGAATCCTCGTACAAAAGCTACATTACACGAAGTAAGATATTTTGTCTAAGTAAATGTTGCCCGTCTTATCAAAAACTGGTAGTAAATATAATAACAAATACCTATTTTTTATTTTTAGATGAGCCAAACAGACCGATCGTTCAACATGTTCAGCCATTTGAAGAAAGCCGTCACCCGAAACCGATATATGAAGGTAATTATAAATATTCTATTTTCCTTATTTCTAGGCAGTCTTCGAATTCTTTTGACTAAATTTGTACGTTTTTTACATATTTCAGGCTCCCAGGAGTTAATCTACATCACGCATATAGTCGATCCACACAACTTCTTTGTGCAGCGTTCTTGCCATCAAAGGCTCGTAAAAGATATGATAAGAGAGTTCCGTAATGCAAACTCTATGCCGAAACCGTCTGTCAACCATATAACTGAAGGTATGTACCTAACCATTGTATGTTGGAGTTGGAGCGTAAGAAGGAAAAGACCACGAAGATTACCACGGATTTATTTTAGAACATACAGCACACAGAGACTACATGAGATCGAGTGATTGATCCGGAAGCCTGGAAGCCTTACATTGACAGCGGAGTGCCAAATTCAAATATTCAAATACTTGCGTTTAACCAAAAAGTTTCTAACTTTCCAACATTGTACACTAGGTCTATTTTAAAATATTCGTTTTTCATTCAAAGCCCTTAGATACTCGCTTTTAATCCATGCTGATAAAAAATGTTTCGACAATAATTTTCAATTCAGTCAGACGCTAGAAATAAAATCTAACGAATAAACATGAACAGCTAGAAAATAATAACTAACGGTCCTAAACAGTCGGTACAATATAAACAAAGGTGTAACAGTATAATTATTCTTTCAGTTCATATTACATTTCGCGTAATCCTTAATCATCATAAACACACATGCCAATGTTACTCTAGTAATCAACGTCTATCGCACACAGGTAAAGTGTACCTCGTATTCAACAAGGCGGACAATATGTGGCAGAGATGCCGCGTCATGCGGATCGATCGCAAGAATCAAAGTCAGATACAAGTGCAAGTGTTTTGCTTCGACTTTGGCAGCATCGAATTTGTGGGGATTGACAAGTGAGTAGATTTTTGACCGACTTCAAAAAAAGGAGGAGGTTCTGAATACAGAAAACTTAGTAAGTTAATTGACTTCGTCAATTTTATAAGTCAATAATATAATGATTATGATAGAATCAAATTAAGATTACATCTTAGAACCCTCAATATTATTTAGATTTAGATGAGGTTGCAAAAATTTTATCAGTAGATAACCATTGTTTGTAAACAACCTTCTTTTGTTATTCCTTACTCCAGCTACATACAGAGGGACTGTTATTCTGCTATGAACTACAAATTCCATTGTATTTTTTCTCGAGTAAGATGTTTAGTTTTCGCTATTGCGCTTAGTCAGCGTAAGGTATTATTCACTTAACTAACGCCCGTATTCACAAACATTACTATGAGGTCTCACAGTGCGCGTGGACACACAGGGTGACACACGAACCAATCACAGAGCTCTATTCAACGCTGTGCGTTCTGTTTGCTGCTTCACTTAAGCAAGCATCGTTTGTGAATACGGGTGTATGTATTTATTAAATGCTTAGGTTGCGTTTGCTGCCGCCGGCAAGGCTTCAAGATCCGAGCCCCCTAGCTCTGAACTGCTCACTGGCAAACTGCGTACCTAAAACCGGAAGATGGACAAGCGACGACTCCATCCTTATCCAGAATATTATCGACAAGTAAGTAAATACTTGTAATTGTTTATTTGGCTCAAATTACAAACCATAATCAATAACAAACATTCATCAAAGCGCAAGTTTGAGTGGGTTTTGATAAGCATAATACACAACTACAGCCGACAGCGTGTAATCTATACTTACTAATATTATAAATGCGAAAGCAACTCTGTCAGTCTGTCTGTCTGTCTTGCTTTCACGCCTAAACCACTGAACCGATTTTGATGAAATTTGGCATAGAGATAGTTTGAGTCCCCGGAAAGGACATAGGATAGTTTTATCCCGGTTTTTGAAACAGGGACGCGCACGATAAAGTTTTTCTGTGACAGACAAAATTCCACGCGGGCAAAGCCGCGGGCGGAAAGCTAGTTGTAAATAAAGTGTAATGACACTTGTTGCAAAATAGCCTGTAAGACAACGAGAAAAGAAGCCACTGTTAGCTTGATGTCCGTACATCAAAAGTTACATTAGAATTCATCTGCCCTGTAGTTTTGCGTGAAGCAATAACAAAATATCCATAATTCTTTAGTCTTAATTTTACATACTATGCAAACAATACTACAATCCCTATCAAATACTATCATATCAATGTAATATGGAATTTGGCGGAATAATTAAAATCGTTATTTTTTATTTTCCAAGTAAACAAGCGGTCATGCACGTCCGCCATATCCGCTCTAACGAGTGCATGGTGACGTACGAGTGTGACGTCACGACTTTCGAAGACAGCGTGAGCGTTGCGCACGCGCTGGTGTTTCACGACCGCGCCAAACTGATCAACCCGAGGCTGCCTGTGAGTATTAAATTAATATTTTTAGGTTTTAAATTCGTTGGTTTCAGCCAAATGACGTCCGCTGCCTGCCTTCCCCAAGGATTTCCATAACGACCGGTCCTACGCTGCCCGCATCCAGGCTCTTCCCGCGACCGTCACCAGATCGTCGGTCCACCTAGTGGGAGACCTACTCACGCTACGTCTTCCGGCCCGTGGTCGTCACTCGAGATATTTTCTACCCCAACGGCAGGTTTATAATTATTAACTACCAATAACTCTGCATTACCAATAATGATCTGATGAAGGTCGCGGGAAGAACCTGAATGCGGGCAGCGCAGGATCGGTCGTTATGGAAATCCTTGGGGGAGGTTTTTGTCCAGCAGTGGACGTCATTTGGCTGAAACAAACGAACTCTGCATTTATTCACAGAAGATTTCAGCATGCCATACAACTGTTCTCTATTACTATGTACTGTCCAACTGGTTTGAATATTGTTTATTCAAAATAACTCATTAATGGGAATTCAATTTCAATGAACGCGCCGGTGACTTTATCTACACAGAATAGGGACACAGTGTAGTGTGTGACGGTGCTTGCGAAAAAATAAAATGTGGGTAGAATTAGATGATTCTGCCCCACATACGGATTGCTTACTTGACACCAGTCAGCCAGTGACCACGGCCAGTGTAAGCCGATCAAATCAGGCAAAAGAGTAATATTATTGCCCACCGTATATCGCGTTTAATTCACGATGAAGAGTTATTTAAATAATGCAACTCATTATGTAATTGTATTGTTATTAAGTGTGTAGTAAAAATTATAATTCTGGACTAGAACTTTCGTTGATCATCTTTTCATAATTTGTTTTAGTATCCATCACCAACGAACATAATGGATAGGCCAAAAATATTCATGAGCAACAATGACTTCAAACCAAAGTCCATTGAGGAGGCGTACATTACACATATTGTCAGCCCAGATAAATTCTACGTAAGAAAGGTAAGTGGAAGAAATCTTAATAATTTGTTTTTGACTAACTAATAGTGAATTAATTTTTAATTACACCTCGTTTTAGCGTCATTTGCAAAGCATATACGAGAAGTTATGTGAAGATATGGATCAAGAGTACAGTCTGGGCGTTAACAACGGCAGTATTTATCTACCTGAAATTGGTAAGTGAACTTTTAATCACAAATATTGTCACTGTGATACACAAACATTAATAACTGAAACTTTTCTGTGGACATGTTTGGCTTGGTGCATCTAAAACGCAACTACCTCCGGTGTCACTGTGACATGCTAATTTTGAGATACCTGCATTTTAGTAATTTTTTACCCGACTGCGCGACGCAAATTCTCTGCATTTGTGAATACTAAGTTGTGTTGTTTCTATCTTTTCTGTTCATTTTACGCAGTTGAGTTTTGGTTTTTTTTTTTTTCAATAATGTTTTTTATTAGGCATGGTATGCGTCGTGAACACCGACAAGTATCGCGCGGAGCAGCCGGAGCTGTCGTCTTGGGAGCGCGCCATCGTCATGGAGCTGCCTGGCCGCGGCCGCGCGCGTCTTCTGCTGCCAGACTGCGGCGCGTCGCTGCTGGCGCACTGGGGCTCGCTGCGCCGCATCCACCGCCACTTCACCGCGGCCAAGGCGCTCGTGAGTACCGCCCACTGTGCAGCGTCAAGACACTTCTTGGGAGCGCGCTCGTGATGGAGCTGCCTGGCCGCGGTCGCGCGCGTCTGCTACTTCCAGACTGCGGCGCGTCGCTGCTGGCGCACTGGGGCTCGCTGCGCCGCATCCACCGCCACTTCACCGCGGCCAAGGCGCTCGTGAGTACCGCCCACTGTGCAGCGTCAAGACACTTCTTGGGAGCGCGCTCGTGATGGAGCTGCCTGGCCGCGGTCGCGCGCGTCTGCTACTTCCAGACTGCGGCGCGTCGCTGCTGGCGCACTGGGGCTCGCTGCGCCGCATCCACCGCCACTTCACCGCGGCCAAGGCGCTCGTGAGTACCGCCCACTGTACAGCGTCGAGACTAGAGATGAAACGGATATCCGGCAACTATCCGGTAGGCCGGATATCCGGCCTAAATTTACTATCCGGCCGGATACCGGATAGTAGCTCACTATCCGGCCGGATACCGAATATTAAAAAACTACGAAAATTTCCTATAATAAAATGAAATACATTAATCTTTGAGTTAAATATCAATAAAATGGCTTATAATAATGACGGTTTTTATTAGGGTTCCGTAGCCAAATGGCAAAAAACGGAACCCTTATAGATTCGTCATGTCTGTCTGTCTGTCCGTCCGTATCTCACAGCCATTTTTTTCCGAAACTATAAGAGCTATACTGTTGAAACTTGGTAGGTAGATGTATTCTGTGAACCGCATTAAGATTTTGATGCAAAAATAAAAAAATAATAATAAATATTGGGGGCTCCCCACTACACCATACTTAGAACTGAAACTCAATAATTTTTTCATCAAACACATACGTGTGGGGTATCTATGGATAGGTCTTCAAAAATTATATTATTATTTGCGCGACAGTCGCTTCCAAAGTGGAAAAAAGTTGTTCCCCCCCTCTAACTTCTAAAATAAGAAAATGAAAAATCTAAAAAAAAACATATGATGTACATTACTATAAAAACTACCAACGAAAATTGTTTTGAACGAGATCTAGTAAGTAGTTTTTTTTAATACCTCGTAAATCGTAAACCGCTTATTACCGCGTAATCTTTCATACAAATAAATTAAAAAAAAAACATAAATCAATAGTACGGAACCCTTTGTGCGTGAGTCCGACACGCACCTGGCCGGTTTTTAAAGTCCAAAAAGTTACAAAAAAGCCATATTAAGGCCTAAAAAAACGGATTTCTTTTTCTGGGCTATTCACTCTAATGACGAATACATAAATTGTAAATATATTTTAATGTCGAAATATTGCCAAATAAAATAAGCGATCTTTTTTCACTGATGGTCTGATGACATGATGCAGTTCAGTCAGATTACGCAGCAAGTAAACTAATTTAATTTTCGCTATTCAATCACATACTCACAATGGCAACCGAAATCGCCCGAATTGATCTGCCCCTTAGACGAGTGGCAAAATCTGACATTCGCTATTCGGACGAATTCGATTTTCGAAAAGTGTGACTTATCTAGTCTACTAGACCGCGACACTGATCGCGTTCGAAGCACCTGTGCGGCGCTAAGCTCGTCACGACATGTAACAAGACAATGGGCCAACTATCCGGCCGCCGGATATCCGGCTATCCGGCCAAGCAGCTCGCCGGATATCCGGTATCCGGTATCCGGCCAAACAACTATCCGTTTCATCTCTAGTCGAGACACCCTTGGGAGCGCGATCGTCATGGAGCTGCCTGGCCGCGGCCGCGCGCGTCTGCTGCTGCCAGACTGCGGCGCGTCGCTGCTGGCGCACTGGGGCTCGCTGCGCCGCATCCACCGCCACTTCACCGCGGCCAAGGCGCTCGTGAGTACCGCCCACTGTGCAGCGTCGAGACACTCTTGGGAGCGCGTCGCTGCTGGCGCACTGGGGCTCGCTGCGCCGCATCCACCGCCACTTCACCGCGGCCAAGGCGCTCGTGAGTACCGCCCACTGTGCAGCGTCGAGACACTCTTGGGAGCGCGTCGCTGCTGGCGCACTGGGGCTCGCTGCGCCGCATCCACCGCCACTTCACCGCGGCCAAGGCGCTCGTGAGTACCGCCCACTGTGCAGCGTCGAGACACTCTTGGGAGCGCGTCGCTGCTGGCGCACTGGGGCTCGCTGCGCCGCATCCACCGCCACTTCACCGCGGCCAAGGCGCTCGTGAGTACCGCCCACTGTGCAGCGTCGAGACACTCTTGGGAGCGCGTCGCTGCTGGCGCACTGGGGCTCGCTGCGCCGCATCCACCGCCACTTCACCGCGGCCAAGGCGCTCGTGAGTACCGCCCACTGTGCAGCGTCGAGACACTCTTGGGAGCGCGTCGCTGCTGGCGCACTGGGGCTCGCTGCGCCGCATCCACCGCCACTTCACCGCGGCCAAGGCGCTCGTGAGTACCGCCCACTGTGCAGCGTCGAGACACTCTTGGGAGCGCGTCGCTGCTGGCGCACTGGGGCTCGCTGCGCCGCATCCACCGCCACTTCACCGCGGCCAAGGCGCTCGTGAGTACCGCCCACTGTGCAGCGTCGAGACACTCTTGGGAGCGCGTCGCTGCTGGCGCACTGGGGCTCGCTGCGCCGCATCCACCGCCACTTCACCGCGGCCAAGGCGCTCGTGAGTACCGCCCACTGTGCAGCGTCGAGACACTCCTTGGGAGCGCGCCATCGTCATGGAGCTGCCTGGCCGCGGCCGCGCGCGTCTCCTGCTGCCAGACTGCGGCGCGTCGCTGCTGGCGCACTGGGGCTCGCTGCGCCGCATCCACCGCCACTTCACCGCGGCCAAGGCGCTCGTGAGTACCGCCCACTGTGCAGCGTCGAGATACCAGCCCTAGACGCGCTAACCACGAAACCAATCGAGCTTGACGTCACGCGCCGAAACTACTACTAGTTCTACTTCATTGACTCCGGGGCCCCGTAGTCGACTACGACGTGCTACGACAACAGAGTGCTACGACATCACAGCGCTACGGATAAACAGTGCTTTGGCTGCTAAGAACATCGCTGCTACGAACAGATAAGCAAATTAACCCTTATTTCCTACTCATTATGCACAAATTACAACGGACCCCACCGGCCTCGCCATCGCTGGCAACTTCACAATCTCAATCGGAGCCGGACTTAGCAACTTGTGAGGAGGTGGAAGGTACATCCAACGTAACTTCACGCACTAAACGCCCCAGAATGGACGCCTCGCCCCCGATTGCGGACTTTGGACAGCAGCCATTAGCACGTCAAGACCTAGATGATTTTAAAAAAGATATAATGATGATGCTTAGCTCCTGGAGGTCGGAACAGGTGGCCTCCATGGCGAGGCTAACCGAGGACGTCGCTCACGTGAAAAAACAGTGCTCTGAAATCCATAAAACAAATTCAGAAATTGAATCCTCGATCTCTTCAATGAAGACACAGTTCGAAGATATCGAATGTAAAATCAAGAAATTGGACCTTGAGAAAAATGAAACCAAAGAACATATTGTCTCCTTGGGTAACCAACTGAACGAACTACAACAGCTGTCGAGATCTTCATCTATTGAGATTCGCAATGTGCCTAACAAAGAAAAAGAAACGGAATGCGAACTTATTCAAATAATTCAAAAGTTAGGCTCTATCTTGGATGTTAAGATTCAAGACCAAGATATACGAGACGTCTACCGTAGACCTGGGAAGCCTGGGACACCAAGATCGATAGTCGCCGAATTTACTTCCGTTCAAGTCAAGGACAACATCCTCAGTTCCGCTCGGCGATGGAATAAGAGCAGAAAAGGATCGGACAGACTTAACCATGGACATATCAGAGGAAATGGTGACTTACAACCGATCTATGTGGACGAGCACTTACCATTCTCTACCCGTAAATTGTTTTTTCAGGCCCGTGAATTTGCCAAGAAACATAATTATTCCTTTTGTTGGACATCACGGGGTCGAGTGCTCCTCCGCAAAGATCCAAGCTCTTCATATGTCCATATCAAAACTGAGAATTGTCTGCATGACTTGCTTAAGGATGATAATTAGATACACATTTTTATTAAGGACAATGTTAAGTAAAATATATCAAATTGTTAATAGTAAATACAGCCAAACAATTTCACAAAGTCACATTTCACACAAACTGCACACATACACAACATACACACATTTTACACAAAATCCATCGCCTCAATTAGCCCCTACTTATGTGATTACATATGTTACTTATCAGATCATATTTTTTATTAACCAGCCGATGCTAACCAACTTTTATAAATCAAGAAAATCAATAATCCCGACATTGAAGGAAATCGCAATAGTATACTATATCTTACTCACTCTAGTAGTAGGCACTATGCCTGCTGCTCTTTTTTATAACCCAGTTGACCAAAGAAAATGGCCTCCCTAGAAAACATTGTTACTGACATTGATAACATCAATGTCACTCAGCTATACTATTGCACCCCTGAGAAATGTAAGGATTATATATCTACAGATGGCTCAAGACTCACAATAATCCACCTCAATATTAGAAGCATCGGTAAAAACTTCGATAACTTTTTGGCTACTATGACGACAACCACCTTAGATTATGATATAATTGTTTTGACGGAATGTTGGCTTCAACGTAATCCTTCTCTTCCGCACCTTGGTGGCTATTCGGTTCACTCTTCCAGCAAGAATCCTATACAAAATGATGGAGTTGTTCTTTACATAAAAACTTCTATTAAGTGCTGTGTTACCGAACCTTTAATAATGGATGCAAATTCTTTGATATGTCAATTCGGTAGAACCTCCATCATAGCTATTTATCGTTCTCCTTCATATGACAAACTGGACAGATTTCTTAATAGTCTTGAAAATACTATACAGTCTACTTCTTCTGAGAATGTAATTATTATGGGAGATATTAATATTGATATTAAGCAAGGAAATGTACATCCCGATTCTGATGATTATTTGAATTTAATGGCATCTTCAGGTCTCTTCCCAGCACATCTACTCCCTACTAGAGATGGTAACTGTTTAGACCATATAATGCTCAAAACTAAACTGACTTCCACAGTGGCTGTTATACAGACCGAGATCACCGATCATTACCCTATTCTTCTGTCGCTTAATTTAAAAAATAACCCTAATGAACGGTCTTCTAACACAAACTTTAATATTAATTATGATCGTATTAAAACAGAACTTGACAATACAAACTTCGATTCCATACTCAGAGAAACCAATCCAGAAGTGGCTTCGACCAACCTTGTCTCATTAATAAATGCAGTAGTTAACAAACACAAGGTTGCTAGATCCATCCCGAGAAAGTCTAAAATTACTAAACCCTGGATCACGCCGGGATTACTTCGCTGTATTCGCAACCGGGACTCAATGCATCAAAAATTACGAAAAGATCCAGAAAATGACATCTTAAAAACTACATATAATAGATATCGGAACTTTTGTAAATCTTTATTGAAAAAAGTAAAAATCTCTTATGAAAAACTTCAGTTTGAAAAGGCAAAAAATAATCCCAAACATTTATGGAACGTTGTCAAAACAATTACCCATACAAAGCGCTTACATAAATCGCCCGATGAGTTGATTCAGAATGCTGGTGATACTAAGGCATCAATTGATCATGTGAATGAATTCTTTGTCAATGTTGGGAAAAAGTTGGCATCTAAATTCCCTGTTGCTTCTCTGCCAGTAAACCCGAATCACATAAGCACAAACAACACTTCGTTGAATTCCTTTACTATACTCCCTATCCATGAGTCAGAAGTGGAAAGACTGATTCTGAATCTCCGATCAGATTGTGCTGTTGGTTGGGATGACATCCCCGCTCGAGTGATTAAACAGTCCTGCCATCGCCTTGTAAGCCCACTAACTTACATATTCAACCTGTGCATCTCCCAAGGAGTATTCCCTGCGGTTTTTAAGAGGGCTGTAGTCCACCCAATTCACAAGGGAGGTGACAGAGACCTTGTCACAAACTACCGGCCTATCTCAGTCCTCACTGCCTTATCGAAGATTTTTGAGCGTTATCTGAACTCATCACTAAAAAACTACACCATACTAATAACTACTACCATGGGATCTTATCAGATAACCAATTTGGATTTCGTAATGACAAATCGTCCGAAGATGCTGTGTTGAAATTAACGGAAACCCTTGTCACCAATGTAGACAATAAAAGAAAATGCTATGGCATATTTTTAGACCTGTCAAAGGCTTTCGACACTGTTTCTATCCCAATTCTTTTATCTAAACTCGAATCGATTGGTATCCGCGGAGTTCCTCTTGATATCTTTGCCAGCTACCTCTCCGACCGCACTCAGTGTGTGAAAATAGGGTCTTTAGTCAGTAAAGAAGAACGTATCTCTTACGGAGTCCCACAGGGTAGCATTCTGGGACCCACATTATTCCTCATTTACATAAATGAGCTTTGTAACATGTCACTCAACAACTGCAGCATATTTACATATGCGGACGATACCGCTCTACTTGTTCATGGAGATTGCTGGTCAACGGCCAAAGCAAATGCTATAAATGCAATTCGTTCCGTAATGAAGTGGCTGGCTGATAATCTTCTCACTCTTAATTTGACAAAAACGCAACTCATTCGCTTCGATATCGCCAGAGCTACTAATCATGACCCTGAATCGGACCGCTTGGTTGTCCATACTTGTCAGGACGATGATCAGAGTTCATGTGATTGTGCGCCTCTGGAGTCGGTAAAGAGCGTTAAATACCTGGGAGTTCATGTTGACGCGAGACTCGACTGGCATGTTCAAATTAAAACTGTCAAGGAAAGAACTCGTAAACTTATTTACATTTTTAAGAATCTTAGAAACTCGGCCGATCTAAGTACACTTTTTACGGTCTATTTTGGATTATGCCAGTCGGTCATCTCTTACTGCATCCCTGTATGGGGTGGTGCCGATATGACGGCTATGATAAAACTAGAGCGTGCTCAGCGCGCTGTTCTTAAGGTTATGACCAGAAAGCGACGAATGTACCCAACCGCTGAACTGTATAACGAGTGTCAAGTTCTCACTGTCAGGCAACTTGCGGTCTTCCGTTCGGTTCTCCGCAAGCACATTTCGCTACCGTTTGACCCTCAAATTGCGACTAGGCGTAGAGGGGCAATGAGAGCTTGCCCTCTGATCAAATGTCGCACTGGTTGGGCTAAAAGACAATATAGTGCACTAAGTGCCAAATTATATAACAAACTTAATAACACCTTACATATATATTTATATAACAAATTTGAAGTTAAACGAATAGTCCTAAAGTTCCTTCTTACAATAAATTATAAAGAAACCGAAAGCTTGCTAAACAACTAACATAGGCGAAATCACATCTAACACACTCACATCCCACCATACACATTCACCACACTCAACAACACTTACACTCCACATTACACACCCACAGCTCCTGTGCTCGTTTGCACCACAAACATGAATTTATTATTTTAGCTTATTATTTATTGTCCGTTAACCTTAATAATTGTAAACTTACTTTAAACTCTTCCTTTGATTCTCTTAACTTACATTACTTTCATCACCCTGGAGGAATCACTGTCATCTAAGATACAGGTTTAATCCTAGTTTAGTTGGCAGGGACATACTTAAAATTAACACGATTGTCAATCGTAGTTTAAGTAATTAATACATCGTACAATATTGTAAATCGCCATCTTCTTGGTTATGAAATAAATTATTTTATTATTATTATTATTATTATAAAAGTGACAGTCGAAAGACTTTAGCTCCGGTGTTTTGGAATTACATCGCTCCGTGAACGGTGTCGATTCGATCAAAAAGAGTGCCACTTGTCTGGTCATTCATCAATTTGAATTGATGCCACGCCTCTTTATTCTTTGAGGAAGAAAAGAAGCGACTACTGCTTACTTACTGCCTTTGTCATGGTTCTAAACTACGCAGTGCCAGCAATCTGACAAAACGCCTGCAATAGGCCGGGTTCCCACTATGCCAGACCGGCATTTCTGCCGGAAACCGGACACCGGACAAGGGTGTTCACATTACACCGGATCCGAAATCCGAGCCGAATGAAGTGCGGGGAGCACGGGCGGGGCGGGGCGGGGCTGGAGGGACCGGCGCGGCGGGGTGGGCCGCAACTCGTTCACATTACTTCGGTCCAGTGATTTTGCCGGCATTGTGTAGCGACAAAACGCTCGGTAAAAATGCCGGGCTCGGCGAAAAAGCCGGATCCGGGATAATGTGAACAGCTTCATACAATTTGTACCGCCGCTAGGCCTTCCGGCGATTTTACCGGACCGGGAGATCTGCCGGTCCGGCATAGTGGGAACCCGGCCATAGGAGCTCTAGCACGTTCTATTGCGCAGCTTTGAAGCTACTAGGTTGCGGTCTTCAAAAGGTTCAATTTCAGCGTAATCGTTCCGATCGACGACTGTATGTTGTCCATGCTCTGACGTCAACGTGTAACAGAGATCACCAGTGGCGGCGTAACATTGATTTGCACCCGGGGCGATCCGATAGACCGCAGACTTGCCATGCAGGTGCGCCAGTGAGTACTAATCTGAGTGACTTGTGTCACCCCCTGATGCTTGGCACCCGGCGCGGACCGCCCCCACCTCACCCCCTTACGCCGCTACTGGAGATCACAACTATGACGTTTATTAGAGACCACAGCCTTACACGGCACGTCCAGTCTCTTATAGTGAACTTTCAAGACAAAAGTCAATATTGAATTCCAGGCCACGGAATGCTACCTAGCGGGCGTGACTCCTCTCAACAAGAAGTGGAGCACCGGCTCCGTGGCGCTCCTGCGCAAGTACCAAGAGCGCTTGTTGGAGCTACACGTGGACGACACCCGCGCCCGCGCCGTGGGCGTCACGCTATACGACAAGACTGACGTCGAAGACGTGATCTGTATCAACAATGAGATGATCAAGCACAAGTTTGCTGTCACGTTCGGGTATGTGTTAGAATTGAGCGTATTTTGACTGGCTATAATACTGAATTGAAGGAGTGGACAAAGGTCTTAACTAACAAAATGAGTTATGAGTGTTTGAAAATGTTAATCTGCTACATGCTACATTTGAATCCTGAAATGTATGAATGCTTGTCAGATAACACCTTTCTTAAGGTTTGACACGTAACAAAATTGCGTGTTTTGAGCTCATTAGTCGATTTTATCATCACTTAAAACCTATGTTCATGCAAAAAAGCCGATTCTTCAGTTTTGTCAGATAACACCTTTGTCCACTCACCCCTTCAATTCGAAACGTTTCGTAAACGGTATGTTTGATTTTGAAAACACAATTTACTTTATCCCAATTATTCGCAAAATACTTAGTTCTCAAAACACCAACCGATTCTCAGCAAGGCTAATTCGCAAAGTAACAAATTCTTAAAAGAATCATTTGTATTATTAATTTCTTTCACATATTGACTCAAAAATAACTTATTTCAGATTATTCAAGTTCAACAAAAATGACGCCCAAGATCAAGTCATTACAAACAAGTCTCCTCTTGACCCACCGAAACAATACCGAAAACCAAAACCTGAAGTGACCATCCTGAAAAAACAAAGTTCTCCTAAAAAGAAAATAAAAGAACAAGATTTGGAAGCAAAAGATAAGGGTCCGCTCCGGCTGGAAGCCAAACTTCTGCATTACCAATCCCCGTCGTTGCTATACATCTCGCTGCTCCATCAGAACAAATTGTTCCACGATTTGTATGAAAAAATACAAAAGTACTATACGACGACGAAAACTCAGGGCAAAAGCGAATGGGCGGTCGGCGACAGATGCTGCACGATTTGTGCTCAATCGCAGACGTGGCGGCGCGCCGTCATAGTCGAATTTGAAAAGGACAATGCGAAGATATTTTACTCGGATTTCGCGTGTATTGAGATGGTGCCGACCGCCAGCTTGAAGGAGTTGCCGAATGAATTCGCGGCGGTAGGCGACGCCGCTATCAAGTGCCACCTGTGCGGCGTCATCCCAGCAGTGGGCGACGAGTGGCCGTCTCTCACGAAGGAGTACCTCAAGGAACTCCTAGATGCCTACAAGAGAATATTCATCACCAAATTGGGCTCATTCAAAAACAAAAGCATGCCCATCGAAATCTGGGTGTATCACACCACTCAAGGCGGCGCTTTGGAGCCTAATAAATCCGAATGGCGGTGTTTGAACAAGAAAATCATCGAACAAGGTTTGGGGATACCAGATAAAGTTCAGGAGGTAAAGTTTTTGATCAATATTTTCATTAGATATATTGAAATAAACGCTTTATTGGACATATACTTTATTTTACAGGTCATAATATAACATATTTTACATATTCACAATATAACATATTTTATTTTACAGGTCACTTCTCCTGAGAATCTAGGCAGTGATGATGAAATGTTATCATTTCTAAATATAACAGGATCAGTAAATGAATGGCTTCAGTTGGAATCCATGCCCATAAAACCACTTCTAAAAGATGACAGTGAGTCTGTTAGCGATACCCCATCACCAAATGTACTTGATGAGGTTACTGATGAAATGAATGAATTCTTGAAGAATGCAGACACGGTGTTCATTTCTGATTGGCTGCCAGCAGAAAAACTGCCTAACAAAGAGTTCACAGGAATGCCTACGTAAGTTTGTCTACTGTTATTATAAGAGTTGTATTTTCGGGTTTGATCCCCGATATCGATTTGGGTGTTTTCTGTGTATAAGATGTATAAATTAAAAAAAAAGTATAAAGTATATTTCCATTATTATCTGATTGGTTACCTAATTACCCATTGTACAAGCTCTGTTTAGTTTGGGACTGTATGACGCATTGTATAATGTCCAAGAATATGTATTTATTATTGTTAAAGCCTGCATGTAGATTTACTTATGAAAGTACCTGGTAACATTTAGAGCGCTTTCATATTTAGGCGATTTAGCAGCGCTACACACGCGCTGCCGAAAATTTCATACTATGTGACAGCTGCTGGTGCCTCCCTTCACATTACAAAAACGCTGCTGTCGCGCTACTAACGCCTTAATGTGAAAGCGCTCTTAGAACTCCTAATTTTTATTTACAGGTACATAGACAATGACGGAGTAATATACCTCCACGATGTGTGTCAGCAAGATACCTTGGATTTGATTCGTAAAGCATTAGACATCCGTTTCAAGAACCCCGACCCTAGAGCTAAATTTGTCAAGTGGTCCGTTGGTGAACCTTGCGTCGCATTATACTATCTAGATAAACGTTTTTACAGAGGACGAATTCTCGAGGTCTGTGATGACATATCCAGTTGTGTTGTTCAGTATATCGATTATGGTAATGAAGAAACTTGTTCTTATGAGGATTTACGCAAGAGCATTGCGCTGTACCAAATACCTATACAAGCCCACAAATGTGTCTTGAGCCGGATCAAACCAGTGGACGACCACTGGAACAGACAAATTTTAGACTATATTCACAAATTTATGGTCGAAAAGAAATGCCTTATTAAAGTATCCGGTGAAACTGACGGCGATGTGACACCAATAGAACTGAAATATGATAAGTTGTGGCTAAACGACCACTTGGTGGAATTTGAAATGGCTGTGTACACTGACGGTAGTAAGGCTTGTGTAAGAAAGTACGCGCCTCCAACCGTTGATAAACTCGCTGAAGAAGCAATCGAATCTGATTCTGGCCCTGATTATATTGTTGAGGAATCGACTGAAACGGGCCCGATGTCGACATCGGCAGATTCCATCGATGTGAGAGCTATGCGAGGGAAAGACTGGAATAAATTGCTCGATGATGACGACGACGAAGATGAAATAGAAGAAAAATTTACAACATACCCGAAATTCGATAAAACTGAATTTCTGTGCAACGTTACTATTATTAACGATACCAAAACAATGGAACTTAATATTATGCACGACGATGAAACTAATCTAATATATGAAGAGATGTTTCGTAAATTGCAAGAGCAAGGTGAAAATATGAGTCCGTTGAACGGCATATTTGAAAATAAAGCTTGCGTTGCTCTGTTCCATGAAGATGCCCAGTGGTATAGGGCGTCCATCTTACAACACAGTGAAGAGAAAAACCTAATCAAAGTTCGTTATGTGGATTACGGAAATATTGAAATAATTTCTTTAGCTGATGCTAGAGAAATAACAGATGATTTTTCTCACCTTCCGCCCGCTTCTATACAAGTAAAGATACATGGTGTTGAACTTAATCAAGACTTAGAAATAGATTTCATATCAAAGGAGTTCGCCAATACATTTTTAGAAAAAGGCCCTTTCACTGCTAAAGTGATCAACTACATTGATCCATACCCAATTGTTGAGCTAAGAAATGACGCCAAGGAATTGGTATACGAAAGCCTTATCAGTAAAGGCGTTTTTCTAAAGTCTGATATTGTTAATTCAGACGCCTAAGTGTTGTCTCAAATGTTTTCAAAATATTTTTTCTTTTATAAGTAACTATGTTAAGTTTGATTATATTAGACGTACGTAGTCAATACTCGTCTCGTTATGCGGGTCTTATTCAAATAAGCTTATATTAATGGTATAAACATTAAAAAAACGAATCTATTCATTGGTTTTCTTTACTACGCATAGATTTCTTATAAATTCAATCATACTAATCGAAGCAAATTAATGTTTCTTGGGGCAAATGGCTACAAATCGTACTGGTGCTCCAGTTCCCTGTCTTATTTTCATTGGCAACACTATGGCAGTGCAACCATATTCTGAAAAAGAATAAAATAAAGATTATTTAGAATTTCAGACAGTAAAAACTAATTTACATATAAATAAATGTTTAAGATAATTAAATTAACATTTTCTTTAAGACCCCTGAAATGTTGCCCTAACTTTTGTTTACATATTACAGATGTTAAGTGGTAGAATATTATCAGCTCAGCAATCTTAACACAAATTATTTTTAGCCAAGTAACAAGTGAAGTCGAATTAACAACGAAGGTTACTCCTTTTTTCATAGTCGGTTATAAATACTTACCGGGTATATCCCTACTTAGATTGACATTTTCAATGTTGTACAACCCAGCACTAGAAGCTACTTTGTGTACTGGATAATCTTGGCTTGAGCCAGGGTCTACTGAAGCGACATCTACACCGATGCCAACAACCTTCTTATATGAGGTCGTTATCCACGTTGCTATTTCCTCACTCAAACCTGTAATAAAAAAATATATTTAGAGCTTAACTAAGCGAGTGCCACGCTTGAACTATCTTTTTCGATAGTTTGCACACCCATCGAAATTACCGAAATTATAGGTCGCGCAACGAGAGTTGAGACAACCGCCACAACACAAGCAAATATTTGTATTACTACGTTGAAATCGCAGTCGGACTGACAAGTGCTTTCTGTCTCACTTACACTCATTTAGCAAGAGCGAGGTAGCTAGTGTATTCGAAATTTGAACTTGAATGTGTTGTGTGTGACAGAGGTGTGTATTCAAATAAGCCATTTTATTCATCAGTTTGAATAATGTGTTCGTCTCAACTTTCGCTGCGCGACCTATTTATTTTTATTAGCTTATTGAATAAAAGTACAATTTTCCATGCAAGGAAATGTGAGGTATTGTAGTGATTTTTTTATTGTTATGTGTAACTTACCCGGAAAATTCAGTTTTCCACTGTCAGTCATCCCAAGGTATTTCTGTTTATCATTGTAAAATTTACTCCATCCGAATTTGAAAATGATTATACATTTTTGTTCTGCATTGAGCATATAATCCAAATGTATTTTGTATAGAACAAAATTTGGATCGTCATTTACCCGACTGCTTATATCGACTATAATCACTGAAAATAACAAACTAAAATTGTAATTACCCACGTAATTAAATTTTTAAAATTAACTTGTAATCGCCCGGCAAGCGAAGGGTCATTGGTTCGATTCCCTACCATAGGCATTAGGATTTTTTTCAAGTTATTAAAAAAAATTAGATGCGACAACCCAATTTTCATTCAGTTCGATGGTGGTAACAACATAACGTTAAAAATGCAAAAACGTTAATGATTTTACATAATATTAAGCATTATTACAACAGCTGTATTTTGTATGCCTATTGAGTTGAGTTATGTTGGTAAAGACCAATCCTTATAGCCAGAGTCGAATTTTATGTAGGTAGTAACGTTTTTATTTCAATATGAAAATACAAATATTAAATAGGTATTACAATATTTACAATACATTTAAGCGTCATCGTCGCTGTATACCTACCTACTATAAAATACTTACGTATACTAAGACTTGTCGTAATCTTAATTCAGGCGTCTATTATTTTTAATGGTAAAAAGTAAAAATACTTACACGGAACGATAAGCGAATCCAATGGCAGTTCACCGGCGCGCAGGCCGTGTCTATAAAAATGATAAGGGGCGTCCAAATGCGTGCCTCCATGCTCTCCGGCAGCAAATTCGTTTGCAGCATACCTAAAAAATATACGAATTTAATTCGGTAATGCTTACCTCAATGCGATGATGTAAAGCAGCGTTTTTAACCTTTTCCATGACACGACCTCCCTCCTAATATGAATAAATATTTTGCGATCCCCTGACCGCTCGCTTTTTTTCATGCATTTTATAAAGATACAAGGATGTTGTAGCCCCTAGTAAGGGGTCGCTCGCGACCCACAAGTTGAAAAACACTGATGTAAAGAATTTTAAAATAACAATGTGTTACTGTGGTGTTACTCCAAAGTATCAAAACCTTATTTCATTGTCTTTTAGTCCCGGTTGCCTGAACGAGATCGCTTGATAGCGATTAGGCCGCTTATCGAAATTATGCAGTTTAAATATTTTCTGTTTCTATTTTTTTTGTACCTATCTATTAAAAAAAGTTACCTACCTACCTATTTCGGTAAGTATATAATATTTATAAAGCAAGTACGGTAAAACATGTTGTACCTCCTATTCTTATTTTTTTTTCTAGTATCTATTCTAATTTGGCTACATATTTGTACTAATTAGCTAGCGTCCGTGACTCCCACTCGGCATGGGGCACACTGAAAACCAGCGTCGTGGCCTTCCTCACCGTGGGCCACGGCCATTTATGCTAAGGTCCCATTGCGATGTACATAGCAATAATTGTTTCTTTCTTTCTTAATTGTAATATTATTTACGTAGGTAGGTTGCTAGTCCACATTGTAAATAAGTTAACTGTGTTATTCCGGGACCTCTAGATAAGTTATCGCTGAACGATGCATTTATTGTTGTGTCAACAATATATTAGTAATTACTTAGTTATTAGGTACTAGCTTTCCGCCCGCGGCTTCGCCCGCGTGGAATTTTGTCTGTCACAGAAAAACTATCGCGCGCGTCCCTGTTTCAAAAACTAGGATAAAAACTACAAATCCTATGTCCTTTCCCGGGACTCAAACTATCTCTATGCCAAGTTTCATCAAAATCGGTTCAGTGGTTTAGGCGTGAAAGCAAGACAGACAGACAGAGCTACTTTCGCATTTATAATGTTAGTATAGATTACTTGTATTAGTGCATATTAGAAAAGGCAATTAATCTATTTCCATACCATGATCCGTCGGGTTCCAAGTTTGCTATCTTCCGAGTGAACACAAAATTTTGAACCCCAGGCCAGTAAATAGTTTGATTATCAAACGGATGTGTCAGATCAATAAATTCGAAATCGCCGCTGAATATAATTTCGTTTAGAGCATTGCGATTCTCCGCTGTGGCTGTCAGGCAAACCGCGAACAATACGAGCGCTGTTAAAGACATCTCGGATGGGACTGCTAGGCCTGCTAGCACTGCGCCGATCGGTTTATCAAACTCAGAAATTAACGTCCTTCCTTGTTAGTGAAATGATACACTAACAGACTGTCCTACCCACTTTATACGGGGTTATCAAGAGAGAACCACGGGTTTTTACTTTTCGTTGATAAAAATTTAGCTTAGGTGTTTTTTATTGTAGATATTAACTTTTTCACATAGGAATAGTGTAATTTTGAGATTTTATTATTTTACTCAATCAGAAGTGTAGATAAACTATCATTATATCTCATCAACATTTTTATCATCAAACCACGCTATTACTTCACAGCTTCACAGATAAAGATAATGGACTATACTTATTTATTTACCTAGGAGACTACACGGCACAAAAATACTGTGTGCCATCCTTTTTGTATTTTTTTTTTCCAATTAAATGATACTCTGCGGCTGTTCATGTAAAATTCCTACATACAGTAAAATTAAGGATTAAATACAGGGTGGCCCTTGAAATCATAGCTTGAAATGGTTCAAATAGAGACATCTCTTACTTACTTAAATGGATGGCTCTTATTAGTCCAGTCAATAAAGCATTATAGATGGAAATTCGTGGAACACAATTTCTGACTTCAGGACTTTATTTAGACTAGTTAGGAGGTGAACATAGCAAAAGTCCCCGCCCTTAGCCCTTGAGCCGGCGGGAAGAGGGGGGTTTAAAGGTACCACTTTTCGGTTTTTCGCTTAATCCTCGGAAACTATGCGTCCTAGTGACATGACTACTATGAACCAAAAAAAGCTTATTCAATTTGCTACAGGTGAGATAGTCACATTTTTCTATATCTTGTATAGTTTTCGCGGCATCTGCTCTAGAAGGTCTGTAATATTGGAAATTTTATTTTTGTCTTACATGTTCCCATCAGGAGAAAATCGACTAAATGAACATTGAGCTAATATTCTAGACCTGAGGGAGCATGTTAAGCCTAGTTCCAGGGAGGGGACTGCACCGTGCGTATATTTAGACGAACCACTTGGAGCCACGTTTGACTCCTCATCACTCAAAAAGTACTGTGCATTAACACTTCAAATTTGGCTCATGTGTTGAGACTTGCAAGATAAACATCAGCTTCAAATTTCATAAATATACCTCAAACGGTTCTCTAAGTATTGACGTCCAAAAATCTACATGGCTGACCTATAAGACCAAATTCTAACGACTTCCAGATGACCTTGAAGGTTCAAATTTGGCATCCAGATAGTTAGTTGTGTAAATACAAAGGAACAAATAAAAAACCAGTAAATTTTAACATTTCACAGGTGATAGATAGTTTTAGTGTCCTAAACGTCGATTTTTGAACGTCAATACCTAAAAAACCGTTTGAGGTATATTTATGAAATTTGAAGCTGATGTTTATCATGCAAGTCTCAACACATGAGCCAAATTTAAAGTGTTAATGAACAGTACTTTTAGAGTGATGAGGAGTCAAAAGTGGCTCCAAGTGGTTCGTCTAAATATACGCACGGTGCAGTCCCCTCCCTGGAACTAGGCTTAACATGCTCCCGCAGGTGTAGAATATTAGCTCAATGTTCATTTAGTCGATTTTCTCCTGATGGGAACATGTAAGACAAAAATAAAATTTCCAATATTACAGACTTTCTAGAGCAGATGCCGCGAAAACTATACAAGATATAGAAAAACTTGACTATCTCACCTGTAGCAAATTGAATAAGCTTTTTTTGGTTCATAGTAGTCATGTCACTAGGACGCATAGTTTCCGAGGATTAAGCGAAAAACCGAAAAGTGGTACCTTTAAACCCCCCTCTCCCCGCCGGCTTAAGGGCTAAGGGCGGGGACTTTTGCTACGTTCACCTCCTAACCAATCTAAATAAAGTCCCGAGGTCAGAAATTGTGTTCCACGGATTTCTCTCTACCTACACCGTCGTTAAAGCATTCATTGACTGGACTATATAGGTAGGGGCTTATTAATAAAATAAACCATTTAAAATCATGAGAAATTATGGTAATTTTGGGATCAGTCCTTCATTCCTGGAGATCAAATTATTATTGTAAGCTCTTTCTGTAAGTAAGTATCGGAAATCCAGGTACATTGAAGTTACGAAGTTAGGTACAGGTAGGTTAATATTTGTAAGTTACCTGAAGTTTTATTATTAAATAGCCTGTTTTGCTCATCAATTATTTTACTATCCTGGTGGTCAACAATTTATACTTTTAATTATTATTTAAATTAAAAGTATAGATCGAATTATTATGAGTGAGTTCGCCAAACTTGTGCTGCGACAGGTTAGAAGAAAGAGAAAGACTTTTTTTATTTAGTCCAAAATTTAAGGGGTTTTTGTGTAAAAATGAATGACGAAAGGATGAAATAAAAAAAACATAACCCTCCGTCTGGCACAGTCGGGTAATGAAGATTTGGCTGTATGGCAAAATGCCTTTGCCATATCCTGCAAAAGGAACTATAAAAATATGAACTGTCAGTGTCAACTGTCAAATTTATTGAGCAAAAGCAAAAATATTTTTTGCATTATATTTTTCTGAGGGACAAGAAAAGGTAAAAAAGTGAGATCCAATATAATAAAACTATTGATTTCTTCAAATCAATGTCTTTGATAAAAAAGACTCGAAATGATGCAGTCAAAGCTGCAGTTACTTCATACCTTGAACGTCGAAATTACCCGGTAAGTATTTTTTTACATCTGCATTTTATTGTTTACTTTTCGCTCTTTTATAAAATTATCTGATTTTTAGGACCTCGATTTGTTTAGTAGCAATAATTCATTGAATAGAAGCGCTGAACAAATGGCAGTCGCCACAATAGTACAGTGTGAATCCAGCAGAGCAAATTCCATCTTGTTCTCTTGCATCAATAGTGATCCTGGCCAGTATGATGTTCAGTACACAAAGTGAGTTTTTACTTGATATGTCAGTTATTATTGAATTTCATTAATATTGGGCATTGTTTCAACAGTGTGTTATTTTTGTTCACACACATTATTTTTATTTCTTAGAAAAAAAGTGCAGAACATTTAAACTACCTTAGCATTTGTATATTGTATTGTTTATTTTATGCTTTATCTGTTTACAGATTAGTAAACTTCATCAAAGAGATAAATGTTGAGAAAGTTAAAAATGAATTACTTGGCTTACTATGTCCGTTGCTCTGCCATCTCTACCTTGAGATGCTGAGAGGAGGCCATGGAGGACAGGCACAAATGTTCCTCAAAAGGCACTCAGCCTCATTGCCCCAAAAAGACCTCTCCTACCACCAACCAATAGATGGCAACCTTCCCTCTGCTTTATATCGGCCCAACAGTTTAGAACAACTGTTCAATTCGTTGCAAAATGGCACAATTGATAATGAAACGCCTGAGAAAGATTTCATGAATCAAATACTCGATGATATTGGTTCCATTTACACTTTACAAGAAGTAGAAACAAGGCCTTCTATTGCTGCATTTAGGTATGTATTGTAGTACATATTTAAATGTCAAATTGTCCTTAGGGATGATGAGTGGGTAATGAAATCGAAATTCTATTTACTGACATAGGACTGTTATTATTTAATTATGAAAGAAAATAAAAAATATGAGTCCAGTATTTTCTAATTATCTGTCTGACGGACAAATAATTGAAATTTTGTCATCTAGCCTATTGTATAACCTATTTCAGATCATGCAAATACGATATTTACCTGTCTCAAGATGCTCTCAACATGCTCAAAAGCTATTTGGCCAAGCAAGGGCATGTCTTATTGATACAAGTACTGCAGACTTGGTTTCACATTGATATAAATAGTGACACCAATAAAAAGAATTCAGTAAGTGCCTAATAAACTTTTTCAACACCATTTTTTATTTTATTTTATTTGGTATTGTAAAGTAATATAATTTACAGGATGATGAAGATCAAATGGAAGAAGAAATGAATGCCACCAGAATGAATACAGAAGAGAAGGTACCTGATGTAAATGGTAATCCATTAATTTTCTCATAAACAGTTTAAAACCTAATAAAACCTTTGTTGTGTATTTTGTGCCATTATTATTCATTTAATGAAATGGCCACATAAAAATGTGTTTTTGTTGCAGACATATTCTCAAAATGTAATGGCCACACAGAATACCCAATAGTTGATAAAGAATTACGAGAATTGCAAGATGCTATAAGGGGGGTAAGAGAGTCCATGGCGCCACTTAAACTTTATAAAGTAGCTGCACCTGATTCTCAGTAAGTCATGAAACATTTTTGTACAAATTTGAAACTGGTTCAATGGACTTACTTTTGTTTACTTACATTTCTTTTCTCCACAGCTTAATATGTGCTACGACAGATCTGAACTGCAATTTGCTATGTGGTGGCTTCAGCAACTCAGAAATTAGGATATGGGACCTTGGACAAAATAATGTGAAGCGCATAGTGAACCGCAATATATCAGAGTTTGAATTGGCCTGTTTTGTTCCACCTGAACCTACACCCGAGGATAACACTTTGTAAGTGAAATATTCCTTAGGGCCCTCGCCCACGGTGACATTTTGTAGTGACAGCATCGCTACTAACGCGCGTTAGTCGCATTTGCAACGCACTACAGCACACGGCACACAGCGAGCGACCGCATCGCGACTGTATCGATGCGAACGCGCTACAGAATCGCTACAAAAAGTTGCCGTGGGAGAGGGGCCTTATTATCATAAAATATAATTTTAAAAATAAATATTTGTCTCCTTTCAATTTCTTGTTAGGCCCGATTTCCACCAAGGCAGAGCAGTGGAGAAGTGTTGAATAACCAATCAGATTTCATTATTTCCATTTATACGCACCGCGCTGCGCCACCGCCGCTGTCAAATTCTATACAAAAATTTGACGGCTCGACACTTCCCCGCATCCCTCCACCTTGGTGAAACCGGGCCTCATTTTTAACACTTAACATACATAAAGTAATTTAAAACCATTATCCATAGCTGCATAGGTATGATTTCCAGCTTTGTCTTAACATTAGCTTCAAACAAGGATTTCTGATGATTGTCTACTTTCTGTTACAGACAAGTGAACACAGGGCAGCCTCTTAGAGGTCACACGGGTCCCATCCAAGCGGTGAAGGTGCTAGCTCAGGAGCAATTGATCCTGTCTGTCTCGCATGATAACACCATGAGAGCGTGGCGACTTTTCGACTACTCTTGCGCATCTGTTTACAGGTACCCTTAAATACTACTAATGTATGTTAGAGCAGTTCTAATAAACCAAAATAATATATTTTTTGCAACCTTATGTTTCTGTTTATGGAATACTTACTTCATTCTATTCCATTGCAGGGGCCACAACTATCCAATTTGGTGCATGGATATTGCAGAAAATTCACCATTCATAGTAACAGGATCTCACGACAGAACTGCGAAGCTTTGGTCCCTAGACAGAACCTTCCCAGTAAGGGTATTTGTGGGGCACAATTCTGATGTCACGGTAAGTTTAAATTCGAAGTAACTGGCCAGTAATTTATAAGACTATTGCGCGGTCGAGTTAACTGCGTACCTGGCGGCGTGACATCGACGCTCAAGTAAAAACGCAGCTAACAAGGGGAGATGTGGTGAGTTTGAGTTGAGGGAGTCGCATTCCAGCGAGGTTCGCAGTATCTCGACCGGGTTGTGCTAATATCGTTATTTTTTTTTATTACCATACTCGTTTTGTGTTTAAATATTTTAACTACTCTATTATCATTTGCAGGCCGTAAAGTTTCACCCAAACGAGGCGTACATAGCGACAGGTGGGGCAGACCGCTCCGTGCGTCTATGGACCGTGTGCGACGCGCGACTGGTGCGGGTGTTGTGGGGACACCGTGGCGTGGTGCGAGCGCTCGCATTCGCACCGTCTGGCGACTACCTCGCCAGCGCTGGTCAGTATCGCTATCGCCACTCATAAGTAACGCCGCCCACTGGCCAGTATTTGCTACACACAGAAGCGGTCCAGCAGCAGCACTAATCGACCTTTCGAATCTTAAGCCTCGCATCCACTTTTTGAGACAGACTAAGGGTGCCAAAGGCTTCTAACTACACTACTATGTCTATGATTTTGCATTAAGTTTTATTTTTCCTTGCATTATACCTAATAGAATTAAAAACTGTGCACATATTTCTAAAATGCTTCATATTTGTTATAGGTGATGATAAGAAAATCAAGATATGGGATTTAGGAACTTGCACCTCTGTGCATGAACACAGGGGACACCATGGAAAGATCACTGCCCTCGACTGGTCAGCTGTGGGGAAAGCCAGTCTTACAAACAGAGTCCAGTCTGATCCAAGTGATTTGTCCATAGAGAATTCACTTCTCTGCTCTGCTGGAATGGATGGAGTAGTCAAAGTTCTATGGGATAATCATCCTAAGAATAAGTAAGTAAAAATGATAAAAAGTATTTCTATTATAGTTTATTTTTAAAACTCAATATATCGTAATGATGCAGGTTTGCTTCTACACCACTCAAATTAATTTTATCTGACAGTGTGTTGAGATGTGATCTCTGCTCACAAGTAGTACAAACATACTTCTTAGGCCCAGAACAGACGGTGAAACGCGACTGCAACGAAACTGCAACTTTCTGATGATTCTGATGAATGAAACTGAAACTAAGTTTCTAACTGGTCGCGTCATGTGTGGTCTCTCAACGGACGCTATGGCAGAAACTTAGATGCAACTCAAAAGTAACTAGCAGTTGCAGTTTCGTTGCAGTAGCGTTTCACCGTCTGTTCTGGGCCTTAGTCACTTGTAAATTTCCTTCACATCATTGTGTACAATGTGACTTGTATTTGGAAATATGTTTTGTATCTGTAACTTAGTTACATTTTTTAGAACTAATTATTCTAATTTATTAATTTTATTTATTTGTCTACAGACAAGTATCCAGCCAAGATGTGCAGTCTGCAACTTACAACACAAAATGCTCATATCTGGTAGATGTACAAGTCCATCCTGACTGGGTGGTGGCGATTGGAACAAAAAGATAAACATACTGTCACAACTTTAATATGTATTAAAATAAGTTCAATATTTACATGCTCTTTTATTTTCAACAATTATGACAAAAAACAATTAAGTGTCCTTCCTAAACATGCCTGTATAAAGTTATGTATTACATTTGTTTCAAAAAGTAAAACTCCTAATCATGTTCAAAATAACTTAATTGTTCTATCTCCAGGAAACTAATAAAAAAATTACTCATGATTTTATTTCAAGTACTAACACTAAATAGTAGTTTTTCTAGCTACAAATTATTACATAGATCTATTTTATCAAGTATCTATCTCATCATGTAATAAAAATATTTTCTAGGACTGTTACAATAAACATGTAAATGAAAATTATTTCTGAGGTACTTTTTTGAAGAAACTCATTAGTGTAGCTTGTTTCCCTTTTTGAGGTGAAGCTATCTTCTTTTTGGTATTTTTGGTAGCATTTTTCTTTTCTGGGGGTGAAACTTCTTTCTTCACCTTATTTATGTGTTGGACATTTTCTTTAATACTCGCTTCTTCCTCATTTTCAGAACAACTTTCATAGATTTCCTCCTTCTTAGTTAAAATGTAACCATCCTCATCAGTGTAGGTTTTATCCACAATCTTTCTTTTTTTCTTGGGGTTGACTATTCCTGAAGTTATTTTGACTGTGTTAACTAATGGAGTTGGTGGAATCTCATCTTCAGAGTCTTCCATAGCCACAGGCTCTGGTTTGAAAGGATCATCTTTCTCCTCTTCATCTTCACTATCAGAGACATGCAGAACTCTTTTTCTTTTCTTATCAACTTTGGCATTCTTTTTAATTGTATTGAGTGTTTTATTCTTCTCTTTTGCTGGTGCTACAGTGTCCTGTTTCTTGGATTCTACAACTTTCTTGGATTGTTCAGAAACTTCTATAACTTTCTCAGATTGTTCAGGAACTTCTTCATCCACATCCATTTTCTCAACTTTGACTTCAGTTGTATCCTTCACTAGAGGCGTTATTTGCTTTAAACTATTCTTTTGTTCTATTTCTTTAGTGCCATTTACCACTTTCTTAGCAGGGACACTATTAGATTTGTTGAAAAATCCTGCAATACCTTTTTGAGATTTGTTGACCTTTTTGTTGTCAGATTTCTGGACATTGTTGCTTGAAGACTCTTTTTTAGGTGAAATGGTTTCACTTTTAATAATGGGCTCCGACTTTGTTTCTTGAATCTTAGTGACTTGCTTGACATCATTTACTTTATTGTTGTCATTTTTCTTTTCTTGTTTGACTACTTTTGTACCAGAACTACTGGGTTTCTGCTCAATCATTACATTTTGTTGGCTGTTAGTTTTCAAACCTCCTATTTCTTCAGGTGACCTCTTAACACAAGAGTTACTCTTTACAAGTCCAGTGCATAGTGAAAAATCGGATAAGTTATTAAGTGCCATAAGTGAGACATTATCTACTGACGGTGTTCCCACGCTTACACTGTACACATGTTGGTAGAATAACACTTTCAGATTGTTTTTAAATTTGTCTAATTCTGTCTCGTTACAAACCGTAGTTTGAGCTTTATTGGTTTCTAACAATCCAGATATCATGTAATTAATGTTAAGTTGAATATCGGGGTCTTTCTTCTTTAGATAATCAATTATTTCTTTCAGAAGGGACTTGCTTTCGTTCACATGAATACACATTTCTTTGCTAAGTGATACATACGTGACTAGCTTCCGTTCGTCCAGCAACATCTCTTTCAGAGTATTCATATTTTCAGAAATTTTAACCATACTTTATTGGAATAAATGAATAAAAGTTAATTTGTTTTTTCAACGCTTGTGAACGCTACTGTTGTTTTTTGAGCGCACTTTTTTGACATTTGGAGATGACATTTATGACAGCTGACGCACTCTTTGTTTATAATATTTACCCATTTCAGTTTGGCAAAGGAGATCAAGTACACTGATCTTAAAACCAGCCTTGTTAAGGTCATAGCACACTTATCAACTCAGAAAAGTTTTGTATATGTCGGCGCCGGACACAGATGCTGCAAATTATTATTGATGATTAATAGTACCAATCTTAATATTATGTTATCTGTAGAAATCTGTAGAGCAGAAGGTTTGTGATTCCTAAACGTAACACCCGACTGATGCGCAGAAAAAGATAACTGTCAATCAGTTGTGTCATGTCAAGTGTGAGCAGGCGGCTGCGAGGTTATCTTTGAAAGCGTGTTGAGTTTGGTGGAACGTTAAATTGTAGGAAAAGTGATTGTCAACCATCCAAGATATTATCTCCTTGCCCGTTAACCCACGCCTATGGAGATTCCACCCCTAGAGTTCCTTCTGATAGAGACCCAGTGCCTTTATATACATTCGTAACTGTATCATTGTTCCCCTTTGTACCAGGGTGTGGAAACTTCCATACAACGGTCATCGAAGTGAAACTTGCTTCCAAACAGCGACATCGGTGAATAAATTCAAATACTTTTTAACTACCCTAAAACGCTCTAGATGTCGCTGCTCCTGTTTCCTTCATATTTTCATTTTTTTCTTAATTAAAATATATTTGAGAATATTGTTAATTACAATGTGAAAACTTTTTTTAAATGAAATTAATTTGTTTTAATTTAAAACTGAACATTGACATTTTTGTTATAATTTACATAATAGAGTAGTAGAAATTACTATTTAACATATGGCAACATTGTTTTTCCTCCAAAATGGCCGGTGTTGTTTTTGTTATGTTATATGCATTCTTGTTTTCTTAGCCATCATTTAAGTTTTCTGTGGCCCTATTAAAGTATTGAAGAGTCGTCGAGTCAAATTCAAGTTCATTCCTTCGTACCTGCTGCTGTTCTGGTTCATCGGAGTTTTGTTCGTTCCTTCGTGAATCGCGAAGAAACTTTCTGTTATGTTCACAAGTGATCTGAGTTTTCTCAATGTGCAAATGCTTTTTTAGTGTTGTTGAAAACTTTGCGAAAAGACGCTTTTGGTGTATAATATTATTATGTTATGTGTGTTCATAAAGTAAAATTATTAAATTCAAAAGTTTTTGTTTACTTATTTGCATTTCCATGTGCAATGTAGAATTTTTCCAAATCCATTGTTTTGAAAATAATACAATACGTACACCATAAAGATAAATATTTTCAAAATAATGGATTTGAAAAAATTCTACATTGTACATCATAAAAACAATAATTCAACTTGCTTTACAAAATACTTAACAACTATGTCGATTCTTCGTTGCTGCTTAGTAAACTACCCTTCGTATCACGTGTTCGATTGCCGGTGCGCTCCTCACGTTCCCTACCACTTTTTGTTCCTCCGCTTTATCGTAAAAAATATACAGGTATAGCCCGACCAGGAACATAAAAACCCTCGCCATGTTGCGGAAAACTAATGGTACTAATTTCTTTTAATGGCAACAGTAACTGAAAACTTCATTGACATGTCACCTTGCATGTCAGTCTATTGCTGTCAAAGTGTAAACAAACTTTATTTTAAATGTGCGCAATTGATTTTGTGTATTAAATTCCTAAAATCTTTTTATAGTCGTGAAAGAAAAGTGGTTCACAATGTGTTAAAGTATTTGTCGAAGAGTAATACTAAGGGTTCGGACAATATTTTCATTGAATAATGTTTCCGACAAAGGTTGTCAAATTGACTGACATGTTTATCGTATAGTACAGTCCACTATGAAAATTAGCTGTGGTTTGTTTCAACTACCTATTTTAAAGTTTTTGTCACTTTCTAAGTGTTGAATTTTATGGAATTGGGAAAGAAGTACCGAGTTTGAAGCGTTCATGAGCAGACATTGCAGTTGAATATTCAAGTTCTGAATTTGATTATTGATGAATAATAAAATAAATCCTACTAGCTCGATTGATGGTTTCATTTAATTTATTTAAACCAGGTTACCTATAATAATATTTTTTCGTTAATTTATGAAAATATCAAATTAGCCCGTAATCCTGAATCCTGATACATAAAGTTAGCCTATTAATTTAACACAGGTACGACTGTACTCAGTGTTGCACTATCAAATGCAATTGACGCGCCTCTATGCCAGGGTTTTTATGTTCCTGGCCAGATTATAACTCATTTATTTTTCGTTCCACTAACACTTACAATAAGGAATACACCAATATAGATATACTTAATATATCCCTACACAAATTGAAATTTACTCTAGCGCAAAGTTTTGATAGCACATAAATACTTTTTTTTTTTTTTTGGAAACACATGTATATTTTGAACTTGTATTTAATACATAATTAAGGATTTGTTTTTGATTGGTAAATGTGGGTACCTGCTTAAATTCACCCCATTTATATTAATGTTGTTTTATTCTTCTGTTCTCTTGTTTCTATCTGTACTTTTATTTGTTTAGCAAACTGATACGCGTCTGTTGAAATATTTTTTTAACAATAATGTACAATTACAGGCACTGTTTGGTCTATTGTAAAAACTTAATATTTATGTAAAACTTGTAACTATACATGACTGTTTGATGCCTTAAATAAATAAAAAAAAAAAAAAAAATTCTTTGAAGGTTATGAGGGCCTATGTGTGCGTGAACTGTGTGTATGTGTGCGTGGACTTTATGTATGTATGTGTGCGTGTACTATGTATGTATGTGAGCGTTACGTACGTAGGTTAAGTACAGGGAATTTAACACCAGGCTGTCAATTAGTAGGCTCAAAAATTTGACAGAGAGGGTTCTCTATTTCCTATGTATTACTTTTCTCTATGCCTTGTACCGTCAACATAATGGCGCGTGACGACTAGAGATGGGTAGTGGGTAAAAACCCATTTCACCCGATTGGGTTAAAACTGGGTGATTTGGGTAAAAACCCGGTTTTTACCCATTATCACCCATTCTGGTGGGTGAAAACAAAAATAGCGTTTTTTTAAAGTGAGAAGTGGTATTTGTTGCTAAGGGGGCTTTCTAGTGTTACGTAATGCAATCTGGGGGGAGAGGAGGTCTTGAAAAACGTTACAATGCGTTACAGTGGCGGATGGGCGGTCCGATTTCAAGTTTTTAAGCAGAAGTACTTTGTAGTTGGTGTTGTTATTTGTAACTTTATACCGTAATGTCATCAAAGTCCCCCCCCCCCCCTCCATGTCCTTGCCATGATCACAAATTATTGTGTTTCTACTAAATTTCTTCTAAATCGGTTCAACGATTCTTGAAATAACACCATTTTATAAAATAATTGGTGACATCATCATAACGTCATCAATTTTACGATTTGGCCACGATATTAATGCATATTAGTGTTAAATTTGACTTATTACTTATTAATCAATAAACTTAGATGAGAAAAATTCAATAAAAATAAAGAAAAGATACCAATTGAAATAATTATAAAATTATTTGTTTTCACCCGGTGTAAACACCCACGGGTGGAATGAAACGGGTTTTTATTGGGTTTTTACCCTCATGTGGGTTTTTACCCGGGTGGAAACCCATCTCTAGTGACGACTGACGTTGCGTTGACTGCGCGTGCGCTCGTTTTTGGCTTTTTAAGTTGTTGTGTGGGTATTTCGCCGAAACAGTAAATTTTCTGTGTCCAGGCAGGCGAACACATGTTTTTTTATATTTATATGTAAAAAACTATTTTTATGGGAAAGTTGATAAAAAGTTTTATTTGTTTTTGCTATTACAATAGCAGAAACTACAAATAATACCGTAGAAAAACTTAATCAAAAGTCGTTTTTCTAATTTCCTTGTTATGTCCATTACTGTTGTTTGCCAAAATGAAGGCACATTATAACAAATTGAAGCGTAATTTCATTCTAATAGCACTCTCTTTATATTGGAGAAACGTTTGGCTATCGGAAAATAAAATCTTTAAATGTCAAATACTTAAAGGAAGGAAATAAAGTGAAGTTAAGTTCTTGTCCGAGTCAAAAGTATAATTTCCCTGTGTCTTCTTTTCAACCATTGTAGTAACGAAACGAAATAACTTAGGATGTAATGCACTGCACCGTTACACTCGGCCATTTCGTCCCAAGAGGCCATCGAGGCAGGTCAGTACTTCGTTGATCAGTTTCGCGACAAATCGCATAAGTAGGTCCCTCCTTGGGTTTTTGTTTACTAAAAAGTCAATTTCTTTGGACGGTTTTTTGCAGCTAAACAATGGATTAATTTTATTGTTTATTTACACAGATGTAGTGTTTGTAGGGGTAAACCCATGATTTAAATAGTAAATGCATAGGGTAAATAGGTTTTTGTCTGTGGTGTCTTTTAGGCATAAATCTAATTTCTTTGGCCCTAATTTCCTTGTTTTCCGTGGCATAAAATGGCCTAGGAAATTATAAAAGACCATTTTTAATTCGGCGTAAAGTCTAATATTGAGTATTTCTTTATTGGAATAAGTTAAAAATTTACATTTTAAGAAATGGGTATCAGAATAGATATAGAACAACTTGTTTTTAACTATTAACTCAATCTACTGAATTTACCTTCCTTAGTTGTGTAAAAAGGTCGTAATGATACAATATTCATTGGTATGTTTGCTTGCGAAGGTACACAAAAATGGGTCGAACAAAAAAAAGCAAAGCACAGAAGAAAACTTAGAGAAAAAAATATTTATAATAATTTCCTTGGCTACCAAATATTCATGACCTTGTAACTTTGTTTCTAAAACGAATTATGACACCCCTTTTAGATATATTAGCTTAGTTTTTGCTACTTAATACAATGGGAAACTAAAAATAGTTAAAAACAAAAATATATTTCGTACCAAGGAAATTAGGCAAAATTGACCATTTTTGGCGAAATACCCGTGTGCCTTTTAACTTTCAATCGATAAATAAAACTATTCAATTAACAAATATTGAATAGTGCAAAAGACGCATCCCTACTGGGACTTGTTAAATGTCAACTTAATGTCAATTTGACAATTTAATGTTTCGGCCAGCCGCGATTTTAATTTTGAATGAAATTATTAATATTAATGTAAATACATAAATAATGATGATATTGGAATATATTTTAAAGTTCCACGATCAAGACTGTTTACAAATTATATCAGATGAAGACAATTTGGGCTATTTTAGTATCAAAATTGAGTGAGTGTAAACTTTTGAAGATTTCATAAATCTATTTCTAATTTCCAGTAAACTGATCATCAGGTATTAATAAAATGTTAATGTTATGAATTTACAGCTTTCTGAAACTTTTTGAAACTCATCCAGATGTGGGTGACAAAGTTCTTTGCAATCCTGTAGACAGTTTGCCTACTTGTAGTAGGGACATAATAAAGGCCCAACAAAAGATATTAGAACAAGACGAATATAAACAACAAGTGGAAAAACTAAATTTCAAGTCGTTAAAGAAGAATGTACATGCTAGATTCTTTGGTTTGCCAGTTTGTCCTGAATTACATCGGACTGTATTTCCAAAAAATATAGATCTGGGATGTTTTTTGAAGGTCACAGGTAAAAAAGTTGTTTTTTATAATGAATAAATTTTATTATTAGGTATAGTTGTTGCAATTCATGAAGGAGAGTGAGCTTTACATGTGTGGTTGCTCGCTACCATTCGTTTTTCAAAAGTTTTGGTAGACATTACACTTATTATTATTTGCATGTACACATACACACACAAGTAAAGCTCACTTGCCTTTGTGAGTTGCAAGAACTATATTTACTAACATAGCAGTTACTAAGTTTTCATTCACAATACTTTTTTGTAATGCCAATGTGTATCATTTAGTACCAAATAAATATTTTTTCTTTCTTTCTTTCTAAATTACTTTAATTAACAGATGTGCTTAAAAAACATTGTATGGACTTCTCTCTTCTCTGTACACAAGTTTAACTTGACCAAGTGAGAAAAAGAAAAGACTCGTTTGATTTATAAATCATTAATAAAATTAATTTTACAGGAACAGTTGTAAGAGTAACACAAGCAAAAATGTTAGAATATCAGAGAAAATATGTCTGCATGAAATGCAAGTATGAAAATGAAGTGGAAGCAGACTTTGAAAACAGATACATTTTGAAAGCACCAGCAAAGTGTGGGAATGAAGACACAAGGTGTAAAAGTTCAACTTTCACACAAGTTCACTTGGTATCAAGGGAACATTGTAAAGATTATCAGGAAATCAAAATTCAGGTAACTTTAAAGACTAAATACTAATACTTATAGAATAATTTAAAATTAACTATCACCTCTACTCACATGTTGTTCTGACCATTCACTATTAGTTTGTACAACTCTGTAAACATTAAGTAAAATAATATTTTTTCACTTACAGGAGTTAGTAAATAAGTTAAGCATAGGAACTATACCTGGATCCATGTGGGTAGTACTTGAAAATGATCTGGTTGACAGTTGTAAGCCTGGAGATGATGTGAACATTTGGTAAGAATTGCTGAAAAATACCAATATTTTTGAATTCAGATAGGATGAAGTGTGAAATCGCTTACTATATCTCTCTCTATAACTCAGTGGTAACAGCTGTCACTTAAAAAAACAAAGCTCATAGGATCTTGAGTCCTTCCTGAGACAGTAGATTTTTCCATGAAAATCGTTTACTAAACCAATCCTCCTAACAACACAGTGGTACAGTTCGTCGCCGGTGGCGTCCTACCGCCCAGAACAAGAAAGCTGAAGTGGAGTTGGTGCTCCAAGCCAACTTTGTGGAAGTCTGCAATTCTCAACAGTCAGATGTGGTGACTGCTGCTCCTGATGTCAAAGAATGCTTCAGCGAATTCTGGTCTAAGTTCGAAGGTTGTCCTTTGAAAGGACGAGACCGTATATTAGCTTCAGTGTGTCCTCAGGTGAGTTTATTCTACTTCTTTTAGTCCACACTTGGACATGTCTTTGCAAAAAGACGCGTTTGTAGCGTTACGCGCGTGCGTAATACTCATTTTACCTTTGTGAAAACAATCGTGCCTGTTGTCCTTTCATTGCATAATTTGTTCAACTCAGGAATTAAAGATTTGTGGTGTCAAGTAAAATTATGATTTTACCAAATGTTAAAAGGAAATAACTCAGAAGTTGACATTAATAATTTAAATTAAGCTCACATTATAAAGAAACTAAATAATCATTCCAGGTCTATGGCCTCCATTTGGTCAAACTGGCAGTGTTGCTGACTGTGATAACAGGCTCAAATCATATAGCAGAGAGTGAGGTGGAAAAAAATACGTCACCAGACGACAGCCATACTACTAGAGTGCGCGGGCAGTGCCACTTGCTGTTGGTAGGCGATCCAGGTAAACAATAGTTTTATAATTAAGTGGATTGATGATCTAGTAAAGGTCGCGGGACCTGGATGCGGGCAACACAGGTCCTTGTGGAAATCTTTGGGGGAGGCTCTTGTCAAGCAATAGACGTCCTTTGGATGAAACCTGCAGCGACACATCTATGTAAAAGACATGTTTCGTTAAAACACCAAACCTTGACTTGAGACCTAGGCTATCAGGGACTTTATTAGGTAGTAAACAGACCCTTATTAAATATTTGCATTTCAGGCACCGGCAAGTCACAGTTGCTACGTACGGGAGCGGATCTCACCGCGCGATCTGTGTTCACGTCTGGGGCGGGAAGCACTCGTGCTGGACTCACTTGTGCGGCGCTTAGGGTAAGAAGCTGAAGTTTACTTACTTACCTATACAGCTAAAGGCCGTATACAGAAAGAAAACTGGAAACTTATTAGCGCTGACAAGCGCTGGTAACCCGCGCAGTATATGAACGCGCGCCGATAAGCACTGAACGGCGCCGACAACGCGCTGGTCAGCGCTGGATGCTGCCATATAAAATGCCATTCAACTTGCTTCCTTTGTGAAACGGACAGCGCTAACAAGCGCTGGTAAGCGCTTATAAGTTTCCAGCTTTCTTTCTGTATACGGCCAAATTCTGCGAAAGCTTATTTTGTTACAAGTATTTTGCATTAAATTTTAATATTTTTGACTATAAGTGATATTGTTCTATTTTGTACTATCAGGAGGATGGCGAATGGCAGTTAGAAGCGGGAGCTTTAGTGCTGTCAGACGGCGGCGTGTGCTGTATCGACGAGATATCTCAGCTGCGCGAGCACGACCGTACCGCCATACACGAGGCTATGGAGCAGCAGACCATCTCCATCGCCAAGGTAAATGATACTACTGTCCACTGCTGGACAAAGGCCTCCCCTAAGGATTCAAAAATCAAAAAAATCAAAAATATTTATTCAGTTTAGACCACAAGTGGCACTTATGAACGTCAATAGAAAATAGGAAAAAAAAAAGAAAAGGTAGCCCTTATGGGGCACTTTACATGTCTCCTTATCTTTTGGGCCCTACCAGCGCTTCGAGACAAACATATGGCAAGTGCTGTAACGACCGGACCGGTGATTTCCATAACGACCGGTCCTACGCTGTTCGCTTTCTTCCAGCAACATTCGCCCAGTGACGTAACTACAGGGGGCCCCGAATCCAAAGGGCCGAGCTAAAAAAAAATGATCTAAGTAAAATGTACACGTTAAATGGTTTGGGTTACCGATTCGAAATGATAGATGATAGTAGGTACTTATTCATACGTGCTATGATACCAACCAAGGGGCCAGGGCCCCCCCTCAAATGCCACGGGCCTTGGAATGAGGGCTATCGTTTTTATACTTAACAGTTGGCACCCCTGGCGATTGACAGGACCTTACTCTACAGTGGCGCCATCTTGATGAGTGCAAATACGATAGTCCTCCTACCACTTTAGCGCTCACAAGTTGGCGCCACTGTCTTCGCTACTAGCAAGTGACAGGACCTTACTCTACAGTGGCGCTAACTGGTAAGCGCTAAAACGATAGCCCTCATTGGATGGTATAGATACGACACTGCTTTCACCAGATCTTCGGTCCACCTAGTGGGGGCCTAGTAATACCTATTATGATGTAGTTAGGGACAAGTTATGCAACAGAAATTATTAATTTCTGTCTGATGCGTTCTAAGTGTTCGAGCACGACCCGATTTTAAGTCTTTGTTTTTTTCCGCAGGCTGGCATCGTTTGCAAACTGAACACGCGTTGCGCGGTCATCGCCGCGTGCAACCCGAAGGGCCACTACCAAACTGATCAGCCTCTGAGTGTTAACGTATCGCTCCAGACTCCTTTGTTAAGTAGGTAAATGAAAATTTATTGTTATGTGAATTCGACTTTAAGGTCTAGGGTCAAGGTTGAAGGTGGTATGACAAGGGATGACTAAGCTAAAACTAAGAAGAGATTTTGTTTCAGGTTCGATTTGATATTCATTCTTTTGGATTCCAAGAACAAAGCATGGGATAAACTGGTTTCGTCATACATTTTATTTGGAGATTCCAATTTAGCTTCAAAAAAAGAGTGGAGCCTTGAAAAGTTACAGGTAACTACTTATTTTTTGCTAATAGATAATTTTCTTTACGGCTTATAAGATGAAAAATCTATTGAGAAAAGGTTTGATGTTATACAGAATATTACTAAATTCCAGATGTACATAAGCTTAGTGGGACCCCGACCGACAACCATGACGAAGTCTGCCAATACGATACTGCAGTCTTACTACATGACGCAAAGAAAATCGGAATACAGGGACCCGTCTCGTACCACTGTAAGAATGCTCGACAGTTTAGTAAGGTATGTATTGTGTTGCGTGTTTCATTTCAATCATTCATATTACAGGTAAAATTGTGTTAGTTTCTGTGTAGTGGAGCGGGTATAGGTTTTTTTTTATTTACATTAAATGCGACAAGATTTTTAGACTAAGAATCACAGTTACATTATGTTATGTTATCTGTACTATTTCACCAGCCAAGGAATACACTCGCCTTGGTGTTGATAGAATTGATAGCTATTGATTGTACTTCAACATTTTTTATCATTGTCATTCATTTCCATGGTAAGATTGGTAATTAATTTTTCAGGTGTAATTTAAAAAACAAATAATGGTTGATGCTATGATGAAACTTTATAATTTTCGTGTTTCAGGCTGTCGCAAGCTCACTGCCGCCTTATGTTCCGCACAACCATACTGCCAGTGGACGCCATAGTAGCCGTCTCCCTTGTAGACCTCTCCATGCAGGACTGCACTTTGAGTGACACGGTGGATGCATTACATTCCACGTTCCAACGGTGCCCCGACTTTGACTACTTGTGTACAGCAAAGAAACTACTCACAAAACTAAAACTACCTGACATATGGCAAAATGAACTGTTATACTACGGAAAATTGCTCCAAGTAGATCATAAGACCTTAGAAAATGATGTCGATAAAGGAAATTATCAATTGTTCGCTAAATACGATGACGTCACAGATGATAACATTCCACTATCTGCTACTTTGGTGACCAGTTCATATTTTAACGGTAAGAAAATGCGGCAAAACTGTGATGATGAGGATGCTTTCAAAGACAAAGAGAATACAAACAATTTTAATGATGCCAATGTGAACAGTAAATTCGCTGAAACATTAAAGAAACATGCAACATTAAACAAAGAAGAGAAAGAAATACCAAAATTAGTGAAGAAAAAGAATACAAACAAACGGAAAAGAAAAGAGGTGACTATTGATGTAAAGCTGGTGAAAAATAAGAAATTAAAGAGATCTAAGAAAACAGAAGCAAGTTCAACAGATAGTGAGGAAGACACAAGAGATGAAACATTTATTCTCAATGCTGTACCCAGTGTTAATGACATATTTTCTGAATTAGGAATAGATTTAAAATTTGAAAGTGAAAATCATGATGATAAAGATAATTTAGAATTAAGAAACAATGAGGAATCAGATAATCATTTATATGAAGGTAATATTAGAAAAACAAACAAACAGCCTGACCTAAATAAAATGGAAAAACATACTGAGAAGGGAGAATCATCTACAAAAAAACAAACTGAAATGAAAGTAAACAAAAGTACAGAGAAAACAAAACCAGCAAAAGAATCTTCAAATGGTGCAACTTCAAATAAAACATTAGATAAATTGAAACAATTTCAGTTCACAGAGAAACATGACCTGAGTAAATTTTATGAAGAAAAAACTGAAAAACAGTCGCCAAGTAAAAATACTGTAGTGAAAATAGAAGATATTAGTACAGTTAGTGTTCCTTGTTCATCCAAAAGTGCTGCAAAACCGAAGTCGTCAGTAACCAACTCACAAATATCGATATTTGAAAGCTTCTGTGATGAAGATAAAACAGAAAAACAGTCGCCCAACAAAAACGCTAAAGTAAAATTAGAAGATTCTAGAGTTCCATGTTCAGCAAACAGTCCTAGCAAACTAAAGTCAGTAACTAACTCACAAATATCAATATTTGAAAGTTCAGACTGTGATGAAGAAAATATAGAAAAACAATCACCTAGCAATGTTCCCAGTATAGAAAACAGTGCTACAAAAGTGAGATCAGTGCCTAACTCCCAAATATCAATATTTGAAAGTTCAGACTGTGATATAGATTTAGATATCTAAAGATTAAGGAATCATGAATTTACAGTAGTTATTTTTTAAATAAAACATGTTGTTAAAAATATTGTTTTCTTAAATGTCTACATTATTGCACTATTAAAACAAGTTTTCCATGGATTATTGAGTGTCAGGATCCACAGCTCCAGATTTATAAGGGTCTTTTTCATAATTTTCTATTAGTAAATTCTTAAACCTTCTTGCTGTGACCACAATATTATCTTCTGTAGCAGCTACATTTATAATTTCTACTCTTGATACATATAAGTGGTCAGGGTTTTTGGGACTGACTGATTTGATCACGTCAACCTCATCTCCAACTTTTACCTATGGAGAAAAAATATTAGGATCTTGATAAAAAACTTTAGTAACGAAATAATTTGTATTGCATATTAAATAATGGATCCTTACCGATGCACTCTTTTTGAGAATTTTCTTTCCATTTACTCTTATTTTGCTTTCATAAAAAACTTGCTCTATTTTGCTGTAATCAATTTTTTTACATTGAATACACAGCTGAACTAAGATATTGGAGAAAATATATTTATAGACAGGATTTAAATATTAAATAAATATTGTTGCAATTCAGGAAGGCGAGTGAGCTTTACATGTGTGGTGGCTCGGTACTGTTCCATTTCAAGTTTTAATAAACGACACTATAGTTATGTGCATGTACACCTACACACACAAGTAAAGCTCACTCGCCTTCGGAAGTTGCAAGAACTATACTTACTTCCTAGCTACCCCAAGTGCCGATTTCAGTATAACATCAGTGCGCATGGTAGTGGTGTTGAATTTGACTACTTTGGAATCACGTGACAAAGAAGAATCATCGGACTGTACATCACCTTCGTCATCAGAGTCCTGTGCATGTTGCTGAAAGAAACAAGAATCTAGATAAAAAAATAACACAAAGATTTTATTCCACAAACAATAACACATCGGAAATAGCTCAATTATTAAAAGTTAATGCTTCCTAATACAAAATGTTTACCTTTTTAGACTTAAATCGCGAAGAGTTTAGCATAATCGGAGGATATTTAACTACTGTTGAGGTTATGTTTATGTTTTTTAACATGAAATTGTGTACGCATCTTTGGCTTGATACTTGCTTATATATATAATTATTGATGTAAGATGGTCTTATTACACGCCTCCATAGCGAATTCATTTTTAAATGAGTTGTTTTAATTAAAATTAAAGTTGAATTACACAATCACAAGGACGCAAACGACGCAAATCACACAAAACAAAATGTCATTGTCAATGTCAGTTGTCAATATCAGCTGTTTTTACTTCTTCTTTTTTTTTTGATGATGTTGGCAATACACGTCGAGGTCGACTTGATTTGTGCCATTTTCAAGTATTTATGTGATACGAGTTACAAAATGAGATCAAGTAATGATATAATGATAGATGATACCCCTTCCCACCCTTTGAGTCTCAGTAAAGTTGTGGTGCTTTACAAGGAGGCTTTTTAAGGAGGTCTCACTCCTATGGACAACTTGAGAGAACCAGAAGAATCATGATGCACTGTTCTGCTTCACTCGCCCACACTCATGCACGTTCACGAACACTTAATGGTTAATAATCCACCATTATTACACATTAATAGTCGCCCAAACACGAATTTGAGGAAATAAAACAAAACCGCTAACATGACGCTTCACATTCCCGCCAAGAAGTCCCTGTTTTTACTTTTTTTGTGAGGATACCACGTGGTCCATACAAACTATTCATCAAACCACAGAGGAAGATTCAAACTAATGATGATGGACGACGACAATTTCTTTCGTTAGTAAAATGTATTGCACGGTTATGTTATGATGCATGTTAATCGATTACATGCGCGCTTAATAATTATTAATCTTTATATCACAATTAATATTCAGCTAATAGAAATAAAATAAAATGCTATTGTATTTACCATGCCGCTATTTGACGTCATTTCAGTTTCCCGCCAAGAATTCGCAGTTCGCACCGGTTCACAGATTAAAAAGTATGTTGCTTGCACCCAGTTTGGTTTGTTTGTTGTTTGTTGCACAGTGACAGATGAGGCCAAAGAGCATAAAAGAGGATGAGGCTGTTTGATGTGATCTCAATGCCGGTCTAGATTTGATTGAAAAGCTATTAAAAAGTGATTAAAATCAATATTGCAGCGTTACATTGCACATTATTTGTATTTTGTACATTTATTAAGTTTAATCTTTGATTTGCACATTTCTTCTTTAATTGAATTGTAAAGTTGGTGAAGTGAGAACCAAGGTACAGTTGGTGATATTTTTGAAGTAAATTGCATTCACACAACTGCGAAGATGAGGTGTATGGTTTGTAATAAACTGGGGCATCATTTATGCAATCCCGCCGAACAGGAATCAACTGCAAAAAAACCACCATTGGCTTTAAAAGTAGAAGACATCCAAAATGCTATCGCTTCTGGCTCCGTACCAGACCCCTTTGATGTTCCTTTGAAACCAGCAGACGCCGATGATGGCTGGTATGTAGATTCAATCGCAAGCTACCACATGACAAACGACATTAAAGTATTGAACAATTTTGTTCCATACACTCCAAGGGAAATCATTCGATACAACCAGAAAATGTATAGTGAGGGATATGGCCATGTGAACTTGCTGCTTAAAGGACAAAAACACGCTTTAAGGCTGCGTAAAGTTCTTTATGTTCCACTATTGATAAGAAACTTGATTTCTATAAAACAGATGACAGATAAGGGGCTGGTGGTGACATTTTGCCCTAAAGGATGCTATATCACTGCTGGCAAAGATCTGGTTGCAAGGGCCTCAAATGTCCACAAACTCTTCAGACTTGATGCTATCAGTCTCATGCCTCGTAAAGGTGTCAAGCTGGCAGGATCAACGGTGCCATCGCGGGAGCAACGGGATGGTGATGGTGATGTAGAGAGTGATAAAGAAGATACAGACGTGGATAATACCATAGCTTTCTAGATTGGTTGGAGGGTTATTTATTTACTTAAGTATTTAATATTCATATCCAATTATTAAAAGAAATAAATAGTACTAAGGCAAGTAATTTAAATAAAAATTCTGGGATACATTTGAAAGTTTTTATTGACTATTAGAAATTATATTGATCTAACTTCGACATTTCATATTTTCATTGCTTAATTTCTAACACGGTGTAGATCAAAATTAGCACAAATGGAAAACTAAAATATAATTTAGTACTGTACCACTCTGTTCTGATGCTTTTGCGAGTGTCATTGAGTTTGATTCCCTACTAAAGAGCATTGTGTCAAAATTGCCCAAAAATTTTAGTGCTCATGCGGTGTTACAACTTTAAGAGAAGATGATGTGTGCATTTGGTCAGAAATGAAATTTTTCACCAAATTGTTTAAATAAGTTTGGAATTTATCTATCAAAATTTAAAAAATATATCATTTAATGATTAAAACCTTATATTAGATTATAAATTTATGAACATTAATGTTTAAGAAACTTAAGTTATTCAGAGTAATAAAATTTTGTAATACAACATTCATACTAAGTAAAATTTTTTGTAAACAAATGGGTTTTTTTAACATCATTTTATAAATAAAAAATCCAATTTGTGGTTGGATAAGCCTACATACATACAGACACAATTCTTAAGTTGTCTTCAAATATTTTTTGACTTAAGACTTAATAAAATAAAAACCTGATATTTAATATTTTTCCTTTTTCTAGTCATGTGTACAAAAAATCTTAAGTTTATTATGTAAAAAAGTAGATTTATTATTATAAAAGGTAATGTTATTTTTATTGTGTTTGTTTATTCTAAGTGTAAACAAATTTATGTGTATTTGTGCCAAGACGTTGGACCTAAACTGAGCTTATTATGTAAGTTACCTGTTTATAACTGATTAAACAGTTTGCTTCTCATTAAGTTTCTACGTATGTATGTATTTGTGGTATTGCATTGGCAGTATTGGAGAGATTTTTTTTTTCATAGAAGTTTTACGGCTTTGGATAATGGAGAGAGATGTAAAAACCATAAACACAGAATGGTAAACTCACTCAATAGGTGGCGTTGTATGAATGCGATTTTAGGATTTAGAGATAAAGTTTTTGAATGAATTTTAATGAAAACTTCGTTTTGTAACTCTGTTCAATAATAATTATAATATTTGTAATCAGGTCAGGTAGCATATGAATTTGTGTAATCGTAGTTCAGACCTACCTATTTGTAAACTTAGATTTTAAGTTACCACCACCACAAAATGACAAACTTTCTCAATATATTTTGAACTTTATTTTATCGATATAAAATGTGTCGAAATATAAGGGTTCAAAATGATTTATGGATTTAGTCATTTTATGGTAGGCTCATGCGTACACACAGTATATTATAATATTTCTCTAGTCTCTACTATCGATGTCTACCTTCAGTAGCCGTATTATATTACCGTATTAATATTATATCAGTGTTATACTTAATGGAATAAATTCTCTTAATAATAAAATAAATATTGTTGTTTTGTTAATCACCCATTTAAATAAATTAGATAATGTTGATTTATTAAAGCTAGGCGTGCTGCTCCGATTCAGATGGCGGAGTTCCAAATTCATGTATTTATTTACAAAATAATTTTCGTAAATTTTTGTTATAATTATTTCATTAGTTATTTTCTTCTATTCGCATATTACTTAGGTAGGTACCTACTTGACTCTTGTCTTGTCTATCGTGTAATTCTGTAAAACTTTGGAGTAAGTACCTACTTAGGTACTTATATCGGAGTGAATTTTGCGTGTTTTGCATTATTTTAGTAAGTTTTTTATATGCTATTCCTAGTACCTAGATACTATGGAACTATCTAACAGATCATGCATTATTCTAAACTGACCCTTGAAGTCCGAAAATAATCCTTCAAGTGTGTACGTACTGGTAAAAATAATAAATTTTACGAGTCGTCGATTCTCACCGCAGTTTGAATATGAGGGCGTAACCGCGGTGCACGGCGCATGGCCGTTCACAATCGTTCTAAGACCACCCCGCTCTGAGTTAACTAGTGCTGTTGATATATCGAGTATCGATAGAAGAGTCGCTAGTGCAGCGCTGCATGCAATTTTTGTATGCTATTTTGCTTTCATATTAGTAAAAGTATAAACCACGAAAACGCGCGGCATAAGCTCATGAATAGTCTATTTTGTGGTCTGCGCCTAGGCTAAATCTGATACCTGGGTTATGGTGACTCAAACTATCCACATCATTGAAGAAAAACAGAACGATCAAGCACACTAAGTTGTTGGATGTAGAATGTAGGTAGAGTATCGACAAGTAGTCAGGTACTTGTCCCATCACTCCCGGCGAAGACTGCACTTGCACAGATGAGATGCACTTGGCCTTTGTTTATCACACTTGGTTCACGTCAAAACTGTAACTGACATGATTGGTTATGTTTGTAAAGTATCGGCGATACTTTACAAACATCAAAGCGTAATTACAATCACGTGGGCGATACTGTATCGCCCACGTGATTGTAATTACGCTTTGATGTATTGACGACCTACGACTACAACAAACGACTTGGAAGATTAGGGGGCTGATCGGGTTGAGGCTAAAATTGGTTCATTGGGCTGTCTTATAATGGTTCCTTGAATCAAAACGGTATATTTACGTCTTGCTATTACCATTCTTTCTTACGTACGACAATGTTCAATTTTGTCCAATGAGTGACTTTTGGAACTGAACTTTCTTTTACCCAAAAAAAAAACAAATCTGGCAAAAAATACTGTACCATCAGGAATATTGACACAGATACCCGGGAGCGCGTGTCTCGGGCCGTGGGAGAGACACTCGAGTCCGTCTGTATTGCACCGTGTTATCTCACTACAGGCGTCACCGTAGGGCTGGTAACTGGATGTTGTCTTTTTTTTCAGCAGCTTATCGCCTAGCCACACCTGAAAATAGCGGCTGCTAGTTCTAGTTAAATCGGGTCGTATTTTGAATCGACAAAACGTCATGCATGCCTAATATAGATTCGATTTGATGATCGGTTGAATTTAAAATTTAGACCAAACACATTCAAAGACAGGCCTGATGAAATGTTGATATTAACTGTTAGGTGTGCTAACTTAATAAGACGCATCTCCTATTAAGTAGGTATTTACCGTTATTTCAGCGCATTAAGTTTTTTACTTTAGTCCTGCTTTTAATACCTACATAGTTAAGCTAAGTATTTCATAATTTATAATTTTTGGCAACCCTATGAGCCAGACAGACACCAAATGTACACACCTCGCAATCTCATCGATAGTAATAATATGACTGGATTTCCGGGCGTGTATTTTTATCCACCAATTCGCACTTGAGCGGCAGTGTCCATGTCTGGTGTAGTGTTGATAGGATTTTCCTTTTCTGAATTTCAGCCAAGTTAATAGAGAAACAGTAGGATTTAATAAATATTTAGTATCTACGATAAATATTTCAAGTTTAATTAGGTAAGTTGGTTAGGCTCTTCAACTGACGAGAAATATTAGACAAGAGGTCTTAGTCACGAATACCAAAGCGTTTGTTCCTAATACGTGCTTATTAAGATAAATTATTATTCATGACATTTGTGAGAAGCGGTATCCAGACTTGACCCTCATCTCAGTTTTGACACATTGTTTCTCAAATATTAATGGCATCTCATGCTGGAGGGGAACTAATTATAGAGACATTCTCGCGTTACAACAACAAAAGGATCTCTTAAAAAGAGGCTAGGCATAATCACGGCCGCAACGAACAGTCAGCGCCCTGAGACCATTTAAAAATATAACTCTCACTTTCATAGCAATAATTAAGAGTATGTCATACAAAGCGTAGTGCAGTTATGTGTTTCAGTAGTCTCCGTTTGTACGACCACTGGACATAAGTTCAAATACTACTACTTACAGCAAATTATTTGTTTCATGTTCGGTACATCATATTACCTATATCGGTAGATTCGGTAGTTATGAACGTTAAGGTTTAATGCATAGCGCTATTTAGGCTTTATATTGGGGTTAGTTTAATAATGTAACAGTTTTGGACATCCAAAATATTTAACCGAAATATATGATAGGTACCTAAATGTTTTTATGATCTCTTAAAGATTTCCACAACAATCGTTTCGAAAATTCTTGGGGGAGGCCTTCTTGTCCAGCAGTGGGCGTAATTTGGCTGACGCGAAAGATATTACTAAGACGCTAATGATATTACTAATTGAGCGATGTGAATTAGTTACTCTATCTGTCATCTCTTAAAAATCATGAGTTACCTACTGTCTTCACTTGCACTGTGGAGCTCAAGAATCGTCCACACTTTATCACATTATACACGGTTCTTCTCTTAGCATGTGGACACATGTCTCCCATTCGGAACGATCTTTTTATTTTCGTATTACGATTATGTTTACGGCGAGTTCAAAGGGGTTTTTAATTTGACACAGTTTATGGTTGTCCCGTTCTGACGGCGATAAGGGGAATAGACGCAAGTGAGAGGCATTAATTAAATAATGAAATGGAACTACATAAGTCACGGATGCTACCGGTTATGTAGATAGTAACTTGGATATTTTGGTTTCTGGAAAATATTCAAATAAAACGGTTAGAGATTTCTTAATCTACAAACCTGCTTAGGCGGTAACAAAGGCGGCAGCACGATCTAAAATCGAATAAAACAATTAAAGACTTATGCAACTCGAAAAATGCAGTAACATTCAGGCAAAGAAATTAAGTTTCAAACAGAATTATTAAAAAAATACGTCTACTTAGTTCTTAATCTGCTAACTCTACAAAGTGCAAACAAAGGTAGAGAATTGCTTCAATACCATTTTCTAGACTCCTTTGCAACTTGTTCAACAAATTAGTGCCAATCCTGCTTTCAGTGTTTAGATTAAAAGCTTTGGCAAATCAAAGCTTTTAAAGGGGCTTTGGGTCGTAACTTTAGACGGTTAAATTGTTTTTAGTTTTCTTTAGACAGCTTTTAAGCAAACTTTTGAAAAGCGAATTTGTTGCAGGCGCAAGAAATTTCGGCATGTATAAAATTTAGCTAACTAGGTAAGTACCTACCTACTGACCTATTCATGTAAAATTTTATTACCAATTGTAGTTTTTAAACTAACTTACTTATTTATAATGGTAGGTATTCTACGTTGTTGAATGATAAGGTGAAATTGATTTAAATAAATAATGAAATTGTGCTACTTCTATTGTAAATAGAATGCTGCTGTTAGTTTAAAACTCAGTATTTTAGTGGGTTAGTTGAAAATTAACATTTAATTTAATCAATTTGAAAACAAAAACACCCCTAACGAAGGCAAAGGATTCAACCTAAGCCCTAAACAGAACCTACTTTGTATTTAAAGGATTCAAAGCCTAAGCCTTGTTGTACTAAACTAAACTTTGAATTTCTGTTTAGATATTATTTGTAACACCTTGTATATCGGCAGCGGCTCGCCTACGGAAGTTATGAATACCCACGCTCAGGTTTCAGTTAATGTTAACATGGCAACAGCTACCGGCTCCAATAAACCACTTTTAGGTCTATTAAGCGTGAAAAATAGGCTTATTGTGATATTTGTGATGTAGGTAGTTTCACAATTTAAACTTGCGAACGCTTGACTTCACGTTTTATGTTTCGCGGTGAAATAGGTCTTTTTGATGAAAAGAAAGCTATGAGTTTAGGTATAGTTTCTTTCAGTACCTACTATCGGCCACAGAGTTAACTAGGTGGGTGGCAATGGGTATTGCCGGTCATGTCGTCTCGTTCTATCGCAAACAATCACCATTTGATGAGAGCGAGAGCAAAAACGGAAATGGATGGTGAAAAGGGGGCCATTTGGCAACTAATTGGTTTTATTTTTTTTTATTTTGCGAACAAGCTGCATAGTTTACAATCTTAGCATCTTTGCGTTCATTAAAAATTTGGTGATAAATCGCGTTAAAAACCTAGAGAACGCCACTAGTTGGATTTCCTCATGTTTTCCTTCAGGCAACATTTTATTTTAAAGTTTTATTTTATTTCAATTACTATCAGCATTACCTAAATCAGGTTAAAGGCACCAAAACTAACTTAAGACAACTGAGTGGCTTAAGTATCAAGCTCTACTTCCGGAAATACCCAAAACGTCTTAGATCCGTACCTCTAGTAGGAAAAACTTTCGAGTTCGTTTCGTTGCGTATTCAAAGTGTCATCGAAAAATTTTGTATGAAAAATTAAACAGCGCCCCCTATATTATAGCCGCCCTAGGGGGCGCTGTTTAATTTTTCATACAAAATTTTTCGATGACACTTTGAATACGCAACGAAACGAACTCGAAAGTTTTTCCTACTAGAGGTACCGATGTCAATATCAAATCATGTGCGCCACCGAGCTGATAGCCTCAAGGCATCTGACAGCCGCAATTGATTTGGGGAGACTAATTCGATTGCTCGATTCCTCATTGTGGCTTTGGTGGTGACCTGGTAACACTGATACTTTATTAATTATCGGTTATTTTGAATTTACACAAAATAATATAATAAAACTGTCATTTGGTCGTCGTCACTTTATTATTATGTTAGTAATCAAGAAAGATATAGGTAGTCGTTGAGACGCAAAATAAGAATTTGTTTGGAACAGTCAAAAATCTCTCATAGGATCCAAATGATCGATACTAAGATGGTGACGCGGACGTTTCGAGAGGCACCAACATAAATGTAGTACCATCACATATTATGTAGATAGACATAATTAGACAATCGAGAATTTAGGACCTGTTGCCACGCCCAACACAGGTTTTCTCTCAAGTATGCAATTTGGAGAAGACAGTGTCATATTTTTCTGTCAACCGGACTCCGCAAACCTGATAATCGACTTGACGGCCAAAATACAATAATCGTCAATAACCTTAGATAACCAGCACTTTTTAATTAGTCATGTAATGGTTAAGTAATATCCTCAAATGCAAATCACAAACTGCTTAAGTATAATGTCAAATGAGAGGATGAGTAAAAGTTTATAAATTGCAAATAGCAAAGTAGGCAGGCAATGTAAAGTTCTTGCAACTCACGAAGGCGAGTGAGCTTTACTTGTGTGTGTACGTGTACATGCACATAACGATAGTGTAATGTCTATCAAATTTTTTGAAAAATGATCAGTAGCGAGCCACCACACACGTAAAGCTCAGTCGCCTTCGTGAATTGCAAAACTATAATGAAATGGAACTTATTAAAGACTCCATTATCTTTCCTATACCTACCTATGATCTATTAGTAGCTATTAGTGCAACAGGCCACTCTCGTACCCTCGAGCGAACTCAATTCCGATTTGTCGCCCGAGATAGCGTATCGTTTATCAAAGTCGACACTTCATCGCTACCAGAGTTAGGGCTACTGGACCGTTAAACTAACTTTAGAGAATCTAATTATACGTCAGTCTCAGATGAAGGATGTTCATAAGATGGGCTATGGATTTTTTAACGCTGTCATTAGTGGTCATTTGATAGGTAGGTACCTACTCAGAATTAGTATTTATGAATTCTTTGAGGGTTTTCTCTGCGTTACGTTTATTAATGTAAGTTTTTGGGAACTTTAGAATGAAGTTACATAAGCCTGCCTACTACTGTTAAAGGTTGTGTTAAGTGTATGAATAGATTACTTACGATAGAGATTTACTCTTTTGTTTATATTTCAGTTTAAGACTCCATAAAAAGTACAAAAATGATCAGAGCACATTTATTAATTTAAGCATTAAATAGAGTGATAGTAAAATGATCCACAGCTGCGCCGGGGAAGCGAAAGTGTCAATAAAGTTAAAGACAATATTAAAGTAACCGCTATCAATAATCTCAATTTAGACTTTTATCACTTTGAGAAGCTACGTAATTTTAGGGTTCCTTCAGAACTAATTAGGTACTTATACGGAATTTTTATTTTTGAAGGTTCAGAAGTGGGTAAAAGCTCATTTATTTCTTTTTATCAAAAACCAATGTTACTTTAAAATGTACTACGCGAAGCATTACTGTTACAGATAACTTATAAACTCGTTTTCAGTTTCAGAAATAAACTTTCTGACTAAAAAAACAGAGTTAGATATTTTGAACAACGCAGTTTTATGTAAGTATAATTTTTCCTTTGGTTCATCATCTAAACTAGCCAGTCTCAGCCTTGCCCGTTTTTTCAACAGTTTAGTTTACGATTGGACCACATGGGCCAGGGTTTATGAACCTCACTAATGCAAGTTTTATGAGTGATTTCACGGTTATCCACTCAGCCGAGGGGCGCTGGTGATAATAATTTGCCTTAACCGCCATTCGCCGCACTTAATGAATAACATCCTTCTTCATGTCATGGTTGACATAGTGTAGAAAGTCTTTATTAAATGAAAATTGTCTATGGTTTATTATTAGTTCGAGAGAGATTAATGAAACTGTCGGTCAATACATTTTATTCAGAGCAAAACGTTTCTACAAAACGAGATTCGTTGAAAAGCTCGTAAAAAATAAATAATATTTCGCGTTAAAACAACAGCAAAATTGAAATGTGCTGCTATGGCTGAAAGTTTTTAAATGCTTTAAAAGCTTTTGGATGACGTTTACGGTTCAATTTCACACGGTTCACAAAACATTTTGTGTCAAACAGGTACTGCGCAAAATAGAATTTCTGGGTAAAATAAACGTTGATGATGTCTGTATAAATCGTGGATCGGTCAGTGTATCACAGGCCTAGGTAGGTATACAAATTTCTTATAGCACGTCCTGTGATAATATTGACTTAGGCATCATCATTAAAGCTTGTATAGTACTAAAGAACATAGATCTTTCAGTAACTCCCATAATAATCAAAATAGGCCGGGGTTTTTCTCCATTAGCCTAATTGGTTCCTCGCGCAACAAACATAGTAAATATCTTTGCCTTTGCCAAAACCTTAGTCTTCAAAAGTTAAGCTCTATTTTCAGTCTTATGGTAGGTACTTGCATGTTTCCGAAATCTAGGACTTTGCGTTTTTTAGAAAGCTTTGAAACCATACTTACAAAAATCAAGTGTTTTGCAATTAACGTAAGGAATACTCGTAAAGGTGCGTTGCGTTAGCCTTTACAAGAAAGTTTTGTCATCAAGTACACGCTACATAGTCGTAAGTAAACTAACATCTAACATGCTCACAGATAACATCCGACCGGCGACCGCTAGGGTTAATTCCTTACAGGTTGGCTTGTTTACTAACATGCGCCGAGTCTGAGAAGCCCTTGTTATTGAATCATTAGTTACAGTAAGTGCGTTGGGCTTGGGAACCATCGGCAATTTAGGGTTAGGAATGGTATGCAGTTAAATATGATGGACGACATATAAGTTTGACTCTTGCAGTAATAAAGTAAGTATTTTATTAACAGGGTTGAAACAAAAGGTCTTAAAACACACAGAAAAGAAACATTAATCTATGGTCGTTACGTCAAGAGAACGCTTGTTCTTAGCAGACACTGCTATAAAGTAAGATAAAGCAAACAACAAAACCTTCGATCCTGTACAATAAAAACCCAGAAAAACAAACAAGGGAATTACAAAACATAGAAAACAGCACTAGAAAGAATGCAACGTCGCACAGTTTAGCCGAAGGGCCTATAAAGAAGTCTGAGGAACATAACAATGATGTCGGACGTCCCAGGACGTCGAGCCCGACTTATTTTACTGTTGCCACTAAAATGTGCAGTAAAACCCGCCCACACAATATAATACTCATGATATTTTGACCTCTGCCCTCGGATCAAGAAACACCCATCTTAACAGTCAAAACAATAAAGCCAGATCATAAACGAACCTGAGGGCTTAGTGTGAGTTTACTTCAAACTAGTGTCCGACCGAATATGGATTTTCAGCCGAAAACGGAAACGAAAACGAAGCTTCGGCTGCAGTCTCATTTTCGGCCGAAAACGAAAACGAAAACGAATATGACCTTCAACTCTCAAATTTCAATCTGAAATTATGTAAAAACTTTGAAAACCGTTAATGTTTTTACCAAAAACTTTGACAGTTGATTTTGATAAGGATTGATTAAAGAAAACCGGCATTAAAACACAAAAAAAAATAATTATTAATTCTTAGTAGAATATTATTTCCGGTGTATAATGAAATATTGGGAAGTGAAGAAGAAATAAAGGGTGTCCAGAGGGAATTTTTCAACTTCAAAAATGAATACAAATAAATTAATGATTTTTTATTATTTATTACTAATGCAAACTGAAGTTTAACAACGCGGATTTAATTTTTATAGGCAATGTCTTTTAAATGATGCCCGTTTTACTATAGGCACTCTCACAGCCGGACCCTTACATTCGCAACTATGCGAGAGCAAATCGCGCTAATAATTTTCCTGCAACTTCACGGCAGATATTTTCTTACAGAACCTGAATTATTTAAGGATTGTTTGCTGTAAACTTTTGACTTGAGATATCCCCACAAGAAAAAGTCGCATGGTGTGAGATCTGGTGACCGAGGCAGCTAGGGTATGTCCCTGTACTTGCTGATCATTTATTTAAAAAAAATAGTTCTCAGTGTCTCCATCGAGGTACTCTCCGTGTGTGGTGAGACACCTTCTTGCTGAAATAGAGTTACGTAGTTGACCGGGATGCAGTTGCAGTTGTGGTATCAGACATTCATCGATCATTCGACAATACATTTCAAATACTGCGAACGCTCTGTAGGCTCCCGACCAGTGACTCATGGCGTATTTCAAATCCGCATTAGACTCTATTTTGAAACAATTAAACTTAATGAAATCTCTTTGGTTTTATTTGTATTCAATTTTGAACTTGGAAAATTCTCGCTGGACACCCTTTACAACGTAACCTCACTTCACAACTTCAAAAGAGTGTGACAATACCGCGTCCGTTCAAGTCTGATTGGAATCATGAGTGCACCAGATTCACTCCCGAAGATATCGGAACGATAAACGTCACCATCTTATTCACGTATTTCTGATATTCGGTTTGGCCGAAGCTTCGGCTGGTTTTTGGCCGAAAACGAAAATATGGCCGAATGTCCATTTTTTGGCCGAAAAGGGCCGAAAACGAAAACGAAAACGAATATTCGGTCGGTCACTACTTCAAACGTTCTCACTAGTGAGCGCGTAAAAAATGACGGATTGTAGGTACAGCGACCGGATACTTTCAAGAACTAAAATCTTCATAGATTTTTTTGACGCGCTCGCTAGTATATCTTAGGTATCTTTGTGAATGCTTGCGCTTCAGGTTATTGCTTAAGTTGCTGAGACAGAGTTAAACCACAAAAAATTGATGTTTTTGATACTTAGATTGATCAAGGTTCAGATGACGAAATTAAGAAGTTTTAAAATAAGTTTTTTGTATTAATATTTCGTAAATTATGTGCAGTAAAACGAGAACAGTAAAAACTTTGACATTAATAATTTTACGGGGAACAAATATGCGATATAATATTTGACTCTAGCTGTTTTCTTTTGGCTATGTCCTTCTGAGATGTGTTCGAGGTTTTATTGATACAAATTCTAGCTATGGCAATTACGTACTTATTTGGATGGACACGGTCATGGTGATAAAAATGGTGTATTTTAATGTTGGGGTAATATTAATAAAAGTAACTACAATAACTTTTATTTAATTCTCAATTTATTGTGAATATTGCATTAAGTATTTTCCATTGTGAATATACGGTTTTATTACAGACATAATTAAAACATTTCATCCTAGTTGTAATGTAAGTAGGTATTCACTGTGGATATAAAACTGAATTCCAACTCCGGACATCAATATCCAAAATACGGCATCACAAATCGTAACTTTAGATGCAGTTAGAAATTGGTTCTGATCTTTATGCTACACGTGTTTACCGTCAAAGTTTTTGTTTCGCTGCGCAATGCACCAACAACCCTGGCCTGGGTCCAGCTTCCAGATTGTTTTAGGAATTATGCCTCCTTAGCCCAAGATAGCGTTTATCGCTAGACGAAGGAAAATTCCATTTTAAGAAAGCCCCACGCCGTTATTTTCCATTCTGAATTTTAAATTTCGAATAACACGAATGCTGTTTTCCATTCTAAATTTAAAATTTTGAATAAACCGTCGCCCGACACGAAATAATATACCTACATTGGAACAGCCGAAGCTACAGGCGATCAGATACTACGAAGCAGACGGCGATTCTGAGCTATAATTCAAAAGCAATGATATAACTTGACTGAAATTTATTACTACAAGCCCGTTTAGCAGTGTTTATGTCCTGGGGTTGCATATGGTAAATCAGCGTTAGTCATCGCACGTTGGACGCACTTTGTTTCATACAACATGAAAAGGAGAGTCCCTTGTACCCACTGAAAACCAGTATCGTGGTTCACTCTTAGATACCTGAAAACATTTTTGACACAAAACTTCTTTTATCTTGTGTATTTTATTTGAAGCTAAATTAACTTTTTCTTCTTTAATCTAGTTGCGTCTGTGGCTGCAGGAACAGGGATGTATTTAGGGATTTCTTACTAGGCGTCGTAACTCGTACCTATTAGCTTCGACCTTATTATGGATGACGTTGCGTCTTCTTTGAAAGTTTGTATGGCACCTGGCATTAAAACCTTTGTAGTTTCTTCTTTAGGAATCACTTAGGCTTTGTTTTCTTAATTATACTTTTGAGTTTAGTGATCGCTTACAGCGAAAAGATTCATGCTTGGAATTTTGTGATGTCCGCTTATTTTGGGTATAAAATCATAATGTGCTGTAATGATTCGTAATGATTATGATTACATGCCCAAATACGGCTCTGCGCCGGCGCATCTACTTTGTGGTTTATTGGCCAGGCGTTTAACTTGTTTAGTTTTATTGGAGTTAACCGTTTATCGTATTAAGACGGCAGCGTTGTTATTTGTCCTGTTTTACGTTTTGATGGTCAGCTCAATTTGGAAAATGGGGCACGTTTCCTTTCTCCGTTCATTTTATTGTGACAGGGAGATGGATCGCAACGCATTTTACTTGATTTACTTATGTTACATAATTATTTATCTACCATTCGCTATATGATTAGGTAGGTTATAAATAACTTACTTACGCGTACATACGCCTTCCAAAGATTTCAATTAGGCACATATTTTAGAAATAATTAACTGTCGAAAATTATGGGCAAGCACATATATTTTTTCATAACTTTTTAGGCTAAATGATTTGATGAATGAATTAATTAGGCTCTTATTTCAGTTATTGTCAAGTTTCCAATATCAAAAGTCCCTTCTTTATTTTTGAGTCCACATCTTTTATTGCCTTAGATGTGCCTAATGTTCTTCACGTTGCCTTAGATTCTGATGTGTCTAATGTACTTCACATGTATTCATCTAAATGCCGGCATTCAAAGCGTTCTCCCATGACACTTGGCTTGTTTGTCCACAGAATACCTCTGTCAGCCATCAGCGGCTAATTGATAACGGACGAGCGGGCGGCGTGCCAAATGCACGCGACGCAAAATCAATACGACGATGATGGATGACGAGTATTTTAATTAAACCCGCATCAACCTGTTAGCTGACAAAATGAGCTTATAATGGGCATATGCGCTTGGACTCGTTAGAACTGGCTGTAATGTGAGCGTCTTGGAATTTTACTTGTTCAAGTTTGTGTGGTTATTTGAGCGGCAGTTAATTTAGGCGAAGGCTGAGTTGCAGCCCCTTAACTTTAACCGTAATTAGCACTATAACCGGTGTTTTGTGTGGAGTTTGACAGGCTTGCTTGATTGTTATAGTTAAAGTAAGATGATGCAATATCCATGTCCATGACGTCTCTACGATCAATAATCTGGTTAAACATTCTGGAAAAGACTGTAAATTCTTTTCCAGAATGTTTAAAAGATTGTTATGAAGAAGTAGAAATTTGATTATGTGATGAAAGCATATTAAGACGACTCAATAAGATCAGTCAATAAGTAGTGCCTGATAAAGTTTGACACCACAATAATGACGTTAGTTCTTACTTAATCCATGAGTACCTAAGTATTTTTAATCACAGATGCTTATTAGTCAGATAAACATTCTCTACTAAACACGAAAATAATTATGAACGTTTTCATAACAGAACTAACATCTTAATGTGTTATTAACCCAATTCCCTAAAGTTAGTTCCGCTGATTGTGTAATCGTACAAAATTTATAACTCCATCATCCTCGGAAATCCAATTTGAGTTATTAGATTAGCACCGCTATTCCTGTTTCAGACCCATTAAAACTTTAAATTAGGACAATTAATCACGAGAAGGAGCAGCCCTCAAATAATGTAATGTATCACTTCCTGTATTAGTTAAAATGATTAGTGGTTGCTAATTCAATTTTTCTCCCAAAATAGAGGCAGTCATTCATTTTGTCACTTTTAGGGGACATGCCTGCGGGTCCAGGGGCTAGAGATGTTTATCTGGATATTCAGAACTATAATTTATTCCTTAGGGATTTGCTGCCAGTGTCACGTTATAGAAAAAAGATCGCATTATTTCGAGGAAGCCGTTTCGTTTATCAGTGTGAATCTTGACTCCTTTGACGATTTTTTAGAAAAAAAAACAGGTAATGTTTTCGAAATGTGTTTTGGAATAACCGTTTGTCGATCCTTTTTTTAATTTGATTATCTAGGAATTCGTTTTTCCAATGTTTATAGAAACAACGTAGGTAACTTTTTTTTCGTACATTTAAAAAAAAGACGCAAAGGCTAAGGCATTGTTATATTAATTCTGACGTCGATTAAGACACGAGAACTCACATTATTTCTTAAATATTATGACCCATTTTGAGGTAAATACCGCATGTAGGCGTTCCATTAATAGCAAAGGGTAATGCATTATTTTGAAACTCCGTGATAGGAGGTTGTATCATAAATGCCAAGCGTTCATCTCGGCCGTTGGCATTTAGGTAATGCCTCGAGATTTTATATTTTTATGGCTTAAGTGTTTCTTATTGGAAAAATAATGATTAAATGGTTCTTAAAGTTCCGTATTAAGAACACAACAAAACAAATGAGAGTAGATAATTAAGTCTTGTGCTAAATGAGTTATAAATTTTAACCGCAGTTTACTTTTTGTCGTTTCTACTTTTTTATACAGTAAGAAACAAAGAGACGCCGAAGACCTATTGTGGGCAGGCCTTCAACTAGGTGGACCGACGATCTGGTGAAGGTCGCTGGAAGAACCTGGATGCGGGCAGCGCCGGAACTGGAAATCCTTGGGGGAGACCTTTGTCCAGCAGTGGACGTCATTTGGCTGAAACGAATGAAAAAAACAAAAAACTATCTATAAATACATACTCACATCTGTATTCCCATAGTATGTATAATTATAATGTCTTGGAATCCTAATTACTAAGCTCCATAACAATCAGGCGATACGCATTAACTCGATTAACGTCTCTATTCTCTAAGCAGATGATTGGATCATCACGTAATCCGGTCGGTTCCATCATCGCACCTGCATTCCTAATGTGGTCTCTATGGCAAGAGAATAGGGTTGGTGGTTGTAGAATTAGTTTAGTGTAGTACCGTCAACGTGTTAATTAATTTTAAATTAATTTGTTTAAATTGTAGAGCATGCGTTTTATTGTCGGCACATTGCGAGTATATGGCATTTGGTTAGCTGGGGTTTTTGTATTATGTGTTTCATTTATAAAATTACAAAGTCCAGTTCTTAATTACGTACTTACACCTAAAATGCAACTAAGTGTTTTACGGTTTGTAGAGTTCAAATTACATAAATGTTTATGGTGTTTTAAAAAGGTAAAAATTTAAAGAAGGAAATAGTACCAGTAGCGATAAAAAATGAATAAGTGCAGATTGTTTTCAGCTCTCAGTAAGCATAAATCAGCCAGTTTTTAATTTGGTTTACATAGCGATCACAGGGTTGAAGATATGCTTGAGTGACCATAATTAGGCATGAGTTTGAATGGAGTTTTAGGCGTATAATACGGGTGTTTACGTCACGCCCACCATCTGACGCTGACACTCCAACAGTGCGGGTGTGAATTAGTGCAACCCGCATGTGTGTAACGAACTTTACTGTAATGGCACTGTCATTTTTGCGGTGATGAGTGTTTGTGTGGACGCGGGCTAAGGGTAAGAGCCAAAACACACGACGCGTTGCGGCGGTGCGACGCCGGAGCGGTATCGCTGCGTCGTCTTCTTACATAGAAATATCTGTGGTAGAGGCATACAAGCGTGTCGCCCGCTATCGCGAGATCTTTATTTGTTTTTTCTGACTTTAGGGTGCAGCGTCGCAACGCATCGTGTGCTTTGGCTCTAATGGTACTGTCATTTTTGCAGTGATAAGTATTTGTGTGGTCGCGGGTTTAGGGTAGCTCTGCTTAATTCACTCATTGACCACTAGGGATGCGGTGGCAGGGAGTTGGGAAACTTTGAACTGAATTAGCTTGCTTATGGCAGCTTGCAAATGAAGCTTTGAATAGTTTGCCGCTGAATGGAGTTCGTTAGGTATGGGAGTTATGAAAAGGGTATTACTTATCTGTCTCGCCGACCTCGTTATCATTATTATCTATTAATCTAGTCTGGAAAAGTAAACCACACAAAGATAGACAAACAGTCTTGTGATGACGACCCTTATTATTGAAGTCACCCATTCAGTGTAGACCGACCTAGATTTACTGTCAGTTATTATGCTAAGTACAAAACCAAAAGTATTTTTGTGGGTTGGACACTTGGACCCCTTTTTGAATTAAGACAACAGAGATATTTGCTCTAATACTTATTCCTTAATAGATTACAATTTAATTGTGACATTGACTCATCCAAGTCATCCCTACCACGATCATTCAATCAATACGATTCGTCACCGTATGCCATAGTCAGCCGTTTGCGGTGCGATAAGAAATCTAATCTTTTCCGCCCCTCGTTTTCTAGTTTTGTAGTCCATTAAAGAAGTCCCCCGTTCGCTAAATAATACATCGCTATTAGCGGGAAACAAAGACTGGTGGAGTACCGGAACTAAACCGTGCTGTGCCTTGGGGATAGGGATAGGCGAACGCGACATTGTAGGTAGCTGGGTCAGTGTAGATTTGTAGTCATTTTCGTAGGCTGATTGTAGAAATAACGCCCGTATTCAAAAACATTACTATGAGGTGGGTGACACATGAACCAATCATAGAGCTCTATTCAACGCTGTGCGTTCGATTTGCTGCTTCACTTAAGCAAGTATCGTTTGTGAATACGGGCGTAAGTGAACTCTAGATCTTGTAAAAATGGGTTACTAATTCTTATAAGAGAAGTTTTGACTTTATTAGCGTTACTTATGTCTTTTTGATAAATTGATTGGCACTTCATGGGTTAAATTTCTGAAAAATTTCAGAGGCTATCTGGGCTGAAATTCATATTTTGATAAATATTGCTTTGTTTGACTTATTGTCAGATTAGAATGTTTCAGGGTCATTCCACCGGCCAAGAAAATTACGTGTCCGGGGCCAAAAAGTACCCGAATATCATAATAATTTTAGTAACAAATATTTTTATCTAATAGTATAACTTTGGTTCTTGTTGTTAAACCACAGAGATAGTTAATAATAGTCAATTAAGTAATTAAAAAAAAATCGTAAGTCGTCAAAAATTGATTACCACGACGTGTCCGCGCTCCCGATCTCAGAACAAATTTGCTCGTATAAATTAATCCGTTATTATTACCGCTTTCAATGCTTATGTAATCGATTACTGATTAAATAAACATTGATAAATTAAATACGATATAATTAAATCAGTAAAAGGTTTTGTAAAATAACTATTTGAAGTTGTGTCCGGGCGTTAACCGTGATTACCCCGACACGTTGCTAATGTGCGCCTACGTCCCTAGCTACGCAATTTAGAAACGAGCTCTATCCTCCCCCGTGAACCTTTAGTGGTGGCCTGCGTGCCGAGGTGATCGGTAATGCAACTCTTCGCAGGATTTCGGAGTTATCGAGATAAGAATATGATTACCCCGACCTTGGTTCAGTGCACGATTGATTTACTCTATCCTGTTTTTTTAGGTTTCTTTACATGGAAAGTTCTTGAGAATGTACAGGAATAATGGTCCATGTAACCGCATTTTTGTGTATTAAAACATATGGGATTCAACTTACAGATTGGGCAGGGCTCAGGATAAACCTTAATTTTTTGACTACCCCGACCTTGATTACCCCGACTTTTGTCACCGAGTAATCAATAATACTGTAATTTTACTAATGAATAATTAACTAAATAACGTTTAACAGGCAAAATTACCCTTTACTAAAATGAAATCCTATCTCCTATTAATACATAATATTATCCCTTAAAATTGGCAAGACCCCTGGACTCGACCTTATCACTGCTGAAATGCTGTAAGCCGATGTAAACTCCGCCGTTAACGTCCTGATACCTGTCTTCGAAAACATCTGGATGGAAGAGGAAGTCCCAGACGACTGGAATAAGGGGCTTCTAATTATTGTGCCGAAAAAAGGGTAAAACAAGGGTATCAGTACCGGAAGACCCAAGAGATGCGATCTGGAGTGAGGAATTGCACACCGTTGGTGCAGAGGAAGTCCAACGAGTCCACAATTTCACTTACCTCGGCAGCATCGTTTCAGAGCCTGGAGTTACCGAAGAGGACATCACTTCGCGCATTGCCAAGGCCAGAGCTACCTTCGCACAACTTCGAGCCGTATGGCAGTCACGGAAATTGACCCAAGCAAGATCAAAATATTCGGGTCCAATGTCAAACCAGTTCTGCTCTATGGGCGTGAAACGTGGAAGGTCACTAAGGTTATCTCGCACCAGCTGCAGATCTTCTTCAGCCGCTGTCTTAGCCGAATTCTCCAAAATCTTCAAACGACGAACTTTTGGAACGCTGCCACGAAATACCGATCGTTCAGCAGAATAAACGCTGCCAGTGGAACTGGATCGGCCACACTCTTCGAAGGGACCCCGATCACATCCCCAAGCAGGCTCTAAATTGGAACCCCCAGGGAAAATGCAAACGTGGTCGTGCCAAAAAAACATGGCGGCGCACTTATAAGACTTGGAGCGAGATCAAACGCGAAGCTCAAGACCGAATGCGATGGAGGACTGTTGTGGACGCCTTCTGTCCCATATAGGAGACATAGGACATTGAGTCACTAATATTATATGTATAATGTATATGTATGTTTTTTACTCTTTTACGCAACAACTACTTAACAGATTTTGTTGAAACTTTAAAATATTGTCGTTTATACAGTCGCGGAATGAAAAGGTTCGTCACCTTAGTGTCGGTTTTCGCTTGCACTAGGTACTGTAAGAGTCAAACCTGCCAACATAACCGTGCAAGAAACAGTGCTGTTAACATTTAAATAAATATGACGTTTGCTAACGAATAAGATTTTGCTTGTTTATTTTTCTATCCCATCAGTGCAATGTTACAAAATGTAGTTTTTTTATTTAATAGATAATGGCAGGTTGAACCAACAAGAAGGTTTTAGTTTATCAATCATATTAATCTTCTTGACAAGTCTATCGTCAAACAACTTTGATCTGAATAATTTTGAACTTTACTTACGAACAGTTAAAGATTATTTTCTCTAACTTGAGATGATTCTGTAACATAGTTTCAAAAGGTAATATGTGCTCGCGATTCGTTGAAGGAATCAATTTGAAAACTGACGAACCTTTTCATTCCGTGACTGTACATCAAAATAACAAATGGCTAGTTATAATAACATTTATTTTACCATAACTTAAAAAAACCTTAGAAAATAAAATATTTTGTTTTATTTTTGATTACTCTGACTCCCAACTTTGATTACCCCGACCATGAAAATTTTGATGTCGCATAACTTTTTATTCCAATGGGCCAATATAAAAAATATGCTCGTAATAATGTCTATTTTGAAATGTTTTACCTAAACTTACTCTAAATTCAAAAATAAAAAAGGTCGGGGTAATCAACAAAATAATCCAGATCCGGAGAATGACCGTTCATTTTTGTGAAAAGATTTACACAAAGGAACAGTTATCCAAAAAATGCATTTAAGCTAATAAGCAAACGTAGGCATGCATTGCACGTGGCCAGTCATATCAGTCAAATTTTATCTTTAGTAGGTAATCAGTTCTATTTACCGACTGTTACTGACAGATTACGGAAATTAGGTTACATGTTTACAAATTCGTGACATTATGCAACTATGTAGTTTGATCAATAGAACCTAAGTACGAGTGCAGTTTAGCGGTTGTTAGTATCTAGTTTCTGCTTTATTAGTTCATGAATAAAAGTATGTAGTGTGTCTTTAAATACTTTTTATATTTTCAGGACGAGCAACTAATCAAATTAATGCAATCTGACTAATCAAAGATTGTAACCGCAATATTATGCCATAGTTTAATGTACTTTTCCTGGTTTTCGTTGTTTCTGATGTTTCGTTTTTCCTTCAATACTTATACTACTGTTAAATTAGTTAACCTTTAGTTTTTTTCTAATAACAACTTACCACACAGCGTCCAAGTTTCACAGCAGATGTGCGGGGTGAGTCACGACGACTCAATTACACATTCGATAGTTTTTGTGGTGCCAGCGCCCGATCCGAACTACGTTTTATGGGGACGTCGAACTATGCATTTGTTGGTACTTTGTCCCATTGATGACAGCACTACTCGGGGGCGCAAAGTGTCAATTAACGTAAAACTTTAATAATAGACTAGCCTGAATTCATTTTGGTAATGGTAAAAATACAATCGGAAAGGTCCGGTAAAACTGTGGGATACGATAAGAAAATGAATACTTACATTTTTTGTTAATGAAAGGGGTAGAAAATAGGTAAAGTAAGCCTGAATAGAAAAATTAGAATATTTTTAAGATACAGTCTGGCTTTTTACCTTTCAGAAAAATGCATCCACTGACCCAGAGAGAAAAGAAAATGTGCATTAAAATTTTAATATTCATGAACATGAAAGGATATTTTACTTAAAAATTCCTCACCAACCCACAAATATCTTTTTAATTTAATATCCTGCGCCGTGCCGTCGCGTCTTTCCGTTCCGAGGCAAAGTTATTACCATAATATAGCTTGTCTTAAAGCGAGTAACACTTATCTAGAGAATCCTTGTTTTGTCTCAGGCTAAAAGGGAATACTTGTACGAATAAATAAACGCTGCGCTAACGCTTGTCATTGTCAATCCGTGCGTTGATCCGCCGCTTTTTATAGCTGAATGAATGTACTGCAAGCCGTATTCTCGAAATTGACCCTTATCTTTGGTAATTTTTTTGTCACATATGTTAAGGATTAGCACTTCACGGAACGAACGTTACGATTTGTTCTTCGAGTCCCAAGATATTTCTCGCCACATGTCGATTTAATTCACGCCATAACAGACGCTATATCCAGTCAGCTTAGAGATCATTACACTATGATGTTATTGTAAAAACACGGCAGGGATCTGCGTTGAGAATGAGATTCGTCGGACCTACCGCAGGACCAAAACATTAATAACTTTCAGTTAAATCTCTTGTAATTCCGATATTTTACGAGATGCAGATGATTTTCAAACATTTATGGGATTCGGAAAGAAATTCAGTTTTATCGCTTGTGAAATATTGATCTTGTTAACGGGGATTACATATTTTTAAAGAGCATGTAAATAGAGATAGAGTATTTTGAAATGACAATGCTCTTTATTCCTCGACAAATAATGTTGGTCTTCCAATGTCGTAGAGAAATCGTAAATAATTTTAAGCTGACACTTTAAATGCATGTGTTTGGGACTGGGCAAATTCTCAGAGACGTAATAAGTTTTGAAGATGTGTGTCTTTGGACTCAAGTGGAATTGAAGCTGTTTGTATGATTTGTAAATATTTTCTCCTCAATTTTAGGTCTATTGTACTGAAGTGTGAGGGAAAGCAACAGTTTGTCATGTTGCTTCAGAGCTTTAATGGAGTTGAATCGACAATGCAATAAGACTGCTAATGCTGAAACATGATGTATTCTACCAACCTTTTTATGCAAAACTCCAGGTTAAAACTAGTATACTGTGTGTATCGAAGTATAATTCGTCACTGTATATAAATATAGCGCATTTTATGGATAACATCAGCCGTTTGCCCGTTTCAATGTGACATTTTGCTGCATAAATGCTGACTAAGTTTGTCGTGTGCTTTGTTTCATGCACTATGCACACGTTCCTTAAAATATCTGGTCCGCAGCGGAATTCTTTTTTTAGTTTTTGGTCCCATCCCGTCATATTGTTGCGATGCGATCGTCAGTTTTTTGCCCGTTTTGGACATGCATGCCCTGGATTTTCACTCAGATTTTGTATCCGCAGTGAACTCGATATGGATCTGTATTTTCTTTGTTGTGGACTGGTCGAAAATTAACTTAGGTTATTTTTGTACCCATAACGAAAGCACTGAATTAAAAAAAAAGATACCTGGTAGAAGCAGTATTTAGCTTCAGAATTTCCTAATGTTGTATAGCTATAATAATAACTTACTGCAAATGATGAATACTAACAAAAACATTACCGAACAATAAAGTCAAACACACTCCCACAAAGCATACGAAAGTTGTCTCTTGAAATTCTTGTTCATTTATCAAACCGGCCAAATATTTGTCGGTTACAAAACAAATGATCGCCGAAACAACTAAACATCGCATAATATTAGAAGCGTACTATTTGTTCTGTGTGCAGACAACTTTGAGCTTGTAGACACTATGCAGTGTATATGTCAACGTGAAATTGTGAACTCTGTCAGTTTATAATATAACGCGTTAGATTGTAAACTAACAGTGGGTTAGGTTAGGTTAGATTGTAACGCCTTCTCGTGGCTGCTCCCAAATCTGGGGGGTCCTAGGGCGAAATGCCGGCAACTCTATGCCGGCATTCTTAAAAGTATGGCCCTATACGGGGCTCCCATATGGGCTGATCGGCAACTCTATGCCGGCATTCTTAAAAGTATGGCCCTATACGGGGCTCCCATATGGGCTGATACCCTCGACAGGAGGGGGAACGCGGCCCACCTCCGGAGACCTCAACGGGCCATCGCCCAGAGGGTTGCCAGGGCGTATCGCACCGTCGGCTTCGACGCAGCATGCGCCTTGGCGGGGACCCCTCCCTGGGAGCTGGAAGCGCATGTCCAGGCCGCCGTTTACAAATGGATGGCGGCCCAGAAAGAGCGGGGGGAACGCCCCGCCTTCGAGGAGAGGGAGGCGGTTCGGCGCGAGGCTCGCGAAATTGTGGTCCAGCAGTGGGCAGACCACCTCGCCGTTGCCGAGTCGGGCCGCCGAACCTTGGATGCGCTGGCGCCGACCATAGAAAGGTGGCTCGAGCGCCCGCATGGGTACCTTTCCTTTCATTTGGTACAGATGTTGACCGGGCACGGATGCTTTGGCTCATATCTGTACCGCATTGGAAGGGAAGAGACGCCGTCCTGCCACGCATGTCGCGGCGGTGCGGAGGACACGCCGCACCATACCCTTGCGGTATGTCCGGCGTGGGCTCCGCAGCGCAATACCCTTATCGCGGCGGTGGGCCGGGACCTTGTGCTGCCCAGTATAGTCAAAACTATGCTGGACAGCAACGAGGCCTGGATGGCAATGGCCTCCTTCTGTGAAGACGTGATGTCTCAGAAGGAGGCCGCGGAGCGAGAGCGCGAGGATGATCCAAACGCGCCCTCGCTCCGGCGACGGCGGAGGGGTCAGAGGAGGCGACAATATGATCGCCTCCAGTTTCCTCTCCTCGGTGATGGCCAGCGGGCCGGGGGCGTGGGGGCGCCCCCGCCTGCACTGCACAGGTCACCACCACCGTCGGACGGGAACAGCTGTGTGCTTCCAGCTGTTCCTGTCGCCCCCCGTCCTGGGGGGCTTGTAGGGCCCGCCATGTAGGCGGGCAATCGCCGGGAGGGGCTGTGGTAGAGAAGGCTTTGTCCGGAAACCCACAGTCTCCTCCCACTTATGGCGAGTGACGGAGCACCGGGGTCTTTTTAGTGGGTATGCCTCGTCCTTCTGACGTGGTGAGCCCCACATAACCTACCCTGTCCCCGCAGGGTAGGTATGCGATTCAACGCATTTTTTCCCCGTAAAAAAAAAAAAAAAAGGTTAGATTGTAATTTAACTACATCAGATTGTAATCTGACGGAATTCACAATTTTACGGTGACATATACCTACAGTTCCTTAAGCAGGTAACTTACTATTAAAAACTTACTAACCAACCACAAAGAATTACCATAAAAAAGTTTTTTTAACTAGTTAATAGAAATTCAACTACTAGACTGACTACTGAAATATTATTTATCTTTAAAGTCTCCTTGCTTGGAAAGCTGAGAAAAGAAATTGTTCTACTTTCACCTCCTGCTCTCATCGCTGGACATCTCCTTTATTAGATTTTGAGGTCTATACCGATGGTCGAAGCTGGAAAAGCAGTCTAAACAAAACAGAAATACAGATAAACAGAAAACAAAACTCCTGGGAGTCCTTGATCTCCGAAGAACGAAATCTTCATTTCAGACAACTACATAATTTGAAGTTGTTGTAATTCACGAAGGCGAGTGAGCTTTACATGTGTGGTGACTCGCAACTGTTCGTTTTTCAAAAGTTTTGATAGACATTTAATTACACTATCGTTATGTGCATGTATACGTACACACACAAGTAAAGCTCACTCGCCTTCGTGAGTTGCAAGAACTATAACGAATTATTAAAAAGCTTCTATTACAAAAGTAGTCTGTGTCTCTGTGTATTTCTTCTGTGTGATTTGACGAGGCGCAGCTGCGCCAGCTGCCTGGAGACTGGCGACCACTCGAGACTTGTTCTCAACTTCGTCAACAATGTGCCGATTACTCTGCGGTAGTGATGTACGGAAATGCTAATTTTTAAATCGGTTTTACAAATCTGCAGCATTGCTAAATGTAATTCAGCGATAATTGTAGAATAAAGAGTTAATTGGACTACTATTTTGGAGGGTTTTTGAGGTTTTGCCCTAATCGCCACGCAGGACCGTTAATTATGGAAAACCTTGGGGGAGGCCTTTGCGGCGTTTACCCGTGGTCCCCCCAACATGTCCCCCTGGTGGGTCCACGGGTAATTTTTTTTACCCGTTGTCCCACCGTTCTGAACAGTGTTTGCCAGTGGGTCTACGGGTAATTTATTTTAACCATGGTCCCACCGCACTAAGTGGCAAACATTGCATGTCACCTATGTCTGGGATGAAATATCAAACGCCGAGAAGGATATGAGTGACTTTAACCCACATGTGTGATGTGAAGATAGTATAAAGATATTATAGTGCCGTACCTACCTATAATTATTTTCTATATTAATTATAGATTTTTTTATAATATTATAGATACCTAGGCTAGGTGACAAGCAATGTTTGCCACTTAGTGCGGTGGGACCATGGTTAAAATAAATTACCCGTAGACCCACTGGCAAACACTGTGCAGAACGGTGGGACAACGGGTAAAAAAAAATACCCGTGGACCCACCAGGGGGACATGTTGGTGGGACCACGGGTAAACGCCGGGCCTTTGTCCAGCAGTGGATGTCATTTGACTGAAACGACGACGACGAAACAGTTGATTTCAACTCTATATTATAATCTGTGCCTATTATCTTGACAAATACTAAGTATTTTGATAATTAATCGACAATTAATTCTACAATCTTGGTATTTAGCTAAAGTTGCTGAATTAGGTAGGTAGAGGAGAAGTTGCTGTTTAACCCTCCCGTAGTGAGAGGGTGGAATTCCCTCACCCTGAGCACTCCTAGCCGTTATCACTCCTATCACTCACTCCTACACTGACTAGGGGTACTACTAACTAGTGAATCAAACACCGTCTTGAGGTCAACTGAATTCAACTTTATTCTTTCCTCGGTTATATATAAAGGGCGGGCAAAAAATCTGGACACCGCGCGCTAATATTTTGCCTTAATCTAATAGGTGCCATCTATTGGCCAAATTACGTGAACTACCTGTCATGTAGCGCGTGGTGACATCTATCGGTAATCCACAAAACCTTAACCCGACGTCAACATAATCGCCCACCAAGGACAAATATGCAATTTGTCCTTCCTTAACTAACAAAACAAACAATGTATCTACCCGATAACTGCTAACTTAAAAATCAAACTATTCAACTACCTTAGAGTACTTATTCTATCTTATTCCTATTTACATATCAGTCTCTATTGGAAGCAGACACAACTTAGATATTGGGCGCTTAATTGTCCCATTTTTTGTTTTAAGCGTTATTACCCTTACTAAATTGTCCTGTCCCGGATGGACAGCATGAACTCTACCATACAGCCAACGACAGGGCGGTAATCCGTCCTCCTTCACCAATACGACATCGCCCACCTGTGGCTGAGGCTGCTGTGATGACCACCTGTACCGATTATAAAACTTTGTTGAGTACCACGAGACCATTCTTTCCAAAAATCTTGCAGCATTTTCTGAGTATACTGCCACCGCCTTAAAGAATCTTCACTGCGGTCCCAGGTAAGTCCAACTATCTTCATTGTTTCATCTGACTTAATCTTCAATCCCTCTTGAACATCTTTCATCCCTGTTTCTCTTTTCATCTCTTCTATTAATTCATCACAGTTACTCGTCCATTTCATTAACTCGAATCCTCCTTTTTCTAGCAATTCATTCATTTCTTTAAATATTTGGAATTCTTCTTCTTTAGTTTGACATCCCGTCAATAGGTCATCCATGTAAAAATATCTTAATACTCTCTCCGCTGCCATAGGATAACTCTCACCCTCATCAATAGCCACTTGTTGCAATGTCTTGACAGCCAAGTATGGCGCAGATGCAGTTCCAAACGTCACTCTTAGCATTCTATAGTGCTTTATCTTAGTTTCAGGGTTATCTCTCCAGAGAATCCTTTGAAAATCCACATCTGATTCCGAGATCTTCACTTGCCGATACATTTTGGCTATGTCAGACGTGAGACAAACGGGGTACGTACGCCATCGCATCACCAAGTGCCGTAGCTCTGACTGTAAGGTAGGTCCCACTAGAAGGTTATCATTTAGAGACATATTATTCTTACCCTTACAGGAGGCATCGTACACTACCCGTACCTTCGTCGTTTCCCTGTTTTCTCGTATGACTGCGTGATGGGGTAAGTATATCGCCAATGGATTGTCAACTTGATCATCAGGTACAAGTTCCATGTGATTCAGATCTATGTATTCTTGCATCACTTCAGAGTACTTCTCTCTCAAGGCTTCATTCTTCATGAATTTCCGTTCCAACGAAAGAAATCTCCTTTCAGATATCTCCCTGGAGTTGTCTACACAAGGAGGATCATTCTTCAAGGGAAGTCGAACTACATATCTCCCTTCCTCGTCTCTTGAAGTTGTCTTTGTGAATATCTCCTCACATCTTTTTTCTTCCTCTGTAAACATTTTTTCTCTTTTTATTTCAGGTTCCGCTTCCAGTTCTCAGAACTTTTTAAGGAGATCATTTTCATCGATCAGTGAATGCATTACTACTATACTCTTTGGCTTCTGCTGTGAATCCATAACCGTGCCCGAAATGATCCAGCCTAAAGCTGTAGATTGTGCAATCACTCCACCACTCTTCCTTAATCCTTCTTGCAGAATCTGCCCGTACACATCCGCACCTAGCAAAAGATCCACTTTGTTGGGCGTTTGGTACTCAGGATCAGCCAAGGTAATTCCCGTTAAATCCAAACCTTCCAGGTCACTAACCTTTTTCGCTGGAAGACAAGCTGTGATCTTTCTTAACACGTACGCCTTGACCTTGAACTTGATTTTAGGATTGACCCGAGACTGCAAGTTGATGTTAACCGTCGAGTTGATGATGACCTTTTTATCTCCTCCCAGACCTGATACAACGTTTTTCTCCTTTGACTTCTTTAAACCCAAACATTGTATCGTCGCTTCGGTCACAAATGACGCCTGCGATCCTTGATCGAGCAAAGCGCGTACCGTTCTCCGTGTTCCGTTATTAGCTTCAATATTTACCACAGCTGTAGCTAATAGTACCTGTTTTCCCGTTTTATCCGCCGAAAAACACGAAGTAATAATTCCTTCTGCACCTCCTGCTTCTTCAGTAAGCGTACAACTGACTACTGCCGAAGACCCTTGCTCCTTATCCTCACTGGCTTCTGAAATAAATTTCCCATTAGAATGAAGCAGTGAGTGGTGCTTCCTTTTGCAGATCTGACACCTTGTTTTGATACGACAATACTTAGCTGGGTGACTTCTACCTAAGCAATTGAAACAAATATTATTGTCCTGCACGAAATCTCTACGTTTGTCAACTGTTTCTTTCGCAAAACCCGGGCAAAATGCAAGTGTGTGTGCTTCCTTACATAAAACACAACTATGGTTATTTACATGGAGGGCTTTCAACTTATTTGAATTTTGAGTTACGTTTTTCCTAGGTGTGTTGGATCCAGAAACCAAAAATTCGATTGCGCGGTATCTATTTGTCAAAAACTCCTGAAACATTGAATATGTTGGTAGCTGATCCGCCGAGCTATGACTATTCACGTAAAACTCCCAACTACGTTTGGTTTCTGTGTCCAATTTCTGACTCAAAATATGTACAACAATCACGTCCCAGCTCCCCACGTTGACACCAATGTTCAGTAAAGTGGACATACAATCATTCGTGGTGTCAATCAGTTCTTTCAGTATGGGTGCGGACTCATTAACCATGGTTTTCTGATTGAAAAATCTAATCAACGTTTGTTGGCATATGTACTTCTTATTATTGTATCGCTCCTCCAGTAATTCCCAACATCTGTCATAGTTACATTCTGCGATCGAAATGTGCTTCACAAGCTGTTCCGCTTCGCCTTTGAGATAACTTTTTAAGTAATGGAACTTTTGAACCTTTGTTAAGTCATCATTATGATGCACCAATGAAGTAAACAAATCAAAAAATGTTGGCCATTCCGAATATTTGCCAGTAAAAAATGGTATTACAATTTTGGGCAAATTAAGATGACTCGGTTTCAAAACAACTTGAGAAGCACCATCTTGGGAACAGCAGGGATTCAAGTGCGAAGTAAATTTCAGTAAACTGGTTTTTAACTCACATTTATACCATGTATACATTTCTTCCATTTTATCATATAAATCATCTTTCACATAAGAGGAATCAGTTAATTCATCAGACCCTGCACCACGCATTAATTCCCGGTGGCCTGATGCGAAGTCTACCCATAACTGTTCAACCAACTCTATTATATTTTCTATGTATTCCTTTGAAATTTGATTTGCTGATAATTTATTGAAATTTACTTTATTTTTCTCAAGACGTTAATAAATGTCATACTGAAAGCGCATTACGTTTTCTATTTCAGTTTTAAATTCCCTGCGTTTCGCCATTTTACGAAATTTAAAAACCAATAAGCAATAAACAAAATAAATCTAAATTTAAAAATAAAATCGCTTGTCAAAATGAATTCGAAACGCACTGACACTTGACACTTGACACACACTGACAATTAAAATTTTACTTACAGTGACAACTTCACACGAATTATGCCGAATCGCTACGTAGAGATGACGAACCTCCTTCTGCCTCTGGCAGGAGGGCTGCTCTGAGGGCGTTCCTCCGTCCTCTGGTCACCAAACCTGACGCGCCGACCTGTTGCGCTGTCTGAGGTCCTCACGACCTCTGATGTGACCGTCTCCCTCCTCCAGCTGCAGCCTCTGTGGTAGGGCTGCAGAACTCCCCTCTGTCCTCCCACGTTACTGGATCCTGACGCGCGCCGAGCAGCAAGCCAAGCGCCGTCTGAGGTCCTCTTCTGGGCCTCTGAGTTTAACGTGGGGTACTCCTGTTGCAGCCTCTGAGGGCTGCCCGAGGACCCTCCTCCGTCCTCCGATGGCACCGATCCTGACGTACGCTGGCTACGCTCAGCGCCGTCTGAAGTCCTCCTGCGGACCTCTGGGGTGCCCCACAGCAGCAGTCCACTGCTCGTGGAGGAGGAGTCCACTCCTTCGGACGCTAGTACTTCCTCACTAGCATCCGGCTCGAAGGACCATTTTTAACCCTCCCGTAGTGAGAGGGTGGAATTCCCTCACCCTGAGCACTCCTAGCCGTTATCACTCCTATCACTCACTCCTACACTGACTAGGGGTACTACTAACTAGTGAATCAAACACCGTCTTGAGGTCAACTGAATTCAACTTTATTCTTTCCTCGGTTATATATAAAGGGCGGGCAAAAAATCTGGACACCGCGCGCTAATATTTTGCCTTAATCTAATAGGTGCCATCTATTGGCCAAATTACGTGAACTACCTGTCATGTAGCGCGCGGTGACATCTATCGGTAATCCACAAAACCTTAACCCGACGTCAACAGTTGCATAATATGCAACTAAGAATCCTGCTGGTTGATAAAGTCTTAGCGAAGAGCTTTCGAGTAGAGGGCTATTTACGTAATAGAATTGTAAAAAATAAAGCCAATTCGGAGAAAAAATCATATTCATAAAGTCCGTATACTTCATTCAAATCTCCATCTTATTAAAAATGATTATATTCATAACATCACTACTTGAAAACCTAATCGTGGACTCTAGGTCCATAATAATAAAGACTGTATTATAAGTCCGCAAATCATAACAATGCTGGGCCCAGCCTCTTACTCAAACAACAAGAGCCTCTCATCAGAGTTGCTTAGCGAAATATTTTTCTTCGGAATTATTAACGGAACTTAAGTCTTCTTAAACTCCGTTGTTTAACTTCGGTTTGTTTACATCGTTAACCTAACGCTTCGGATCATTCAACCTTATTTTATTGCGGGCACGTGTGAATGGATTTTTATAGTACCTACCTAGTCATAATGATTGATATAAAATTATATGTGGCAAAGAATAAGCCTTGTGAGAAAGTTTATTGGTTTATTCTATTTGAGCCAATCCCACCGAGAGTGTAAGTTATAAGGATCAAACTATAGAAAACGTCTAGCAAAATAAACATATGTGAGTATTGAATTTCTATTAAACTTTAATCTAATAATTTAGGTTAGGATTATTTCATAAATTCCCTTTTTAAAGTACTGCCATCTACTTCAATGGTCTTGGATCTGTCAACTACGAAGACTAAAAAAAAACACTGATGATACTTACAGTGAAAAACATTTTTCAATTTACAGTAAACGAAGAAAATTTAGCTATTACTGAAACAATAAAAAGCTTCTTTAAGGAATTCTCCAGCCATTTGGAAAGTAATATCCTAACAAAGAACAAAAAGAAATGTTCGTTGCGTCATCAGAATACAAAGTGGACATTTTTTGCATTTTTTTAAAGGCTCATAGTCCACAAACACCATACGTCAAGCCTCGGGCGTAGCTTGGTATTTAATATTTCATACAATACATTCCACTTTGCCATTCGGATGGCATCGAAGTCACAGTTCAAGGAAAACAACCTATTCATTTCGTACGAACGTTTGTGAGCTACGTTTCTGACTTAAGTTGCTACAGCAATTCTTATAGGTGACCCAAAAGTGCCTGAAAAATCAATTTTCTGATATTAAAATGTCTTAAAGGAAATAATTTGAATTAAGATTTGGTACCATGAAATCTTTAGTAAAGACAAACAAATCGTATTTTTTACACTTGGTAACATTTATTCTACATCACTGTAAAAGAAGAAAATATGTTTTGCCAGGTTTTGAACATGAAAGAGCTATTTAAGCTGGAACTGACTAGTATATCTACCTAACTCCAAAATAAATCACATTGTCTAAGTGAATGGAATTCAATGACAAATGAAGAAATCCTAGAACTGTTAAATGATACCATAGTATGCATGGGTTTGGATGGTCTGGCTGACCTTACTGGTGGATGTGGTGGTGGTGGTGCATGCTTCATGAAGTTTAACGACCACCCTCGTGTCATGCTATTGACGAGTCGTGCCTGCATGCTTTTATGACGTCACTTAGTTGTGTATGGAATTATGCCATATTTTTAGGATTTTAACGAATGCAAACACAATATTTTTTAGTCTGATTTTTTTTTACCATCTATGGAGAAGACATTGTTGAACTAAGTATGTAATAAGTAAAAATAGATACCTAATTCTCTCTGGAAGTTAGATACAAACAACAGAAGATTATTTGTAATGCTCTAGTGCGTCTTAATTTGTTGTTTAACTTTTAACCAGGTCTATCTTGCAACAAATATAACAGTTAAGTGTTGTCAACTGTACTTGTAATAAGTTTTCTGATAAAGCTCTGCCACACTGCTATACAAGAATTGCTATAACGTGAATATTCATAATCAACTCTACAATACTCGAGACTAATTTGTACGATAGCGCTCGACCCGAATATAGGGTCAATGGGTCTGTTCGCATCCATCAGTCAGGTTGGGTCCAAACGACTTACTCTTCAAAACGGTGGATAATAACTATAGCGACACGTTACCAAAAAGAAAGCCACTTCTGTAAATGCCTGAATGTATGTAAGTAATCCAAATGTACTAACATAATGCAATAAACCTTTATACCTTGATGACTATGACTAAGTAAACCCATATAAAATTATCTTCATGCGATTATTTTCTACATAATAATGGTAGTGCCGTGATTGCGTAGAAAATAACTATTAACTTGCATATGAAAAAAGTGCAAACATGCGAAATTCATTGATTTAGGTAGGTATATGAAATTTGGGAGTTACTGCTGTTTATTTATCTTGATTCTCTCTCAAACTTATTAACTCTAAATGGACGCGAACTGGCGTATTGACCTTAACCACTCGAAGCCGAACGGCTGGGATTTTGAGCACATATCAGACGTCATATCAATAACAATCTGGTTGATGTGTATTACTATCATTTCCCTGTATGGTATATTTCGGCCCCCCTACCCCCCAGTCGCACGGCCCATGAACCTTAACGAGCGATTACGGTCCCTTGTTTCATATAGCTCATGGTGTTCGGGTACACCACAGCAGGTTTTAGCGTTTGCGGCTACGCCATAGGAAATTGCACTAGAAAAGCCAATTGCTAGATCCACTAGGGTTTGTTCACAGCTTTATTCTAGCATTTATAATGGGAATAATCTGAAAGTACATGATAATTAAGTATGCTCAAATAATTCTAAAGCTTCCATAGACAACTCAGGAAGATATTTCCTTTGTTACATTGGAAATCAAATGTAGAGCTAACAGAACATTTGACAAGGAAACAGTATGAGTGTTTAACAGAAACTGGACAGCATGAGTGTTTATTTCAATTTCGATTTAAAATAATCGGACAACGGAAAACAATTTAAGCTGAACAAAATATCGCTAAATAAATTGTAAAAGCATGCAGTAAACCCGTAATACTCATATAATAAGCCAAAAAATATTCGCTGCATTTGCCAACCGACATAATCCACACGGGACTGACTGGAAAAACAATTGCGAGTCTCTCGTCACACGGCAAATATTTTTGTAAAAGCCGCGCCGGCTCGTATTGAGCTATTTTATTGTTTTAATACGAGATTAAACAGCGAGGCTCTGTCGAAAATTCCAAAACAATTCCGAATGCACGGCAGAACCGCAGAGGGGGTTGCCATGGCAACCGGCGAATTTTGACGGCAGAGGTGTGTTTACAAATTGCGATACAACTCCGTACCTCACACATGGAATGCTCACACACGGCATTCCACGCAGAAATATGGAATCTATTCGAGAGGCACTAACACAGACGTGGGTACTTTATGGACGTAGCGTGTGTACCACTCGCGCGGGTCAAAAGGGTTAAAAATTATGAGTCTTTATTTTAAATTTTATTCTCCCCCACGTAATGTATGCCGCGCCTCGGGCAGTTCTCGTCCATTTAACAAACACGTAACAAATGACGAGCGCTCGCCATTGTTTTGACTAACTGAGAAGTTTATGTTAATTCTGTTTTAAGAGAATGCGTGGCCGCCATAAATACTTATCTGAATTGTCTTTCTAAGAAGTGCATACTGTTGAGGGGCAAAAAGATTAACGGGAACGATTCGCGAGTTGCGACGCTTTAACTCAGCACTAATGCGTTCGATTCTCCTTCTTAACTCGAGTGCTCTCGACACCGACTCGACTTAAGTGAGAGCTATAGAATGGCGAGCTTCGAACTCGATGGTCATTCGATTTACATATAGGTGGGACTACGCTTCTTCTGGGATAAGAGCAGACACTCTTGTTAAATTGCTTTTACGGGCTTTTAGTCACCGTTAGATTAAAGTGACTATTTGAATAGACAGGCAGCGATTGTAGAGGTATGTGTGATATTTAGCAGTGACATCTAAAGGTAACGGTAAAATCTTAAATTTATGTGATATTTTTGAAGATACAATAGATACCACTGCAACATTGTATGTGCATGCACAAGCCTGAGCAGGTATTGGTATTATAGTATGGAACTTTTGTAAGACAAACAGTCCTCAAAGTTTATAATAAATGGTAATCCTACGCATTACCTGACGACAAAGAAAAATCATAGGGAAAGAGGATATAAACTTACTTTGTCTAAGAACTATAAAGTGAAAACGATGTGCCAAGTCAAATAAAAGTAACGAGGTGTATCAAGTTTATGTGATTTTCAAGTGCTTGGAAGTTATTGACTTTAGTTAAAGGAACTACATCGAAATAAGGAGAGTTTAATAGTATTTATATCATGTAAAAACTTTGACTGCGGTGTTCGATAAATGTATTCTATAATAGACTCTATGATCTAAATAGTAAGGTGTATAACTTTAAGCAGAAGAATCGTAGAGGCTTTTAAAATAAAACGGAAAAGTTTAAATGGGAAAAAGTGAGTGCAGTACGAAGATAGTGAAAAAAAGGGAACAATTTAAACTTTTGTAGGAAGGGAGCCCGTTTTAAAAGTTGGCCTAGAGGAAAATTACACGACGCGGTAACTTGAGAACATTGCAGGGAAAGTTACAGCATCATGTAGCTAATTTTGTACCCGGACATCCCTTGGGATGATGAATTTCAGTTTAACTTTTATCAGATTAAAAAACTTTTGTTAATTGATGATGAATTACCCATAATTTTTAATAATAAATGATGAGAGTAATAAAACTATGATAACTAAAGTTAAAGTATTCGTACTATACATATAACTTGGGAGTCTGCCACATATCAGTGGAACGATCTTGCTCTGACATTAATTCATTTGACCCAAAGAAAGCCCCTAATTCAAGCAATCAAAATTAACGATGCTAACGAACAAGGATGACCGGTTGATTACCGGATAGGAAACAAAAGTTCCGAAGACCCGCACGGGGCATTAGAACAATACTCTGCAGACAATGCTGCATTTTAATTTCCTACAAGCAGACAGACAATGGGTCGTAATAGTGAGGAGAGCTTTGTATGGCAACACTAAACAATACCTGGCGAAGTGCATTATCACCGGCCTAATGGGTTTTGTCTGTCCAAGGGTCTGAAATGAGGAGTTGCGCCAAACGACTACGGTTCCTGTTTTCCCATGAGCATCGGTTAGTAGTAACGATGTTAGTGACGCTTTTAAAAGGGGTGGCAATGGCGGGCTTGTCAATTTTAATTTGCCTGTTTTATTGATGTATGTACAAGTAAACTAAAATAGATACGATTTAAGTAAATATTACACAAAATCAAAAAAGGGATTGCTAAATAGAGCTTCAGAGTAATGTTCAGTATTTTTTAGTTGATATTCAGTAGACTTAGGTAGCTTACGTGAAAATAATTAGAACTTCTGACTTAGATTGAATTTGGTCACAACATATGATTTGGTAAATGGATAAAAATATCAAGTTTATTACACAGAAGGAATTTTCGGGTCAGTACCTACCTAATTGTTTCAAGCATTATGTTCTTGAAAGATTAAAGAAAACTTAAGAATGTAGTGATAAAATTGTAGTCTCTGGAATGTGGATGGTATGTGATTGTTTCAAAAGATCTTTACGAGGAAGGTAACTAAGTTAATCTGCCTGTTATCTGCAATTGGCTAGTTAGCCTAAATGGGTGCTTTATCTTTGGTTTTAGGTTAAGTAAGGGTATTGGATATTTAAACTTTCACACGTTTGGCGTTGCGCAATGTCTTCTGACGGTATGCCGTTGTTTGGTATAACACTTAGTGATTCACTATCTGCCCACGGGCTTGGCTCAATAATACCTCAGATCAAGTAAGATGCAAATGTGGTAATGACAAATTACGAAATAACTTTGGGTACAAGCAATGTAAACTTTGATTTGTTGTACTATCCTAGCTACATTCTAGCAAAAACCTCGATTTGATGGTAAGCTTTCAATAACCTACTCTTATTCAGTCATTGATTAAAAGATGATGTTAAAATAAAATATTTATTTTGAAAACGTATTACCATGAAGACAAGGATTCCTGATCGTAATCTAATCGTACGTGTTGAAAATTACATCAGATCATCTACGTATGGATATCGAAACATTCAAATTGCCCGAGGGATAATTGCAGTCCGTAAGTGTTAATCTAGCATCGATTGCAGATGCACCGATAGTGTTAATCAGAGATGGATGATTTATCGATAGCTATAAATGATACTTGACTACTGCACTTTTGAGATGGTGAGATACTGATACACCCATTTTCGAACGCTTGCACCAACTCTTGTGGATCCCATTTTATTAATACAGGACGATAAGAAAAATACTGGCCTTCTGGGTAAGTACCTTAATTGCAGAGAAGTCTGGGACTAAGACTATACTACTTTATAATTATTTTCCCTTTATAATTACTACTTTATAATTACTTTATATTTATTTTTTATTAAGGATTAGAATCCGCAACTATAACTATCGTTGCACTTCTGTTCCTACCACCCGGCACTCGTACCATCTGATATGGCGACCGTCAACGTTGACCTTTGCAATCCGATTGTGTGACAAATTCAATAATATAAATATGTATAAGTCTGTTATAAATAGATTTCATCCACATAAATATAAAGTTACAATAGTGTTGATAATCGATTACCATCCAAATGAACAGATCTCAGTGGGACATAAAAGTGTCGGTGCGTCACCAGAGGCGTGTCCCGGAGGTTTATGGCGAGAGTGACGCGTCCTCTGCGTGTGCGCCGCGCTTAATTACAGGTTGCTAGTGTAGTGAGTGTATCGATGAACTTATCGATAACAAAAATGTATCGACGGGAAATATTTATTGGAATGTCAATGTAGGAAAAAAGTATTAAGAAAAACCTATAAATTAATCGGTACCTACTCGTACTATGATGAAGAAAAGGGGGTACAAAATGGGTACCTATTCCGTATTGTCTTGCTGAAAAGAGGATGGAATGCCTGAAGCATATTTTATGACATTTTCTCTACATTAATTTTCATTTTTGGACATTCACTTTTGGATAATGATTTGTTTAATTGATGTCAAGGCTGTCGCCCTATATGGAGTTGCGTCAGATACTTTTAATATTAATAAATATTTCCAGACCTGCATTTTAACTTATTGAAACAACTCTATCGATATGAGCATTCGTAAACAGCACTAGTATCGTGTGAATGTAAGGAAGTGCGGGGGTGTGCATGTGATTCATTGCGCCACGGTATCTGGGGGTTTATTTTTAACAGAGAGGTGTCAATTAATGGGTATTCTTGCTCCTCTAAATAAGTTTGGTTAAGCAAGATTTATCGCACGGATTATAAGCGAATAATATTCTGTGCCGGTTTTAGTGCTACAGTGTTACGTTGTTTGTTTTAAATTAGCTTTACAAATAAATAGAAAACGTTAACATTTAGAAATATGACATACCTATCACAATTCACAATATGACAGTGTAAGGCGTAATTGTTTCTTAATGTGCTCTGAATTAGTAATAAATAGCAAGACACGATGTATTACCGTATTACCCATTATTATTTTGTGGTATGCTACGTCGTAGTAGCATTTTTAACATAAAAAAAAACTTTTGTGCGTGTACGAACTTTAAAGTTTTGTCAAAATGAATGTGAATAGAAATTACGAACGATAATGTTCTATGAAATTTTCTCAGATTTTTAAAGAACATAATCTTTTTAACGTTCAGCCTCTTAAGATAATTTTGCCGTAAACGCGTGTGTCACATCCCAGGATAAAAGATATCTTAAGCACTTTAGATATTTCAGTCATAAAATGGTGTTAAATTTAAATTACTTATTTTATCGGAGAGTAACAAAAATTCTTATACGCCTTATCTTAATTGTACAGTCAGCGTAATAAAAACGTCAGCGATTCCGTAACTGGATCATTTTGTTATCTGTACCATAAATGTCGTAACTTGAACAATAAAATTCATTGACTATAACTTTTAATAACTCAGAGTTTATTGAAAAATAGTTTTATAATTAACCCCGTGGATGCGATATGGTGCTTCCTCTATTACTCTCTTATCGTGGCTAAAAGGCCGCGGTTAATAAATCACAAGTAACGAACTTTTTTAGAATTCCATTAAAAAAAGATAGGGAATGAAATGAATTACTGAGTGCTCTATGATATCTATGGCCATCAATCGTCGCTGCGTTGTGACTTTTTGTACATTTTGTAGTTGCTATCGGTAAATTGAATTCATAATAAAATTTTATAGCGCCCGATAAATATAGTACACCCATATTTTTAAACATTTGGTACTTCAACCTCAAATTCGTAGCTACTCTATAATAAAAGTTTTAACATCTGTCAAAAGATTTTTGATAGATCATATTTCCCAGTTTGTTAATTTTGTGTATTTGCGTACTATAGTTCTAAATGTAAAACATAGTGTTACTTGTATACGAACTAGAACTACGCAAATAGAAATACCAAGTACCTACTTAGATTGCACAGGTTTACGAATATTTTAATACGATGATGTATGTTCGCACACAATTTCGAATTCCAATTTCTAGTAAGGAAGACTGGGAAATTGAATCTGTTGTTTAGTACACTGTTGTTGGCCCGAAAATCGTAGACCGCAACCCCGCGGTCAACATTTCTATGATTATGTTATTGAAACGAGTTTTTTTTAAACTTTACTTATTCCTACCAATAACTGGAACAGGCATTGAATCAATACCGTTTATAGTAATAGATTGTAGTTGTAGAGTAGGCAGGTCAAGATTAAACGTACTTTAAAAACGATTTTTTTAGAATAAAGGAGCTTTGATATATCCATTTTATTCAGCCATAAAAAGAACTGAAGGCTTAATGGTGCATGTATCTGATTTTATGTAGGTATTTTGTGTTATTTGCAATTAGATTCTAAATGTCTTTTAGGAAATGTAGAGTCCAAAGTTTCATGCACTTAGGGACTTTAAATTTCCTGATAGAATCATTTAATATTGTCTCACTGCTGCTGAATTGCTTATCGCGTTTGTAGATAAGACCTAAAATCGCGTGCTTTATTTTGTGTGACTGTACTTGCCTACGTTAAGAGTAAGTAAATTAAAGCTACGCAATACCAACGTTCGACACGATGTTTTAGCAGCCGGATAATTACACGTTAGCTGATGCCTGTTTAAATTGTTTCTTACCCTTTAATTTACGTTGGTACAGCCGGCTCTACGAGTCGGGAATTTAGTACCTTGTGTTTCTAGAAATTACTTGGCTTGGCTAATTAATAGTTACAATTGAGAATATATTGCCTCTAAACTGTATTAAAGTAATTTGGGTCAAGTGAATTATGTACTTTTACCTAACACGTAGGTATGTGCACTTACTATACCTGGAAAGAAAATAAGATTGTTTCCCAAAGAACGCCCAAATTTTGTCAAACTTGACACGAAAGCTTTCAGTGATAAAGTACTTAAATGTATATGAAAGTTACTATAAAGTTTGTATAATACCATTCTAATTTTGTTGGCGTTTCGTATTGTAGTGGAAAACTTTTGACTGGCATTACCTTAAGCATGGTTTAATAACTCAGAGTTGTCAGAAGGAAACCGAGTCGCGTGACAACTGAGCTGAACCGTAACCCGAATTTATGAACACCACTAGAGTTGCTACACCCCTAAATAATTACAGTTAGTTTGTAGCGGTGAATTGATGGAGAGAGACGTTTGACTGAATGTCCGCCTTTTAGGCAGCAAATTGACCAGAAAAACTCGTTTAACTGAACCTAGAATAGGACAGTAAGTTCCTAATTAAATAGTTTTATATTTTCAATGCTTAATCATTTATTGCTTAACCACATTAGCGCTTTCACATTAGGTTTTATAATTCAGTCAGTTACACAATAAGGATCCAGTTAGGGCATAGCAACTTTTCTATTCACAGTTTCAATTTACAGAAAACCCCATTTATTAAACTTCCCGTGACATACAAAGTTACTTGCCTTATTTATACGAGACTTTCCTCGCTAGCAATAGGGTAGAAGTAATTGGATTTAGATTGGTAAGAATCAGAATTTTCTTGCGTTTTGTTTCATAGGAAATTACTTTTTGATGGGAGGTATCAAAATCGAATTTGGTGAGCACAGGCTGCCTGAATTTATTTTTGGGGATATTAGGGAATGATGACTGGTTATTTTGCATTGCTTTGGTTTATGTTTATGTAAAGCATAATGATTACCGATTCGATTCTGAATCAATTTTCAATTTTACATGGAAGCTACTTTTTGTAATTTTTTATAAACCTCTAGGTAGGTATTCAGAAAAGTACTCGTATTTCTTTAGGTATTTCTAGGCGGGAAACTCGAGGATGACTGGACTGATTTGCAAAAGTTGACATTCGTTGACGTCGATTGAAAAGTTCTTGAAGAGAAAATCGAAAAAGTTTCCCGGCAACATTTTAGGGAAAACCTGAACTTTTTATGGGGATATTTTTTAATGACAGGAGGACTTTTGCCCTGTAAGATAGATAAGAGATTCAAAAGTTAGGCGTGAAAGCTATACCTACGTGTGAAAGATTATTAACTAAAATATACACTTACGAATAGCACATTTTTTTAATAAATATGATGTAGTTTAAGTAAAAGATCACTAAACCTCGTTCCAAGCGAGCAGAGTCGCGGCTGCAGGTTAGTATAGGATAAAACTGAAATTAAAAAAGGTTTATACGTCGACAAAAACACCGCTTGTTGTGTTTAAGGTTAATGCCGGCTATTCATTAAGGTAACGAGTAAATTAGGTCGTTTTGTTTATTTTATTATGCGGGCAAACAGGGCTTATATTAATGGCTCTAACATTTTGTATTTTTTCATTTCATTATCATGATGGCTTAGTTGTGTTCTTTTTAATGTTACGATTGTTTATGTGTCAGTTATGTAATTTTTATAAGTATTATTGAGCGGTTTGTGCAGTGTGTTTTGTAGTTAGCCAGATACCTGAAAAAATAGTAATATTATCAGGTAACCATGTAAGTATTTACGTTGGGTACCTAATAAACCTAATAAATTATGGCAACGGCAGATACTGAAAAAGCATCCAACAAAATTACCTTCTTGCGCTAAAAATAAAAACACAACAATACTAATTCAGAAGTTAACTGACGTCTCGCCGATCAAATCCCATAATTTATGTATTTCAGTATTATGACTTTGATCTTTCAATTCCGGCGGGGTAATATGAGAGCAGGTAAATATTTGATGGTTGGCGAACGAGCCGAGTGCATCCATGTTTTATTTATGTGTCTGCGTTGGGAAGTGGCAGCATTAGTTTGTATCTCTCTCTTTTTACCTGCATTAGTAGATGTTCTCTCTATCTCGCTTGGGCGGTAGACAGATCCGTAATGTTATGAGGAAATTTCAAAGGAGTATTACTTCAGGCGTACCTACACCTACCAAAAACCGTTCCTGTCTGGGTAAAATGTTATTTACTGCTAAGGTTTTTGGTGGATTATGATGGTTTCATCTGTGAAAATAGCTTAGTTGTTTACCTACTGCTGGCACAGATGTGGCTTGCGAAGCGAATTTTATCTGAAAAATAAAGTTGAGTTCATTTTTAAATGAGTAGTTGTCTATCTTTATTTCAAAGTTATAGAGTACACTTATTAGTAATCTGTGATTATAGGTAGTTAATATGTAATAATAAAGTATTATGAATAAGGTATTATGAAATAAGGTAATTGACAAAAGTTCATAGACAGAAATTTAATCAATGCAAAAAGGATCTAATATGCTCTAAATAGAGCAATGATAACAACAGCCCGTGTCTAATTATAACAATTCAAAATGGAAATCTGTTGTGTGGTTAATTCAATTTCGTCGCAAAATGGAATTAATTAGCCGTCATTAACGAATGGAAAATGGAAACCGCTAACAGACACGAAATGGAATTACTTACCTACATTATGGTGATGCGATGGAGTTGTCAGAGCTTTTTGATCCCTGGTTAAAATGTGAAAGGCATGTGGTTCCCCCACTGGACAGTGCCATGATGATAGTGTCTGACTGGAAGTGGTAAGTTTAAGCAAGCTTTTACATAATAAGTACTACTTCGTTTAGGTTCTGAAAACTGAGGTCACAAAAACACTGGTTAGATTTAAAAAAAACTAAAGGTGACATGGTGTTGTTAGATAAAAATGAGAGATTGTTCAAGCTCACAACCAAATTGAGTTACTCAAATTGTGTGTTTCATTTGGGAATCGAACCCATAGGTTTCAACTAGACCACGATACTTTTTGAGAATAACAAATTAATACAAAGACCAGTTACCTACTTGTCAGACGGATTGAGAACCTCCTTTTTTTCTTTGTTTTAAAGATTATTAGCAATTTGTATTGCACAAATTACTAATAGTCCCGTTAGCCCGTCGTTTGAAAAGTTCTTTTGGAAGTCGGTTAAAAAAAAAACAAAAAAAAAACAAACGAAAGTGCAAGCTTAAATTCATCATTATTCAAAATTAAAGGAGTTTTATTGCAATTATTCAAAAATATGACTTTAAATAATCACACACATAGGACACATCTAGACATTGACTCCACATCTACATGTCAGATCTTTAGGCACCCAGCCGCAGGCTTAAACTAATTAGGCCCCCCGCGCCGTGTCAATGTTGTCCCAGCAAGGGGCCAGTTTGATGCGTGTGTCTCCATTAACGGGACCCCCAGTTTAAACACCCTGTGTGTACTCACAAATCGCCAAAATTGATTTGTGCAGGCTAGGGGAGAATGTTTGTGAAGTGATTATCCTGTTTTCTAAATTTGCTGTTGCAGTTTTCTTTGAGGTATTTGGAGTTGCATCTGTTGGGTGCGCTTCGTTACTTTTGTTTTTAATTATAATATAGAAAGCTTTTTTTACGTTTAAGTTATTTATATTTAAGGTATTTTTTTTATGCTGAAGTGTTTGCACTTTTTTCTTTATATTAATTTAATTCATAAGTTTAACAAGTGGTTTGTTTTATTAACGTTTAAGTATAAACTGGTAATATTCAACATAACCAAAGAGCTTATTTTGTTTTTAATTAGGAATTGAGAGCTAATCAAGTTTTCTTGATTTTGTGATCGATTGCAGTAACAAAATTGATTGAGTGTGAAATCTTTTATCGTTAACATTCATCTATCAGGTGCAATAGATAAAATATTTTCAACAAATCGTCTAGTTATGCTAATTATTATTGAGCATGATAATAAATGATTATTAATTGAAACCAATAACTTGCGTGGACCAGCCCCAGTTATTATTCAGTATTGGAATAACGTTCACATTATATTGTCAGTTCGGTTTGTAATAGCTCTAGGAATTGCTAAACAAGAAATATTTTGCGTCAAATCGTGTAATACGAATTGGACTAGTGTATAGTCCTTTAATGCAATGGATTACACGAAATTGCTTGTATAATTCAGATGCATTCCATCATTGGATTTATTACCTTGTGCAATCAAGGACTAATTTCATTAGGGTGTGTAGTACTGCGTGTAATATGAATTGAGTGCATCTACATAAATGCAAAGTCAAATGTAGAGACGCCCAACACGTGTTCCCCGTATGATTGGTGCAACTGCAGTTTGCATGCAAATATGAATTGGAATACATAGTTAGTTCCCATATTATCTTAAAAATAAGGATGAATATGTAGGTACGTAATTTCAATCAATTCTCTATACATAAACTCTTCCTGTATACCTAAAGTATAGGAATTTATTGATCTATAGTTTATTCTGTAATTATTGGTACAGTTTGATAGAGCTCGTGAAGCACTTTCAGTGTCAGTAACCAGTTTTTATAAATCTTGTTAAGTTTAGAAATAATCAAGTGAGATTACTTATCGTTTCCAACCTGTATACTCATACTATACTGGGTTATGTGACACTATTTGTCGTAACTACGTACTTCCGAGGTGTAACTTACAAAATATCAAAACAAACATCCACTGCAACTGCAATCTAATGCAAGTGCATTTAAAATAATTACTATCTGCTCACGTACAGGACATTTTGTGCCAGACCTGGAGCTTACTGATAGTGATGTGACACAGATACTCTATGACACGAACAGGTAATTTAATTTCGCATTTCAAATGCTCTAGGCTAATTTATTACTCAAATTGTGGTGGAGAGTGAATGTTAACAGCCTTATAGATGACAAGACCATTAAGTACTCAGTGTGATATTCCAGGATCTAAATTGATGGTGCGTTTAAAGTGGAATTTGTGATATCTAAATATAGTTACTAGAATATCTATTACGAAATTGGAAGAAAGAAATGGATTAACTGGAATACACTTTTGGGAAAAATTGAGAGCGTCTTTGGACAGTTGCAAATCCCAATATTTCCGTTTTAATTTTTTCAAAGTACCTAACTTAAGTACTAATAAATTACTCCTACAATAACAATATCTTGTTAAGGTAATTCAGCTTATTCATTTTAACGCCCTTCAGCGAAATGCTATTGAAGCCTTTAAGAAAATTACACTGATGGTGATTTATAAGCAAGCCACAAATAAAATAATACAGTACTATGGTAAACACCATGTGATTTATAACATCATGGTACTCGTATGTGGAACGTCTCTACACATTCATAATGGACGGCCTCGGGCGACTGATGGCTACCGCTACCGGAGTCTACCCACATTGTGATTATCATCTGCCTATCTAAGGCTGGGTTTCACCATCTTACTTTAACTTTGACAAACGTCAAAAATCTGTCAAACTCCATACAAAAAACACCGGTTATCGTTAAAGTTACGGTCAAAGCTAGGTGGTGCAACTCAGCCTAAGAGTAGTAGCGTTTCTAATGAATTTCATTAAACTACCATTCAACAGTAGTTAGTAGTTAGGCTGCTCATCAGTTCCATCTATTTGGTATTTTATACCTTAATTAGCGGATACAATCTCTACGGTTTTGATAGTTTATTTAACTGTGCGTTTGTTTTAATGTATTGGAATTTTCATTTTTAATTAATAGACAATTTAATTGGCTACCTGATGAGGATCCAATAATACAGCCTGTGGCGCATAGACAATTAAACAAGTGCTTACCTGGTGAACTGTTCATCATGGATACCATTGAGGATCAATCATTTTTAGATTACATTATTTAACAAGTCCTAGCTAATTGAATAATGCACATAATTATGCACAAAGGATTCACGGTTTCCCGTTTAGCTTTAATTAAACTTTGAATGACGTCTGTCAAAGAGAAAAAAAAATGCATGACAATGACTCGTCAATTTTGCGCGGACTTTTATTGACTCATCTTCATAGCAATTTGAAAAGGAAGACAGACAATACGGTACCGGAGACCAATCATGATGGTACACTATGTGATAAGTTTCTAGAATACAATATTTTTTTTCTGTATTTTAAACGTGAAATTTAAACTACAAAAGCACGTCTAGCTTGTATAACATTCACAAACAAACTTTAGTAAACATGGAGCTATACATACCTACTTGGCACAAACTCAAATGTGGTTTACATTGTGTTAAGAAGAGCCATCTATTGGAGCGCGTGAGAAGCTCCAACCAAAGATCAATGGCAATACTATCACCGAGCACACCGCATCGATTACGTCACGCGATGTCAAGAAACTACAACAGATGGCGCTGAAGCACACCTATAAAAACGATTGCACAGACGCTTAACGTCTCTCATTCTCATTTGAACTTTCAACTGAAATATTGTAAACGCTTTATTGTAACGTAATAAATCCCAGTATATCTTCAAAGTCGCCTGATTTACCCGTGTTGATCCATACACACAAGAAGATTAGGAGTCACAGACAATAGCTAGAAATTAGAAGCCTAGGAACACACTCTGAACACGCAAACATTGGTCCTTCGAGCCGGATCATCCATCATCACATCGAGGGATCAGCAAAGGGTCTGGCCAAATCGTTCCTTTTTTCCCCCATCTTATCCCATTTCAATTTTACTAAAGCTGTGCTTGTTCCTCTAGGTACCGTGTTGTGCTTCCTCACGAGTCACGTACGCAGTTTACAGGAATTTGGTGAGTACCCACTTTTATAAATCGTCAAAATGAGTGTTGAAAACGTAACCGTTCGTTGTAAATCTCCTAATTTGTGCGTAGATTCTGATGATACTATAATTAGAGAATTAAATAAAAAACGCGGTTCAATCAAGGGTAGACTGACGTTATTCGTAAAATTTGTAAATTCTTTTCATAGCCACTCTCGTCCTAGCGATAAACAATTAACCGAATTAAAATTGCGTAGTGAATTAGCCAAATCATTATTTAGTGAATTTAATAGCATTCAAAGCTCCATCGAAATGCTCATGGTGTTAGATAGTGAAACTGGAATTCAGTTAGAACATCGTGAATCATTTGAAAATATTTATTACGTAACCATGGCAGAAGCAGAAAGTTTAATAAAACGTTTTAGCCTTTCTGATTCAACTAGTGCTAGTTCTAGGTGTGAAGCTTCGATAAATATTAAGCTTCCTACTATTTCACTACCCTCCTTTGACGGGTCGTTTGAAAATTGGTTAGAGTTCAGGGATACCTACCTTTCTATGATTCACAACTCCACCCAGCTTGATGACATTCGTAAATTCCATTATTTGCGTACATCGCTAACTAGTCAGGCAGCTCAAGTTATTAAATCAATAGAATGCACATCAGAAAACTACACAATAGCTTGGGATTTGCTCAATGAGAGGTATAATAACGTCAAGTTGCTGGTACATAATCATGTGAAGTCTTTATTTACCATTCAAAATCTAAATAAAGAGACTTCATTTCATTTAAGGAAATTAATTGATATAGTTTCAAAGAATTTACGTGCCTTAAAGACACTCGGGGAACCTGTAGAATATTGGGATACACTTATTATTTATATCATTACCTCCAAATTAGACGCAGTAGTTGAGAAAGAGTGGGAGGAACATAAAAATAATTTATTTACGCAGCATCATAAACGCATTAAGTTAGACGATCTCATTACATTCTTGAAAAATAAGGCTGACACTTTAGAAATGATTAAAGCGCATAATTCTTCATCATTTTCTAATAGTAAAGTCCCTTTTGATAACAATAAAAAACCTCAACAACAATCGCAACAAAAATCACATATTTTCGCTTCAACAAAAAATAATGTGAATTCCAAAAGTACCCGCACATGCTCATTATGCAGCGGAAATCATTCGCTTTATTCTTGTACTAAGTTTTTGGATTTAAACGTTAAAGAGAGATTAGAATTCGTTAATAATAAAAGGTTATGTGTTAATTGTTTACGAGCTGGACATTTCGCTTCAAATTGTTATTTTGGTCCATGTAAACAGTGCAGTAGAAAACACAACAGTTTATTGCACAGTAACAATAATGATAAAATAGAAAACGCATTAGTATCAGTCGTGGAGTGCCAACCGGATTCGAACCCCGTACTGCACTCGTCGGCAGTGTTACATACAGCCGAACCGACACGAAACGAGAATTCGAACAATAGTTTGTATACGCAGGCGTCAGAAACTGTTTTATTATCCACAGCTTTAGTGGAGATAGCAGGTAATGACAATGTATATCATAAGGCTCGCGCTTTGTTAGATAGCGGCAGTCAACACTGTTTAATTACAGAAAATTTACGTAAAAAATTAAAAGTCGATTCGATACAGTCCACATATCATATCACAGGAATAGGGCATTCACACACTCAGTCGACAGAGTTGTGCGAAATTAAGGTCAGGTCATTAAACGGCGATTATAATACTCGCTGTAAATGTATAGTTTTGAAACATATAACTTCAAATTTACCAACAGTTCCATTACATTATAACTCTTTAGACATTCCGAATAATATTCAGTTAGCCGATTCGTTATTTTATTTACCGTCAAAAATTGATTTATTGATCGGGGCTGACGTGTTTTGGGAATTGTTGATAGAAGGGAAAATGCGTTTACCGGCAGGTCCTTACCTACAAAACACTACGCTAGGTTGGATTATTTCAGGCATTGTTTATAATTCAAAATCAATAAATAACAAAATACAATGTCATCATTTGCAATCTTTACAATTAGATGAGCAGTTACGTAAATTTTGGGAATTAGAAGAAAATTATAGACATAAACCATATCTTACAGAGGAAGAACGCCATTGTGAACAGCTGTTTACTGAAACTACAAAACGTGCAGTTGATGGTCGTTTTTCAGTTCGCATTCCAGTACGAAATGAATTAGTACTTGATGAATTAGGTAATAGTTACGATATTGCAAAAAATAGATTTTTGTCATTAGAACGCAGGTTAGAACGGTCTCAAGAGTATAAAAAAATGTATAGTGATTTTATGCAAGAGTACTTAGACCTAGGTCACATGACACGTATTGAAAACTACACTTCACCTCATTATTTTCTACCGCATCACGGTGTCTTAAGAGAGCAAAGTACTACTACAAAACTAAGAGTAGTTTTCAATGCAAGCCAAAAAACATCAACTGGCAAATCTTTAAATGATGTCCAAATGCCAGGGCCTGCATTGCAAAACGAATTGTTTTCTATAATTTTGCGTTTTCGTCAATATAAATTTGTCGCTTGCGCGGATATCGAGAAAATGTTCAGGCAAATATTAATTCATGAAGATCAAAGAGATTTACAGTTAATATTATGGCGAGAAAATCCATCACAGCCTATCAGTGTGTACCGGCTTAATACTGTAACATACGGTACGGCGTCTGCACCGTACTTGAGCAATCGTTGCATTAAACAACTAGGCTTTGACTGTACGGACGAAGACATTTCACGTACAATATTAACAGATTTTTATGTAGATGACCTTATAACTGGTTCAGATTGTATTGAGAAGTTATCACACATATGTAAGGGTGTATCTGAAACTTGTCTATCTGGTTGTTTTCCCTTAAGGAAATGGACATTTAATTCGCCTGAAAATATTTTGAATAATAACATAACTTTTGATAATTCCAAAAATTTTTCTTTAGATGAAAATTATTCCAGTAATACTCTTGGTTTAGGTTGGTTTAACAAAAGTGACGAATTTCATTTCACATCAAAGGTCAATTTTGAATGTAATAATGTTAGTAAACGACAAATTCTATCAATTGTTTCACAGATTTATGACCCTCTCGGTTTGTTAAGCCCGTTTATAATTATTGGCAAAATGATATTACAAAAGTTATGGTTATGTAAACTTGATTGGGACGATGAAGTACCTATTAATATTTTAAGGAACTGGGAAAAGTTTATTGAAGCATTAACTTATTTACATAATATTCGCGTACCGCGTCATGTTGTGGGAACGTGTGACCATTCTAGGATCGAATTACACATATTTACGGATGCGAGCGAGGCTGCATACGGTGCGTGCGCTTATGTTCGGACGTGCAATAGTAATGATGACGTCATCACGGTGAGATTATTATGTTCGAAGAGCCGCGTCGCGCCAGTGAAACCGGTTAGCATTCCACGGCTCGAGTTATGCGGTGCACTATTGGGAGCTAGATTGTATGATAAAATAATTAAATCACTTCGATTGAACTTTGACAAAGTTGTTTTTTGGACAGATTCTACTATAGTTCTCAGATGGTTGCAAATGTCACCACATCAGTTAAAGACTTTTGTGCAGAATCGCGTTGTTGAGATAAATGAGTTGACAAGCAACACAATTTGGCTGCATGTAAACTCGTCAAATAATCCAGCTGACCTGGTTTCCCGTGGAGTACTTTTAAATGAATTGAGTTCATCAACTTTATGGTGGAACGGACCCACCTTTTTATTTGAAGATAGCATAAAATGGTCACAAAATCAAAATAATATTTTACAGAACTTAAATGATTTACCTGAGTTAAAACTTCCCACTACAAACTTGTTGTGTAGTAGCGATTCCAATTTACCTATCATTGATTTCAGCCGATTTTCTAAACTAAATCGATTACAAAGAACTTGTGCTTATGTAATGCGTTTTATACATAACATACGAACAAAATCTATTGATGAGCGGTTACACGGGCCGTTATCAGTAGAAGAACTTGACAAATCCTTATTGTTTATAGTTAGACAGGCACAAATAGAATCGTTTCCTGAAGAATACAATGCGCTTTATAATAATCTTGCTATAAATAAATCAAAACGTAATATTTCCAGTTTAAATATATTTTTAGATACTGACAAAATCATAAGAGTCGGGGGCAGATTAGTTAATTCTGAATTTTCATATGACAAAAAGCACCCCATTTTATTGTGTAGTAAACATATCTTTACCTATTTATTATTTCAAAGTCAACATTTAAAATTATTGCACGCTGGGCCTCAATTAATTTTATCTCATATCAGAGACAATTGGTGGCCACTAGGCGGTAGAAACTTAGCAAAAAAAGTCGTTAACCAGTGTGTCATATGTTGTCGTTTGAAAGGTAAAATAGTACAACCAATCATGGGTAACTTACCAACTGAACGAGTAACTGCAAATTTTCCTTTCATAAACTGTGGAGTAGACTATGCTGGACCTTTATTTATTTTAAATAAGAAAGGTAGGGGTTCCAGACTAGAAAAATGTTATTTATGTCTGTTTATATGTTTTTCAACTCGAGCGATACACTTGGAACTAGTAACTAGTTTGTCTTCACAGAGTTATATTTTAGCACTGAAACGATTTATTTCCCGGAGAGGAAAACCTTATCAAATATTTTCCGATAATGGACGTAACTTTGTAGGAACAGCTCGTGAAATTTCAGATTTTTTAAAGAGTAATTCTCAGTCTATCATTGATTACGCTTCAGATAATCACATTAAATTTAAATTCATTCCCCCTTACGCGCCTCATTTTGCCGGTTTATGGGAAGCTGGTATCAAGTCCTGTAAGCACCATATAACACGTGTGGTAGGAAATGTAAACATGACTTATGAGGAATTCAGCACAGTTTTGGTACAAATTGAAGCTGTCCTGAATTCCCGCCCTATGTATCCTTTATCCTCAGACCCCAACGACTACTCTCCACTCACTCCTGCCCACTTCACTATTGGTCGGCCGCTGACTGCACCTGCAGAGAGTGATGTTACCGCTGCAACCACGCACACACTCAATCGTTACCAGCGAGTTGAACAGCTGAGGCAGACATTTTGGAGGAGATGGTCTACAGAGTACATATCAGAGCTTCAGAAACGTACTAAATGGCAACAGAAAACTGAAGACTTGCAAACTGGAACATTGGTTGTCATAAAGGACGATAACCTTCCGCCGCTGAAATGGCGGTTAGGACGCATAATAACTCTGATTTCAGGCAGTGACGGCGTACCAAGGGTTGCTGTCATTCGGACGGCCACGGGCGTCATACACAGGGCATTCTCAAAGATATGCCCACTTCCGGTCGCTGAGGTGCCAGGTTCGAGGCTCGGCGCGTGACACGACGTGAGCTGAGATGTTGAGAGGGAGTCTCTCAAGGCCCGCCGGAATGTTAAGAAGAGCCATCTATTGGAGCGCGTGAGAAGCTCCAACCAAAGATCAATGGCAATACTATCACCGAGCACACCGCATCGATTACGTCACGCGATGTCAAGAAACTACAACAGATGGCGCTGAAGCACACCTATAAAAACGATTGCACAGACGCTTAACGTCTCTCATTCTCATTTGAACTTTCAACTGAAATATTGTAAACGCTTTATTGTAACGTAATAAATCCCAGTATATCTTCAAAGTCGCCTGATTTACCCGTGTTGATCCATACACACAAGAAGATTAGGAGTCACAGACAATAGCTAGAAATTAGAAGCCTAGGAACACACTCTGAACACGCAAACACATTGATATGTTTGAACTCCACAGTAACATAATATGTGGTTAGAGACTCGCGTTGTATATCAAACGGACGGATAGCAAAGTGCAAGTGTCGTTAGTGGTCTGTGGGTTTTCTCTGTTTACGAATGTATATGTACAATGTACATCCCTGTTACTGTTTGTAGTACGTCGAATAGGGCTGTCAATATCTTATGTACAGTGTTCTAAGTGCATATAAGCTTGAAAATCCTACTTCCTACTAATCCTACAAATATAAATGCGAAAGTTTGTGTGGATGTCTGGATGTTTGTTACTCTTTCACGCAAAAACTACTAAACGGATTTTGATGAAACTTTACAGTATTATTGTTTATAAGCCACAATAACATATAGGCTATAATTTATGACGATCTGTGACAAACTAAATTTCACGCGGGTGAAGCCGCTGGCAAAAGCTAGTTTAAAATAAATAAAATATCTTTTTTGATTAAGACGTTTTAATTTTATACAGTATGTACCTATTGCTTCGTTAAGTCTTTTTCGTTTGATAGCTGCTGTTCCTTTGTCTGCAGTCTCATTATGGATCCAATCTTTTTGTAAATCTAAAGTTGTTTGATTATCACATAGTTAATCCATCAAAACTCGAGAAAATCACACAGTCTAATTTAATTACAATAATAAAGACACTGACATCACAGTAGGAAGAAATTACTCTCAAATTATTTCGTTGCTGCACAAAGACGTCTCATTCAAAATTCAGTAGCCTTCCGGTCTTTACATTATGGTTTGTAAGAGAATATCTTATGAAGATGAGTTTGGTAGGTAAAGATAGATCATCATACCTACCTAAGAATAAAGACTAACCATTAGTAGGGAATTTAGTGCAATGATTTGTATGGAGACCCCTCCACTTTGGTATAGAAGGCTCATTTTTGCACCAGTTGTTCTTTGGGTGCTCCTGAGTAGATTTCCGTCGGTAGACATCGGGAGCCCCCCCTGTGGTAGCAGGGGGAGGGGGGGCAAGTTTCCTTCTGCCGCGCTTCACTTTAAGGCCCATATCTTCAAAACTATGGGTATTAGGGCAAGTGTGGTGTCATTTTCAGATAATTAAAGGATGGCGAATTCATTTCTAGAACAAACTTTTTGCCTTTTCATACAAAAAAATAGAAATATTGAGCAAAATTCACAAAAGCCAAAAAGCATTTTTTTAAATAAACGTCGTTTACTTTTAAACCACTGGAGATAATCTAATAAAAAAAATATATCCTGAAAGCTACATTTATCAGGATTATAAATATATACCATTGTATGGTACTTTTTTCGAAAAAAGTAGGTGAAAAAAATTTTTTCTTCAGGACACAGCGGGCGAAATTTACTGCGCGTCGGAAAAAAATATTTATTTTATCCATGAATTCATACTATTTGGTTCATAAGCAAGTAAAGATAATTATTTTAGAATTTATTTAGAGTTCCTGGCACATCAATCTACCATGATTTGTATTTTTTCTTCAATTAATTTTGAACTCTATGTGTAAGACATAAGGTTGAAAATAGCTTAAGAAGAAAGCACTAAATAAAGAACTTGAATTTGTCTAAACGTCTAATGATTATTATTATTTTAATTAACACTTATTTGTACATACTATTGTACCAGTGATTTAACGGAAAGGTAAGTGTGAAGAAAGCGAGGATTGATAATCATAGTACGGGAGATTATTTTTAGCACAAAAGCTACGGCTGTGACCATTATAGTTGTTTTTTCAGACAGCACCAGCTTCTGCACTACTTCTTGCACTTAAATATCACCATTTCCAGTCAAGCTTCAGCAGCTACGGGCAAATTGGTCCATGTAGGCTCCATGTTGCTATCGACTCTGGTCCACCCCCAACCAGTCGGGTAAAGGAAAGACTGAGTCGGTTGCTTGCAACTGATCCTATACGCGAAACCCTTGATAAACTGCCAGTAGCCAATGCTGATACAAAGCTGTCTGGGTTATCTTATGTAGGGCCACACCTAAGCGTAGTCCACAGCGACCCATTAGGATCTTTATTCTCCTTTTTTATTCTCTATCATCTAAAAAAATCCTTTCAATGAGTTAGATGAATTAAGCGTCTGAATGAAAGCCTTCTGATGCCGGATATGCTGACCCAAGCAGACCCATCTTTACAGTATTAAGTGTTTCATGGACCCCACACATTATTCCACATGCTCGAAAGCTTCTGTTGTTAGGCCCATTTTGTGGGACATGTGGTTCGTTCCATAATGCCCAGTTTGCGTACCTGTAATTGCTTGGGCTTAACTTTGATGAGTTTTCTCTATGACCCTGTATTTCCCTTTAGGAATGATTTGGAGAGGCTTATATCGTTGGAGCTTTCCCATTCAGCCCTGTGCTTCTTGGATATGCTTTTAGATAAAGAACTATCAGTTCTGACCCAATAGATATCGTCTCTGACCCTTGTCTCGCTAGACTGTCGGCTCTCTCATTACATTCGATCCTTGTATGTCCAGGTATCCCACATCAGGAACACACTTACCTTTCCGTTAAATCACTGGTACAATAGTATGTACAAATAAGTGTTAATTAAAATAATAATAATCATAGACGTTTAGACAAATTCAAGTTCTTTATTTAGTGCTTTCTTCTTAAGCTATTTTCAACCTTATGTCTTACACATAGAGTTCAAAATTAATTGAAGAAAAAATACAAATCATGGTAGATTGATGTGCCAGGAACTCTAAATAAATTCTAAAATAATTATCTTTACTTGCTTATGAACCAAATAGTATGAATTCATGGATAAAATAAATATTTTTTTCCGACGCGCAGTAAATTTCGCCCGCTGTGTCCTGAAGAAAAAATTTTTTTCACCTACTTTTTTCGAAAAAAGTACCATACAATGGTATATATTTATAATCCTGATAAATGTAGCTTTCAGGATATATTTTTTTTATTAGATTATCTCCAGTGGTTTAAAAGTAAACGACGTTTATTTAAAAAAATGCTTTTTGGCTTTTGTGAATTTTGCTCAATATTTCTATTTTTTTGTATGAAAAGGCAAAAAGTTTGTTCTAGAAATGAATTCGCCATCCTTTAATTATCCGAAAATGACACCACACTTGCCCTAATACCCATAGTTTTGAAGATATGGGCCTTAAAGTGAAGCGCGGCAGAAGGAAACTTGCCCCCCCTCCCCCTGCTACCACAGGGGGGGCTCCCGATGTCTACCGACGGAAATCTACTCAGGAGCACTCAAAGAACAACTGGTGCAAAAATGAGCCTTCTATACCAAAGTGGAGGGGTTCTTGCACTAAATTCCCTACTACATCGACTGATTTGAAAATTTATCTAGACTAAGAAGTAAAATAGATACGTAGCTACAAAGAAAGGCGTAGGTAACGAAGCTATAATAATACGGAATATTAACTTGGTATTTTGAGGCAGGATTTATGATTCATCATCATCATCAACATTTCAGCCATAGAACGTCCACTGCTGATGCAGGATTATGATTCTCTCGGAATTGAATAAATAAATAAATAAATAAATATCTTTGGACAATCTCACACAGCGCCATCTAGCCCCAAAGTAAGCAATTAATATGCTTGTGTTATGGGTGCTAGCTTAATTGAAGTAACTAAAAAAATATTGTAGAACACTTGATTGCTTTATTACATGAAAATAAAGCGTTGTTTTTCAAAATCATTCGCTGATTAATTTATTAATCGTCACGAACTCAACATTCAACGGTTACTTGCCATTAATTCAAAGCAAAAAGTGGAGTTGTCAGCCCTCACTCGGGATGTTATTTCAGACTCACTCGACACGTCATCCTTTGATCTTCCCTCGACTTTTTGCGCGCACTTGTTTAATGCGACGACAAATAACTCAAATACGAATGCGGGATGCTTTTTGATTTTATCATTATGTTTTTGCATTTAGCGCACACTTCATTAGTGAGATCACCGGGAATGTGTGCGTATGATCGTCGGCAAACATTTGAACGATTGCTTGAGTGGCTCGGAGCCTTTTTAAATATTTGTCAAGTTTTAGGGTTCGTTATAAGTAAAAAAAAAACTAAACCCTTGTAAGGATCACGTTAATTAGTGAGTATAGTTTAATAGAGTTTGCTATGTAGTCTAGATATTAAGCACAAGGCTAGTACATATTAAGTTTTGTGATTCAAAGAAAGATTTTATGTAAACAAAAGCGACAAATAAGGCAATTACATTGTATCAGAATCTTATTGACTTGGTTTCAAAATAAATTACTGCTATTTCTGAGTATCAATAAATGTATTTTTTATTAATTAAATATTTACCTCTAGAAATCGTGCATGAAAAATGTATGGAGCCCTTTGTACCCAAGCATGGCTCGCATCTGACTATGCTTAAGTAGGCAGACTATACCATACCGTTCTTTGATGTACGTAATTTTTAAAGTAAACAATTTTAACGCTTTTTAAATTCCAGACAAACTTTGGGTAATTTTATTGGGAATTAGGTAGTTCCGTTAGGGTCTCGACCAGTGAAATTGCTCATACATAACAATTTAGCCATTATTGGTACTACATGTTAACGCTTATGAGCCAATATTTGCATGTGAGCCAAGCAATTTGTAAGTTAATAAGTTTATATTCGGCCGTTCAAACGTAACTGCCTCGTGCTGGAAATTTACATACATAACTGGCCTGTACAGAGCTATTTCCGAGCCCTATATAGCTCTATCGAGTCGGAATCGGAATGTAAAATCGACTAAAATGCAGAGATACTGTTCACTTACAGACTTATCCCACATGCGACATTCGATCTTGCATGTAGAAGATAGAGACTATTATGGCAGAACTGTCTGCGTATTTTCGGATATCCATTTGGCATGATTGAGCCGGCGGCACAATAGACCGATGCCCGTCACTGAGCGTCGAGATATCGGATAAATTGCGGATATGTATACGCCAAATTGGCGGAGATTCCCGTGGATTTTCTCTATACGTAAAATGTCGATGGAAAGCAAGGAAAGCTGGAAAATAGGCAAGATTTAGAGGCTGGAGTCGCGTCTCGTCTGGCTCACTTTGCATCTAGGACGTGCGCGTTTTACCCAATACCGTTTGTTTTAAAGAATGGGCTTTGGATACCGATTCCTTTTCAATTTTCTGTGGTTGTAGAGTTTTAAACATTCAGTTGTTTCACGAAGTACTTTTACAGTTTTCGGAATAATCAGATATTAGTAAGTATAGGCTGACTTTTTATTGTTTTGATTTGATAGCCTAATAGACACTAAATTCTCAAAATAACAGGTTCACTGAAGATTTTATGATTTTGTTTTCTAGAGTAACTCTTGATGAAAACATTTAAGTAACTAGCAAGCAAGTATTTTTTCTGATGAATGTTTGATTTATTAATCAGGATGATTGATTTATATCAAAAACACCGCCAGAGTCTGATACAGCTAGTGACCCTCCTCTTATCCCTCTATATTGACATCAGCATAATTGAGGCAGGTCCGTTTCAAACTAGCCGCTCCCCTCTCAGTGAATTGATATTTCCTCTTCCATACATGCATACATAGTTAATTGCATTTCCTGGCATCAGTCATTGTTTGAGCTAATCGTCCGACGGTTATGCATTACCGAACATTAGACTGACAGGTTAGTTGACATGGGGTCTGACATAATTGGCTGTGAAATCAAAATGTCGTGTAAACGGGTGGAAATTGTCTCTACCTAGTTATTGGAATATTTCGGGTGTAACACACGATTTTTTCAGAGTGAACGGTAACAAGCGTGATTAAGTTACAGTCACTCAAATGGTCGCATGAGACCGTACGTGCTAAATTGTTTCCTTGCTGCGTCTTGTTTTGCTAGCTTTGGAGAAGAAATGATTGTCTATTACGTTTGTTAACACCAGAATGTTTTAGATAGTCAAACAGCAAATAAATAAGTCGTAATAAAATGTCATATCTTAGAGCTGAGATTCTTATATTATGTACCTACTAGTGTACTACGGACGACAGCGAAACAAGTTAAAATCGTTGGCTTTATTATGAAACTCTACATTTTATAGTCTGATGTGCAGCAAAGCTAGTGTAGTGACACACAAATTGGAAAGAGCAAGCGGGCATGATATTTTGTCAATTATAACAATTAGTTTTATAGCTTATAAACCAATAACACTAAAAGTACCTAAAATGTACTATCAAATTTTAGTTAAATTGCTTTTAATGAGCCAAGCCACGTGCGCCCAAATTGCCCGCTAGCTCAATAGAGTCGTATCATTTTATGACAGCTTACTGGGCTGTGCTGGTCACCTGTAAATGCAGCCAATTGCCTGTCATTATAGCCAGCGGAATTGTATACACGTAATTTACAAAATCGATGCATTAATGTTAGGACACCGAAGTGACTTTGTTACGCGATAAGCGTTGGAAAATCGGATATGAATTACGTAGCATAATGCAGTGAAACGAGTTCTTGGCGCTAGTCAAAATTTTACTTGTAGAAAACATGTTAAGGCACTGTTATATCGTCAGTATCGGCAAGAATTCTGCCAAGTCTATGCTTCATTGCTGATTTACATAATTACTCGTAGATATTTCAGGAAAAACCGGCCAGAGAAAAAGAGAGTATCGACTACTAGCTTACAATTTGTTTGTTTCGATCTGAGAGATATGTATTCACACTTCGAAGATAAACTTTTCACAAACTTCATTTCAGACATTATCGATTGAGTAAAATCTTATACGTACCTACTTTATACACGATAACTAAAGAGGACTTCAATGAACATCTAGATTTTCAATTATAAACTTTATTAGTTATAAATTGGCTACGTTGTTATTTTTATACATATGTAGACAGGGCTGAGTGGTCACTTACTTATGAGATTGCCAAGTTTAAATGTAACCCAATAATTTTACTGCACTATACACATGCTCGTTAAGTCACTAAGCTCATTAAAAGCTGCCATCGACAACAGTTAATAGCTGCTTAACATTATAGGCGATAACAAAGCATTATGGCTAGAATTGGCTGAAAATAGAAAAGTATTTTCAATAAAACTTCGTGTTCGCGATACGAGTGACTTGTAAATTATACCGCAATTATGTAGCGAGCGTGTTTTGTTATCGAACACGATAGTATGGTAGCAATCGATACTTAAAATCACATTACAATCGCTTTTGTCTGCTATTGTTGGCACAATCGCGGAAAGATAATCGGTCTATTCGATTTGTCTGTAAATAAATAATAACAATTTGAAGACAAAAAAAAAACAAAGTTATTGGCGTGGTGAATTATTTTAGTGACTACAAAATGTTTAAAATATTTCAGCAACTAACATTCTTCCTTATTTAAAAAAAATATCCAGGCTTTGTAGGACTACGATTAAATTAGGGAATAAAATCTGTTTAGAAAAATTACCATAATAAAGCTGGCGTCGCTATTTTTGACAGCCATAATCCGAAATATGGCGCTTAAAAATAATCGGAGCATAAATAACAGATTACTTGACACAACTTTTCGGCTAGTTTTTGAGCCTATTGTAATACCATTATGGCTTTGTTATAAAATCGTAGCACAACGGCACGCGAAGTATCGGTACCCACAATGGCTCACGACAACGTCGGGCACGCGACGGAAAATTATATTTTCGCTATGCTGAAAGAAATTACTTAATCGATGCTTCGTGAACAAAGCCATGTGATGGTTTAATTATTTAATGCTTTCACATAATGATATGAAATTGCCGTTTGCTATGAAATAACCTGAAATTGGCGTTTGTGTACTTCAAAATTATATTTTACGTGAAGTAGAGTTTCAGGCCGCTTTCTGAAACTAAGTAAGCCCAAGAATAAAATCAAGCTTTGTTCGTTCATTTCAGCTTTAATGACGTCTACTGCTGGACAAAAGCCTTTCCTAAGGATTAAGCTTGTGAAGTCTAAAACAGAAGTTAACCAATCATAGACATTGAACTTTTTCAGAGACTAAGTAAGTAGTTTATTGTAAAAAACAAAGAATTTGCATTTTTTATAGGTTCTCATTTATTTTAAAACATTGAGACATTATTTTTAACAGGCAGGGGTTTTCAGTCTTCGAGATTAAGCTGCTTTTGTTTAAAACAGAAACAAACTAGACAAAGGCTTGCAATTGCAGGGTTAAACTCATCCAGCATGGCGTTAATCACGACGCAATCCTCGTTGTTCATGTTGTTATCAGGCCGTTGTTTATCTCCGTCTCCAGCTTTGTTCCTCTTGTAATTACGGCATCTGTCTTGGTACGAATGTAATATTCGTTGGAGCGGCATTTCGTGGCTTAAAGGCGGACGCGTTAAAAAGCTGTTTTAGGAAATAAGTTAGTGCTTAAGTTGGTGTACCTTATATTCAAATTTCTCCATCGGAAGAGCTGTATGATTGACGATATAAATAGTTAGACCTAATGGTGCGTCCTCTGAATCCAAATTTAGAAAGAATACGAAGGCCTACCTTTGGACCACGTAATTAGGCTGAAGCAAAGCTGAAGCTTACAATACCAGAAATCAACTACAAATCTTAGGCTATGCACGTTAGACTATCCTCATAATAAGGTTGGAATTAATGTAGCTTACATACGGACATGTAACATTTAGGTCACGTTAAAATAAATTAATATTTTACCTAAACCACTGGCAACTTTTCGAAGTAGGTAACTTTGAAAATATGATAGAGCGTATACGGATCCATAAAAGATCTTTCTTTTCATAATACTGACTGCTAACATCCTTAATAAAATCTTGTCATTATCCTATCTGTGGTTAGACGCACCTAGTGACGTCATGCGGGGGCGAATTAGCAACTCATTGTTTTGTTTACATTTACACGTCAGCATATTGGCCAACCGGTTGGGTGAGGCTGGTAATGAGGGAACAAAAACTTGCAAAGCCTCGGCACAGATTACTAAATTAAACACGGCTTGCGGTTTACTTAAGCTGGCTCTTTATTAACCAACTTCTTTTGTGTTAAAGTTGATTGAAACGTTAGGTATAAAATAAGTTTCAATTTAAAGTAATTTGAAGTGAAAATTGAGCTTTAGAGACTGAAAAATAACCACATTGAGAAAGGGATTGTATGTAGGTAACTATTTTTTATTAATTTTCGTTTTTGTTTTTACTTTATTTTTCTTTCAGTATTATCATCAGCATTGAGTGTGTCATGATTCTGCGTTACAGGATTCCAGAAGCAAACTGAGGATTTAGCTTCACTCCTCATGCCTGGCCTGATAGGTCGGGGAAATTATTACCTACAGTGCTGATTAAAACACGCACATTTGCGACATGAAATCGAGATAAAGTATAATTAACAGAAGATTTATTTTTTAAAGCTATAATTGTTGTCAAATAATGCTTATCTTTTGCTATTATTCAAATTGAGGTATCCAATCCCAAATAAATTTTTTGGCGATAAATATGGCTTGCAAAATGGATTCCGTTCGTTTTATAGTCGGACTGGGACTGTGACAATAACAATGAGCTCTTAATTAAGCCGAATCGTCCGCGTGTGCATAAATTATGTCGGTAAACCAATTATAATTTATTCAACCATAGCACGGACATACTCGTAGCATTGTTGTGGCTGGAAACCTTTTCCGATAAAATTTAATCCGATTATTATAAAATATTTAATGAGGACATTGGCAATATGGATTACCTACTACTGCATTACTGCACATACAATCGAAACGCTTCAATTAAATTATGACCCGGCCTAATTTGCTACAAAATGTTAAATTACAGATGCGAAAAATAACCTAATAAATGTGCCTTTGTAACGAAACAAAGAGGTACTACTTTTCGTTTAGGTATTTAAGTCATAAAGTATGTGTACTAGTTAAAAAGCCTTAAGTATTTTATTTAAAACATATTTTAAAAAAATCCTCTTAAGTTAACCCTGCTACTGCAGCAACAATTCTGAACCGTCATCCAATACGGTCGAGGGACTTTTTGCGGTGTTGGTGCGTGACTGCTGCCCATCTTTTCTTCGCGTGTTAAGTGAATTTCCGCTATCCCTTAAGACGTAAGAAATATTGCCGATCCTCTGTCGAAAGTGCCAATATGATATAGTGGAGCCTTTATCGCCTATAGAGGTCCGGTGATGAGGGTAGATAAGAGCTTACGCACTCGTATTAGTGTAGGGGTTGATTGAAGTATTTACTAAGGAAAAGTCGTTAAGTAAACATAATAAATGAAGCTTTTGATGTAAGCCGCTGAATATTTGTATCGTTTTTGGTTTACGAGGGCTTATAAGCTTCTAGAGCTGTATTTACAATGTATTTATATTTTATATTAATATGCAGTTGATTACAAGCACTTGAAATCGTATCTATTGTTGTCAACAGCTGTGTAGATTGTGTAATTAATATTTCATAGGTTGTAGAAATATTTTTTGAATTACATTGTATAATATTCAAAAACTTGAAACAGTGATCTTAAAAAATTCATGATTCAGTATTAAGTCATTCTATACATTTGGATAAAAATTAAATTATCATTTAAGACTGTACGAATAAAACACTTTTTACAGTTACGAGTCAACCTTCACAAGCGCGTGAAATTCTGTACTCCTGCAAAACCCTCGATGGGCAGCGATGATCCGATAATTTGAGCACGCACAACGCTCAGGTTTCTTTGAGCACGGATGTGGGAAGTTTTATGTTGGGCAACCTCGTTACCATAAGACGGCGCGTGAAAAATTATGTAGGAGGGAAATATTGACGTCGGCATTTTAGGGTTAATTTGAATAAGTGGGAGTAGGAAATTGGGAAATGATGCATACTATTTTGGCCGCTCCGATCATTGTGATACGTGATACTTCTTATCAGTAATCGTTTTTTTCTCAACAGCTGGCAAGAGTTTATTGCTGAAGATAGAAAATATCTTGATTTTTTAACTTAGACAAAATACTACGAACTATTGACTAATATAATGATAGGTACTACTTTCGTATCTATTAAAATTTTATTACTCAAACAAAGCCACTCGTAAATTCATAGTTTCTATTAAACTTTATTGCAACTACAATGTAGTAAAAGAAAATCCTTTCCGACAATAAACTAGACAGCATTTGTAGGATTCATATCAGTATTCATTTGTGGCAAATAAATTGACATTGAAAAAGCTGTGTTTGCCCCTACTTTCCCTGGGGACTTGGGGTTTGTCCCCCAAATGCACCAATTAATGGTAAAGTAAAATGTGCAGCGGAACCACGCGTTACCCATCGCCTAGGGACTCGGTTTGAGGTCCCACGAGGACTCTAATGTGTCTTTGGTTAGGGCTGCAGTTTGGTACATATGGACTGCTTGTTAAAACCAATAAGCGCAGCGAAATATACACCGTGAAATATAAAGTGTGGGGATGCAATGTTCTTTTAATTATGTTAGACTAGCTTTGGGTTGCGGATTCACGCGCGTGATATTTGGTATTTCACAGGAAAATTAACCTCACGCGTGAACTTCTTTATAAAACTATGATAAAAACTATCCTCTATTTCTCCTAGCGAGCTTAGTTCTAAACTTAAAGAAACCGTAAGAAATCTGTATGCTAATTACTAAGCAAGTAAATTATGTAAATCCAGAAACATTGCACTTTAAACTGCACTTAAGCCATTAAATTCAGATTAATCACGTGCGGCAATTCCTGTTTTTTAAATATTTTGATACCGCGATTACGGTTCATAAAAATGTGTGCTTAAGATTAATTGGTATTACGACAGATTACATTTCATGGCGCAGGTACTTAAGTAAATAAGTTCGGTATCCATCATTAATCTTTTGAATTTATAGCATAGAACTACGTAGGGAATTTTACTAAAGCGTGCGAGGGCGGCGGACATATTTATTACCAACAAAGATAAAAAAGAAACGAAAGTGTGTCTAGTTTTTTACGTTTCGGTAAAGTTATCTGAATGGACGCTTTTTATTGGATTTTTAAAATCAAGATGTTGAAAGAAAGGCAGTTGTCCTGTCAACGGTGCGTGTTGTTTTTTTATTGGAGAGAAGTAAAACTGCGTTTAATTTTTTTATCACCGATAGTTATTTTGATTGTTTCTCTTATATCTTTTGTATAGTACTTATAAGGTTTACAGTCAGAGACAAAGCACACAATGCGTTGCGGCGCGGAACGGTGTCGCTGCGTCATTTTACATCTAGCGTTGTGGCTGTCAATGCGTAGGTACCTACCTAAACCCATGTGTTAAGTGAGATATCAAAACTTTTCTATGAAATTATTCAACTTTCAAACATTTCATTATGAGTTTAATTAACGCAGAACCTCGGGTGCAGTCGATTGCTATCATTGACGTTTCTTATTAGTCATTTTCTTCCCCAATGGGGGAGGGAACCTCCGCAATACTGGCCGAACAAGAAAGGGGGAGCGAAGTAAAAAGATATCCGAAGTAATGAGAATATTTCGAAATGAGATCATTTCCGCGAACATCCTTTTACTGGGATGGCGCTATTGATATTGTAGAATTCTACAGGACGAGTCGGAGCATAAAGGACAAGTTATTTATAGATTTTTATACGAGTCAAAAAGAAACCATGGACAATATCCAATACTAAACTTACATTTGGCGATTAGGAATGAAATTAAGTTTACCATTAGGTATATTGCAGCTCACATAGGTACCTCACCGATACGTAGCTAAATCTCAAATGATTTGAGTTGAACATGCTTAGACAAAAAAAAAACAAATGAAGCTCGTAAAACCTCCGACTTTTTAGATAATTCATTTCATCATCTTAGAGCTTCTTAGAGGTAGCGTAACATGAAAGTAAGCCAAATTGAACTCCTTTGTTTTAAATTTGCTAAACCTGTGTCCCGTATTCCAAGCGTTAGATTTGCAACGTGTCGCTCCAGAACATCAACTGCGAACCGAACTGCCGATGGAGTGTCGTCTGACAGGAGCTTTTTAGTGTACTCGGGGGAAATCCCGCGATTCGCCGTAAAGCCGTGTTCACAGAGTAGACACTACATGCAACTACAATGAGCCTGCTCTGTGCCAGTGTCTCCCGTTGTTATAGGTTTCGTGGTCATTGGGAAGTTTATTGGCTTTGTTTGGTTTTCCTCTATACCAAATATAGATTGCTGAAACTTTGGGTTAGTAAATTTTAATATTTTTGTCTACAGATGTTTCATTGCCGTATTTACAGAGTAGATACTACATGCAACTACAATGAGGCTGCTCTGTGCCAGCGTGATGGTGTCTGCCGTGGTTATAGGTTATAGGTCATTGGTGCTTTATTGGCTTTGTTTGGTCTTCCTTGATTCCACATGTAGATTGCTGAAAGTTTGGGTTGGTAAATTTTAACTCCCATTTTTTATCTGCAGTTGCACCATTGCCTAAGGTATATACAACATACATGGGGGTTATATCGATAGGTATTGAAGTCCCCCATCGTTTGACTTACGATGATCCACCCCCCCTGTTACACCCTGTATTTACTAAAGATACCAATGCTATTTGTATTCGTTAACTTAAACTCTTTATTTTAATGAGTTACATCCACATTGAAAGTCACTTAATTGTTTTATCACCTAAATAAAAGTTGAGTTACTCAATTTATCGCTACATCAGACTATAGATTTTTATTGCAAAACAACCTTTACAACTACATAAAATGACACAGTTTTGATGTGCTGTCCATTTCAAACATATTGTCGTAACTACTTAATTCAGTCATAGTTGTCACATCGTGGCCGGTACATCCTTGACAGACCTTAGTGCCCATCATAAAATGTACTACAAAATAGCTGTCCGTATGCGCATAGACTGCTGACAAGTCAGTTCCATTTAATGTCTAGGTTTTATCGGCTCCATCAGCGATACTGATTTGAATGTTAATTCCACGTTGATAGGAGATGTAGTTGTCCTCGATGTTGTTTTCTTGTAGGATGGGTGTGGGTTTCCTTTTAATGGTACGACAGTTGATGAGACGATCGTTCACGGCAATTGATAAAAATAAAGAAGCTTATGAACTATAGGTTTTATTATCAATTTTCTGTTACAGAAAAAGAACTAATCATGTGTCTAAAAAGAACTAATCAATGCATGCATAATATTATGGAGGAAACTAGAAACCCTTTCGATGTTGTGATATCACTATAATGACTCGTTAGTATACTACTTTACATAAATTACATTGTGACACTTTGGATTGAAACTAAAAACTTATAAACTAGTCCATGTAATTTGGCAAAAATGTTGTTTCACAATATTTTCAGCGCGTAAAAAGGGACGACAACGTATCGCTGTACTTTATCACCGTTTTCCTGTCCTTGCGAACAACACTACCATTCATGCACTTTGCGAAAACATATCGCACCGAATATTTTACGGGAAATATCTTGAAGGCAGAATTATGGGGAAGTCGGAGTCTCCGAACAATCACAGACTGATACCGCGCCGAGACAAAACATCGAGGCCGGGCGCATCCCTCTTCGGCTATTTACTTATTTTCTAGATTGATCCTCGATAAATATTATTTTAGTAAGCGATTTTCTCAAGTCTAAATAAATACGTTGACCAAACTGCAGCTGGACATATTGAAGGGAAAATGAGAATGTTTTGGTTTTATGGAAAATTTTTAATTTTTCAAGGATAATTACTACATGAAAATTAAATGTGTTTTTCAGAATAGATATTTGAGATTTCGAGAACTTTCTGAAAACGTAAAAATTCGTTACGGGCAGAAATTATTCATGCTCACTTTATTTCTTAAGCTTTTATTGTAACAGCACTTTCTTACTGTTTAGAAAACTAATTGTCACATTATTCTCGTAAAAATTTAATTTAATTGAAATTATTTTTATTAAAATACCATTGCACAAACACTCTCGTTTTATTTCACATTGAAGCTTTTAATGTTACCCGATGAAAATACGCAATTGACCAATTGAAAAGCATGTAGCGAGATTGCACCGACCGAGCCCGTGACAATCGAATTTTTCATTCTTTTTACTCGCGCGGCGGGAGTTTACATAGCTATTGTATATTCTGGACAAACTCAATCGGTTTTTTGATCGGATGTCATAAGTTTCTGTCATATTCTCCGCGATACATGTCATACAACCTTTTGTGTTACCTTTTAAATGTTTATTACTTCAATTTAATAAAACTCAAAATGACTTTGGGAGAATAATCGTTTCCTTTATTGAAACATCAATTGTAGAGAATGTAATAATAAAGAACCTTTATTTTATAATTCATTCTTCAGGCTAACGGTAGCAATAATAAGAGAGGCCATAAAGCGAAATATACTTCGTTCCACTTTAGACCACCATTTGAACTACACAGCACGAGACGCCACAAACCCGTCACATTTCTTTATCAGTGTACTATATTACAACGTTATGTGGGAAATAATTTCCCTTTATACCTATCGTATAGTTTAGTTTTTAACAGCTTTTACAATATTCAATCCGAGCATGTGTGCTCCACGGGGCACTGAGCGTCTGAGTTACGTTCGGTTGCATCCGAATCCATTTATTTTATTGTCCGGTTACAGTACATGCGCGGTATTTTGTTTACGATGTACATTCGGTAGGGTCACGCAGTCACGCGTGGAAACCATATACCTAGTAATATTGGACTTTTTCGTTGGTTTTATGTAGGTAATAGGTTGGCTAAATTGACCGTCTTCTAAGTAATTGAGTTAATCAATATAAGCCAACTACTTAGCTGTGCCCCCGACTTCGTACGCGTGAAAATAGTTTTTGAATAATATTTCCCGTTTCTGACTGTACGGTGTGTTTTAGCCTAAAGCCTTCCTCGATAAGCTATCTAACACATTTTTTTTCAAATCGGACTAGTAGTTCCTGAGATAGCGTGTTCAAGCACGTTTAACTTTCGAAGAGAGGAGAAAAATGCTGTGTTGATGTTTTAACATTTCGTTGAACAGAACCGAATAGAAGCCAATCGAAGCCAGTCAACTAAAATCTTTTTGAAATCTCCTAAAAGACTGCGGAACCGTTCTTCGAGAGCGTATCGTTATTTCGTTTGAGTACATTTACGATTTTACGATATTTTCTATAAAACTTTGAGTCGGTCCGTGAATGCCGTAAAACGGTTCATGTCGCACTATTGTAATCTAGATTTGTTGGAGTTATTTTACGAGATACAGTATTTGAAGTTTATTGGATTGTGCGCTTGCGCTATCATATTTGATGAACCTCCATTGAAAATTCTTACGAGATATTTATACCAAACCACGCTTAACCGATTACGCTATGCTTTGTCTATGTACTCTTGTTACTATGTTTTCAGACCAAACATTTCGTTTGTCTAATTAAATAACTTTGTAGTTAATTAAACTCAATTAAATTAAAACAGGGTTTACTAGATACTACATGATTAGTAATAGTTTCAATACTCAATATTTTATTGCATCCATTATGTACCTACTTAAAATTAAAACATTATGGGCCCTGTAGGGCACGGCAATTAGGAGAGAGGAGGACCACCCTAGATCAACCGAAAAATGTATCAGAAGTTAGAGCCTAATAATTTATCATTGAGATACTCACTTAAAGCATAATAGTGTTTGGAAATTAAAAGTTCTTTAAGTTTTTTTACGAATGTTGATTCTTTGGGTGTATTTTTTACCGAAACTGGAAGGTTATTAAAAATTTTGATTGACATTATGTAAGTTTAATTTATTATGTAAGTTTACTCCTTTCGTAAAGGTAAAGTAGGTAGTATGGTTACTTAAGAACTCTTAGGTTAACTCTTAAGTGGAGAAAACTAGTATTATTTAATGTTTTCTTTTGTAAAAAAAGTTGGACACTCGTTGGTTTAGTCTAAACAAGTTCCAAACGTTTATCGTGTTCTTCAAAAACGCACCTTGTAAGTAATTTTTAATTTTACGAGAGCAATAAATGACTGGCCACAATTAATTCGTTAGCTGTGAGTTGTTAAGCTATGGGGGTCCTTTGTCCAAGCGCTAGGGGCGCCCCGTCGCGGCGGCTCCTTCAAACTACAGTAACTAAAGATACAGATAGATACAGTAGGTTTCTATATCATAGGAATTGTATTTTCTTTTGCAATGTGCAGGGCACATAGTACCTACGCAGAACTGAAGGCCAATGGGACAGCAAGTTTCTAGAGTGAGGGCCCCGTACCGGAAAGTGCAGCGTTAGAAGGCACTGGATGCAGGCCGCTACCAATCGGTCAATAAGGAAAACATTGAAGAAGGCCTAGGTTCAGCAGTGAGTGAGTCGTATGGCTGAAATGATGATTTTTATTTTACGAAAGGTGGACTTAATGCTAAAAGTATTCTCCTTTCAGTCAACCTTTGGGACATGCAGAAAGCTGTGAGTGATATCTTTTTTATCCACAACTGGGAAGTTCTTGGTTTGGCAAGTGATGATCAGGCTGAATTTGGAAGCGAGCATCACCAGTAACCCTCAACCACAGAGGAACTAGCCATATTACTTGTAACTGCCGGAATACAACAACATTGTTGTAGTGACAGACTTACGTAGGATATGGTGGTGATTTTTTTAATCACTTAATTTAAAACGAATGTACAAAATTGCATCCAATAATGAAGAAGGCACATACATGATGCAGCAGCGGGCATTCTGTTTACCAACATTGTATAACTCATTAAAACGCACTTACAGATAACTTCATTATCATAATATGATTAAACTCACCACTTTATTATGAAGTTATATTCTCGTTTGACATATTCGTGAATTGAACATTTCACGTAATTAGGTACTAGTCGTAAAATATAATTTAATTATGTTTACGACTCGATGTCTGTTAGCGAGTCGTTTCGATGGAAATGAAAAGGCATTTACGGAAGATTATGTACCTATTTAAAAACTGATAATTTTTTAAAAGAAAATTTAAGTACCTTCTTGACCGGTCTTGTTTATGTGATTGTTGGTTATTAGTGCTGTCTTCACAAATACACGAAGAAAGAGATATAAAAATACTCTAAAAGTGTTTTGGTATTCATGAACACTGAATAGCTACTTCTGATTTATCCTCGCTATAACTCGACAAATACGTTGACTAACGTGTCCACATCTCTAATCAACGGACGTGTGAAGCTATCGACTCTAAACATGCTAGACAGCGAAGTAATAATTAAAAGATAGAGCTATAAAAATACTCTAAAAATAGTTTAAAGTTTAGCTACTTCTAATTTATCCTCGCTATAACTCGCCAAATACGTTGACTAACGTGTCCACATCTCTACTCAACGGACGTGTGAATTTAAGCTATCGACTCTAAGCATGCTAGACGAACGATCATATTTTTTTGTTTATTCATCAGTGATGTGTTCACGTATAGATGAAGTCAATAAATAAAAGGAAGAGCTTTTACTCTAAAAATAGTCTGGTATTCATGAGCACTGAATAGCTACTTCTGATTTTATCCTCGCCATAACTCGATAATACGATAACTCACTTGTCCACATCTCTAATCAACGGACGTGTGAAGCTATCGACTCTAAACATGCTAGCCGCCATAAAATCAGCAGACGCGCAAGTTCGTCCGAGGAACGTGTCTTTAGTGGAGCAACAGTAGTAAAAACTCGTATTTTCCCGTATTCAGCGCCTTATCCTCCTTTGTTAGTCCGGAAGCGACGGACCTCTATCACGGCTGGCATGCCACGAGCGCAAACGAGTTGATAGTGCTGTGACTAGTTATTATAAGTTTGTCGATGTTTATTATTTATGTTGAGGAAGCTTAACAGCTAGCATTTTCAAAATGGAAAAAGAGTAGTAGTGTCATAATTTATTATCATAGAGCTGATCCGGCGAACTTCGTACTGCTTTTGGAAATAAATAAGTAAAGCACTCTAAAAAATCGTAAATCATTGTTTATCTTTAATGCGACTAGTGAAATTTTCATACCATATCACATTTATCATGTCGATAATTCAATTGTCTGATAAACCTACCTGAGCTTTGGAGGTCTTGGTTATTAATTCTTCTTCTTCTTCGTCGTTACACTCTTGCCAGAGTGGTCGTGTTACTTATTCATATTCGTCATCAAAACTGTTCGTGAATAAAGTACAAATTGACTATTAGTTCTTTTCTTATTATTAGCTGTTGTTAAAATATTATCGATATTTTAGCTTACTACCCCCACCACTAGGAGCTTTATTCTGCTTCGTTGGTCTGCTACACTAAAATTTTCGAGGAAACTGCGATGTTATTAGGGTAGGTGGCGCTCGCGTCGCCGGGCCACGGTATGAATTCAACTAGGAAGGCAATTTCCCCTTTATGACGCGCTCAGGAGAGGACGGTAAGGTAGCCATGATTAGAAGTAATGAACAATGGCGTTTTAAACTTAAATACACAAGGAAGAGTTTTAGTAAAGTAATTAATTTGTTATGTTAAAATAAGAACCACGTTAGTTTACGAAAACTCGTCTCATGGCTTTGTTGTGATAATTGTGTTAGATATAATTTTGTAAAAAAATGGGCTCAAGCTGACGTACTGGTGACCGTACTGACCACCGCTTTAATATTATGTAAAAAGAGAAATCAATTTAAAATAAGTTTCACGTTGCAAAAAAACAATTGATTTAAAAAAAGAAACACAGCTGAAATCTCATATTCAGACAGAATGTTCTAAAGCAAGTAGGTATGTATCTTAAAAAATAATTGAAAACGTGTGGTCACCCAAAAGTCAACAGATTAAATTTTTCTTTACTCGTTCGTCCCCATCTCGCGCGGAATATTAGCATCTCAGGAGATAATGTTTTAGTGCTGACTTTATCACGGTCCCTGCGCCGGTTAATGCTGACACTCCACACGTCTTTTTTATTTCCTTTGCAGTCGGCTGTTAATATTAAATATCGACAGGAAGCTTTATCGTTGCTTGACTGGAAAATTTTCAGTTTTGGTAGTCAGCCACATTTAAATTGATAAAAGTAATTATCTTCTCTTTTGTATCAGTGTTCAAATTGTATGCTTGTGAGTAGGTTTTTACTTTATTCATCTCATAAGGCTGGTTTTCATGATTTTCTTTTTAATTTTATAAAATTAAGATGAACAAGAAAATTGTATAACCTACTCAGTTTCTTCATTCACTAGCGAATCGTGATTCCAATCTAGATACAGAGTAGTAGGCACAATTTATTAGACATTGAAACAATTTCGCCGTTCGGGTCTTTGAAATATCACGTACAATAACTTACTCCTCAAATTGATATGGGCCGGGCGTACAATCGAAGTAAGTCTTTTACTTTCATTTCTTCCCTTACTGCTGTCATAAATCCCGAAATCCGCCGATGTATTTCCTAGACTCTCGATTTTTGCCGTCCTATTTTATACTTGGCTATTTCCCGCTAAAAGCACCATTCAATTTCAATCTAATCCTCCATCGGGAGGGAAAGTATGACGTAACGAGCTCTTTCACTCCGAGCTGGGCGATTCAGCGATTGCGTTTAAGCAGGGATGGCGATTGCAGTTTACCCCTAACAAGAACCCTGGAACGGTCAAAGGCGGAATTCCACTGTTCTCTGTGGAGAGTGTTACTTTGTTTGTAAATACAGGGTGTTTGAAAGGCGGGTGCAACAATTTTCTTGGATATAATATGTATGAAAATGTTGGTATTTCACGTCTATGTCTTATGATGACTGTTGCAGGGATAAAGTACTTTTTTAATTTTTGTAAATTAAATGTCTAAAACAGGCCAAACAATCTAGATAATTAAAAGCTTAAAAACAAACATGATTATAAAGTATTAATTTCAGACTTCATTCAAGACAACCATGGATAAGAGATAAGGTTCCAATTAACAAAATATTTTTTCAACACAATAATTTTCCAATAAAAATAGTTTCTAGCTTTATTGTTTTACTTATTATGTGTCTACATAAAAGCTTTCATCTATTGTATTATTAAATTCTCTCTTAAATGTATCAATTATGGCATCGTTTCGCACTTTTCCCTCAATCAGAAGAGAAATTATCCAGTTGGTAGCCCTGAAGCGCTCGGGATCTAATGAGACCAATTTCGTGAGCGATTTCTTTGATTGCGCTAGCGCCGGGTTTCAACACGTTGTATTTGCATAATTTGGGAGAAATCCCTCGGTATCAGTCAAGCGTGTGATATTACAATATTCTGTCGCAATCGTGATAAGGGATCGGAAAATCTAGAATAATCACTTTGCGCTATTGAAGATTAGAGTGCTACTTTTTAATTATATTTTTTTCGTAAACTATCAATCAGCAAATCATTTTACAATAGAACAAAATCAAACATATTATTGCAAACATTTATTCAACAAACCCTCGACTGAATAAAAAAATAGAATGAGAAAATGTTAATCAACGAATCGGGAGAAACAGCATTTAATAATCTTTTTGAATAAAATCTGAGATTGGTCCATATTGAATAAATCATAATGATTGCATCAATGCTTGTATTCGAATCAAGTTTTCAGCTGTTTCATACTACGAGCCTAAGATTAGTTCCCAGCTGGCATCTGGCATAGATATAGCAACCGTAGCAACCGTAGGTGATACGCGAACTATCAAGCCAGGTTCTAGAAAATGTCTTGCTACAAAATTAATCAAGAAATCCTTTCTTTACCAGCGTTACAGCGTGCAATATCTTCGCGCCCCTTCATATTTACCAGGTGTCGTCATGCGCCTTATTGCTAGACTGGTAATAATCCCGCCTCGCAGGAGACTTAGTAATGTGCTCTATAAACAAGTCCCTGTCATCTGTTTGGATTATGGTGATAGTCGTAAGGAAAATTTTCGAAATTTTTGGTGTTTATTACTCCAATACTGCAATCGACTCATTGTAATTTGTCGGTAGTTACTATGTTATATTGAATGCATTCAGGATCTTTAACTATAATAAAGTATTTCTGCAAACAATCACTATACCTAAACAAACGTTAAGAATGTAAAGTTTCAAGAAAATTCAATCCCAGACTTAAATTTAATTTCTGTGAAATACTATTAAAACTCAACCAAACAAAAGCTTCAAGCAAAGCTTAAAAAGCTTGAACTTACTATAACACGCACTTTCCAGTAGGTAGGTACATTAGAACGTACATGAGTACCTATACCTATCTGCCCACTTAAGCCTCAATTAAACCAAATGAAGTCCAGGAAAAAATACGGGCAATTTCATCGTCCCAGTCAGCACAAACCGAAATTTACTTACACGAAAGGGAAAGGATTCCCATTCTCCCCGTCAGCGGGAAGTCGGTAATGTCCCGGAGCGGACCACCGACGGCTGTCCCGTGACAAATAGACTAGATTTGCTGTCATTGTCCGGGAGGATTCGGACAAAAATTTGTTATCTTATCGATTTGATTCGATTGAGTTTGATGCGCTATGCTGCACCTTTAGAGCCTAAAACATTAGTATGTTGTATGAACTGCAACAGAAATACTCTTTCCATCGCTTAGAGTATTTTTTTCGTGAATTCGAGAATTTTCGAAAACTCAATTTGAATTTGATTAATTATTGATTGTATACCTACTACTGATATACTGGCTGCGGTTGCGGATTTGAGTTTCACATGACATGTTATGCATTTATTTAGGTCCTATCTATTAAGAGTTACCTAAGTTAGTCCATTGTCTAGTAGCCATTTTTGGAAAAATTAGGTGGGATTAAACAGTCAGCTGAGTTTTAAAAATTTGCCAACTCGGGTATTTACGAGTAGGTAGAGCATTGATCCGGTATAAAAAATGTAATAAATAATCTTGACCCAAAAAAGGGTCGAAATGTGCCACAATTTAACCAAACATTGGCCCAACACTTCGTTTACCTGATATTGTTGCGCGTTACAATAAGCTTGGGCGATCCCGGATTGGGGACAATGGATTGTTGGAAGAGTGATGGTCTATTTGTTTTGCCGATGTCTTGCTGGGACAATATTGGAGTTATTGAATGCTGCCTCAGCGACCATTCATCTTTTCCTTTATCCCACAAAATTAGACTTATTTCAGAGAGATTTGCAAATATAAATTGAATAAGATGAATATAAAAATAAATTATTTTATTCGTCTCAGCATGGAAAATTTTAAGTTACGGAGCAAAATCTTGGTCCTCCCTTATTATGTCGCCACGATAAATCAATAACATTTAACGACCTCCAAACTAACAAAAGCAATAAAGTTAATTGAATTGTAAGACCAAAACAAATAAAATTATATCAGCATTTAGCCAAACATAATAAAATTAGCTATAAATAAAGGCGCGCTCACACCTGCTCGCCGGTCACAAAGGGGGTGACCGGCAATAATTCAGCCGAATTGCGCCCGGAGGCCGCGCATAACGTAAACAATAATGTGCCCTAACCCTTGTACGAAATAAAATGTTGGGCCCGTATACCAACCGAAAATACGTATTGAATTATGATACCCCAAAGTGTTCACGCAAAATTTTATCCACTCGTACGTTATTGTGTTTGTTGATCTTACGATATGGTTTTACAATGTACTGCAATTTACGTTCGTCCTTTACAGCTTGTATCCTGTCTGTGAATGATAAGGTAATTGAGGTATGGTTTATAAGAATGAATTACTTAGCATTTCAATGTTTGTTGCTTGAAATTAAAAATATGGTGTCTTTGGTACCTATCATTTCTTCATTTTTCAGCTTTAGCTTATCTTAACTTTAGCTTCCAAAGGCGACATTCCAACATAATTATGGCGTTTATTATTTTTATAATATTTTGAACACATTTTTGACACTATTATTTTAGGGTTGAGTCTTGAACAGACTTACCTTTTACCTTAAATTCGATCTGAAATGTACTTTATATAACTTTTCCACCTTCAGTCCATTCGTGTGACCTTAAAAACAAATCAGAGGACAATCTGAACAGAGAATATTTTATTAACCTAACATTGAAAATCGAGTGCATTAAGCGAACGTGACATTGGTCCGCTTTTAGCGAGGTCCCGGGGGTAGGGAAAGTGACAGCAACGTTACAACCGTACCTAATGCTTGGTATCGCTTTTGTTCATAGAAAGGGATTCATATCATTGTTCTGTTGTGGTATTTTAATAAACCAACTTCGTAAATGATACTTTTAGCCGAAAGTCACTATAATCGTCTCTATTTTTGTTTGTTTTGTTAAACTCGCGTAAGCCGTTGAATTGATTTTGATAATTTTAGTTTTGAAATTATAGGACATGATTATCATTTGTTATAAAAAGTCGGTGAAATAGGAAACATTTTTTCAGGTTGTAAATGTGAAATTCGCTGTAACTAGTACCAGTTGTACTTTTAGTAAGAGTTCAAGTGTTTTTCGTCACGAAAACTTAGAGAAGTCATTAAAACCTACTTCATAATTTAGACCAATTTAGATGTGTTTTACCTGAAAACGATAAGAGAGTCCGTAAACAGTTATCCAGTTTGAAAAATTAAGCTAATCTTGTTAACTATTTATTGGTATATTGGAGACCGATAGCCGCTAAAACTAAGTACAGATATGCACCTGCCTTGTCGTACATTCTTGTCTTTTAAATGGTGTCTGCAACAGTCATCAAATAGAGTCTTGAAAAGACTACTCGAGACTAACTGATAAGACGGTTACTGCGTTATACTTTACAATTTAAACAACCTGACAACGTAAAGGGGCTACACTATTCCGCTTTTAGAACGCAGAACGAATGCGATACGGCGGGAAAGGGCGATAATGTCCACCGCCACCCCATGGCGGTATCTGATGCTCAGGTCTGCCGATCGATATGTCTGCCAAAAGGACCCTGAAATTTAACTTACAATTGTGCAGTTTAAAATTTAAGTCAAATTCAATTTATGTTTTAAGGTTCTTCGAGTGTTACTGCCTGCCGAACCGACTTCATTTTATACAGAGGACATACTACCAAACATAGGCTTCCCCCAATGATATCCAGATTGGTTGGTTGGAAGTAGTCTGCATCCAGCGGCTTCCTGAAAGAAAGAAACATATTTTATTTGATACCAATTTATTATCCTGCACGCTTTTAAATTTTTAATTAAGAAATTGACATAAATTACTATTGGAGCAGCGTTTTAAAAATATATTTGCAAGCACTACTAAACGACAAAGTGGAATCACGAATCCATAAAATTCAACAAGCCGTAAACTACTAAATAAACAATTTACTCCTAGGCACATAAAATTATTACTTGAGCGTAATAAAAGCACCATTAATGGCACTTTCATCACTTACTACTACCACAGCCTAAACAAAACCACCAGGTAGATTTTGAAGCCAACAAATTTGTTGGCTTCAAAATCGTTAAATATCTACATGAAAAACGTGTATAAGTACTTTAACACGTTCTTTTCTTGGTCCAAAATAGCGTTTGTGAGTAGTTTATCAAAAATGATTTGTTCGTCGGAATATTCAATTCGTCCAAATCATGTAGCGGAGTTCTACCATAGAGAACACGTCATGAAGTTCTAAAAGTATTTTATAGCCTGCCATGAGAATCAGTAACTGGATAAATCAGATTTTTGGAGCTACATTATTTTAGCATTACTTCCACACTAATCACGTTATCTCGTCAAAAGCTGTTTATTGCCTAGATAATGATGTACCACCATTCACCAGAATGGGTTATCTGTTCTGTTTTAATCATGTACCTACCATCCCGTCTGCGGGTGATAGCCAATATTTACGACCGTAAGATAAAAGGCCAAAACTTGTTCATTGGTTTCCCATTATCCTTAATAAGTATGGATTAGAGGGAGGCCCGAGACCTCGCCATAAATTTGAAGGAAAAGGTCTTTATAATGGGGCTTCATTATCTCGTTTTATGAATCGGGTTTTACTTGTATGTCCTGATAAAGTATGTTTTACGGTCCCGAGGTTCATATATTACGATGTAATTGCCCTCTCGAGATAATATACTTTATGTTGACTCCTTGTATCTGCACCTGTGTAAAACATGCAAGCCTTATTATGCTTTAGAGCCTCTATGAAAAATAACGCAACCTCGCCTGAAGATAGCGCATTTGCGGTGTACTCGTGTAAAAATGAAGGGACATTCGACCAAAAAGATTGTTTATAAAATATAGGTTCATTGTGACAGTTGTATTTTTCATTAAAGCTAGGAAACAATGCTAAAAATATATGGAAAAGAAACCCAGGCCCTGTGCAAAAGACTTGGCCCGACGCGACTTACAAGTACTTACCTGTTACATAATATCTTTCAGGGAACAATTTTCTTATCTTCGACTTTTCTTTATCTTATATTGCGATCTTTCCCAATAATTTCCTTCATCACCCGCATTCCATGTTAGAAGCAATTAAATCTGGGCAATCATAAAGGAAAGCTCCAACGGGCGCATTTTCTCGTACATTCCTCGCAACGTCAAGGCATTTTTCGCTGACATCACACGATATGACATTTCTTTGTAACGAAAAGGAAAATATACGGGAATGAACGTAAGAAAATTGTAGAAGCATCAGTTTCAGGTTCTTTGGTAGAGTTGTTAAAGACATAAAAAGTAAGATTCTAATACGTTGATAGTGTGTTGTTAGTCATAGTCTATACTGAAAAAATAATGCTTAGTTGCTAAACTTTTGGATACCTACTGCTTGCTTCAGTCAAGCAGCTACAAATTTTTATTTTTATTTTACGTATATTTTGTTAATCTCTGAGTCTAGAATTAAAATTTCTTAGTGATTAGAGTCGCTTCTCCAACTAAATTTTAAATAAATAACTTGAAAAATCGAACTGCAAAAGGCGGGAATTGAACCCACAACCTTTCGCTTGCCGGGCGACTGCTCTTCCAACTGAACTACTTAGACGCTCTGAATCAAGATTGACTGATTAGTAGGTACTTTTATGTAAATGTCATAGTCAAAGGTCGATATGCAGTCTCTTCGCGGAATGACTGGTCTATCCTAGGTTTGACCAAGGCCTTCAGGCAAACCCCGAAGTAAATTCTTATTTCGGCCTTTGACTAAGTCAAACCTAGAAGTGCCTAAACGGTTCAGTCAAACGTCGAAACTAAAATAATCTGTTTCGGGCTTTGCCTAGTCAATCCTAGAAACGACTGACAGACTCGATCAAAAGTAGACGGCAAATAGAAAACCGGCCAAGTGCGAGTCGGATTCGCTCACGAAGGGTTCCGTGCGACTCTAATGTTGTATGGGAGCCCCCCTTAAATAATTAACCGCCTCTGTGGTCTAGTGGTAAGACCACCTGCTTCAGACGCAGAGGTCCCGGGTTCGTTTCCCAGTGGGGGCAGATTTTTCTGTTCGGTTTGGTTGGTGGTAGGGCTTGTTCTAAGTCCGCCTGGCTAGCTACCACCATCTTACCTAAGTCTGTCGCCATAAAAACAATGTTAACAGCATTGTTGTGTTCCGGCAGTTAGAGGTAAGATAGCCAGTTCCTCCGTGGTTGAGGATTCCGGGTGAAGCTCGGTTCCACCTTCGGCCTGATCGTCACTTACCATCAGGTGAGCTACAGGCCAAGAGCTTCCTCGTTGTGGATAAAAAAAATATATTTTATTTTAATTATATGATTTATTTTTAAAATAGATATGCAAATAAATAGTATGTGAATATTTTAAGGGTTCACCTGTTTACGTTTTAATATCAAGTAGAAAACTGCAACAAGTCACGTTTGCTGTATGGGGGCCCCCCTTCAATATTTAAGTATTTTATTCAATTATTTATTTTTAAAGTGAATGATTCATGAGATACGAGGCTGGTGACAGACAACATTTAGCGAAGTCATAATAATAGGGTCTAAACTCTTTATCCTTTAAGGTAACAGAACCCTAAAAAATAGTAATTAATCAAGATATATCTAGAAACACTGACAAACAACCTCAGTATTGTATAAGTTTAGTTACTCGTACCTTCACCTAAAGAGAACCGACCGTCGTAACGCCTATGCAATAAGTTCGAGATCAGAATTAAGTATAGTTTAGTTTAAACTCTTAATTGAGGTTTGACTAGTCAAACCCCGATTTCATTAAATTGAGTTTCGACCTTTGCCTGACCAAATTAGTTACTCCTAGGTTTGACTAACATTATTTAGTCAAAGGCCGAAATGTTTGGGCTTTGACTAAGACTTCTAGTCAGACCTGAGGATTGACTAGTCAAACCTAGGAGTGCCGGAACTTCGAGGTTTGACTATAACATAAATACTTTACAAAAATATATCGTTGATATTTTGTGTGTAGGTTCCTCTATTGATAGAGTTTCATAGGTTTATTTCTATGATTTTGTTCATCACTGACGAGAAGTTCCTAATTTGATCAGGATGTAATCCAATTATTTCGCGTAGGGTCTTTCATTTCGTGTGATACAAGATTTAATTATAGGAAGAATGAAGGTAGAAGCTTACACGTAATTCCCGCAAAAATCCGAGCAAAATCATTCTCACGTTTGTACGTTATTCTCACGGTATAGCACGAAAAAAAAAAGAAACTTATCATGTTCGTAAAGGACAATGATCAAAAATGTATGGAGTGTGGTCCAAATGTCCACCACTAACGAGACCTATGTAGTAAAATAGTCTACTAAATACTGATTCATTATATTTTATGTACTAGCTGTGCCTACGACTTTGTACGCATACGAACGTAAAATAGTTCAGTACCTAGAAAATAATTGTCTTTACTGCTCCGCCCCTATTGGTTGTAGGGTGATGTTATTTATCGTAAAACCATCCTTGATAAATGGGCTATCCATAAAAAAAAGAATTTTTCAAATCGGACCAGTAGTTCCTGAGATTAGCGCGTAAACTACTACAATTTTTCAAACAGTCATAACTTTTTACTGACAGCTTATTTTTTTTTTTCGTCCCATACTGAAGTTTAATCTCTATTTAATGGACTATAAGCCAATATAGGTCTCATTAGTGGTGGACATTTGGACCACTTTTGGTCATTGTCCTTTATCTAAACGTTTAATTTATGTTTGCGCTTGAAGTTTCAACAGTTAAAAAAATGAAAAGCCTTTTTAACTGACTCCAAAAAAGGTTCTCAATTCGTCTGTATGTTTTTTGTTGTACGTTAGGTACCGCAAATTGCCGTTTCATGGCCCGATTTTAATATTATAAATTATTTATTTGAGAGGGTGTAACATAATATCCCGAACTAGATTTTTTAAATGTTTAATTGAACGAGTTGTACCTACCTATTCGTATTTATTTTGTTAACCTAACTTTTTATACACAGTGATTATATTGGTGTGACATCAAGCGGCATTAACATGTTTGCCTAAGTTAATACGTAAATTTTACCGCCAACATTAAGCTGCGTTTTCGTCAATTAGTTAATACCCTGGCTGAGGTACATAATCTTTGGGCCGGGTAAATTGTCAGGGCGTCCTTAATTAGACTAAGAGCTAGTGAATGCCAGACCTACGTCATTTGATAAAAACTGAGAGTTTGTCATCGTATCAAATATAGGTTAGAATCATAGAATGCTGGTGCATCATGAAGTTTGGGTCAACGTTTCTTTAGCAGCTACCCTCAAAAGATTGTCTGACAAGGAGTTGAAACTGTCAAAACTGTGTAAAATCTGATTTTTGTATAAATATTTGGGCAATAATTAGAAGTTTCACCATCAGCCAGATAGTTTTGACAGTTCCAATTCCTTGCCAGACAATCTTTTTAGGGTAGCTGCCACGATGATCCAAACTTCATGATGCACCAACATTAACCTAGATTGGGAGCATACGCTGACAATCTTTCAGCTTTTATAAAATGTCGTAGGTCTTCACCAGCTCTTAGTCTATAATAAGACAAAGCGTAATATCTGTGTCTGCGAAAGAGGATCAGTGACTGCGACCCTTATTACGGCTGTCAGTTATCATTAGACGCGTAAAATAAATGTTACGAACGAAGAAGGCGCGAGCTAAATTATGACGGGATTTCTTCGTCGAATTTTCTCTTGGCTCCGTTTTTTTTCGTTTGGGTATTCACAGTTACATTTGGAATTCTGCCTAAGTTCTATTATTAGATTCATGACAGAATTGATAAATAGGTACCTATTTAGTCTCTATGGAAAAAAATATCGATAAGATTTAAAAATACGACACTGATATGTAATTTGTAGTACACTGAGTACTTTCATATCGCACAAAAATGTTCTGCCGTTTTAGAAGTGATATAGGTAGATTTTCAGTGCGGTGAAGCTTGACAATTTCAATGCCAAGAAAATCAGTTCAAAACTTCGGCACCAACATTATCAAATAAATCTCAATACAACATATCATTGTAACAGCTCAATTAACAGGAATTAAGTAGGCGTACGTGTTTACGCACCCCGCCTACGCATATTTCACGAAAATTATATCACAATGGAAATTTGTATAGTTGCTTATAATTTATTGCGCGCGTATGTGAACACCGAAACCGCTATCAAAGCAATATGTCAGAGCCATCCGCTGGGGAACCGCCACGTCACCTGCAGATATTAGTCAAAACTCATGCCGGTATGATATTCCCAAACTTTTGGGTCTGACCCATTCAGGGGAGCGCAGAGATATATCAAAGCCTCATTTGTTCAGGCAAGCGGTTATGTCGGTAATTTTGGTTGTGATGGTATAACTAACATAGTACGGGAATTGTCTTTGAGAGACTACTTAAAAGTAACACTGAAAAAGTGTTATGTTATTAAAGTGTATGATTGAAGAATCAGGTACTCGTAGTGTTTAAAGTATACTGACTGGAAAATATCTATGACGAAGTGTGCCTTTCCAGAATTTCATGGCTAAAGTCGCTAAGTATTTTAGACATTAAAAAAGCACTAGAAATACATCGCCTGATAGAGATGATGATCATTAGATTAAGAGTGTCATTATTTAATTGGAAAAACCTTGTAGAATAAAAATGATGATGACAGGACCGTAATATAATGACCTACTACAGTAAATCGACAAGCTCAAAATGTTGAGAACCATTTCAGCGTACAACCTAAGCTTTCAGTTTTCATCTCTTTGCTCCAATGGAAATTGATCTTTATTTTCTAGTCGTTAGAACATGCCCAGCATTTTCGTAGCGTTGAAATGGAAACTTTGATCGCATAGGAGATAATATTTTGTTATCAATACGCACGCCCGTCAAACGCGTTGGAAACTTAGATTTATTACTTAAGTTTTATCCGGAGTATCGAAGTTTTCAAATCGGTTTGAGAGATGGGAAACG